>NC_081413.1:81566290-82232790 GCF_030272615.1 Cryptomeria japonica
CTTCTCCTCCTCCTAAGAAAACTAGGACACTAAGGAAGAAGTAACAGGCAGTTAGGGAACCGCATAAGAAGCTTAAATCAAAGAAGAAATAGACACCGGTTACCCCTACACTGGATGATCTACTGAATGAGAGTACATAGGAAGGTAATCAGGTAAATGTAAATAAATGGTATAATTATTTTAGGGATTTTGACAAACAAACTATTGAAGAAAGCATTATTTTACATTTGGATATCTACAAGAAAGTTTTGATAGAAGTAATTGATGATTTACCTAACAATTTATACATGAGATTAGAAGCTAAAAGGCTATTTGTGATGGAACTGGATAAGAAGTTGAAAGTTGAAGCACTCTTGGTTGTACATCTGATAAATTCTAAGGAAGAGATAGATGAGCTTATATCTCAAGAAAACCGGTTAGTATTTGTCAGTGGACACCAGCAAGTAAGCCTAATGGCTAGAAGGGTTAAGGAAACTATAGATGAGACTGTAGATAAATGGGACATATTTTTTGTTGAGAAGGAAAAGAAAGAGGAAAGAAATAGACTGAAAGTGGAAAATACATTCAAGGTATATCAAAAAGATAAGGGAAAAGGTAAAATAGGTGGTGTACCTACTATAAAAGTAACAGATTACATCCCTCCACTGACTCAAGACACCCCTCCATTAACTTCAACATCACCGGTACATACAACTAATCCACCGGATATGGCTACTTAAGGTATAACTCATGATGATACTAACCCAGAGTCTGAGATACTTTTTACCATGAATGTAGATACACAAGATATAAACATTGTTGTGGACAAAGAAACTGCAAAGGTTAAGGTAGATGATGTCAAAGACATCAAGGTCTCTGAGATACTAGAACACACTGTAGACTCTTAGGAGACTGAGATACTAGAACAAAGTGTTGATTCTCAGAACATTGAGATATCGGCCCAAGCAGAGCAACCAGTAACTGAGAAACCTACATAGGACAAGACAACTAACCCAGAGCAACATGAATCAAAGAAATCGGTAGTTGTACAGACTGAGAACCAATCTAAGGTAGAGGTTCATGTTGAGTCAAGGAAACCGACAGTTGTAGAGGTGCTTAATCAAACTAAGAAACCATCAAAGGCAGAGGCACATACACAGATAGATCCACTGGAAGAAAATGTAAGTAAAGTGGATGCATCTGATGGAAATAAAGAGGACATAGTGAAGGTAACTGGTCAAACATCTATTGAGAAGAAACCCATAGTAGAACCGAGCATATCTATAGATGAATTTAGACCTACTGATATAACCAAGGTTCTATTGGATTCCATCAAGAGGATTACAGATTGCAATGCCTTAGCATTTAAGGCAATTGATAACACATTACCTATCCTAAAGATGATTTCACCTAATTGTTAGATAGAGCACATTAATGATTCTTTAGGTAAATTGGACACATTGTCCAAATTCATTGCTAATAATGTCATAACTCTAGAAAAGGTGAATGAGGATACCATTAAGGAGAGAGTTGACATAGAGAAAAATACATTCTTTGAGAACACTATAAAGAAATGTACCAATCACTTGGACACACTTTTACCGGTACTCAACTCTACAATTTTGGAGTATAAGGAGTTATATAGAGAAGCATGTAAACCTCACTATTTGACAGAGGACATTGATGAGGAGATTAAGAAGACACAAAAAAAATTGATGACATTGCAGATAATATGATAGGTTCATCTGAACTTATCTTATTTTTTGAGCAGGAAATGGTAGTTTTTGAGAAGTTGGAGAAACTTGAGAAAGAAAAGGCAAGAATTAGGTCCAAAGCTTGGGAACTAAAGATTAAACTTGGTCTGAGGTTAGATAGTCTGATTACTCAAAGAGCTTAAATGACTAAGGCAACAATTACTAGAGAACAATCACTAGAGTAGCAAATGCACTATCTCACCGGTATGATCCAGTAGACTGAGGCAACTCTAACTGATAACAACAAATTTATGTTGAGTTTGAATCTAGTTTTGCCAGACATTTTTCAGATAGTAACCAATCGATTACAGACCTTGAGGTAGCATTTTTGTACTCTTTTGATTATTTATGACATCCTTTGTCATTGATATCAAAGGGGGAGTGGTAGAGAGAAAAATGTATGTACAGAGGAGATCACTTGCTCAAGGGGAGCACATCTTTTTGGATTTCAATTTTGGGATAACAGTTTTGATTTTTCTCATGAGTGTTGCCATCAATGCCAAAGGGGGATTTTGTTGGAATTCTACACTCATATGAGAATAGTTGATGTTGTCATTGATGACAACCAATTGGAAACCAACCGGCAATAGGTTTCTACACATGCACTGACATCACATATATCATACATCGGTAGACACTGGCACCGACAGGCGCTTACATTGGCATTTAGATTACATCGGTAACAAATCATACCGGCACTCAGGCCGACATGGGATGAACTTTTGTTTATTGTAATATAATTATCTTTTGTAAGCTGAATTGGTATATTGTAAAAGACTCATATATTTATGAGATCTTATAGATCATTTTGTAATAGAGAAAGAAATGATATGTATGGTAGAAGATAGTTGTTTAGTGGCAGCAAAGGTTTTTGGTTAAGTTATCTATCTAAGCTTAAACCAGTACTGAACCTAACATTAGAGATGTTGTTTTGAGCAGTACATTGTATTGGATTTAATTATCCACTTTGTAGTCAATGGGACTCTTCATTGAGCAGTGAGCTCTATGCTGTTGACCTCCTTGTATGTCTAGGCCCCTATTGTAAGTAGTATTTATTCATTGGTCAGTGAGTAAATATTGTGGGTCACAAATCCCACTGAGGTTTTTCCCACACCAAGTTTCCTTGTTAAAATATCTTGTGTTATGGTGTGTTTCTATGTTGTCTTTGTTATTTGTGTTTACTGCATTAATTCTTGTTTACTGGTACATTGTTTTGGGTTGCAAAGTTATAAATAAATTTAAATATTCATTCAACCAGTTAGACATTGATTTGCCCCCCTCCCCCCCTCTTAGTGTCTTTGGGACTATCATTGAATCTAACAAGGATACCAGATCTACTTAGAGGAGTCTTTTCTGGACTGTATGCAAATTAGGTGGTAAGTGTTGCAAGGTCATTGTAGATAGTGGAAGTACTAATAATTTAGTATCTGAGGAGATGGTTTAGAAGCTTCGGTTGAAGAGGCTTGAGCATCCTTTTCCTTATGAGGTAAGTTGGTTACAAGCTGATCAGAAGATAGAGATAAAGGAGCAGTGTTGGGTGAGTTTCATTATTGGGCCTTTTAGAGATGAAGTTTTTTGTGATATTGTGTCAATGAATGTTTGTCATGGGTCAGTGCAAGAAGATGAGTCCACTTTTTGGCCAAAAAGTGGAAGTGTTTTTCCTAATTTTCAGGTTTTGTCTCATTTGAGCTTAAATTTTGAAACACTTGGAGATTGAATCTTAGATAAAGTCACTAATATAAAAGATAACCCTCTGAGTCTACTTTCTAAATATGTAATTTATTTTAATACCCACATAATAAAAAATAACTTTTGGAATGGAGTTCTAAAAATTATGTTTTAAAAATGGTTGTTTCAGGACCATACCATGCATGTGTACGACCCACACTTTTTGACACAATTAAAATTATTTTCTCAAACCATTTTGGGAAATGATTTGTAACATAGTGAAGATTGATGAGCATATTTTTTTGTAATTTTTTTTAATTAATTTTTTAAGACTGTAAATATCTTTTTAAAAATTTGATGTGTACAACCCACATAATTTGACGTAAACTTAATATTTTTTATTTTTTATTTTTTTGAAATAAAACAGAATTTTGTGTAGATTGATGACATATAATTTTTTTTTTTAAATTCATTAAAATAAAAAAGTTATTAAATTAACAAAATTAGTTAATATTTCAAGTTTATGGACCCGATTTAAAATAAATTAAATGAAAAATAGTTTAAATAATCAATTTTTAAATTTTTTACATATTTAGAATCTAGACAGTATAATTTGAAATGGGTTTTAATTTCGTATGAAAATTCTCTAATTAGAGGCACGTATACTATTTCAGAAGTTCATACTTGTGCTTTCACTCATGGAGATTTGAATTTGCAGGTCCATGCCTCAAGTGTGGCCATCCCAAGCCTATCTCAGACCTAATCCTGAGGCAAGTGGTGGGCTGTGGAATCAACTTCCACAAAACGGGCCCTGGTTATTTAAATAACGGGTCCCTGTTTTCAAAACAGGGGCTCGTTCCTAAAATTACCAATATTGTCCAAAAATGATAAAATGCTCCCGAAAAAATGGGTAAAATTGGATTTAAAAATGAGGCCCATTTTTAAAAAATGGGACCCTATTTCATTTTCAAGTGGGCCCTCGTTTAGTTTCGCCTTGGGCCCCCATTTCTTTTTGCCTTGTGGCCCCAAAGCAAAAATGGGCCCCCGTTTTTTTAAAATGGGCCCCCATTTTTTGAAAATGGGCCCCCATTTCTAAGAGCGCATTTTCCAACGCACGGACTTCTGCCAATTTGTGACCCATTGTTAGGATTCTCATAGATACTGAGAGGGGGGGTGAATCAGTATCTAATCGGTTACTAGATTTTCTTAACTTAAAACATGTAGAGCATATTAACACTATGTACCGGTAAGCAGAAAGTTATGCAATAAACTGAGATAAAAACAACCACATGAAAAACACACCATAACACAAGGATTTAACGAGGAAACCTAGTGTGGGAAAAACCTTGGTGGGATTTGTGACCCACAATATTCACTTACTGGCCAATAAGAGAATATTACAACTACAAGAGGGGCCTGCACATGCAGGGAGGCTAACTGCCTAGAGCTCACTGCTCAAATACAAAATGGGAAGTCTCACTAACTTACAAAATGCATTATATAAATCCAGTGTCTTGTACTGCTTCAAAGTAGCATCTATAATGCCAGATCTAGTACCGATTTCTTCTCTTCTTCTTACATAAACCCTTAACCTATAATTCGCATAATAGGTCTGTCTTATTTCGCCTAATTACATTCCTCTTCCTTACTTTTTAAAAAAAAAATGTTCTACAATGATCTCTCTTATATAAGAGTCATTTTACAACTTGCCAAGTCGGCTTACAATGATTTTACAATTAATAAACGAAATATATTACAACAAAAATCATGTCGGCCTCTATGCCAGTATGCTTCCTTTCACTACCGGTGCTGGTGATCTGAGTGCCGGTGTAGAGTCTGATCTTGCTAGTGCTGGTGGAATTCCTTGCCGGTGTCCTAGGATTGTAAGGTTGCCATCTGTTGGTGTAAATAAATATTCATTATGGATGATAATGTATCTCTTCGTAGTTTGGATTTGAGACACTTAGGGAAGTGTGCACATAGGGATAGAGCTTGTAGGAGAAATTCCACCTTTTGTGGTCTTGTTTTGTTGTTACACTCCACATTCGGTGGGTCATCCACCTCTTGTAGAATATTATATTATTTCTCCTAGCCCTAGTATTTCTTACCTACCCTTGTTTCTCATTGAGCCACATGTCGTGATTGTGTGCTCGTACATCCATATGGCCTTGCCTATATAAGGGCCTATATTCATTGTATTGGTTAATCCAATTGATCATTTTGTATATTGATGAGAATACAGTTTGTTCTTGTCATTCTATTATCTCTCTTTTTATGCTTTTCATTGTGCCCTTGATCTTGGCAAAATCCTACATGGTATCAGAGCCATTGGGGCTTCATTGATTATTTTTTGGAGACATCGTGGAAGGCTTCTATTTTTGGATCTAAGGGAATGCATTTTTTGGAGGCATCTTAGAGCGTTTTCAACCTCACCATTGCATCTAGGAGGCCATTTCCATAAAAATCGAGTATAAATTTGACCTATTTTGGTGAAAATCGATTTTTGGGTGTGGAGGAAATATTTTGCCCAATTTGGACGGTAGGGTATAGAATTTTTGGATTTTTTTTTTTTTTTTTAAATTTCTGAAAATTATTTTCTAGTTTGAATATTTTTTTTGAAGAAAAAAAAAAAAAAATTGAAAATTATTTTTGGGATCCGTACCTTTTGCCCAGTTAGTAGCACACAGTTAGCTTATGCCTAGTCAGCAATGCACAGTCAGTGCCCAGTCAGCGCCCAGTCTGCATTTTCTTTGGAAAATTTTAGACCCCTCTTCATTGAGCAATTTGGATTTTTGGGTCAACTTTGGAGGCCCATAACTTGCTCATTTTTGCTCCTTTTTGGGTGCAATTTTTTTTTATTTGGGCTAATTTTTCATGCTCTTCATAGTGGTGTGGTTATTTTCTAGTTTTGGTGCACAGGTTTTTTGAAATTTTTAGATTCTCTCAGTTGTACCTATCTAATCCCCAATTCTGCAACTTCAAAGGCCTCGTTTGAGCTCATACGACCTCCTTTTTAGGTGCCTTTTTTTTTTAAAGTGCATGTTTTTTTGTCTACTTTCATAATCTATGATTAGATTTTAGAGATTTTGAGTGGAAGTTGTACTTTCAGATATTGGTCTTATTTGGCCTATTAGGTACTTGTAAAGTGCTTGGATCTTAGTTTAGATATCTTGCATTATTTGTTTGAGTCTCTTTTGGCCTTATTGAGGCAGTTGTAAAATTGAAATCAGAAGCCCACTTTGCCATTTTTTGAAAGTGGCCCATTGTATACGCACTAAGTATAAAGTGTCAAATCATCACTTTTGGGGGATTCTTTGATTGAGTGAATTTGGGGGGGTGTCTTGTGTGATTGTGCCTCTCTTTCCTTGTGCTCTTTCATTTTTGTTGCAATGAGTCCTCATAAATTTCCACCTTTAACTCCACATAATTATGCATCATGAAAAATTAAAGTATGGAGCAAATTAATGGAAAAAGGTCTCACACATTACATAGATGGAACAATAGCAGCACCACCTGATCCTAAGGTTGATCCTAATGCTCAGTTAGAATGGCTCACTAAGAATTGCATGGCTCTTGGAACTTTATGCAAATATGTATCAAATGACCTCATTTTTCACATTGAGAAGTGTACAACAATCAAAGAGGCTTGGGATATGTTTCATAAATTGTATGGTCAAGTTTATGAAATTAGAGGTTACAAAATTGACAATGAGCTCACCAACTTGGATCCCAAGAGTTTTGATACAATCCAAGATTATGTCACTAAAGCAAATGAGCTAAGAGCAAAGCTTAAGGATTGTGGAATTGACAAAAATGATGCTTAGTTAATATTCAACTTGTTGGACAAGCTTGTACTAGAATATGTAGCATTTGTGTCTAGCTTCCAAACTCATCATTTGACAGTGGGGAGTTCCTATGTTATGCCTTCATTTGATGCTTTCACAGAAATGTTGATATTGGAACAATCTAAGTTGTTGAACATGGTACTTCTCAAGTCTTCAAAGTCCAAGGCTTTGGTGGCTAATCAAGGGAATCAAGGAGGTCACGACAGAGATTCCAACAAGAAGAAGAAGCACTCTAAGTCAAAGCCACAACAGGAAAAAGGACAATCATCCTCTCCATCACAAGGAGATTTTTCATCCTCTTCCAAGAAGGGGACACCACCTAAGAAGGATAAACCAACTTGTGCATATTGCAAGAAGTATGGTCATGATGAGTATCAATGCCACACAAAGAAAGTTGATGAATTAACTAATCTTCCTAAGAAAAACAACATCAACTTGCCATTTGCCTACACAAAGAAGGATTCATCTCCTTCCTCTTCTACACATTGTAAGGGAAAAGGGCAAGCATTTGTGGCTACAACAGGTTCTTCACAACAATGGATACTTGACTCGGGTGCCTTATATCACATGGGTTCTACAAAGGAGCAGTTTTCTTCATTGGAGCCATCTAAGGTACCTCACATTTACTTAGGTGATCATACACAAGTAGAGGTTGAAGGGAAAGGTTCAGTTGACATGGATGATGGAACATTTGTCAATTTTCTCTATGTTCCTAACTTGTCTACCAACCTTCTCTCTATCTACCAAATCACTCACTATGGGAATGGGAAAAAGGTTGAGTTTACACCAGATTCAGTTGTGGTAAAGGAACTTGATGATGATGCCTTGGTAGTAGTGGGACAAGTCAATGACAAATCAAGGCTTTATTCATTCTCCCACTTTGTGCCAAGTTCACCTTCTAGGGCCTTTCTTACTCATTCAAATTCAGAAAGTAAGCTATGGCATGAGCGGTTTGGTCACCTCAACTACCGTTATCTTGAGTAGCTTAGCACTAAAGACATGGTCACAGGTCTACCTCGAATTAGTTTTTTAGAGGGTGTATGTTCAGGTTGTTCCATGGGTAAGCATCTCGAGGAAAAGTTTGATAAGGGGAAAGCTTGGAGAGCTTTGGAAGTTCTTCAACTTGTTCATAGTGATGTAGCAGGTCCATTTCTAGCACCTTCATTTAGTAAGGCCCGCTATGTACTCACCTTCATTGATGACTACTCCCGCTTCACTTGGGTCTACTTTCTTATTCATAAGAGTGAAGTATTTGATAGATTTCAGGACTTCAAGACTCGTGTGGAGAAGCAATCCAGGAAAGTGGTCAAGATTCTTCGTACAGATAATGGAAGGGAATATGTGAACAAGAGGCTTGAGGATTTTTCTATACTTGAGGGAATTGATCTTCAACATTTTGTTGCATACACTCCACAACAAAACGGAGTTGCAGAACACAAGAATAGAACTCTCAAAGAAATGGCTAGCTGTATGATACATGCACGGTCTCTTGATCCTGCCTTTTGGGCAGAGGCTATCAGTTGTGCCACACACATCTAGAATCAGGTTCCTCACAAAGCTTTGCAAGGTATTACTCCTTTTGAAGCTTGGGCTAGTAGGAAACCGATTGTGAGACATTTCAGAGTCTTTGGGTGTCCAGCATGGGCTTGCATTCCTCCGTAGAAATGCAAGGCATTGGAACATCAGAGTCGGCCTTGCATATTTGTTGGATATCCTGAGGGTGTTAAAGCATATAGATTGATAAATCCCAAGACACATGAGGTGTTCATTGAGAGGAGTTTTCACTTTGAGGAAAGCTCTCCTAGCTTAGCCTCTCTACCTCCTCCACCTTACTCCATTCTGGATAGTGATGCTAGTGATTCAGATGATGAGACTCCTTCAACTCTGACTCACAGGGTTACACCTCTACAGGGTCCACTTGTAGTTGAGGAGCCTCATTCTCCACCTCCACCTCGATCTCATTGGGCTCGACAGACACTTGAGTTAGTGGGTTCTCTTGTTGGGGATCCTTCAAATACATGGAGGACTCAATCGCAGTATCCGGATCTTCCACATCCATTCATTGCTACTACTTCTGATTCACAAACATTTCGGGAAGCATCAGGGGTTCTTGAGTGGGACCAAGCTATGGAGGAAGAGTATAGTTCCTTGATGAGGAACAACACATGGGATTTAGTCCATCTCCCTAAGGGGAGAAAGATGATTCGAAGTAAGTGGATCTATCAGACCAAGTATGCTATGGATGGTAGTGTGGATAAGTATAAGGCTCGACTTCTTGCGAAAGGTTTCTCTCAGGTTGTAGGTGTTGACTATATTGAGACCTTTGCACCCATAGCCAAGATGAACTCCATTTGCTTGACACTTGCTATTACTGTAGCTCATGGTTGGGTTGTACATCAGGTGGATGTGAAGAGTGCTTTTCTTCATGGTGACTTTGATGAGGAGATTTATATGGAGCAGCCACAAGGTTTCATCCAGGATACTTCCTTGGTTTGCAGACTAAGGAAATCTCTCTATGGCCTTAAGCAGGCCCCCAGGGCTTGGTATGCCAAGATGGATTCCTTTCTTCTTTCCGTAGGGTTCACCAGGTGCCATTCCGATCTGAATGTCTACATTTTGTGACAGGATGACTCTCACTTGATACTTGTTCTCTATGTTGATGACTTGATCATTACAGGGAGTACTGTATCCATCATTAGCAGGGTCAAATCTGCTTTGCATGACAAATTTGCTATGACTGACTTGGGTCTTTTGCACTACTTTCTCGGGATAGAGATTTCACAGTCACCTTCAGGGATTACACTATCACAGCCCAAGTATGCTCTTGATCTACTTGCACGCTTTCATATGGTTGATTTTAAGCCTGCACCGACTCCCTTTCTTTCAGGAGTCAAGCTTGAGGCTTAGTGTTCTTCTCCACCAGTTGATGCCACTTTGTATCATCATCTTGTGGGTAGTCTCATCTACTTGACCCATACACGCCCTGATATTTCATTTGCAGTTGGCATGGTTTCCCGCTTCCTGCAGAAACCACATGAGCTTCACTGGAAAGCCACCAAACGCATCCTTCATTACATCCAGGGTACACATCACTATGGGATTCACTATGCAGCAGACACAGGACTTCCTTTGGTTGGTTACATAGACTCTGATTGGGCTGGCAATCTTGATGATCGTAATTCTACTTCCGGTTACAGTTTTCACCTTGGTTCAGGCCCCATTTGTTGGCAGAGAAAGAAGCAACATGGTATTGCTCTATCTTCGATTGAGGCTGAGTATCGAGGTGCTGTTAACGTAGCAACTAAGACCATTTGGCTCCAGCAAATTCTCACAGAGTTTGGGTTCACTACTCCATGACCGATAGTTCTACATTGTGACAATCAGAGTGCTATTACAATCTCAAAGAACTCGGTCCAGCACCAACGGACCAAACACATCGAGATTCATATGCACTATATTCGAGAGCTCATTCAAGAGCAGGTCATTGATTTGCAGTATTGTCCTACAGCAGAGTAGGTTGCTGACATATTCACCAAACCTTTCACTGAGAGTAAGTTCCAGTAGTTGCGAGCTCTCTTGGGGGTGCAGGATGTGTCATTAGGGGGGGTCAGATAACTTCTCCTTCCTCTCTTATGGGGGGGACTTTTTCCTCTTTGAGGTTTTGTCCTTTGTCTTTGAGAGTCTTTTGTAAATTCATCTCTCTTTTGGGGGGAATTTTTTCCCATTGGGTTTTCTCCTTTCCTCCATTTCTGAGAGATTGCATTTCTTGCATTTGCATATTGTACATGGGTACCTATCATGGCCTAGTAGCCGAGACCCATCTTGCATTGTTGACTTGAGTCTTCCTTCCCCTAAGTTGCATTTAAGGGGGGGTGTTGGTGTAAATAAATCTTCATTATGGATATTATTACACTTTACTTAAGTTAACTTAGGATAATGCATCTCTTCGTAGTTTGGATTTGAGACACTTAGGGAAGTGTGCACATAGGGATAGAGCTTGTAGGAGAAATTTCACCTTTTGTGGTCTTATTTTGTTGTTACACTCCACATTCGGTGGGTCATCCACCTCTTGTGGAATACTATATGATTTCTCCTACCTACCCTTGTTTCTCATTGAGCCACATGTCATGATTGTGTGCTCGTACATCCATATGGCCTTGCCTATATAAGGGCCTATATTCATTGTATTGGTTAATCTAGTTGATCATTTTGCATATTGATGAGAATATAGTTTGTTCTTGTCATTCTATTATCTCTCTTTTTATGCTTTTCATTGTGCCCTTGATCTTGGCAAAATCCTACACCATCAATGACAAAACCTTCAATCACCTACAATGTCTCATTGGAGTGTGCATATGCCAACAATCTCCCCCTTTTGCATTGATGGTAACACTCATGAAAAAATTTCAAAAGTGTATTCAAAACTTGTAATCCAAAAATGTGTGCGAAAAATATATGAGCTCCCCCTAAGCAGATAATTTTCTCATACTACTACTCCCCCTTTGGCATCAATGACAAAGGTTGTCAAGGTGTCAATAGAGTTGTAGTTTTTCTGTCTCAACCTTGTAACTGGGTGGTTACAATTTGAAAAAGATCCACCAAAACCAAATTTATGCTTTCCATAAACTTCTTACTGTCTTTTATTGCTGCCTCTGTTCTTTGAACTATACCGGTGAGGTGCTGCATATGCTCTATCGGTGTTTTCTGTCCTTGTACTAATGCCTCAGATATTTCTTTTCTCAAGGATGCTAGATAGTCCAGTCTTGGACTTAGTCTTAGTCTCAGATTTTTAGCTTTGTTTATTATTCTCTCCTTTTCTCTCTCTAGCTTCAGTAATTCTTCCTCAAAACTAGTTATCTTTTGCTCAAAAACTGATAATGTATCAGATGAATTAACAAAATTGTCAACAAGTTTATTTGTTTCTTCTTGTCCCTTGCTCATTTTCTTATCTATGTCAATTGTTAAAAAGTTTGTCTTGCAAGTATCTTTGTACAGAGTTTTAAATTCCTTCAATGAGTTGCATAGTTCTGGTAGAAGTCTGTCAAATTCCCTAGTACACTTCTTTATTTGATCCTCAAAGAATTTTTGTTTTTCAATTTCCAACCTGTCTTTGAATGCCTGTTCCTTTATTTGCTCAATTGTCACTGTGTTGTCAGTAATATACTTTGACAAAGTGTCAAGTTGACTCAAAGAATCCCTATTATCTATGTTGCATTTTGGAGCTATCATCATCAAAATTGGGATTGTGTCATCTATAGCTTTATAAGCTTGTGAACTACAATTAGTTATTTTCTTCAAAGAATCTAAAAGAACTTCAGTTACATTGGTTGATTTGTAACCTACTAAGTAGGAACCAACATTCTGAATTCTGCCAGTGGAGGAAGTAACCATGCTTGTAGTGACCTCTGGTAGGTCAGTCTATGTTTCCATTTCCTTAAGCAAGGGTTTTTGTTTCTCTGCTGTTGTCGATGGCACTGTTTCCACATGAACCTATTGTTGTGCTTGTTTCTCAACTGTTGCTGATGGCACTGTTTCCACATGAACCTATTGTTGTGCTTGTCTCTCTATCTGAGTCTCTGTCTATTTCTCTATGCTATCATCTTCCACTTTTCCTTCAGTTTTATCAGTGTTGTCAGTTGCCAGTGGCTCACTAGCCATGTCAGTCTTACTAGTTGTGTCCTTGTTTATCACAATGTTGACCTTTTGAGTATCAACATCCACTGTGTATAGTACCTTAGAATTAGGATTAGTATCCTCTTGTGATACATCCATACTATCATCTGTCGGTTGGTCTTTTGTTGTTGTTACCGATGGAGTAATCAGAGGTGGTGGGGATAAGTTATCTTTTATTTTGATACTAGGAGGTCCAGCAACCTTTCCTTTACCCTTATCTTTGTCCTTTTGATAGACTTTGATAGGCTTGGTGTTCATGTACTCTTCGTGCTTTTCCTTCTCCACAAGGAATATATCCCATCCATTTTCTATTTCTTTTGTTACCTCTTTTACTCTTCTTGCCATTAGTGCAATATGCCGGTGTGCAGTAGAGAATACTGACCGATTGGCCTTTGCAATCAAATCATCTATTTCTTTTGGAGAGTTGACTGGGTAGACAACAAGTAATTTTTCAATTTTGATTTTCTTGTTAAGTTCTACAACAGATTGTCTTCTTGCTTCCAGTCTTTTGAATAATTCATCTGGTAGTTCAACTACAACTTGCATCAGAAACTTCTTATAGATATCAAGGTGTAAAATGACACTATTTTCAACTTGCTCTTTCTCATCTGCTGATAGTGTATCATATAGTTTTTCTATGTTCTTGAGATTTCCTTCTTCTGTGATTTCATCCAACAGTCTGTCAATCGAAGAAATATTCTGTTGAGTCCTTTTCTTCTTAGGTATTAGCTTTTTCTTTGGGGTTGTCTTCTTTACCAGAGACCTCACTACCTGTTGTTTTTGTCTAGTTCTTCTAAGCGAGGGTGTGAATACTAGTGAAGGTTTTCTTTTCCTTACAACTCTTTTAAATTCAGCTGGCTTGTCACTCTCTGAAGAAGTTGCTACCAGTGATAGGTGAGTTTCTAGTTGTTGTGCCTGTAACTCATCTTTAGTGATACCGGTTTGTTTCAGTACATCTTCTTTTATAGACTTACCCTACCTCGAACCTCTTCTCACAATTGCTTCTACTTTCTTTACTCTCTTCTTAGATTGAATTTGGATTTCAATGGTCTCAGAACTACCAAATACTTCTTCCTTATGTTCATTTGGTGCTTCCAGAAGTGCTTTAGCATATGTTTCAATGATGTGGTCATTAGTCTCATAGCCCATTTCAGTAACCCAAATTGTTCTTGGGATAACTGCTTCCATCCAGATCTCATTCTTTTTAATCACAAAACATATATCATCTTTGTATTTGTTAACAATTTATTGTGACAGTCTGATTCTTTTGTTCATTCTAGCCTTTAGTGCTTGAAAATACTCATTGATATTCTTTTCCTTGTGTTCACCCATGTTGTTGAATAAGTCTGATAATTGTTTCCCTACCGGTATGTCAAATCCAAGGTTCTTGTTGCCTATACTGGGCACCTGTTTGGTTATATGTAGCATTAAGCATACAAGTAAATTACCAAAGCTAAAAGTTCCTTTCTTATCCTTCTTGATCTTCCCTAAATTGTCAATCAATTCATCCTTTAGCCATTCACATACATCAATTTTCACATTTTCTTTTGCCATATCATGTGCACTTTTTATGCATAAACTGGAAACTGAGTTAATTCTATTTGCATGAGTTGCTTTGTATCCTAAAATCATGCTAACAAATCTCACATTTATGTTAGTCACATCATTAACCCTTAGAGACCTTCTGTCGGATGTTGCACCAGTTAAGTTCATTACCAGGTCATTTGAGACCTTCTTTGTTTTGTATGGTCTGCTACCGGTGGAGGGTAACCCTGTTACAGCTTTCACAACTTCCTTGGTAATTTTATGGACAGATTCAAGCCAAAAGAATGCACCATATAATCTACTTAACACTATCCTAATAACTTCCTTGGGGAATTCCAGAATGTTGAGAATTTCTGTGAATCCTAGGGTTTCAATAATTTGGTGTTTAGGTTTTACTTTACCGGAATCATCACAGATAATAGATTTGTACATGTTCTTGATTTCTTCATCTCCTAATTCTTCTATATGGCAATGGATATAGATTCTAGGGTCTTCTGCATAAACAACTCCTTTGGGAATTTGGGAAAAAGCACCTACATTGTCATCCTTTTTAGCTATCTTGGGAACTAGCTGAAATACGAGCCTAGGTTGTTGATTACCTCGACTACAGTAAGGTTTGCTATGAATTCAGGTACAGAGGAGGATGCCATGATTATAACCTTTTTCTTCCTTAGGAAGGATTGATTGCTAAAGTGCTTTGCCTCTTTGCTCAAAGTACCTTAGCTCTGGAGATTTCGTGCTCTTTGAATGTTTGAATGCTTGGTGAAGTGAAATGGAGCCAAAAACAACAATTTATAAGGTCAATTGACCAACTACCACATTTAATGCATGTCAATTAAGTAATCACTTAACTTTGTCTACCAGTATAGAAGTAATTTCAACTTCTTACCATCAACCGAGGGAATAATAGCATATGTCTCATTGATTGCCAAGCCCTCAAGGAAATTTTCTTTCCTGTTGGTGGAGTGCTACTTTGTTCTAGTAGTGGAGTGTTGCTTGGTTCTACCGGTGGAGGAGTATTCCAATCCACATTTAGTTCTGATTTCCTGATCCATTGTTTTGAAAATTCCTGCTTAACTTCTTCAACCTTTTCTTTTCCTTTCAAACTAGGACCTTTGTTGTCTACCGGTGGGGACTTGCTTCTACAAAATCTAGCAATATGCCCAATTTTGTTACATGCATAACAAGTCACATTATTTGTTTGAATAGCCTTTCCATAACCTATGCTGGTTTGTGTCCTGCATTGATTAGATAAGTGTTCAAATCTTCCACAAACATAACATCTCACATTCATTCTACAATTCTCAGAGTTATGACCAATTTTGTTGCATTTTGAACATTGACTGGTGGGGGTGTTGATATTCTGATAATTTCTAGATCTACATTGATTTTCTGTATGGCCATACTTGTTTTAGTTAAAGCATTTTCCATTAAATTTGTAAGTATTAGGTTGTCTTACTGGTTTGCTATGATCGTGTGTGTTTGTAGTACCAGAGCTTTCACCAACTTCAAAGCCAATTCCACAAGTGTCACCTTTAGGTTTTTTATTCTTCAGCAAGTTACCAAGTTCTTTTGAGCTTTTCTTGAATTTTTCTTTGTGTTGATTTGCAGTATCTAGTTCTCTTTCTAAGACTTCTTTCTGCCTCATTAGTTCATTGGAGTCATTCTAAGTGTGCATCAGATCTATTTTCAACAAATCATTTTCATAGCTGAGTCTTGTGTTTTCATTTGTAGCATCACTTAGTCTTCTAGTCAAATCTTCTTCATTCTTATTTCTATTTTCAATTTCTTTAAAAAATCTCATAGTCATATCCTGCATCTCATTCTTTGTTGTCATGTTCTCTTATTTTAGTTTGTTTATCATATCATTAAGAGTTTCTTTTTCATCATTCTCATTTTGCATCTTTTCACAAAGTTCTCTTCTCTTGTTTCTTGAAATAGTAAGATTTTCTTGAAGTGCTTGAATAATATCCTAAGCAGCCTTTAGATCATCTTCAAGTTTGATATTTTTCAATTTTTTTGCATCATAGTCTGAGAGAGCTCCTTCAAGTTGCTTCATCAAGTTTTCAATCTCTACCAGTGTTAAGATCTTCCTCAAGTTGTTAAGCTTCTGAAAATAGAGGACCAAGCTTTGATACCAATTGTTAGGATTCCCACAGATACTGAGATGGGGGGTGAATAAGTATCTAACTGGTTAATAGATTTTCTTAACTTAAAACATGTAGAGCATATTAACACTGTGTACCGGTAAGCAGAAAGTGATGCAATAAACAAAGATAAAAACAACCACATGAAAAACACACCATAACACAAGGATTTAATGAGGAAAACCGATGTGGGAAAAACCTTGGTGGGATTTGTGACCCACAATATTCACTTACTAGCCAATAAGAGAATATTACTGCTACAAGAGGGGTCTGCACATGCAGAAAGGCCAACTGCCTAGAGCTCACTGCTCAAATACAAAATGGGAAGTCTTACTGACTTACAAAATGGATTATATAAATCCAGTGTCTTGTACTGCTTCAAAGTAGCATCTATAATGCCAGATCCAGTACCGGTTTTTGCTCTTCTTCTTACATAAACCCTTAACCTATAATTCACATAATAGGGTTGCCTTATTTTGCCTAATTACATTCCTCTTCTTTAATTTTTTTAAAAAATGTTCTAAAATGATCTCTCTTGTATAAGAGTCATTTTACAACTTGCCAAGTTGGCTACAATGATTTTACAATTAATAAATAAAATATATTACAACCAAAATCCTGTCGGCCTCTGTGCCGGTATGCTTCCTTTCACTGTCGATTCTGGTTATCTGAGTGCTGATGGAATGCCTTGCCGGTGTCATAAGATTGTAAGGTTGCCATTAATGACAAAAAATTCAATCACCTACAATGTCTCATTGGAGTGTGCATATGCCAACACCCATTACCTTACACTTACCTTCATGTCTTATTGGGAAAACCTTGGCAGTATGATAGAGGAGCTATTTATGATTGTAGGAGAAACCTAGTTACTATTGAAAAGGATGGGCAGAAGTTAAAATTGATTTCTTTGAAGGAGAAAGAGAAGGAGGTGAAGAATCTGAGTCTTGAGAAATGTTGTAGGGAACCGGTGGTAGAAGTTATACTGAAAGGTTTGACAGAACTGGTTGCAGAGGTTATACATGAGGTTTCGAATAAAGATCCGATAGAACTGGCTGCAGAGATTATACCAGAGGGTGACATGAGTTGGTAGAAGGATGTGACATATGAGTGTGATGGAACCAGAAGATAGGGAGTTGATGGTAACAAACCAAATACAACCTTGTGACAAAACCAAATCAGAATTGTAGAAGCAAAGGCAATGTGCAAATCTAAAGAAAATAAAGAGAAACAAAGAGAGTCATAGGTTAGAGAAGCCGATTAAAGCACCGAGAGAGATAACAAAGAGATTGGAAGATAAAGAAGATGTTTGGATCAGAAATGAGCATGGGATCTCCATTCCAAATCCTTTTAGATGTTCATGGGTTGCCTCTTATGGAACATCTTTTTCTACTTGGGTTGTCTGATGTAGGATCATCCCCGGTTGATGAGAAATCTTGCATCAACCAAAAATATTTTCTTTCTTGTTTAGTTCTTTGTGTAGTTTCAGTATTCTTACTGGTATGTACCAGTAGTTTCTTGTTCTTCATGGAAGATCTTGTTTGCAGTTTCCTGGTGGTTTCATGTGGTTGATTCTAGATTTCTAGTTCATTTAGGTTCTTCTCCGCCCAGTTATCGCTTCTGGTTGGCTGTTTTTGGGTTCCCAAGACAGTTTTTTTGCATACCAGTTGGTTTTCCTTCATTATCAGTGCGATTCTTGGAGTGTGGATCCATCTTGGGTCTTGTCTGATGTTCTTTGGCATGTGGCTAACCTTCCTACTGAACCACATCACTTGGTTGTTATTTTCTGAAAAGATTTATCTAATTCTTTGGGCCGACCTAATTACACGTTTCATTTTCCTACATTGGCGAATGTAATATTATGAGGCTGACCCGAATATGTTCTGGTGGGTATAAATATGATGTTATGAAATCATTTGTAGGGGAAGAGGAAGTAGAACTGAGAATAAGGATTGGGATTCACATGTTGTTATCCAGTTGATTCTTAGAGTCCTGGTTGGATTGTATCTGGCTTGAAGCCTACATGTAACTAGTTAACTATCAGATGTTCTTTGATGATAATATGAAGATTGTCAAATAATTTTTGTAATTTCTAAGGTTGTAAACTAATCTGTTTATGTGAATTTGTTATGTTTTATTATTTTTGTCATTGTGTCTCTCTTCCTGCATAAGTCAGTTGACTCTTCTGAGGGTTTTTTATCGGTTATGGCTACATCATTCAATTGCTAGAGTTGTTGGATCCTTCAAATAAGGAAAGAAAAGGCTATATATATGAAACCCTAACTTTTTTTTTTATAATAGGTTGTCCGAGAATTGATATATTTTTGTACAAAGTTGGATTTAAACATTATAATACCGCCAAAACATGATCCTGAAATTTGAGGAGAAAAAGTCACCCGGACCAGTGTGATTCACACTAGTTCGATCAATTTTTTCTAAATTTTTAGGGATGCAAGGTATTGTGATTTTAAGGTGATCCCCAACTCAATGAAACAATTCAAGGTTTGTAGATATGCAAAATCGGGCCTTGAATGTTGAAATAAGACCTAATTAGGACTTTACTGAATTAATTAATTAAAAGGATAAAATAAAAAGGGGCACACTTAGGGTTAAGGGCCCAATATTATGATATGTGGAATGATAAAAGAGGACTTTATATTTAATTTAATTAATTAATTAAATCATTAAAGGGAATTTAAAATGCAAAATGTAATACACTAAGACGGGTGCTAACCTAAGTGTGAAATAGCCCCCACTTTAGCAGTCATATGACACTACGTGCATATGCAAGATAAAGTACAAAAAATTAAACATTCATGAAAAAGGATATATCCATAAGGTTTCGAACAAATCACCCAACGGTATCTACAATACATTGTTAGGAACCAGATCCTATAAAGTCACAATGTTAGACAAAATCTCATTGTTAGATAAAATCACAAAATCACCTAAATTATTACTAAGTAATGATGAAATTAGAGGGTATCTATATGCCCCCTTGTTTCAACTTGCTAATTAGTGAGTTGAAACAGGGTATCATGTTTATCACATCTACTTGTGAAGGAAATTTGTTGACAAATTCTCACAACAAGGTTTGATACAAGATCAAAACTAATGGAGAATCATTTGGTAAGAAAGAGAACTAAACCACAATTCCAACACAACCAAGAGTGTGAGAATTAGAGCTCTCTAACACAAGATGAAAGATTAAGCATAAAATACAAAAATTAGGGTTTGGAAAATAAAAAAAAATTAACTTATTCAAAGGAGGAAGAGATCATCATCTAAAGACATGCACCTTCGAGAATAGAGGGAATATTTGATAAAGATAAAATCTTGAAAAAGAAGAGAAGGAAAATAAGAATACACACCTTCTCCATTATTTTGGAAAAAAGTGGATTCTTAGTGAAGGATTATGCACTTTCACTAAGGATAGATTATTCATGAAATACATATCATTCTAAGTATAGAATAGGTCCTAAACAATGAACACACACATTCTATGCAAGAAATTTCATCAAATAAAAAATGCAACTCAACAAAGGAAAGGTGAATCATTGGAAAAAAGAATAGAAGATTGAAATACCAATCTTGGCCCCCAAGCATAGAGGCAAGGACATCAAAGAGAGATCATTTATAAAAGAAACACTCTTCTAAAATAAGGACAAAGGTCCTCATCAGGGATAAGCACATTCATAACATAAAAGGTTTCATTATAAAAGATACCACTCAAAGAAGAAAATAATTATAGGCTTCCAACACTAAGGAAGAGGTCCCCATTAAGGATATGTACTTAAGATCCTCATCAGGGATACTTGTTCCAATAAGAGGAAGGAGATCCTCAACAAGGATATACACCTCCACAATCAATAAGAAATCCTCATAGAAGACACTACTTCACAAAAGGGAATTTTTTAATCCTAACAAGGAGATATGTTTGAAATCATTCTTGCCCCCATACATAGAGACAAGAGATGGGACACAAAATTAGGATATTATGTTGCTTCCAAAGTATGATTGCATGTGAAATTGTACTATCATGAATGACAATGAGCCCCTAATAGGTAAGCTACCAATGTCACATAGTAAAGAGCAACATAATAGCCACTAATGTTATTTAAATATATGATAGATTGGATGAAAAAATTGAATATGACATGTTAAATTCTCTACAATCAATGAGAGAAAAAACATGTATAAGATGATGAGTATTGAAATTTCTTGATCAAAAAAGTATTCTCTAGTAGAAGAATAAGCCTCTAAGTCATGTTTCTCTTGCACACAAAGCTTCTCATGCATAAAAGAAACCTTAGGAGAGGGATACATATAATTCATTAGGTCCTTATTTCTATAAGATAGGGTATAAATAGAAGGTAAATCCTCATAAGTGGTATTTTCAATCTCTTGGGGAGATTCATAAAGAGACTTATCAATCACCATAATTTCTTTATGAGAGAGAGATGTAGAGGATGATTTAATTGAGATGAAGTCATCATCACTACTAAATATAGCATTCACATTGAGAGATGGTCTTTTAGATGCTTTGGTGGGCTTTGAAGGATTATATCCAAGTCCAAATGAAGCTTCATGTATGTTATTTCATAAAGGAACTTTAATCCCTTGGTCATTTACACCACAACCATTGTCATTATATCCACTCTTAGCTAAGATGTGAAAACGAGGACCATAAAGGGTTTCCATATCAGAAAGAGATGGTGGGGCCTCATAGGTCTTAATGTCATAATTAGATGAATTAGAAGAAGATTTTGAAAAATTATTTGAATTAGAATAAGCCACAAAATGGTTACTAAGTTGTTTAGACAAAGTAGGTTGCTTTTTAGGTTCATCCATGTCTTTTTCCTTTTTAATCTTGGGTTCTCTTGGAGGGACTTTATACTCTCCTATAAAAGAAGGTGTAAAGTCTAAAGACCCCCAATAATCACCTAAGAGAACTTCTTCTAGTGAAGAAGTATCTTCAGAAGAATATGGTGATTTGGTTTGAGTGGAAGAAGAATCAGGAGTCCTTGAGGAAGTAGGAATACTTGAGGATGTAGGAGTATTTGAAGAAGAATTAGAAGTAATTGAACAAGGTTTAGAAGATGATGTTTGCAACAGATCTTGTAAATTGGTATTGGAAAACAAAGTATACATCTTATTGTTGTAGACGAACTTAAGTTGCCCATGCAAAGTAGAAGGGACAATTTGCATACAATGAAGCCAAGGTCATCCTAATACATTATTATAAGTAATATTATCAGGAATAAAATGAATAGGTGTAGGTAAAGTAACAGGTCCCACCTTAATAGGCAAGGTTATAGTACCTAAATATTGTCAAAGCCACTAATAGTAAGAGAATTAGGTTGAAGGGAAGAAGGATCCACCTTAATCTTATGCAATAAATCGATGCTACAAATATTAAGGCCAGATCCATTATCCATTAAGGTTCATCTTGTAGAATTACCATTGATAAGAACAACAATCATAAGAGGATCATGTTGATGTTGAATCTCATGAGAGGGTAACTCATGTTGTGTGAACACAATTTGAGCTTTATAATCTATAATAGGATCTGATGCTATGCAAAAAGGATGTTTAGGAAACATAAACACAAGACAAGAATAGTCAAACGTTAGTGTTAGTATCATAAACAGAATACGATCCTAAGCAAGTATATCAAGAGAGAGATCAAACATTTAATGGAAAGCATGCAAAAATAGAAGAAAGACACAAGACCCCTCCAAATGCTTGCCAACATGTTCATAGTTGCTCCTCCCTTGTTCCTCTCCTCTCCACGTTCCATATGAGTGTAGCCCTCATCTTTTTTCACTACTATATAAGTCTTATGGAGATTCAAGATTTATAAAAATAATCAAAATATTATGCAAATGCAACCTAAATATGAGAAAGCACCTAATTAAGCTATATTGATTTTAACCAAAATAACAATGTAGATTATAATTTACTCCCAAAATGCTCTCTTTAAATTTTATTATAGATTAGATGCATAAAAAATTTATGGATCTGGATTATGAAGGAATGGGCTCTATTTATAGGAAAAATAGAGATATAGATGGTTGAGATTGAGTAATCTTAGCAAGGGCCAGGATTGATGGGTTTTGTTGGTATTTTGGTATGGTTTTGTCATTGATGTCAACACCTACTAAACACTTATCAACTCTGGCACTTTGGAGAATCAGCAACATTCACCGGCAAGCAAGTGACTCATGCACAGTCACCAATATCTGGTACATCGGCAAGATATAATGATCACCGACACTAGGAATGATATGGAAAACACTTGGTTATGTCAAAAACATTGTGTGGACACTCTGTCTTGGAGTTTTGTTTATTGGTATATTCATATTTGCATATTTGTTGTTACTGACAAATAGGTCCAGGGTTACATCGACAGGTTTATCTTTTCCAGATCAGCACGACATGCTTTGGAGATGATTAATTATTGTTGTAAATGCATTAAGCTGACATGTTGAATCAGTTATTGCATCAGATATTGTATTGTTTGTAAAATGTTTTTATTGTAATATCTTGTAGAGCCCACCTACTAAAATTGGTCTTAGGTTATGGTATAAATGTAAGATCTTATTTAAGAGATCAAGAGTGGAATGCAAAAAGGATTGTGTGAAGGTATATGCGATAATAAGTAGATCAATACACGTAGACAATATTTGAAGATTGAAGGAGGGTTTTTGTGAAGACAATTAGAACTACACCGGTACTGAATCTAGCATATGAAGATTCTATTTTGTGTAGTACATTCCTATTGGATTTAACCATCCAACTATAGTCAGTGTGACTCCCATTTTGTGATTGAGCAGTGAGCTCTAGGCGCTTGGCCTTTCTGCATGTGCAGACCCCATTTATGTACACATACTATCTATAGTAGTATCATCTGATTGTGGGTAAGGTTTCCCACCGTGGTTTTTTCCCTTACAGGGTCTCCACATACAAATATTGGTGTTATGTGTTGTGGATGACTTTATCTTTATGTTTCATCCACTAATCCTTACCGGTATAACAATTAACTATTAAAATTGTCTACCGACATATTAAACTGGTTTACCAGTATTAAGCATTAAGTTGGTTAAGTTTGTTTTTGGTTTGAATTTATTTGACAACTGATTCACCCCCCCCTCTTAGTTGTCTCCAAGACCTAACAATTGGTATCAGAGCCTTGTCCTCTTTTGCAGAAGTTTAACAGCTTGAGGAGATCCATTGTCTACTAACTATTTCAGGAAGGACAGTCCTAAACTTGATGGAACCAATTATGGCATATGGAAGATTAGAATGGAGACACATCTAAATTTCATTGGAAAGGACATCTGGGATGTTACAAAAAATGGTTATACTGCTCCTACTTAGAGTTAGCCCAATCCACCCAACTTGACAAAAGATGAAGAAAATGATTGCAAAGCAAGAGAAACACTTTTGAGCGCATTATCAGATCAACAAATCATGGGACTATCAGATAGGTCTACTACTAAATCTATTTGGGATCATTTGCAAACACTAAATGAAGGAGAAACCATAGTCAAAATTGAAAAACTTGAAAGCTTTCGGGTCAGGTATGAACATCTGAAAATGGAAGAAGATGAAAGGATTTCTGCTTTTATGGAAAGAGTAAATGAGATTGTTTTGGGTATTTAATGTGGAGGAACCTTGAGTGAGGATGAAATTGTTTCAAAAGTTTTAAGAGGATTGCCACTGACATATAAAATGAAACTCACTGCTATAAATGAGTTAAGAACAATGCTTAATACATCAGTAACTAGGGATACATTGATTGGGAAACTTTTAGCCTTTGAAATTGAAGAATTTGGTCCTGTTGCTACTATAAAGATAGATTTGGCCTTTAAAGCATCAACATCATCTACTCCATCATTTGACAAATCTAATTGGAAAACCTTTTATGCAAGAGAACTTGAAGAAAGCAGGAAAGAACTTGAAGAACTTGAAGCACTATTTGCAAGGAAAATGCCTAAAGGTCTAGTTGGAAGTAAGTATGAAGGTAAAGCACCCTTTAAATGTTTTAACTGCAATAAGATTGGTCATATGGGTTAAAGATGCCCTGATAGACATGCTAGACTAAGAGAAGAAGCTAGAAGAACATACAAGCCTAACCTTGAATATCAGAGATACAGATTTAAGAAGAATAAAGACAAATCTTGTTACATTGTTGATGAAGGTGTGACTGATGATTTTGATGAGGATTCGACAGACAATGGATGTGTTTTTGTTGCTTTAATAGAAGATCAACCAGCACCTACTACTCAACGGGTAGAACAGGCCTTGGCAGCTAAAGTTGAAGTAAAGTATGAATGGATCATCGATTCAAGATGCTCACATCATATGACAAGACACAAAGGTAAATTCTTGATCTTTCAAGAATACAATGGAGGCTTACTGAGATTTGGAGATGACAAAGATTGTTTGATGAAAGGTAAGGGTACAATATCTCTTGATGGTAAGCATAACATTGACAATGTTTACTATGTTGAAGGATTAAAGCATAATCTTTTGAGTGTTGGTCAATTAGTTGAGAAAGGATTTTAGTTACAATTCAAAAATGGAAAATGCAAAATCATGAATAGAATTGGTTTAGAAATTGCAACCAGTAATCAGACTAGAGGTAATATCTTTCATTTGAATAATAGTGAAAAGACATGCTTGATTGCTCATATTGATGAAAGTTGGCTATGGCATAAGAGACTCTGTCATGTAAACTTTGATTGCACGGTGAAGATCAGTACTACTAAGGTAGTTAAAGATTTACCTAAAATTGTCAAACCTCACAATATAGTATGTAAGGAATGTCAATTTGGAAATCAAGTTAGAGCTAGTTTCAAAAGTATTCCAGAAAAATCCAATAATGCTCTTGATTTATTTCACACTGATTTATGTGGTCTAGCTAGAACTAAAATCTTACAAGGTGATAGATATTTCATGCTAATCATTGATGACTATTATAGAATGTGTTGGGTTACTTTTCTCAGAGAAAAATCAGAAGCACTGGGAAAGTTCAAACTATTCAAAGCAATGGTAGAAAATGAAACCGGTAAGAAAATCAAATGTCTAAGATTAGATCAAGGAGGAGAATTTACATCTAAGGAGTTTAAAACATTTGGGAAGTAAATGGAATCAGAAGACAACTATCAGCACCTCGGACACCACAGCAGAATGGAATTGTTGAAAGGAAAAACAAAACTATCTTGGATGCAGCAAGAAGTATGTTATCAGAAGAAAACCTACCACATGTATATTGGAGAGAGGCAGTCAGTATAGCGGTCTATACATTCAACAAAGTTCACATCAAAGGTGAAACTGGTAAGACCCCTCATGAACTATGGTTTGGTATTACTCCTACTCTTAAATATTTCAAAATTTTTGGAAGTAAATGTTACATTAGAAGAGATGAGTATATTGGAAAATTTGATCCTAGAAGTGATGAAGGAATATTTCTTGGTTATTCATCTAAGAGCAAGGAATATAGATGTTTTAACAAAAGATTGCAGAAAACTGTTGAAAGTACAAATGTAAAGATTGATGAACAATTCAGAGGAACTTCAAGGTTTATAGACTCTGAATTGGCAACAAAAATTTTGACAAATGAACCTACACTGAATACACTAGTATAGAATGAAGATCTAGTTACCCCGGTATCATCTGAGGATTCCATAGTAACTGAGGAACAACAACAAACAAAGACACCCTAGTATGTAAGACTGAATCATTCTGAAGATCAGATAATTGGAAACATGTTTAAAGGAGTTATGACAAGAGGAATCTTGACAAATGAAGAGGTATGTCTTATTTCTCAATTTGAACCATCATTTGTTAATGAGGCATGTGAAGATAAATTTTGGATTAAAGCTATGGAAGAAGAATTAGAAAAAATTGAGAAAAACAACACTTGGACATTAGTTCCACGACCTAAAGATAAAAATATAATTGGAACCAAATGGGTTTTCATAAACAAACTTAATGAAGATGGTAAGGTTGTAAGAAATAAAGAAAGACTAGTGTGTAAGGGATATTCTCAAAAAGAAGGAATTGATTACAATGAAACCTTTGCACTAGTAGCTAGAATTGAGGTAGTCAGATTATTTTTGGCTTTTGCAGCACACAAGAACTACAAAGTTTATCAAATGGATACTAAATGTGCATTTTTGAATGGAGATCTTGAAGAGGAAGTGTACATTGAACAACCTGATGGATTTTCTTTGACATATGACAAAGATATGGTTTGCAGGTTAAGAAAAGCTTTGTATGGATTGAAACAAGCTCCAAGAGCTTGGTATGCAAGACTAGATAAGTATCTTTTGAAAATTGGTTTTTCTAAAGGTAATGCAGACAACAATTTATACTATAAAGTGACTAATGATGACATCCTGATTATAGAAGTATTTGTTGATGATATAATCTTTGGAGGAGAAGATGGATTATGTAAAGAATTTTCTATTAAAATGCAGCAAGAATTTGAAATGTCTATGATTGGAGAAATAAAATTCGTTTTAGGATTACAGATTTCATAGACTGATAAAGGCATATTCTTGAGTCAATCCAAGTACTTCAAAGAGTTACTAAAGAAATTTGGGATGGAGAACTCTAAACCGGTAAGCACACCTATGACAACAAATGACAAATTATCACTAAGGGATGAATCTACACCTGTGAATCCAACTAGATACAAATCTATGATAGGAGGTTTACTGTATTTGACACAAACTAGACCTGATATCATGAATGCAGTATGTATTGTTTCAAGATTTCAAAGTAATCCTAGAGAAAATCATGAATTGGCAGTAAAAAGGATTTTTCGGTACTTACAAGGTACTATAAATCTTGGATTATGGTATCCTAGAGATGAAAATTTTGAATTGTGTGCATACATAGATGCAAATTGGGCAGAAGATGTGGATGATAGAAAAAGCACCACCGGTAGAGCATTCTCTCTTGGAAACAGACTAGTTTCTTGGTTGAGTAAGAAACAAAGTTATACATCTTTGTCAACAACAAAATCAGAATATGTTGCAGCAGTAACTAACTGTACACAGGTACTATGGCTTAAGAAAATGCTAAAAGACATAAAGGTAAAATGCAAGGAACCTATTACTATCTATTGTGATAATACTGCACCAATTGATATATCTAAGAATCCAATATTACATTCTAAAACCAAACATGTTTCTATCAAACTAAATTTTCTAAGGGAAAATGTTGAAGCAAAGGAAATAAAACTGGTTTATGTGAATACTAAAGAGCAAATTGTAGATATCTTTACTAAACCTCTGCCTAAGGAGACCTTTGAATATCTCAGAGATCAGCTTGGGGTCATACCCCCACCGGTAGAGACTTAGGAAGTTGATGATTGTCATCCACTGATAGAATTAATAGAGAAATCTTTTATTCTAGCTTTGATGGGAAGCTACTTCTCAAGGGGATTAGTTGGTATTTTGTATATGAACTTGGCTTGGTAAGAACTTTGGCATTTGATGTCAAAGGGGGAGAGATTGGTATGGAAAAACACAAGGAAAACACATGTTTCTCTCAGGGGAGAGATTGTTGTTTGGGAGAGATTATTACTCTCTGTATCTGTATTTTGATTTCTGGTTATGATCTCTTTTTGGAGATTGTTGGTTTTTGGTATTTGGCATTTCTGTTTTGGCACTTTGATGGTTTTTCCATCTTGTGTTGCCATCAATGCCAAAGGGGGAGATTGTTGGTATTTTGGTATGGTTTTGTCATTGATGTCAACACCTACTAAACACTTATCAACTCTAACACTTTGGAGAATCAACAAAATTCACCGGCAAGCAAGTGACTCATGCACAGTCACCAGTATTTGGTACACCGGTAAGATATAATGATCACCGACACTAGGAATGATATGGAAAACACTTATGTCAAAGACATTGTGTGGACACTTTGTCTTGGAGTTTTGTTTATTGGTATATTTATATTTGCATATTTGTTGTTATCGGCAAATAGGTCCAGGGTTACACCGGCAGGTTTATCTTTTCCAGATCAGCATGACACGCTTTGGAGATGATTAATTATTGTTGTAAATGTATTAAGCCGATATGTTGAATCGGTTATTGCATCGGATATTGTATTGTTTGTAAAAAAAATTTATTGTAATATCTTGTAGAGCTGACCTACTTAAATTGGTCTTAGGTTATGGTATAAATGTAAGATCTTATTTAAGAGATCACGAGTGGAATGCGAAAAAGGATTGTGTAAAGGTATATGCGAGAATAAGAAGATCTATACACGCAAACATCATTTGAAGATTGAAGGAGGATTTTTGTGAAGACAATCAGAACTACACCGGTACTAAATCCAGCATATGAAGATGCTATTTTGTGCAGTACATTCCTATTGAATTTAACCATCCAACTATAGTTAGTGTGACTTGCATTTTGTGATCAAGCAGTGAGCTCTAGGCGCTTGGCCTTTCTGCATGTGCAAACCCCATTTATGTACACTTACTATTTGCAGTAGTATCATCTAATTGTGGGTAAGCTTTCCCATCATGGTTTTTCCCCTTACAAGGTTTCCACGTACAAATATTGGTGTTATGTGTTGTGGATGACTTTATCGTTATGTTTCATGCACTAATCCTTACCAGTATAACAATTAACTATTAAAACAGTCTACCAACATATTAAACTTGTTTACTAGTATTAAGAATTAAGTTGGTTAAGTTGTTTTTGTTTTGAATTTATTTGACAATTGATTCACCCCCCCCCCCTCTCAGTTGTTTCCGGGACCTAATAGGTTTATGATCCATGTGGGGGATTTCAACCCAATCCTAGGATGACAAATGTCAACATGAAATAGTTTGAGAGGAGAGGGAAGAAGCATTAAATGCTTAAGATGACATGAAGATTAGCTTGGGAGGTCAGGTTAGGATTGAGTTGAATGAATAAATCCATTATCCAATGAATAATGCCTTTATCCAATGGATAAACTCTTGTGCAAGAGTTAGTGGGGATAAGAATGGTCAAATCCATAAATGCTTGAAGAGACCCATGATTTTAATGGAGGTTGAGTTGGAGGGAAAGTCTCTAATCATGTGGGTGATTTGAGTTTAACCATTAATGATTATGTAAGAGCCATAAATGGTTATGTAAGAGCCATTAATGATTTGGATGACTTTAGGGGTTAACTTGTTGGAGACATAAAGCATTTAATGTGTTGGCAAATGCACACTCCAATGAGAAATTGTAGGTGATTGAAGGTTTTGTCATTGATGGAAACCTTGCAATCATATGATACTGGCAAGACAAATATACCAGCACCGGCAATGACAAACTCTACACCGACACACAGAACACTGACAGTGAAAGGATGGACACCGGCACTCTGGCCGACAAGAATTTTGTTGATAATATATTTTGTAATTAATTTTAAAATCATTGTAAGCCGACATGGTGAGTTGTAATATGACTCATATATGTATGAGATCATTGTAGAACATTTAGTAATAATGTGATAGGTGAAATTATGTAGACCTAATATGCAAAATATAGGTTAAGGGTTTATGTATGAAGCAAAGCTTAAACTGGTATTGGATCTGGCATAGCAGATGTTAATTTGAAGCAGTACAAGACATTGGATTTGTATAATCCATTTTTGTAAGTCAGTGTGACTTCCTGTGTAATTGAGCAGTGAGCTCTAGGCACTTGGCCTTTTTGCATGTGCAGGCCCCTCTTGTAAAAGAGTAATATTCACTTATTGGCCAGTAAGTGAATATTGTGGGTCACAAATCCCACTGAGGTTTTTCCCACACTAGGTTTCCTCGTTAAAATACTATGTTATGGTGTCCATTTCATGTGGTTTTTGTTATTCTTGTTTACTGCATTATGTTTGGTTTACTGGTACACAGTATTGATATGCTTTACATGTTTTAAACCAAGTAAATTCATCAACCAGTTAGATACTGATTCACCCTTCCTCCCCCTCTCAATATCTTTGGGAATCCTAACAATTGGTATCAGAGCCTGGTCCTCTACTTTCAAAACCCTAATAGCTTGAGGAAGATCTTGTCACTGGTAGAGATGGAAAACTTGAGAGAACAATTGAAAACAACTCTTTCAGACTATGATGCAGAAAAGGTGAAGAATATCAAACTTGAAGATGATCTAAAGGCTGCTCAAGATATCATTCAAATGCTTCAAGAAAATCTTACCATTGCAAGAAATAAGAGAAGAAAACTTTGTGAAAAGATGCAGAATGAGAATGATGAAAGGAAACTCTTCATGATCTGGTAAACAAGCTAAGACAAGAGATCAGTACAACACAGAATGAGATGTAGGATATGACTATAATATTTAGTAAAGAAATTGAAGATAGGAAGAAGAATGAAGAAGACTTGGCCAGAAGACTAAATGATGCTGGAAATGAAAACACAAGACTTATTCATGAAAACGATATGTTGAAGATAGATCTAATGCACACACAAAATGATAGAACTGAACTCATAAGATAGAAAGGAATCTTGGAAAGTGAACTAACTGCTGCAAATCATCACAAAGAAAAAATCAATAAAAATTTAGAAGAACTTGGTGACATGCTAAAGAATCAAAAACCTAATGGTGATACAAATGGCCTTGGCTTTGAAGTTGGCGAAAGCTTTGGTACTGTAAACAATCATGATCATAGAAAACCGGTAAGACAACCTACTGCTTACAAGTTTAATGGAAAATTCTTTAATTGTAACAAGTATGGTCATAGAGCAAACCAGTGTAGATCTAAAAATTATCAGAACACTAATACACCCACCGGTCAATGTTCTAAATGCAACAAAGTTGGTCATAATTCAGAAAATTGCAGAATGAATGTGAGATGTTATGTTTGTGGAAGATTTGGGCACTTATCTAATCAATGGAGAACACATACCAGCATAGGATATGAGAAAGCTATTCAAAAGAACAATGTGACTTGTTATGCCTATAACAAGATCAGACATATTGCTAAATTTTGCAAAAGTAAGGCATTGGCAAATAACAAAGGTCCTAGTTTGAAAGGTAAAGAAAAGGTTGAAGAGGTAAAGCAAGAATTCTCAAAACAATGGATCAGAAAGCCAGATCAGAATGTTGATATGATTACACCTCTACCAAAAGAACAGAGTAACACTCCACCAGTAGGAGACTACTCATCTAACTAAAGGAAATTATTTTGGGGGTTTAGCAACAAAATGAAAAACATGCTATTATTCCCTCGGTTGATGGTGAGAAGTTGAAATTACTTCTATACCGGCAGATGACTTAAGTTGTGACTTAACCAAAAAGCATTAAATATGGTGGTTGGCGAAAATAACATTATAAAGCAAGTGTTTTGGCTCCATTTTTCATTCACCGAGCATTCAAATCTTCGAGAGCGCGAAAATTCCCAAGCAAAGGTACTCCAAGAAAAGAAGTGAAGCAATTCATCCTTAAGGAAGATTGAGGTATTTATAGCTATGACATCTTCATCCACTCCTGAATTTATTGCAAACCCTACTGTTGTTGAAGTTGTTAAGTGACCTAGACCCATTTTTTAGCTAGTTCCCAAAATTACTAAGAAAGATGACAGCATAGGTGCATTCTCCCAAATCCCTAAAGGATTAGTATATGCTGAAGACCCTAGAATGTATATACATTGTCATATTGATGAACTAGGTGATGATGAAATTAAAAATATGTATGAGACTGTAATCTATGATGAATCTAGAAATGTCAAACTTGAACACAAGATAGTAGAAACCCTAGGTTTCACTGAAATACTTAGTATCTCAGATTTCCCCAAGGATATCATAAGGATTGTGTTAAGAAGAGTACATGGTGAAATTTTCTAGTTAGACTCTATTCACAAGATCACAAAAGAAGTGATAAGGGAAGTAACAGGGTTACCCTCCACCAACAACAGACCTGACAAAACTAAGGTCTCAAATGACTTAGTGACAAACCTAACTGGTGCAACATTTGATAAAAGATCACTAAGGGTAAACGATGTAAAGGATACAAATATCAGATTTATCAGTATGATCTTAGGTTACAAGGCTACACATGCAAATAGGTTAAACTTAGTTTCTAGCCTATGTATTAAGAGTGCCTATGATATGGTAAATGATAATGCAAGGATAGACATATGTGAACGGCTTAAAGATGAGCTAATAGACAATCTAGGAAAGATCAAAAAGGAAAAGAAAGGAACATTTAGATTTGGAAACCTACTTGTTTGTTTGATGCTATACATAATCAAACAAGTACTCGGTATTGGTACTAGAAATTTTGGATTTGATATACCAGTAGGAAAACAACTATCAAAATTTCTAAACAATGTGGGAGAGAATAGGGAGAAAACCATAAATGAGCACTTTCAAGCACTAAACGCTTGAATGAAAACAAGCGTAAGGCTATCACAAGCTATTGTGGATAAGTACCAAAAGGAAATCTATTTTGTGATAAAGAAAGATGAAATTTGGATGGAGGCAGTTATTCCTAGAACCATCTGGGTTACTGAAATGGGGTATGAGACTGATGACAACATAATAGAAACTTATGCAAAAGTCCTCCTGGAAGCTCCTAAGGAACTAGAAGAAAAATTATTTGGTAGTGATGAAACTATAGAAAGCCAAATTCAATCAAGGAAAGAGTTAAGAAGGTTGAGGCAACTGTTAGAAAAGGAACCCGATAGGCAAAAGTTATTAAAGAAGATGTGCTAAAACAAACCGGTATAACTAAAAGTGAGTTGGAAGCACTTCAACTAGAAACTCACCTTTCACCGATTGGAACGTTTTTAGAAAGTGACATACCTATTGTATTTAAGAGAATTGAAAGGAAAGGAAAACCTTCACCGACACCTTCTGCTACACCAAAGAGGACAAGATAGAAGCAATAGGCAGTGAGGCCCCCAGCAAACAAATTAACTCCAAAGAAAAAGAAGATGACTCCTAAGAAGAAGACACAACAAACTATTTATCCCATTGATAAACTTCTCAGTGAAATTATAGAGGATGGAAAGTTGAAGAAAATGAACAAATTATATGACACACTATTCACTGATGACAAAGAGAAAGTAGAGAACAGTGTAATCTTACACTTAGATATTTTCAAGAAATTTTTGATGCAAGTTGTCGATGAAATACCAGTAGATCTATATAATAGACTAGAAGCTAGAAGAGTAGCTATTATTGAGCTAGATAAGAAAATAAAGATTGAAAAACTACTTGCAGTGCACCCTATTAACTCACCTAATGAGATAGATCAATTAATCTCTGAGGCTAACTGGTCAGTATTCTCAACTGCTCACCGACATGTAGCACTGATGGCAGGAAGAGTGAATCAGGTAACAAAGGAAACAATAGATGCATGGGACATATTCCTGGTAGAAAAAGAGAAACAGGAAGAGTATCAAAAACCTAAAACCTTCAAGGTATATCAAAAGGACAGGGACAAAGGAAAATGTAAGGTAGGTGGACCTCCCAGTATAAAGATAGCAAACAACTTACCCCCACCACCTCTAGATACTCCACCGATAGACACTACTGACAATCAACCGGCAACTGAGAGTATGGACACACCACATGAGGATACAAATGTTGATTTTGAGGTGTTATATACAATGAACATTGACACTAAGGAAGTCAATATTGTGGTGGATAAGGAATCAACTGAGAAATCAAATGTGGCAACAGAGCCACCAGCAAGAAATATTGCAGTAGAAAACATTGAAATTGGGGAACTAAAACAAACTGAAGGATCAAGTGAACCCCCGGACACTGGAAAGGCAAAAACCATAGATGTGCATACTGATGCATCCATTGAGCCACCAGCAACTACTAAAACTGAAAAACCAACTGAGTCACCAGCAACAGGTAGCACAAAGGAAAAACTGGCAATGGACAACACAAAGAAATAGGTAGAGCAACAGGCTTCTTCATAGGTACATACATAGACAGTGCCACCGGCCCAAAATGAAAAGCCTAAAATTTGGTTTGTAGAAATGCAAACTCAAACAGATCCTCCAGAGAAAGAGGAAAGCAAAGCTATAACTACAACCGACGGATTACAGATTGTAAAAACTGTTGGACAAACATTCGGTACAGGCATGACAGAATTCAGACATACTAATGTAACTGAGGTCTTATTAGATTCAATAAAGAAAATAATAAAGTGCAACACACAAGCCTATAAGGCTATAGATGACACTTTACCAATTTTGAAGATGATAGCACCAAAGTGCAGTGTTGAGAATAAAGATTCTTTGAGCCAATTAGACACATTGTCTAAGTATATAACCAACAACCTAATAACACTGGACAAAATAAATGAGGATACATTTAAGGAAATTATGAATAAGAACAAAGAGGAAATGGATACTCTTTTACTAGAACTCAGTGAAATCATTTTTGACTTCAAGAAATTGTATAGGGACACTTGCAAAATGGATGTATTAACAAAGGATCTTGACAAAGAAATCAGAAAAGCACAAGATAAGATTAATAATACTGCTGATAATCTGATTGGAACATCAAACTCATATTTGGAATTAGAGGAAAAAATTGCAGAGTAGGAAGAGAAAATCAAGAAACTGGAAAATGAAAAACAAAGAATAAATGACAAAGCAAAGGACTTAAAATGCAGACTTGGTCCAAGACTAGAGTATCATATTTCTTTGAGAAAAGAAATATCTGAGGCTCTAGTTACCAGACTAAAGACACCAGAAGAACAAATGCACATACTCATCGGTACAGTGCAGAGGACTCAAGAAGCCATAAAAGACTACAAAACATTCAACAATGGAATAAATCTAGTTTTGACAGACATTTTTTAGATTCTAACCCACCGGTTACAAGAATCCAGGCAGAACTCCACTGACAGCGGATGACAACCTTTGTCATTGATGTCAAAGGGGGAGTAGAGGAATGAGAAAAATGGTTCATCTTCTCAGGGGGAGCACACAATTTTGAGCATACAGTTTTGGTAAGACATTTTTGACAGACTATTTTTGGATATCATTTTTGAACACTTTTTGATTTTTCTCATGAGTGTTGCCATCTATGCCAAAGGGGGAGATTGTTGGCAAATGCACACTCTAATGAAAAATTGTAGGTGATTGAAGGTTTTGTCATTGATGGAAACCTTGCAATCATATGATACCGGAAAAAACAAACTCTACATCGACACACAGAACACCGACAGTGAAAGGATGGATACCGACACTCTGGCCGATAGGAATTTTGTTGATAATATATTTTGTAATTAATTGTAAAATCATTGTAAGCCAACATGGCGAGTTGTAATATGACTCATATATGTATGAGATCATTGTAGAACATTTAATAATAATGTGATAGGTGAAATTATGCAGACCTAATATGCGAAATATAGGTTAAGGGTTTATGTATGAAGCAGAGCTAAAACTGGTACTAGATCTGGCATAGTAGATGCTAATTTGAAGTAGTACAAGATATTGGATTTGTATAATCCATTATTGTAAGTTAGTGTGACTTCCTTTGTAATTGAGCAGTGAGCTCTAGGCATGTGGCCTTCCTGCATGTGCAGGCCCATCTTATAAAATAGTAATATTCCCTTATTGGCCAGTAAGTGAATATTGTGGGTCACAAATCCCACCGAGGTTTTTCCCACACCGGGTTTCCTCGTTAAACTACTGTGTTATGGTGTGCTTTTCATTTGGTTGTTGTTATTCTTGTTTACTGCATTATTTTAGGTTTACTGGTACACAATATTGATATGCTTTACATGTTTTAAATCAAATAAATTCATCAACTAGTTAGATACTAATTCATCCCCCACCTCTCAGTATCTTTGGGAATCCTAATTTAATGCTTTTCAAAACATTGAGGCTTTGAGAAGTGACTTCAAGTTGCTTAGGAATGTGACAATAATTAGAGGATGGGTTTAGGCTAACTACGAATGGTTTAGAAGAATCTAGAATGGGTTTAGGATGCAAGTGGGTTTAGTGGATGAGGGAAAATAGGATTTTAATTAAAATAAAATTACTTTATTTCAACAAAATAGGTGCAACTTGCATTTTTAGGAGAATGCGCGTGGGGGGGTAGTTTAGGGATTAAACAAATATTTGATTATTTATCTAAAAGAGGAAAGAGATTAAATTAAATAAATATGTTTTATTCATTTAATTGATAGTTAGAGTGTGGCTTAATGAATTAATTTAAATAAATTGAATAAGCTATTTAGTTAATAGGAGAAGGGGTTGAGGATGAATTAATTAAATATTAATTTAATTAAATATTGACTGATGGTTAATTAATCAAATAAATATTAAATATTCATTTAATTAAGTGGAAAATTTTATGTGTCTACATTTGCCCCTCTTTGAGATGGTGTAGTTTATCGCATCCTTACAAAGAAAGAAAGAAATGTGTGAAGAAATAAGCCCCAGAAATGTTAATTTAGTGGGTGGTATACCCCCTCAAGAGATGGGCCAAATTTTTTTGAAAAATCGGGCAATCTCTTGAAAAAAGAGAAAGAAGTTGGAGGGGGAAGAATAGAATAAATTAGAAAGAATGGTGAAAGAATGGAAGAAATCAGGGTTAAAACGGAGAAATGGCAAGCTAGTGAGTATCCTTAGGTCATGTAGGAGATACAGTGCAAATGTGGTATTGTGATTTTGATAGATGCTATACAATTGATCAAAATTGGTTGGACAATCTGGTGCAATCGATTGAATTGCCCCGGTTAAGTCAAAGCATGACAGTTGATGTTAGTTGTTTGCTTGGACAGGATAAAGTTTGAGTAAGTGAATCAAAGTGACATATTGTGACTTAGACAATTGATATAATTTCCCAATGTAGTCAAGGTATCTGAAGCAAAATACTCATTGAGACTTAGAGAATTGATGTAATTGTCTATTTTGATTGTGTTTGATTGGTTGATCAATTTATACTGTTTACATTGTAGGTTGGTTGTGGTGAATCATAGCAGCCTCATTGAGACAAGGTCATTATGATAAATGCCTATTGTAGTCTAGGATTGCCATAATAGATTACCTATTGAGACCCAAAGATACTTGATCAAAAAGTATCTATTGATAGTTTAGGTGTGCATGAGTCAATGTGCATGTGTAGACAGAGTAACTTGCTTGATTGGGTTGATGGGAAATGATGAAGGGATTATGATGATGACCTAAATGGGGAGGGTGAGGGGCTGATTAAATGTTAGATAGAAGGTATGAAGGACCTAGGACTCATTCCTATGGAAGATAATCAAAATAGAGTATCCATTGTCATGACTATGTAGGAATTATATGCAACAATATTGATGTATGGATGGATGGAATGCAATATATATAGATGAGAGGAAATGACTATCCATAGAGTATTCATAGTACTTTATTTGTTGTCAAATGCACACTCCAATGAGATATTGTAGGTGATTGAAGGTTTTGTCATTGATGGCAACCTTGCAATCATATGATACCGGCAAGACAATTTACCGGCACCAGCAATAATAGACTCTACACTGGCAGTAAAAGGAAGTTGTAAAGTGGAAAAATCGAACCCTAGTCGTTCTCCCCTCCCCAACTCCAAGGAGAGAGAAGGGGGAGTCACTAGGGTTGATGGTTTTCACTTAGGGGAGACTTTACATTCAAAAGAGGGGTTGAAACCCACAAGATCCAATCCCACGCAATGCAAGATTGGATTCTATATGAGTTTCTAGGGTTAAGACATCAAGGATACCCTCTTTTGTAAAGAAATGTAGATAGAAAGATTGAACTAGGAATGCATGTAAAGTGGGAAATATTTGCTTATAAACAGAGATAGGGATATGATATGAAGCTGCGGACCTGGAATTAGTAGTAAAATGTTGAGATAGTGCTGTTCTGCAAATTTGAACGAAAGTTGACGGGACGATGGCGCCCGGCGTGCACACGGTCCTCCGAAAAATCCGCGAAACGAAGGTGGATCTATTCGTCTCTGCACAAGGATTCCAGATCTTCAATTATAGCCGCATACCTACAACCTACACACAAAAAAGAGAGGACGATTGGGGGGTTAGGGATGAGGGGTTTGCCTTTAGGTCAAACCCCAGTTTTGGAATTAACCAAGAAATGAGAATGCTGTAAATGTAAATGTTTGTAATGTAAACAAGTACTGATACCTTGTTTTAAGAATCTTTGTATTCTTACGTGTGAAGGTGTAATGTATGTAGTATGTAATGTGTTGTATGTGATCTCCTCTCCAATGGTTGAATCCTTGTCTTGAATGCAACACTTAGCCTTGAATGGAGACTTAGAATGCTCAATCGCTTGAAGGAATGCTTGAATGCTTGAATGTTTGAATGCTTGAATATTGCTTTTGCCTTGCTCACATATGTCCTCCTCCCTTTTTGAGAGAGGAAATGTAGTTTATATACTTGTCAATTAGGGTTAAAAGACTGATTTTCCCGACCTTAGGCCGACCAGGAAATGTTATTTTCCAATTTGCAAACATAAAGACCCGAAGCCCCAAAAGAGACCGGGCCCAAAATAGGGCCAGGGACCAGGGCGCTGGGCGCCCTAGTCCTAAAGGACCAGGGTGCTGGGCGCCATGGTCCCACCTCCAGGGGCAGCAGGGTGCAAGGAGGATCAGGCTAGGGTGCTAAGAAATGCAGTTTTTGGTGTCATGAACAAGTTTTGGGGTCTCCATTCAGGTTCAGTGTTGCATCGCCATCGTGAAGACCCAAATGCAGTAGAAATTGCAAGTGTCACAATTTTAGGACGCTACATTTAGCCCCCACTTTAGCGGGAGTATAAGCGTATGCCAATACTTCTGGTAAAGTACAAGGAAACAACATTGAAAGACTTTCACCACGTCAAGGAGGCAAGATACACCAAGCCCCTAGTGGACTAAGGATCTTACGACTTCGATTGACAAAGTAAAAGGGAAGATCACGAGGGAGAACCATGACTGTCAGTAGTAAGGTTCCCTCACTATGAGTCAGGCAAGAAAGATATCAAAAATTTTCAAGGCAAAGCTAAATTTGTCAAGAAATTTTCAAGTATCTTGAAAAGATATGAACGGGATGTATGCCCCCCTATGTTAAAGCAATCGCACACGCCTCACCGGGGGTGATTGCTTTAAGGTAGTGATACATATAAGAAATGAGAAGGGAAAGGAGCACGTTATCACAAGGATTTAGCCCCCAAGTGTGAGATAAGCCCAAGGATAATAGACACAAAACACAAAGCACAAGGTGACTTCGCTTTCCTTGGGGTCAGTATGCTGTATGATAATTCATGTATATCATATGTATGTATGCATAATTGTTCTTCATTCCCTAATCAAGGAAGGTCACCTAGAAGAAGGGAACACATGTGTCTTCTGAGTCAACATGAGAGAGACCAAAAGAGATCTCAATGCTTTGCATCGTCCTCAAGTAGACAACACTAAGAACAACAAATAGAAGAATGAGAATAACACATAGAAGAAGTAACAAAAGAGAGGAGGAGAGAATCTGCTATGCTAATGAAACTAGTCTAGCACGTCATCTACCCCCCGATCTTGCTGATCAATATTTTGGGAAGGTAGGAAACACGCTAGAGGAGGAACATCCAACATAGCAGATGGAGCTATCACAAGATCCAAACAAGGGCTATGTTCATATCCCAAGCCACGGTGTTCTTGTCTACGAGCTAGGATAAGTGCTTTAGAAAATGCGTTAGATAAATGGTTATCAACATCAACATATTCATATTCACTATCAGAATGAACAGGAGTAACATTTTCATCATGAATAACATTTTCATCTATATCATCATCAAGATTTATAAAAATAGGATCTTTAACTCGCACTGGATCAAGACCATCATGCATCTTATGTTTAGGAGATTTCGGCTCAATCGTCGGCTGAGGAGAAAATGGAATAATACTGGCTGAAGGTGTTTTTGGGGATTGCAAAGTTTGGGAAGTAGCTGCCTGAGCTCTAAGATGACGCTTTCGTCGGCGTTCATGTGCAGAACGATTTCATCTAGTCTTAGTAGGAAGTTGCGAAAATTGAGGAGGAGGAATGTTCTCATCCTTATCACTTGGGTGTTTAGGTTGTGGTCTCTTAAGTTGATCAATAGGAGAAGAGGAAGCTCTCTTCTTTCCATAAGAGGAAGGAGGAGGAACTGCTCCATATAAGGGAGGAATATTTGGTTTAGGAAGGAGACCAAGTCCATCATGACGAGGAGGTATAGGTCTACTTTTAGGAAGCTTATTAGATATAGGCATAGTCACATCCATAGGGATGGGTTGGGAATCTTCTTGAGGAAAGACATTAGTTTTATCTTTCAAAGGAAGAACTTCCTTCTCAAGAACGATAGGAATGTCAAGTTTGGGTGTTCTAGGTTCACTTAGAGAAAGGATCATATCTTTTTTCCACTTTTGATAAGATTTAAAAAGATGATCACTTCGCGGAGGAAGAGATTGGAATTGTTTAGGCCAAAAGTAATCAATAGGAACACTAGAAGTTCTTTCAGCTGGTTTAAAGAGACTATGATTGACAGTAACAACTTCACCATTATGGGGAAATTTCAAACACTTGTGGATAGGAGAAGCAATAGCTTTCATGGAAGATAGCCAAGGATAGCCTAGCTTCACACGAAATTGTTTGGATGATGGAATAATAGCAAAGTCCACATCAAGGGATTTGTTATGGACCTCAATAGGTAATGTAATAGAACCAATTGCAGGAGAAGAAAATGCATCAAATAGTTTCACAACCACATTTGTTTCGTCATAAATCACTTGATTCAATTGCAAAGTAAACAGAAATTCTTCAGTAATGACATTAACCATGCAAGAAGGATCAATAAGCACTCCACGGCATGGTGTATTTTTGACTTTTGCAACTATATATAAAGGACCATTAGGAGCCCTGATAGTTTCACTAGAATCAAAGGTGATGGAAGGTTCTTTAGGGATTTTCTATTGTTCCACAAAGTTAATCACATTCGGAGTCATAGACACGAGATCATCAGGTGAGACAGAGGAATCAGTAGTATCAATCGCATTAGAGGTATGAGAAGGCAATGGATCAGTAAAAATCTGAAGATTTTGGTTAGGAGGAGCTACAGATGTGTTGCCTTTATCATTCACTCCAGAAATAGAGATAGTGTTATTATCAATCAAATCTTGAATTTTCCCCTTTAAAGCAAAACATTTTTCAGTATCATGCCCAGGATGACGATGAAATTGACAAAAAGATTTGTTATCAAAATAGGGTGAATTAATCTTTGCAGGATCTATTTTCCTTATAGGAGGAAGAGTAAGCACATTTTGTTCCAATAACTTATTCATAATACTATGCAATGATTCATTCAAAGGAGTAAACTTTCTTTCTTTCCTGAAAAATTTAGAAATAGGAGGCACACCTGATGCTGCATTCACATTGTTGTTGATGATGTTTTCATTGAATTTAATGGACTCTCTGTTCAGTTTAAACTTCCCAAATGGTTGTTGACTACTATCACCCTTATCACTCGGAGTCATAGGATTTGCTTGTTCCATTTGACTCACAGTCAGTTGATAATTGTGAAGAGTTGCGCACAACTGTTGGAAAGAAGTAAACTCAGAAAACAGGAGTTTTTCTCTAATATCTTTTTGTAAATTAGAAATAAAGATTCTTTGAATATCATTGTCAGGCACTGGAAAGGAGATTTGAGCATACAAATGCTTATATCTACCAATGAAATCAGTCACTTTTTCTTTAACACCTTGTTTACAATGCATTAAATCAATCAAAGTAACTTTAGGACTTATATTGTTTTGAAATTGTTGAATGAAAGCATTTGCATGTTGTTTGAAAGAAGTAATAGAATAAGAAGGAAATGAGCAATACCATTGTAGGGCTTTATCTCTTAATGTTCTAGTAAATAGTTTTGCAAGCAACCTTTGGTCATAAGCAAAATCGGTACATATTGTTTGAAAGGTCTTAACATGTGTTAGAGGATCACCCTTACCATTATAAAGCTCCAAATGTGGATTTTCAACATGTTTAGGGGGGATAGCTCGAACAATGTCAAGAGAAAGTGGGCTCGCAACATCAAATGTGGGCACACTAAATTTAGATTGATTCATAGAGGCAATTTGTTGCTGTAAAGAAGAGACAGTTTGTGCAAGATTGTTAATGGTCGCTTCAGTCGAAGAGTTCATATTAGACATGTTAGATTGTGATGGAGGTGTTATGTTATTGAAAGAGGGTAGAGAGTAAGGTGTTGGGACACTATGATAGTTAGTCATAGGAGATGATAGGAAAGGAGGAACACTACAAGGAGGAATGGAATGGTTAAATGAATTGCCCCCTTGCGTTGTGTTTATTGGTGGAGATATAATAGGGACACTCATTGAAGGAATGAATGAAGAAGTTGGATTGAATGAAGGAAGAGGGTTGACTGAAGAAGAGGGATTGCCCCCATGACTGGTGATCATTGGCGGAATGTCTTGTGTTGAAGTAATCATTATGTTTGATGTAAAAGTAGGTATACTGGCAATAGGATTTGTCAAAGGAATAGAATGATTAACTTGAGTAGGAGGTTGTGTGTAACCTAAGGTTTCGGCACAACTCTTCATAGGCATCACATTCGAATCCACAATGTGTGCAATACCATGCAAAATATCAATTCCATTCTTATCACTTTGAACCTGTGTGGGAGAAAAAGTGACACTAAGAAAACATGCCCTAATCTCACTTTCAATCACACATTTGTGGAATACGAAAGAGCCTAGAGGTATCACAAAATTGGATACTTTTTTTTGTGGAAGAGAGAGACATGGGCTACCTATTAGGATTTCTATTCCTTTGTTGCAAATGACAGATAGAATGATGCAAGTTCAATTCCAAACCCCAAAGTGCAAGTATGAACTAATAACAAGATTTGCAGAATTGAACTTAAATAATGGAAAGCTGTAAACACAAGGATAAGACAAGAATGAAAATGCATACCCGAAGTTAAAATCTGACTAAAAATGTTCAGGACGGGGGCGCGGGCGCCACTGTCCTGATTCTGCCCCTAAAACTGCTTCGGAAACTGCTGTTTTGCACTTTGGAAAAAGCTGTCAAAAATGCTGAAAATGCTGTCTGTCAGGAGGACCAGGGCGCCCAGCGCCCCTGTCCAAGGGACCAGGGCACCCTGCGCCCCTGTCCTGGTAGGACCAGGGTGCTCCACGCCCCTATCCTGGTCTTTTGCTCTGAAATTTGGTGTGTGGTGCTGTCTCAATCTGCTTCTCCCGGATCTGCAACCTGCGGCGTCGTCCGAGTCCCGAAACCTGCACTTATATCTGAAAAGGTGTTTTGGGCGGCTATATAGGGTTTTGCCTTAGTCAAACCCCCGCTTTGGTGATTTCCACCTCCACGAATAGCCAAGTTGTATTGTAAAAGTAATGTGTGTGCAGACCTAGTGTGTGTGCAAGGTCCTTAAATGCAAGAAAGCAAACTAGAGCAACCTAGAAAGTAAACCCTAATTGCTTGTAAATGATAATGTGAATGCTCTAAATAAAGATGCAAAGTGATCTAAAGCATGAATAAATGATATATTGAAGCTTATGCAAAGACATGAAAACAACATGAAATCATACCCAACCCTCAAGGGAGGAGTACAAGCCAATCTTCAGTCGGTAATCTCCTATTGTTCTTCAATGTCTTCCAAGCCCTAAATGGATGAATGAAATTGATAAATGCTTGATAGAAGGATGTTGAATGTTGTTGAAGTCTTCAAAGATCTGCTCTTTCGCTGCATATGAGGTTCCTCAAAACAAAAATCGGATCCTTTCAAATGAAGAAAGAGATCTCTTATGTAGGAAACCCTAGATCAAAAATTCATATTTTGGCCGAACTAGAGATTGAATATCCCACCAATTTCTTGGGGTTAAGCTTTATTTTATGATTGGATCGTGCTCCTAAAATTTCAGGAGAAATGTCAGGGACCATGTGCACCGGGCGCCACGGTCCTGACAACTTTTCACTAAATTTTCAGGGCCGTCGGATATGATGATTTTAGAGAGAATCCCGAAGTTACAGGTGATTTCGAGATGTTTTGACCCCCGAAATCAAGCCCCCAAGTTCAAAATAGGACCTAATTAGGGTTTTTGATTAAATGATGTATTGGAAGAATAAAATGAAAGGGGCCCAACTTTATGATGTGGGAGATGATAAAATAGGACCTTAGACCTAATTAATTTAATTAATTAAGCGCTAAGGGGAAATGCAATGCAAAATGCAAAATGCGCCAAGGCGGGTGCTAAACTAGGTGTGAAATTGTACCACCCTAGCAAGTGCATACAATTTACGATGCTACATTTAGCCCCCACTTTAGCGGTCATATGAACACTACGTGCATATGCAAGCTAAAGTACAGAAAAGTAAACATTATTTGAAAAAGGATATATCCATAAGTCTGTCGAACGAAGCCCCCAGCGGTATCTGCAGTACATAGTTAGGAACCGCACCCTACAAAACCACACGTTAGATCACAAAATCACCTAATTCTTACTAAGGAAGGTGATGAAAATTCGAGGGTAGCTATATGCCCCCCCCTATTTCGGCTTGCTAATTTTAGTGAGTTGAAACAGGGTATCATGTTTACCACTTCGAATTGTTAAAGAATATTGATGACAAATGCTCACAAGAAGATTTGATATGAGATCAAAAACTAATGGAGAATCATTTGGTAAGACAGAGGACTAAATCTCAATTCCAACACAACAAAGAGTTTGAAGATTTGAGAGTTCTCTAACACAAGATGAAGGATGTAAATGGAAACAAAATTCAAAGAGAAAAAAAGAAAGGAAAAAAGCATGAATACACACATTGGTGATCCATGAGAAGAATAAAGAGAGAGAAAACATGGACTTCTCGCCCCTAGATCTTGTCTAGGTGATCCATGGGAAAAGGACATGGAAAACTAGCCCCTAGAGTCTGTCTAGGTGATCCATGTAAGGGAGGAGAGTGAGAAAGTCTAGCCTTATGCCGCTAGTTCCACTCAACCTCGTGCATGTGTTTGTAAGGTAGGTTAGAAGCACCTCATAGGAGTCTATGCCCGAGTATGCTACAACCTGTATATGTATAGTACAAAAGCATGACATCTCGCTCTAAGAGTCTATGCTCTGGTTCCGAGAATAATCACCTTGCATAAAAGAAAAATGGAGACATCTCGCTCTAAGAGTCTATGCTCTAGTTCCGAGAATAATCCATTGCTCAAAAAGTGTAATGTTTATGTCATAAGAAAAGTAGAACAAGGATACCTACCTTCATCACAAAAGAAGATACCCCAAAAATACAACAATGTCATAGATCCAAGCAAGAGAGTTTTGCACTCTTTAAGCAAGGATAAGATAGTTGAGAAGGGATATCCCATAGTATGTGTAAAGGAGATCCTTAGAGGAGAAGAGATCTTTGTACAAAAGACACCTATCCCCAAGAGGAATTGTCTTAGACAAATATAACATCTCCTAGAATGAGACAAAGAAGAGAATAAGAATGCAATACTTCCTTCTTTTGCCAGGTGAAAGTGATTCTTAATGAAGGATGACGCTCTTTTTAACCCAATTGGGAGAGTGAATTCATTATTGATGTATTTTACCAAGTGCAAAAGAGGTTGTAGTCAAGGACTTACACCTCTTGTAAGAGAGAATCCTTGAACAAACAACAACAAATGCATACAAAGAATAACATCAAGTAATAAAGTCCACACCATCCACGAAATAGGAAAAAAGTGGATCCTTAGATAAAAATAAGAAAAGATCATTGCCTCAATGAGAAGGACTTACACAATCTTCTAGGGAGAGATTTAGACATAAGAAAAAGAAGAGATGTATGAAATCACTCTTGCCCCCATAGGAACAAGAGATAACATAGAAAATTAGGCTATTATGTTGCTTCAAAAGATATATGATTGCACTTGAAATTGTACCATCATGAATGACAATGAGCCCCCAGTAAATGAGCTACCAATGTCACATAATGATGAGCAACATAATAGCCATTAATGTTATTTAAAGACATGATAGATTGAATGAGGTATTTGAATATGACATGTTAAATGCTCAACTATAAGTGAGATCAAAAACATGTATAAAGTGATAAAATTTGAAGAAGAAAAGTCACAAGAAATCTTAGAAGAGGGATGAGTGTAATTTATTAGAGCCTTATCCTTGGGGAAAAGTACTTTATGATGAATAGGAGATAAAGATTCATAAGTAGATTTAGAAATTTGAGAGGATTCATAAAGATATTTGTTCATCACCAAGATTTCCTTATGAGTAGAAGATGATTTAGCTGAAGTGAGATCATCATCACTACTAAATATAGCATTCACATTGAGAGATGGTCTTTTAGATGCTTTGGTATGTTTGCAGGGATTATAGCCGAGTCCAAAGGCATAATTGTGAAAATTAGTCTCTAGAGGAACTTTTATCCCTTGTTCATGAGCGCCACAACCATTTCCATGATACCCATGCTTAGCAAAAATGCGAAAACCATGACCATAACGATCAGCCATTTCAGGAAGAGAAGGTGGTTTTTCATAAGACAAAGAATCAAACTCTTCATAATTAGAGGTGTGAGGAGAAGAAGTTTGAGAGGTGGCCACAAAATTATTGTTCATAAGCTCAGGTAAGACTAATTGATCTCTAGTTTCTTCCTTCTTTTTACCTTTAAGATCTCTAGGAGGAACCCTATACTCACCTACAAAGGTGGGATTAAAGTCAAGAGATCCCCAATCATCTTCTGCAAGAACCTTCTCAGGATCAAAAGCCTCTTCATGTGTAGACTCAAGTCACGAAGGATCTTCTTGATTATCAGAGGGTGATGATTCATCCATAGGTATCTTGTTTAATGAGTCATCACTAGAAGAGGAAGGCTTAGAAGAACTCCCTTTGGAAGTAGATGTTTGCAAACAAGCCTGAAGTTTAGTATCACCTATCAAGGTATATGTCTTATTGTTATAAATGAATTTAACTTGTCTATGCAATGTAGAGGGGACAGCTTGCATACTGTGAATCCAAGGTCTCCCTAATAACAAGTTGTATGTTAGATTTCTCGACATAACATGGATAGGAGTAGGCAAAGTAACAGGTCCCACTGTGATGGGTAAGGTGATAATACCTAATGAAGACTTAGCCACATTATCAAAGCCTCGAATGGGATGAGAGTCAGGCTCAATAAGGGATGTATCCACATTCATCTTATGCAATAGATTGATGCTACACACATTAAGGCCAGAGCCATTATCTACCAATGTTCGTCTTATAGCAGTGTCATTTATGATAACCACAATCATCAAGGGATCAAATTGTTGTTGAATTTCACTAGTAGGCAACTCATCTTGGGTGAACACAATTTGAGCTTTAGGATTCATCACAGAGTTAACTAAAGATGCTATATTACTAGATGTATTTGGTGGAGGAACATTCAAATCTTTCAAGGCATCTTGTAACATTCCATGATGAGCGGAAGAAGTTTGAATCAAGTCCCATAGGGATATCTTAGCAGGGGTAGCTTTAAGTTGTTCTATGAGATCATATTCCTTACCAAGAACTTGTGAAATACGAGGAGCTTGAGGAAGAATAGGTTGGGAAGGAAGAAGTGAAGTTGGGATAACTAGAGGAGGATTAGGTTGCCTATTGTTTCTTGTGTTATAGGTACGAGCAACCGCATGATAACTCTCTCTAGTCAGTTGCTTAGCATACTCATAAGGGCTCTTAGAAGAATAACCTCCTTGCATAGTAATAATAGGTTTGTTAGGAGTGCAAAAAGAATCATTAGCATAACCACCTTGAACCACTAAGATAGGCTTATTTAAAGGTTGAGGATTTTGAGAAGGACAAGCATCTTGGACAGTGAAGAGAGGTTTGTTAGCTGTCTCATTCACATGTATCAAATTGATTGAGGATGGTTTAGAAGAAAGAACAAAAGTGTTGGAAGAATTATTGATAGTCTTCTCTTGCACTAAAATCTTATCATGGATTAAATCAATTTTAGGAGAGAGACAAGGGGTAGGCATTGATGTTCTAGTAGGAAAAGTAATACTAGGAAAGGTCATATCATCCTCTATCATCAAAGGATCTACATAGGGAATAAACTCTCTAGGAGAAGGATCAACATTACTCTCTAAAGTCTCACTTTGGAGAGGGAGATCTTTGAAAGAGATATTAATCATCTTGCTTTGAACTAGGGTATCCTTATGAGTAGAAACAAGTTGAGGAGAGGGAGATGCTTTATTTTTAGAGGGAGAATAATTGAGATTCAAGGAAGGTGAGAAATTATCAAGGGAGAGAGAATAATCTACACCTTCTTCTAATGGTTCATCCCAAATGGTGAAGTTGTTGAAAGGAATGTTTGAAGTATTGTCAATTTTGGGAGAGGAGATAACATTGTTTATTAATTCCTCATCCTTAGAAGGGAGAGCATCAATAGATGTGTTAAACTCATCCTCTTTCCTCAAAATATGTTCAATATTATCTTTAGGGGAGAGAGAATTAAGGAAATTGCTTATTATTTCATCTTCTTTCTCTAAGGGATGCTTATGTGTAAGACAAACTTTAGGAGAAGGGTAAGCATTTATCATTAATTCATCATCTCTAGTGGGAATCTTGTTGGAAAAGGAAATGCCATCACTAGGAAATGTAGGGATAATGTCATCTTCTTGCACAAAAGGATCCTCATGAAGGGAGTGTTTTTTAGGAGGAACATGAACATATTTCTCCAAAGATTCATGCTTAGGAAGGAGATCTTTGAAAGAAGTGTTCATAACCTCTTGTTGCACTAACATGCCCTCATTGGAAGGATCAACTTTAGGAGAAAATAATTCAATGTCCATCAATACCTTTTCACTTAGAGAGGCATCATGGAGGGAAGGTGAAGTAACATTAAGAAAGGTGTCTATGATATCATTCTCTTCCTCTAGGATAGCTAAATAGGAAGGGCACATTTTAGGAGAATTGTCAAGATCACTCTTAAAGTCTTCATCCTTAGAGCATGGGAGAGTCTCAAAGGGATTGGTAGCAACTCTTTTAGGCACTAAAATGTTGTTATAGATGGGGGGAGGTTCCTTAGGAGAAGGAAAAATTGAAACAAGGGAAGCTAACCCATTATCACATCTATGAGATGAATGCATCATGACAACAATTTTCCTCTTTCAAATGATAACACATGCAAAATAGAAGGAAATGTTTAATTTCAACCAATGCAAGCACTTCGAATGTAGATTTAGAAAATGAAATTTATGATTCAAATGAGTTCCTAAATCAGATTTGAAATTATTGACCACAATTAAGCTATCCACAAGTTCAACTTTGAATTGAAAAATTAGGGTTTTAGCAAAAATTTCCTCTAAAATTTTTTGAATCTTGGAAGAAATTGAGACTTGTAAATACAAATTTGAATTGGAAATAGCATAAACACTCAAATTTGAAAACATAAATCAGAATTAGAGAAGATTGGAGTTCATGTCGGGTTCACCAAAATGTGTGGGAGAAAAAGTGACACTAAGCAAACATGCCCTAATCTCACTTTCAATCACACATTTGTGGAATACAAAAGAGCCTAGAGGTATCACACAATTGGCTACTTCTTTTTGTGGAAGAGAGAGACATAGGCTACCTATTAGGATTTCTATTCCTTTGTTGCAAATGATAGATAGAATGATGCAAGTTCAATCCCAAACCCCAAAGTGCAAGTATGAACTAATAACAAAATTTGCAGAATTGAACTTAAATAATGGAAAGCTGTAAACACAAGGATAAGACAAGAATGAAAATGCGTACCCGGAGTTAAAATATGACTGAAAATGTTCGGGACGGGGGCGCGGGCGCTACTGTCCTGATTCTGCCCGTGAAAATGCTCCGGAAACTGTTGTTTTGCACTTTGGAAAAAGCTGTCAAAAATGCTGAAAATGCTGTCTGTCAGGAGGACCAGGGCGCCCAGCGCCCCTGTCCTAGGGACCAGGGTGCCCAGCGCCCTTGTCCTAGGGACCAGGGTGCCCAGCACCCCTGTCCTGGCAGGATCAGGGTGCCCCACGCCCCTATCCTGGTCTTTTGCTCTGAAATTTGGTGTGTGGTGTTGTCTCAGTCTGCTTCTCCCGGATCTGCAACCTGCGGCGTCGTCCGAGTCCCGAAACCTGCACTTATATCTGAAAAGGTGTTTTGGGCAGCTATATAGGGTTTTTCCTTAGTCAAACCCCCGCTTTGGTGATTTCCACCTCCATGAATAGCCAAGTTGTATTGTAAAAGTAATGTGTGTGCAGACCTAGTGTGTGTGCAAGGTCCTTAAATGCAAGAAAGCAAACTAGAGCAACCTAGAAAGTAAACCCTAATTGCTTGTAAATGATAATGTGAATGCTCTAAATCAAGATGCAAAGTGATCTAAAGCATGAATAAATGATATATTGAAGCTTATGCAAAGACATGAAAACAACATGAAATCATACCCAACCCTCAAGGGAGGAGTACAAGCCAATCTTCAGTTGGTAATCTCCTATTGTTCTTCAATGTCTTCCAAGCCCTAAATGGATGAATGAAATTGATAAATGCTTGATAGAAGGATGTTGAATGTTGTTGAAGTCTTCAAAGATCTGCTCTTTCGCTGCATATGAGGTTCCTCAAAACAAAAATCGGATCCTTTCAAATGAAGAAAGAGAGCTCTTATGTAGGAAACCCTAGATCGAAAATTCATATTTTGGCCGACCTAGAGATTGAATATCCCGCCAATTTCTTGGGGTTAAGCTTTATTTTATGATTGGATCGTGCTCCTAAAATTTCAGGAAAAATGTCCGGGACCATGTGCACCGGGCGCCACGGTCCCGACAACTTTTCACCAAATTTTCAGGGCCGTCGGATATGATGATTTTAGAGAGAATCCCGAAGTTACAGGTGATTTCGAGATGTTTTGACCCCCGAAATCAAGCCCCCAAGTTCAAAATAGGACCTAATTAGGGTTTTTGATTAAATGATGTATTGGAAGAATAAAATGAAAGGGGCACACTTTAATGAAAGGGGCCCAACTTTATGATGTGGGAGATGATAAAATAGGACCTTAGACCTAATTAATTTAATTAATTAAACGCTAAGGGGAAATGCAATGCAAAATGCAAAATGCGCCAAGGCGGGTGCTAAACTAGGTGTGAAATTGTACCACCCTAGCAAGTGCGTACAATTTACGACGCTACAGAACCATACATTTTAGACCCTCAATTAATGAAAGAGCTTCACTATCGGGGTATTCCTGAGACATCTATTGTTGAAAATCATCAAATTGGTTATCCAATTTTGAAAGTTGTTCTACAGAAACCTCATGGAGATCTTCTTCATCATTAAGAGGATTAGAGGAATTACCCATGTCCTTGTTAAAAAGGCCATTCAAATTAGGTTCCATCTCCTCAGTAATTACACCTTGGAAAGACTTAATTCTAAGGCTTCGTCTAATGGGAATAGTGTAAGTACGGCTTATTGTTGTAAAACTCATGCACTAAAGAGAGAGAAGATTTTGAATTTCAGAGGTAGCAAATTTCAATAAAATCAGCCAATCTCCTAGATTTAAGCTGTTAAATGCAATCAGGACAATCTCCCGAAATTTCAGAAAAAATGTCCAGGACCATGGCGCTCGGAGTGCACACGGTCCTCGCAAATTTTTTCAAAATTTTCAGGGATGAAAGTAATGATGATTTTAAAGCTAATCTGAAAAAATTGAGTGATTTTACGATCTGTAGATAGGCCAAATTAAAGTTGCAATCTCAAAATTGAACCCTACCAAGATTGTTGAAAAATGCAAATTTTGAATTTTGGAAAAGAGGGGGAAACTAAAATTTTGAATTTTATGATTTTAGAGGGAATGCTGAAAGCAATGCAAGTTTTGAAATTTAGAAGTTGACTCGATTTCATGCAAAATTCGAATTTGAAAGTGGAAATCAAAGTTGTTGCAATTAAACACTTAATTTCAAAAGTCACAAACTGCAAAAATTTGAATAAAGCACTGAAATTTTGAATGAATGCTAACACATTTTTCAGATTTAGGACAGTAAGAAACACAATTTTGATAGGAATTTTAATTTCAACAATTTTTGAATGATTAGAAGCCTCAATCCAAGCAATCGCTAGACCAACTTTGACTTTAATTTTTAAAGTGTTAAAATTGATAAAATCAGCCAAAATTCTAGATTTTAGCAGAAAAATACAGTAAGATCTAGCTCCCGAAATTTCGGAAAAAATGTCGGGGACTATGGCGCTCGGGGTGCACACGGTCCTCGCAACTTTTTTCCAAATTTTCAGGGATGAAAGATATTGTGATTTTATTGCGGAATCCAAAGTTACAGCCGATTTGGAGGTGTTTTGATTAGTGAAATTATCAGTCAAAGGTTGAATCAAGAAGGTTTTAAAAATTAGGGTTTTGACATTTAACCACTTAATTTTCAGAATTAAAGCACAAATATGAATTGACAATTTGCAATAGAAGGGTAGATCTTAAACAAGCATTAACAGTTAAACATTTCACAAGTTTAATTACTAAAAAGAAAATTTTAGGGTTTTTTATGCAATTAGCCTCTAAAATTTGCAAAAGATCAAACATGGAAATATGATTAAGGAAGCAAATTTTTCAGATCTAACCATGAATAATCAGAATGAAGATGTTCACGTTGGGTTCACCAAAATGTAAAGTGGAAAAATCGAACCCTAGCCATTCTCCCCTCCCCAACTCCAAGGAGAGAGAAGGGGGAGTCACTAGGGTTGATGGTTTTCACTTAGGGGAGACTTTACATTCAAAAGAGGGGTTGAAACCCACAAGATCCAATCCCACGCAATGCAAGATTGGATTCTATATGAGTTTCAAGGGTTAAGACATCAAGGATACCCTCTTTTGTAAAGAAATGTAGATAGAAAGATTGAACTAGGAATGCATGTAAAGTGGAAAATATTCGCTTATAAACAGAGATAGGGATATGATATGAAGCCGCGGACCTGGAATTAGTAGTAAAATGTCAAGACGGTGCTGTTCTGCAAATTTGAGTGAAAGTTGACGGGACGATGGCGCCCGGTGTGCACACGGTCCTCCGAAAAATCTGCGAAATGAAGGTGGATCTGTTCGTCTCTGCACAAGGATTCCAGATCTTCAATTATAGCCGCGTACCTGCAACCTACACACAGAAAAGAGAGGACGATTGGGGGGTTAGGGATGAGGGGTTTGCCTTTACGTCAAACCCCGGTTTTGGAATTAACCAAGAAATGAGAATGTTGTAAATGTAAATGTTTGTAATGTAAACAAGTACTGATACCTTGTTGTAAGAATGTTTGTATTCTTACATGCGAAGGTGTAATGTATGTAGTATGTAATGTGTTGTATGTGATTTCCTCTTCAATGGTTGAATCCTTGTCTTGAATGCAACACTTAGCCTTGAATGGAGATTTAGAATGCTCAATTGCTTGAAGGAATGCTTGAATGCTTGAATGTTTGAATGCTTGAATATTGATTTCGCCTTGCTCACATATGTCCTCCTCCCTTTTTGAGAGAGGAAATGTAGTTTATATACTTGTCAATTAGGGTTAAAAGACTGATTTTCCTGACCTTAGGCCGACCAGGAAATGTTATTTTCCAATTTGCAAACATAAAGACCCAAAGCCCCAAAAGAGACCGGGCCCAAAATAGGGCCAGGGACCAGGGCGCTGGGCGCCCTAGTCCCACCTCCAGGGGCAGCAGGGTGCAAGGAGGATCAGGCCAGGGTGCTGAGAAATGTAGTTTTTGGTGTCATGAACAAGTTTTAGGGTCTCCATTTAGGTTCAGTGTTGCATCGCCATCGTGAAGACCCAAATGCAGTCGAAATTGCAAGTGTCACAATTTTAGGACGCTACAGAAGTATACTAGCACCCAGGCTGACGGGAATTTTGTTTATAATATATTTTGTAATTAATTGTAAAATCATTGTAAGCCGACTTGGCAAGTTGTAAAATGACTCATATATGTATGAGATCATTATAGAACATTTTGTAAGGAAGTAGATAGGCGAAATAAGGCAGACCTAATATGCGAATTATAGGTTAAAGGTTTATGTATGAAGCAGAGCTAAAACCTGTACTGGATCTGGCATAGTAGATGCTATTTTGAAGCACTACAAGACATTGGATTTGCATAATCCATTTTGTAAGTCAGTGAAACTTCCCATTTTGTAATTGAGCAGTGAGCTCTAGGCACTTGGCCTTCCTGCATGTGCAGGGCCCTATTGTACCAGTAATATTCTCTTATTGGCCAGTAAGTGAATATTGTGGGTCACAAATCCCACCAAGGTTTTTCCCACACTGGGTTTCCTCGTTAAACTATTGTGTTATGGTATGCTTTTCATGTGGTTGATGTTATCTCTATTTATTGCATTAATTTTTGTTTACCGGTATACAATATTGATATGCTTTACATGTTTTAAGTTAAGAAAATTCAGTAACCAGTTAGATACTAATTCACCCGCCCTCTCAGTATCTTTGGGAATCCTAACAATTGGTATCAGAACCTGGTCCTCTACTTTCAGAAGCCTAATAGGTTGAGGAAGATCTTGACATTGATAGAGATGGAAAACTTGATGAAGCAATTAGAAGCAGCTCTCTCAGACTATGATACAGAAAAGCTTAAAATATCAAACTTGAAGATGATCTAAAGGCTGCACAAGATATTATTCAAGCACTTCAAGAAAATCTTACCATTGCAAGAAACAAGAGAAGAGAACTTTGTGAAAAGATGCAAAATGAGAATGATGAAAAGGAAACTCTTAGTGATCTGAAGAATAAGCTGAAACAAGAAAACATGACAACAAAGAATGAGATGTAGGATATGACTATGATATTTTGTAAAGAAATTGAAGATAGAAAGAAGAATGAAGAAGACTTGACTAGAAGACTGAATGATGCTACAAATGAAAACACAAGACTTAGCTATGAAAATGATATGTTGAAGACAGATTTGATGCACACACAAAATGACTCAAATGAACTTATGAGACAGAAAGGTATCTTGGAAAGAGAACTAGCTACTCCAAATCAACACAAGGAAAAATTCAAGAAAAGCTCAGAAGAACTTGGTGACTTGCTGAAAAATCAGAAACCAAATGGTGACACTAATGGCCTTGGCTTTGAAGCTGGTGAAAGCTCTGGTACTACAAACATACATGATCGTAGCAAACCGGTAAGACAACCTACTGCTTATAAATTTAATGGTAAATGTTTTAACTATAACAAGTATGGTCATAGAGAAAATCAATGTAGATCTAGAAATTATCAGAGCACTAATACACCCACCAGTCAATGCTCTAAATGCAACAAAGTTGGTCATAATTCAAAAAATTACAGAATGAATGTAAGATGTTATGTTTGTGGAAGATTTGGACACTTATCTAATCAATATAGAGCACAAATCGGCATAGGATATGGGAAAGCTATTCAGAAAAATAATGTGACCTATTATGCTTGCAATAAGATTGGACATATTGCAAAATTCTGCAAAAGTAAGGCATCACCGGCAAGTAATAATGGTACTAGTTTGAAAGGTAAAGAAAAGGTTGAAGAGGTAAAGCAAGAATTCTCAAAACAATGGATCAGAAAGTTAGATCTAAATATTGATAGGAATACTCCTCCACTGGCAGAACAGAGTAACACTCCACTGACAGGAGACTCTTCATCTAATTGAAGAAAATCCCTTTGAGGGTTTAGCAACCAAATGTGAAACATGTTATTATTCTCTCAGTTGATGGTGAGAAGTTGAAGTTACTTCTATATCGGTAGATAAGTTAAGACAATACTTAACCGACAAGCATTAAATGTGGTGGTTGGCAAAATTAACATTATAAAGCAAGTGTTTTGGCTCCATTTTCATTTCACCAAGCATTCAAATCTTCGAGAGCGTGAAAATTCTGAGTGAAGGCATTCCAAGCAAATAAGTGAAGCAATTCATCAAGCAATCATTCCTTAAGGTAGATAAAGGTATTTATAACCATGGCTTCTTCATCTGGTCCTGAATTCATTGGAAACCCTATTGTTGTCGAAGTTATTAAATGCCCTAGACCCGTATTCCAGTTAGTTCCTGAAATTGCCAAGAAAGATGATAACATTGGTGCATTTTCTAAAATTCCTAAGGGAGTAGTTTTTGCTGAAGACCCTAGAATATATATACATTGTCATATAGAGGATTTAGGTGATGAGGAAATTAAGAATATGTATAAATCTATAATTTGTTATGAATCCGAAAATATCAAACCTGAACACAAGATAGTTGAAACCCTAGGTTTCACTAAAATTCTCAGTATCCTAGATTTTCCCAAGGATGTTATAAGGATAGTACTAAGAAGGGTACATGGTGAATTCTTCTGGTTGGACTCAATTCACAAAATCACAAAAGAAGCAGTAAAGGTTGTGACAAGGTTACCCTCCACCAGTAATAAACCTGATAAGACAAAGAAGGTCTCAAATGACCTAGTGATAAACCTAACCAGTGCAACATCTGATAAGAGATATTTAAGGGTAAATGATGTAACGGATATCAATGTCAAATTCATCAGTATGATCTTGGGCTACAAAACTACACATGCAAATAGGTTAAACTCAGTCTCTAGCCTATGCATCAAAAGTGCCTATGATATGATTAATGATAATGAAAGAATAGATGTGTGGGATTGGCTTAAAGATGAACTGATTGACAATTTGGGAAAGATAAAGAAAGACAAAAAGGGAACATTCAGATTTGGAAACCTACTTGTTTGTCTAATGATGCACATAATCAAACAAGTACCCGGTATTGGTATTAGAAATTTTGGTTTTGATATACTGGTAGGCAAATAGTTGTTAGATTTACTAAACAACATGGGAGGGAATAGAGAAAAGAACATAAATGAGTATTTTCAGGCATTGAAAGCCTGAATGAAGACCAGAGTCAGATTTTCACAAGCAATTGTGGACAAGTATAAGGATGAAATCTGTTTTGTAATAAAGAAGGATGAAATTTGGATGGAGGCAGTTATCCCAAGAACCATCTGGGTTACTGAAATGGGGTATTAAACTGATGACCACATAATAGAAACATATGCAAAAGCCCTCCTAGAAGAACCTAAGGAACCTAAAGAAGAGGTATTTGGTAGTGCTGAGACTATTGAAAAACAAATTCAATCCAAGAAAAATGTTAAAAAGGTTGAGGCAAAAGATCTAAAATGGAAACTTAGTCCAAGATTGGACTACCTTGCCTCCTTAAGAGAATAAATATCTGAGGCTCTAGTTCAAGGACAGAAAACACCAGAACAACAAATGCAACACCTCACTGGTACAATTCAGAGGACAGAGGCCACATTAAACGACAGTGAATGGTTCACTCAGAGCCTGAATTTGGTATTGGCAGACCTTTTTTAGATTGTAACCAACCGACTTCAAGGATGAAGTTGGAAACCACACTCAATTGACACTTTGACAACCTTTGTCATTGATGCCAAAGGGGGAGTAGTGGTAATGAGAAAAATAATCAGCAAATGGCTCATCAGTTTAGGGGGAGCACATATTTTTTGGTACACAATTTTTGGTTGGACAATTTTGCTAGACTCTTTTTGGATGACACCTTTTGGATTTTTCTCATGAGTGTTGCCATCAATGCAAAAGGGGGAGATTGTTGGCAAATGCACACTCCAATGAGATATTGTAGGTGATTGAAGGTTTTCTCATTGATGGCAACCTTGTAATCATATGATACTAGCAAGACCATTTACCGACACCAACAACAATAGACTCTACACTGGCACACAGGACATTGACAGTAAAAGGAAGTATACCGGCACCCAGGCTGATAGGAATTTTGTTTATAATATATTTTGTAATTAATTGTAAAATCATTGTAAGCCGACTTGGAAAGTTGTAAAATGACTCATATATGTATGAGATCATTATAGAACATTTAGTAAGGAAGTAGATAGGCGAAATAAGGCAGACCTAATATGTGAATTATAGGTTAAAGGTTTATGTATGAAGCAGAGCTAAAACCAGTACTGGATCTAGCATAGTAGATGCTATTTTGAAGCACTACAAGACATTGGATTTCCATAATCCATTTTGTAAGTCAGTGAGATTTCCCATTTTGTAATTGAGCAGTGAGTTCTAGGCACTTGGCCTTCCTGCATGTGTAGGCCCCTACTGTACTAGTAATATTCTCTTATTGGCCAGTAAGTGAATATTGTGGGTCAGAAATCCCACCGAGGTTTTTCTGACACTGGGTTTCCTTGTTAAACTACTATGTTATGGTGTGCTTTTCATGTGGTTGATGTTATCTCTATTTATTGCATTACTTTTTGTTTACTAGTATACAGTATTGATATGCTTTACATGTTTTAAGTTAAGAAAATTCAGTAACCGGTTAGATACTGATTCACCCCCCCCCCCCCTCTCAGTATCTTTGGGAATCCTAACATTATTTTCCTCATCGAGCATGGTAGTATCATTCTTGGTTGAGGTTGCAGGAACCAAGTTTGAGCATTTCACCTGTAAGCAAACATTTAAGACAAGGAAAAGAAAGTGACCCTTCATTCTAGTTCATGCGTAAATGGTCAAGGTATACGTTGTAGTCAGTAAGCCATAGTGATCCATGACTAGATTTTTGCATATGATCACATAGCTTAGTGAACTTCCCACGTAGACACCATTAGTACATGCCCCAGAACTTCTTTGGAACAATTCACAGACACTAAATAGAATGAGATTTAGGAACCATCTCGGCTACTCTAATCACTTGTGGATATCCCAGAGTAACATAAGAACCTGATATGAATGAATAAATAACAAACAAACCGGCCAAGTACTTGATAGATTAAACAAAATTTTCTTGTCAAAGAAAATGTTACCATGTCTTTATTTTGTAAGGAAGGATGCATCCTTGTTAAGATAGTTGTGTGTACATGTTTTGATTGATTGATTGATTTGATAAGTGATCATTATGTGGGTAGCTCAAATTATTTGTTTTGTGTCTGTTGCGATGTGTATGTACAAAGGATTTATCATATACATTACAAGGTTTTTGATTGATTTTTGATGTTTTATCATGTTTTTAGATTTTTTGAGTGTTTTGAATGTTTTTGGCATTATCTAAGTTTTTACGAATGTCTTTTGGTATTATTTCTAGATAGTGCTGAATGAAGAAATCAATGAATCACAAGTAATGTAGAATCCACTTCCATAAATAAGTTAAGAGCATTGCCCCCAGTTTAGACATCACTATAAAAAGTAGGATGCAAGACGCATGAAGTATGAACCCTGATTGCAGATAAATAACAAGCCATGGTTTGAATGATCGCAACAAGTCTGAAAGACAATGGAGCCATTGCTTTTACAAGTGGCCCCTATTTACCATCTTTTCACCATTGCACTTACCCAAGGTGCCACTGTAGTGGTTTTCACTATTTGGGTGCATGATTTTTCTTTACTATTTTGATTTTTTTTGTATTTTCTCTAGGACATTTTTCTGATTGTTTTTGGTGTTTTTATGGTATGTGAGGGATCCTGATGCTCTGTATAGCTTATGTATGAAACCGTTTGAGGTGCATGTTGTTGATTGAATCTGATAGCGGTTCTCCTTCTAAAGTTGCCAACTTATATGCCCCAGACCCAAATATAGCAGTGATAACATATGGACCCAGCCAGTTTGATTCAAACTTTCCCTGTTGTTCTCTATTTGGTTGGTTACAAGGATTTTCCCTGAGAACAAGATCACCTACCTCAAATGTACAAGGTTTAACCCAATGATTATAGCTTTTTCTCATGTGTTGCTGATAGACCTTTAGGTGGTTGTATGCAGCTTGTCACATGTCATCAAGTAGTTCCAAGTCTTGAAGATGTGAGACTTGGTATGCTTCATCATCTATCATATTATGCAAGGAAACCCGTAGAGATGGTATCTCAACCTTGATAGGAAGGATGGCTTCTTCTCCATAGACCAGTGAGTAGGGAGTTATTCTTATAGGGGTTCTAATGCTAGTTTGATATGCCCATAGTGATAGAATCACAACCAACATCATTGGTTGTCTTTTTGAGGATTCTCAATATGTTCTTGTTTGATGCTTCAGCTTGACCATTGCCTTGTGGGTAATATGGGGTGGAAAAGCGGTGTTGGATATGAAACTTCTTAGAGAGCTCACGAACATCCTAATTTTTGAAAGATAGTCCATTATCTATGATGATGGACATGGGTACACCATACTGGCAGATAATGCAATTAAGGATGAATGAGGTGATCTTCTTGTCGGTGACTTGGGTAAGTAGAACGTCTTTGATCCACTTTGTGAAGTATTCGGTGGTGGTAATGATAAATTTATGGCCGTTGGATGAAGATGGATGAATTTTACCCACAAGGTCAACTCCCCATTGACAAAAGGGCCATGGTGTTGTGATTGGTTGCAATTCCTATGTTGGTGCATGTATCGGATCTCCATGAACTTGGCACTTCTTGCATTTTTTGACAAAATAGTGGGAGTCTTTTTCCATGGATGGCCAATAGTATCCAGCGTGCATGATTTTATTTGCCAACGAAGGACGGCTTGAGTGAGCCCCACAAATTCCTTCATGTGCCTCTTCCAAGGCCTTTGTTATCTCATCTTGTTCCAGACATCAAAGGAGAGTACCATCAAGACTTTGTCGGTATAGGGTTTCAGCAATGATGGTGTATCAAGCGGTTTGGTAGATGAAGATTTTGCACTAGTTATTGGATTGGTAGGGGGGAAGGGTGTGGTCACATAGGTAAGTGAAGAAATCACCATACCATGGGGATTCAGAACTGACTAGGCGACATATCATTTTAGTTTCAGGGATATCATACGCGGGGATCTAAAGTTGTTCTACCAAGAACTCGTAGCGTGTTGAATTTTGTGGAAGATCTAGGAGAGATGCAATTGTAGCCATTATGTTGGCAACTTGATTCTGATCTCTAGGCACTTGCTCAAATGTGATATTTGTAAATGATTGTTTGTAACTATCCACCATCCTTTTATATGGCATAAGTTTATCATCCTTAGTTTGATACTCATTGGTGACTTGTCAGATGACTAGCTAAGAATCTCCATATACCTGTAGCTCTTTGAGATGCCATTGTATAGCCAATCTGAGTCTTGTGATCAAGGCCTCATATTCTGCTATATTATTGGTGCATGGAAAAGTGAGTTTGTATGACTTTGGGATGTTGTCACCTTGAGGTGTAATAAAAAGAATGCCTACCCTCGATCCATGTCTCGTATATGAGCCATAAAAGTAGAGCTTCCAAGGTTGTGTAGCTATGATCATGAAGATCTCTTTGTTTGGAAAGTTGGAAACAAGAGGATGGTCACCTGCGAGGGGTGCAGCTACCAACTGATCTGCAATAACTTGCCCCTTGATAGCCTTCCAATCCATGTGCTCTATATCAAATTCACTCAAGATCATAACCCATTTGACCAAGTGGCCTGTCAATGCTGCCTTGTTGAGTAGGTACTTGAGTGGATCAATTTTAGCAATGAGTTGTACCTTGTGTGTCAACATGTAGTGCCTCTGTTTGGTGGCTGCCAAGAAAACTACTAGGCAAGCTCGCTCAATAGGTGTGTAATTGAGTTCATAGCCTACCAATGTGCGAGAGATATAGTATACAACACATTCTTTTCCTTATGCATTGTGTTGTGCCAGCAGTACTCCTAATGTCGTATTTGTAGCTGAAATATATAGCAATAGAGGTCTAATTGGATCTGGTAGGATTAGCAACAGTGTATTCATCAGGTAGTCTTTAAGAATTTTGAATGCTTGTTGGCACTTTGTATCCCATTGAAAGTGGATATTCTTATGTAATAGATGTGTGAAGGGATGACACTTATCAATCAATTGCACAATGAATCTGTGAATTGATTGTAGCTGCCCTTGTAGTGTCCTTAACTGACTAATGTTCTTGGGAGGTGGCATGTCCATGATTGCTTTGACTTTTTCCAGATCTACTTCAATGCCCTTGCTTGAGACAATGTATCCTAGGAGCTTCCCTGATGTTACTCCAAAGACACATTTCTTTGGATTAAAATGAACATGATATTTCTCTAATCTGTCAAAGATTTGACCAAGTATTTCCAAATGACCTCTCTTGTTAATGATTTAGCTAGTAAATAATCAACATAATCTTCCATTATAGTGTGCATTAGGTCATGAAAGATGGTAGTCATAGCTCTCTGATAGGTTGCCCCTACATTTTTCAGACCAAATGGCATCACGTTCCAATAGTAGGTTCCCTATGGGCATGTGAAAGTAGTTTTATGTTGATCTTGTAGAGAAATCTTGATCTGGTTGTACCCTAAAAATCCATCCATAAGAGAAAGCATTATGTGACCTATTGTTAGATCGACAATCATGTCAATATTTGGTAAGGGGAATTCATCCTTAGGGAATGCCTTGTTAAAATCTCTCAAGTTTGTACAGATATGGATGCCCCCATTAGGCTTGCCAATAGGTACAATGTTGGAGATCCAATCGACATAATCGATTGGTCGGATGAAACCATCTAAGAGATTTTTGAGTTCTTCCTTGACGAGAAAAACAATCTGTGGGTGCATCTTTCTGAGCTTTTTTTTTACTGGTTTAGCTTCTTTTGCCATGGCAAGGTGATGCATGACTAAATCAAGATTTAAGCCAGGCATGTCCGCATAAGACCATGCGAAGTTGATATGATGCTTTTGGAAGAAATCTATAAATTTTGGTTGTTCCTCTGAAGTTAGTAGAGATGCCAAATGTATTTGGTGAGGAGTCTCAGGGGTCCCCACATTGAATTCTTTGGTTTCTTTGATTAGGATCGTTGATCTTGTTAGAATTGATGATAGTCTTAAAGACACTAAGAGGAGGGGGGGGTGAATTAGTGTCTAACCAGTCAGTAGAATATTTAAACTTATTAAGAACTTTGTATCTCAAAACAATGTACACGTAAATAAGAATAGTAGAGACAACATAGAGAACACACCATTACACAAGATATTTAATGAGGAAACCTGGTGTGGGAAAAACCTCGGTGAGATTTGTGACCCACAATATTCACTCACTGGCCAATGAATAAATATTACTTACAATGAGGGGCCTGCACATGCAGGAAGGCTAGGAGCCTAGAGCTCACTGTTCAATCACAAAATAGAAGTCTCACTAACTTACAAAATGGATTATCAAAATCCAATGCAATGTAGTGCTTTAGATCAACATCAACTATGCTAGGTTCAGTACCGGTTTAAGCTCAATCTATTACCAAAACCTTCACTATCAACTATATCACCTTATACAAAATATCATCTATTCTCTTACTTTCATATTCATCTCTCTCTCAACAAAATGACCTATAAGATATCATACATATATATGAGTCTTTAATCATATGCCATGTCATCTTGAGTGTCAGTATGCATTACTGCCATTGTTGGTGAAGTGCATGCCGGTGTATGTAGAAGTCTATTGCCGGTGCCGATAACTGCTGGTAGGTTGACAGAAGTTTACTAGTTGGTTGCCATCAATGAAAACATCAACTATTCTCATAAGAGTGTAGAATGTGAACAATCTCCCCCTTTGGCATTGATGGCAACACTCATGAGAAAAATCCAAAAATTGTTCCAAAAATTGAAGTCCAAAAAGTTTCAAAAAAGATGTGCTCCCCCTGAGAAAATGATCTCCTTTGAATAAGCAATTTTTCTCTCAAGGTCTATAACTGGTTGGTTACAATCTGAAAGATATCCGCCAAAACCAAATTCAGACTGTGCATAAACCTTTTACTGTCATTCAAGGTTGCCTCAGTCTATTGGATCGTGTCGGTGAGATGATGCATGTGATCTTCCGATGATCATTCTCCTTGAATTAATGCCTTAGATATTTCTATTCTCTGAGAAATAAGATTTTCCAACTTAGGACCAAGTTTATTTTTAAGCTCTCTGGCATTAGACCTTATCCTTGCCTTTTCTTTCTTGAGTTTCTCTAATTTTTCCTCAAAACCTACCATTTCTTGCTCAAAAACTGATATGTGACTAGATGAACCAATTATGTTATCCACTATGTCATCAATTTCCTTTTGTGTTTTACTGATCTCCTTGTCTATGTCCTTTGTCAGAAGGTGAGGTTTGCATATTTCCCTGTATAGCTCTTTATACTCCAGAATAGTAGGGTTCGGAGCCAATAATAATGTATTCAAGTGTTCAGTGCACTTCTTTATGGTGTCATCAAATAATTTGTTCTTCTCTTTTTCAACTCTGTCCTATTACTACTTATCAGATTGCCATTAGTTTTATGTCAAAGTTATACTATATACTCTAGTCGGTTACTATTACTGAAATATTAAGTTGGTATGCACAGTCTAGTCGATTACAGAAGAAAGCAGTCACAAAATGTAGTATACACCGAGCTATCTACCGAGTATCTTTTCATGTCTACCAAGCAGCAAAGATGACACACCGAGTTGATATACACCGAGTGAAACGTGTTACTAGATTCATTGAACCTAGACATGCATATGAAAACATGTTACAAGATCGAGGCACATCTAACCATTATAGCATTGGAAATTGCACTAGAAGATTGTGTATGATTTCGAGGTCATCTAACCAATGAAATATTTTACATGGTTATAAATCATGTTTGTAAGATCAAAGCAATGAATTGGATCACCGTCTTAAGAGATCTGATTATACGGCATGAGTTAAGGGTGTATGTATGAATGTAAGAAGACTGTTACAGAGACATAGAGGTCACCGAGAAGGTTTTCAGAGAACAGTCAAAGAACAAAGTAAATAGAAGGGTTTACTGAGTTACTATATGTGTTACCAAGGTATTTTATAAGCAAGGTAATCTATTCTGAGCACATAGAATCTTCTATAACATTTTAGATGTAAAGTTGCAGATATTTGTAATGATTTTATTGTAATATTGTGAAGTTGTAAGAGAATCCTTTAACAGGGTAAAAGACTCTAATCAAGTCTATAAATTGTAAAACCTCTAACCAGGTGTAGAATTTAGATTAAGTGCTGTAAAATCCTTTAGCAAGATAGATCTAACAGATCTTGTTACTCCTAATAGGGTAATCTATCATAAATAGCTAAACATGTAGCTCTAACCAAGCACTCTTTATTATTGTAGTAGTGAAGTTGTGGGTGCCATCCCCACCGCACTTTTTCTCTCTAACTAAGAGTTTCTGCGTAACCAAAATATATGTGCTATGGAGTGAATCATGTATGATTGTTATCTATTTGTTTTATCTTTATTTTATGTTAATGCACTATTTGGTTTATGCATAATAGTAAAGATATTGTTGAAGAAATGTTTTGGAGTACTGATTCACCCCTCCCCTCTCAATACATTAGCTTTCCATATTGGGCCTAACAATTGGTATTAGAGCTTAAATCTTGGAAAAGGGTTTAACTTCCTAAAGAGAAAGATCTTATCAATGGAAGGCTATAAACAATCTTGGAGGATTGTGTATCTACAAGAAGAGCTGGATCATGCTAATCAAGTGATTGTAGACATGCAAAGGCAAATGTAAAAATCTCTGAAAGTAAGAAGAAGATTATCTGATGATTTGCAGGACTCTCAAGAGTTAGTGGAACAAATCGAGACATCATCTGAGAATAGTATATCTGAAGAAACTGAAGAAATGATTGGAATATTGAAAGAAAAGAACAAAGCACTAGTTGATCAACTAAAAACAATGAAAAGAGAACATGAACATTTCAACACATAGATGACTGAAAATCTAGATGCATTAAGAATAGCTGAGGATAAAGTAAGAGATCTAGAAAGAGAGAAACAACAACTTGAAGTCTTAGTATCTGATAAGAATGATGGAATCTCAAGGTTGACCAGAATTCAAAAAAACCTATCAGATCAATTAGGTTATGCACATCATGAAGCAATTCTGAAGAATGATGAGAATCAAGCATTGAGACTTGAAGTATCAAAGTTAACAGATGAACTTGAAACAGAGAAGAAATCCAAAGAAACATTGAAGAAGAGTTATGAAGCATCAAAGATGTTGGATGAGTAACTGAATACAAGAAGACCCAACAGAGATGCAGGACTCGGTTACAAAGGAAAAGACTCTACCAAGAAAGGAATTCATACTACCGAGAGAGGAGAATAATCAAAGCAAGCTGGAAATAGGAATAACATCAAAAGAAAGAAGCCTATTTGCAACTACTATGGAAATCAAGGTCACACTGCCAACATATGCCAAATCAGAAAAGGTAAGAAATCGAATGTCACTAAGTCCAATGGTTATTGTTACAATTGCAATAAATGTGGTCACACATCTAATTAATGTAGGACAAAGTCTGTTAACAATTATCAAAAGGCAAAATTCAAAGGGTTTTGTAGAAACTGCAATAGATATGGACATAGTACCAAGAAGTGTTGGTTTAAGCAAAAGAACTACATGTGGTCTACACACCAAGCAAACACTAGAGGTTACCGAACTTACACAAATTCTAACCGACAATATGCAGTAGTACCATGGGATTACAATACAAGGATATGGTGTGAATGTTGTGGAAGATATGGACATATTAGTGCTAACTATTTTATAAGGTTTGGAATGAACAACCGAAGATCATGGAGAAATCCTAGTATGGCATGCTTTCATTGTCACAAAGTTGGACACTTGGCTGGAGATTGCAGAGATCAACCTAGAAAAGACACTGAAGAAATAAAAGAAAAATTATAGATGATTTGGAAAAAGAAGGAAATTGTGTCAAATAAAGAAAGCACCTTACCTACCGAGTTAGGTGTACCTATTCCAAATTAATCGGTAAAGGTATGAAGGGACTGCATTCTCTGAAGGTTAAAATCATAATAGTTCCTATTCTATTATGTACTAAATTCAAAATCTGCATAGTTAAGATGTATTAGTAAGTTTGAAATTCTATCAAAGTCTTTTGAAGCACTTTACAGGAAACCTGTCAAGTTGGTGAATACAGGAAGCCTGTCAAGTCGGTAAATGAAGAAAGATTGGTTACTCGGTTAAAACAAAAGGGAGAGTAAATCGATTAAAGGTGAACCAAGTGCATTTAATGTTTTTGACCTAACCCGCATGGAGCCTGATAAGGTATTTTGTGTACTTAAAAGCATTTTCACGGTCATTTACTCTTACCAAGTTTTCAAGAGAGTAGAGCAAGCAAATCCAAGGTATTTACATCAAATTCCAATGTATTGTTAAGCTGGTTTACCGATCTTATCTAGTTGCCATTATCTGCTAAGTTTAAAGCATTTGTCGTTTGAAATCCTGAAACCCTAAGGACTCTTTACTAGTTTTTACCTGAAATCTTAAATGGCACCCAAGATCCAAGATCCCATAGTTGTCAAGAATGTAGAGAAGCCCTCACTAAAATACTCTTTGACTCCCAAAGTCAGTTCCGAATCAGATGACAAAACTGCCTTTTCACTCATCCCGGACAGAGTGTTGTTAGTCGAAGATGTGAGATTCTTCACCAAATGTCATGTTGAAGAACTTGGTCATGTTGAAATCAGAGACACCTATGTTGAGCTATGTACTGATGGTCAATTGAACAGCAAGTATGAACACATCAAAATCAAAGGATTAACTGAAGCCCTAACCTATCCTCGTGTGTTCAAACCCCAGTGGGTCAAGTTTGTTCTGAGTAGAGTTCATGATAATTTCATGTGGCTAGAAGAGAAACCATTCAACATAACCAAGGAAATCATTCATCTGATTACCGGTTACCCTATCTATGATCATGCCCAAGCCCAGAAGATGATATCACAGAAGGAATTGATCAGTTTAACCAGAGTAGAATCTGATTACAGAGGACTAAAACTAAACAATGTCACTGATGCTGAACTTAAGTTTTCTATTAGAGTAATTGGTTACTGTTTCTTCCAATCAGCAAGAGAAAACAATGTACCCTATGCAGCAGTGGACTTAGCTTATAAAATTGTGAAAAAGGGAATGAAAATTGACTTATGTGAGGTGTTATTGAAGAACTTGTTTGAGAATCTGAACACAATCAGGAAGACGAAGAAGAACAACTTGGCTAATACTCTAAAGTTTGGATTACTACTGGTATGCATGCTTTTCTACTTTGAAAAATTCTTTCCATCAGTTGGTAAAGTAGTTTGGGAGCTACATTGACCGATCACCCATCAGATTAATGACTTCATCAAGAAGTTAGGAGATAATTTCAATGATATCATGGATGATTACTTCAGTAAATTTCAAGAGAAAATGCATAACAGACATAGGATACCACCCCAGCTAGTAGAGAAATACAAAAATGATACATGTTTTGAAGTTGACACCGATTACTGTTATGTGAATGTTGTGGAACCAAGGACTCAATCTTTGCCACCTATGGGTTACGAGATTGACTTTGACATCACAAAATAGCAAATTGATGCATTTCTTACATTACCAAGGCATGCTATTGAGCTAAGATATGGAACCTATGAAGAAGTAAAGGAAAAGGTAAAAATGAGCATTGTAGTACCCAAAGCTACAAGAAAGGCAACAAAGATGATTAAGGCATTGTCAGAGAAATTCAGAGAAGACTCTTCCTCTACACCTATCAAAGGCACCATTGCCATTACTGAAGAGGATTCTAAAGCCCAAGAGGTAGCTATAACACTGAGCACTGAATTGCCTAAGGGTAAAGTGTTAAAAAGAAAGAAACGGGACACTTCAAAGGCCCTACCGACTCCTCCAACAAAGAGACCTAACACAAGAGCATCTACAACATCACCAAGTAAGAAGACAAAGAGTGTTACTACTCCCAAGGTAACAAAGACATACAAGAAATCTACTCGGAGACTCATTTTGGCAAAAGAGTCTAGTGATACAGAATCAGAGGATGCAAACAAATTCTAGATTGCCAAGAGCAAGAAGGTAAATATACATAGTGTTGAAAACTTCTATGCTAATTTGAAAGAATATGGAGGATTTGGAGGATTTAGATTTGTTAAGTATGAAACTAGGAACAATGATGAAAAGAGACAAATTGAAGAAGTTGTCATCTGCACACTTCTAAAGTTCCAGTTAGCTCCATTGGAACTAGCAAAGTCACTTCCAAATGAACTTTACTTGCATATTGATAATAGGTAGAAGTATGCAATGGATTCAGAGAAACAAATCAGAGAAAGAAGTCTAGTCCATCTCTTTCCTGATATGTCAGTAGCTGAAATAAAGGAACATCTGGCAACCTACAATTCAAAGTTTCTTGTCAAACAGAGAGCCTTAAAACTGATGAATGGGCTATATATTGACGTAGAAAATGAGACAAAAGAAAAGTGGCAGGAAATCTTCAAAATCAAGGATGCAGGTGAACAGTCTACAATTGAAATCGTTGATGTCACCGAGCACGATCCTAATGTCACCGAGCAAGGTCCTGATGCTACCGAACAAGACCCTGCTGACACTATTCAAATAGATGAAGGTGTCATGGATACAGAAGCACCAGAGCAGGAAATGATAGAAGGCACTACATATGCAAAACTTGTATCTAGTGAATTTGTATTAGAACAAGTTTAGCCTTATCCCCCAGTCAAGCAACCTGTCTCAACCGAAGCTCCTCAGGATATAGCACAAGGCACCGAAGGTCACAAGTCTACAGCAGGAGAAGATACTACTCTAGAACAGACCTCACAAGCACCTTCGAGCACTGAAAATGTTGCAGCTGAGAAACCCAGTACCGAGACACCAAAAGACACCACAAAGGCTACAGGAACCGACCAAAGTGTTGCCTCTACTGAGCAACCTACTAAGGGCCAGCAAGCCTCCCAAGCTATTGTCTTGGTCCAACCAGCCAAAGGTAAAGAAAAGAAAGTGAAAAAGCATAGTTTCAAAGTTGATTTATCTAAACTAATAGTGTTGCCCAATGTGGATATATCAAAATTAAAGGGGCAAGCACTCATTGATTTTGGTGAACTATGCAAAGCAAAGGCCGAAAAAGAAAAATAGATGGCCATACAAAAGAAGAATAAATTACTTCAGAAGGTGAAGACACTGCTATCAGATATGCTACCTACAACTACAGTGTCAATTGATGCAGCCATCCATATTCAACTGGATGAACTCCTTAATCAAATAGAAACATCCAGAGTTGATGCATCTGAGTATTTGAGTAAGCTAAAAGACAAGGAGCTCACTGCAAAAATGATAGAAGAGGTACAAAAAGCTCTAGCCATTGGCAAAGTTAAACTTGTCAAATTTATTGCTGAGTTGACTCCTCAACTCCAGCACATTCATTATTTATTTCAGAAACTCTGCACATTTTCTTTATTCATTAAAGACATTAAGAATAAAATAGAGACAATTGAGAAAGAGATCACCGATCTCTCAAGCAAGTTGACCACAGAGCCAAATTCAATTCAGAATTTTTATACAAGGTTACAATAGCTCATGGCTCAACAATTGGACTTAAGAAATGAAGAACACAAGATCAGGATGGACATAATGACACTTCAGACATTATTCCTTCCACATCTTTCATCAGTCCAATAACAGATCAATCGAGCCACATACTTGTCTACTACACAAGAGGGAAGTACTCTTGATGGCTTAATATCACTATTGGCTAATATTCAAGCACAGAATTCTTTAATGGATAGTGTAAAGGATGCACTCTCTATCGCTCTCATCGATGCCTGGAATAGGTACAAATCTATTTTTGACCAGTTACTGCCCCCGAATGGAAATTAAGTTTTTGATGTTTGTCAAAAAGGGGGAGTGATACAATATATTTGGGGAGTGATACAGTTTTGATACAGTATTCGAAGTATAGTATATAGGGGGAGTATACTGAGCAGAGTAAGAAGAGTATCAAAGAGCAGTATACATAACAGTAAGCAACGCACATAAGAACATATCACCAAGCATTCAAAATCAGAATTATGTATAGTATAATAATAAGGGGAGTATATCTGAATATACTATTTCATTGACTATTGTATATACTGTCAGTATAGTCATTTTGCAAAGTATATAGATTTTTTGATTTATAACTTTAAAAGTAGTTTTTGTCAAACATCTCAACTAATGTCAAAAGGGGAGATTGTTACTAGTTATCAGATTGCCATTAGTTTTATGTCAAAGTTATACTATATACTCTAGTCGGATACTATTACTGAAATATTCAATCGGTATGCATAGTCTAGTCGGTTATAGAAGAAAGTAGTCACAGAACGCAGTATACACCGAGCTGTCTACCGAGTATCTTTTCATGTCTACCAAGCAGCAAAGATGACACACCGAGTGAAACATGTTACCAAATTCATTGAACCTGGACATGCATATGAAAACATGTTACAAGATCAAGGCACATCTAACCATTATCACATTGGAAATTGCACTAGAAGATTGTGTATGATTTCAAGGTCATCTAACCAATGAAATATTTTACATGGTTATAAATTGTGTTTGTAAGATCGAAGCAATGAATCGGATCACCGTCTTAAGAGATCTATTTATACAACATGAGTTAAGGGTGTATGTATGAATGTAAGAAGACTGTTATAGAGACACAGAGGTCACCGAGAAGGTTTTCAAAGAACTGTCAAAGAATAGAGTACACATAAGGGTTTATCGAGTTACTATATGGGTTACCGAGGTATGCTATAAGCAAGGTAATCTATTTTGAGCATATAGAATCTGCTATAACATTTCAGATGTAAAGTTGCAGATATTTGTAATGATTTTATTGTAATATTGTGAAGTTGTAAGAGAAACCTTTAACAGGGTAAAAGACTCTAATCAAGTCTATAAATTGTAAAGCCTCTAACCAGGTGCAACATTTAGATTAAGTGTTGTAAAATCCTTTAGCAAGATAGATCTAACAGATCTTGTTATTCCTAATAGGGTAAGCTATCAGAAATAGCTAAACATGTAGCTCTAACCAAGCACTATTTATTATTGCAGTAGTGAAGTTGTGGGTGCCATCCCCACCACAATTTTTCTCTCTAACCATGATTTTTTGCATAACCAAAATATATGTGTTATGAAGTGGATCATGTATGATTGTTATCTATTTGTTTTAACTTTATTTTATGTTACTGCACTATTCAGTTTATGCATAACAGTAAAGATATTGTTGAAGAAATATTTTGGAGTACTGATTCACCCCTCCCCTCTCAGTACATTAGCTTTCGATATTGGGCCTAACATGTCCTTTATTGTATCCTCATTCACTTTATCAACTATTATTACATTGCCAACAATAAATTTGGATAATGTGTCCAATTGGCCTAAAGAATCCTTAATATGATCTATGTTACAATTAGATGCAATCAATTTAAGAATAGGTACAATGTTATCAATTGCCTTGTAGGCCAAAGCATTGCAATCCATTATCTTCTTTATTGAATCCAAGAGTACCTCTATAACATTTGTAGGTCTGAATTCACTTGAAGTGCCAGATGTCTCACCAATTACCTTTATTACCTTTGTGCTTCCATCAATTGTAACCATTTTACTTGTGTTTACCTTCAGTGGATCAGTTTGTGTTTGCATCTAAACTAGCAAGGGTTTCTTAGACTGTTTTGGTGTCTCAGTTATTATCTGTTTCTCTACCTCAGCATGTACCTCTACCTCAATAGGTTTCTTAGTAAGTTTTGTCAGTATCTTAGTCTCTAGTGGCCCTATGCCAGGATCTATTCCTTCAATAGGTTTCTCTATTTCTAATGATTGTTCTATTTGGGTTGGGATCTCAACCTCAACAATCTCTACTAGTTTCCTAGCCATGTTGCCACTATCAACATTGTCTTGCTTAACCTCTACACTATCCTTATCTACAACAATATTCACTTCCTGATTGTCCACATTCATGGTGAATAGTATCTCAGATTCAGGATTAGTGTCATCATGTGTAACATCTTCAGTGTTAATAACCGGTGGATCATCTATATGTACTAGTGCAGTATCCAAAGGTGGTGGTAAATTGTCACTGATCTTGATGTTCGGAATACCACCAACTTTACCTTTTCCCTTGTCCTTATCCTTTTGATACACTTTAAATATTTTCTTTGGCCGGTTCATTTCCTCTTGTTTTTCCTTCTCCACAAAGAATATATCCCAGTTATCAGCATTCTCATCTACAATCTCTTTTCCTCTTCTTGCCATTAAACTTACTTGTCGATGTCCACTAGCAAAAATAGATTGGTTAGCCTCAGAGATTAATTCATCAGTTTCTTCTTTTGAATTCATGGGATGTACAGCTAGAAGTTTCTTAACTTTTAGTTTCTTATCTAATTCCATCACTGCAATCCTTTTTCTTCCAATCTCCTATAAAGATCATTTGGTAAGTCATCCACAACTTCAATTAAAACCTTTTTTATATATGTCCAGATGTAAAATTATACTATTCTCAATGCTTTCGCTATCTGGATCATTAAATGTGTTATACAGTTGGTGTACATTGGCCAAATTTCCATCATCAGTTATCTCATTTAGTAAATCATTCAAAGAAGGGGTGATAGGTTGTTGTTTCTTCTTTGGTGTTAGTTTCTTTGGTGTTAATTTCTTTGGTGGTCCCCTTTCTTCCTATTGTTTCTTCCTTAAAGTCCTTGTTCTCTTGGGTGAAGGAGAGGGTACTAGTGAAGGTTTTCTCTTCCTCCTTTCAACTCTTTTAAACTCAGTTGCCTTGTCATTCTCAGTTTCAGATGATGTGCCAACTAGTGAAATATGTGCCTCTGATTGAAGATTTTCAAGTTCACTGGTCGTTATACCACTAATGTTCATTACATTTTCCTTTATTTCCTTCACTTGCTTAGAAGCATCTCTAATAATTTTTTCTCTTTTCTTCCTTTGCTTTAATGTATTTACATCACTTTCAATAGTCTCAGCACTACCAAAAAATTCTTCTGATGGTTCTCTCAATGCATCCAGTAATGCTTTAGCATATGTCTCCAAAATGTTAAGATCTACCTCATATCCTATTTCAGTCACCCAGACAGTCCTAGGGAGTACAACTTCCATCCATGTCTCATCTCTCTTGATAACAAAATAGATTTCTTTGTCATATTTGTCCACTACACTCAGTGGTAGCCTTTCTCTAGTTTTCATTTTAGCCTTAAAGGTTTTGAAGTATTCAATTATGTTGTTGTCCTTTGTAGTTCCCATGCTGGTAAAAGCTTCATGTAATTGTTTTCCTACCGGTATTTCATATCCAAATTCTTTAGATCCTATAACGGGAATTTCCTTAGTGAAATACAACATTAAACATAGCAAAAAATTTCCAGATTGGAATGTTCCTTTCTTATCTCCTTTAATCTTTTTTAAATTATCAATGAGTTCATCTTTCAGCCACTCACACACATCTATCATTGCATTGTTGTTGACCATCTCATAAGCATTGTTTATACAAAGACTAGAAACTGAATCTAGTCTATTAGCATGTGTGGTCTTGTAACCTAAAACCATACTTACAAATCTCACATTGATGTCTTTGATATCATTCACTCTCAGTGACCTATTGTCAGATGTTGCTTCGGTTAGGGTCATCACTTTGTTGTTAGGAATCTTCTTTGTTTTATTAGGTCTATTATCGGTTGAGGGTAAACTAGTTATTGCCCTAATTGCTTGCCAGGTTATTTTGTAGACAGAATCCAACCATAGAAATTTTCCATGTGCTCTACTCAAAACAATTCTTACTACTGCTTCCGGAAATTGGGGAATGTTCATTATCTCCATAAAACCTAGAGTTTCTATGATTTTGTTTTCGGATTTGACAACACTATTCTCATCACAAATCACCTTAGTATACATTTTCATCAATTCTTCGAAACCTAGTTCTATATTACAATGTATATAAATCCTAGGGTCTTCAGCAAAAGCTACACCTTTAGGAATATTTGAAAATGCCCCTACAGAGTCATCTTTCTTGGAAACTTTGGGAATTATTTTAAATACGGGCTTAGGGCATTTCACATTTTCCACAATAGTAAGGTTTCTAATAAACTCGAGAGCAGAAGAAGTCATTGAAAAATACCTTTAGCTACCTGAAAATATTATGAATGCTTGAAGAAATCACTTTGCACCTTGAATGTCTTCGCTCTGTTTTTACGCTCTCTGCTAATTTGAATGCTTGGTGAGTTCAAAAAGAGGGAAATTAGCTGATTTATAATGACATTTCTCTTACCAACTGCATTAAATGCTTGTCGTTTAAGTGAAAACTTAACACATCTACTGGTAAAGAAGAAATCTATCTTCTCACCATCGACCGAGGGTAATCTGCATGATTTTCAACTTACTACAGTACCCCAAAAGGGTTACTTCTCAGTTGGATGAAGAATCTCCTGCCGGTGGAGGATTACTTTGTTCTACCAGTATAGAGATAGTTTCATCAACATTCTGATCTCTCTTCCTAATCCATTTTTCGAAAATTCTAGCTTTACCTCATCTACCTTTTCTTTGCCTTTCAAACTGGATCCTTTATTGTTTGCTAGTTAAGTCTCGCTTCTGCAAAATTTAGCAATATGTCTAATTTTGTTACAAGAATAACAAGTCACAATATTCCTCTGAATAGACTTTCCATATCCTATGCTGGTTTATGTTCTGCATTGATTTGATAAGTGTCCATATCTTCCACAAACATACCATTTCACATTCATTCTGCAATTTTCTGAATTATGACCAACTTTGTTGCATTTGGAACATTGACTGGTGGGCACAATAATATTTTGATTGTTTCTAAATCTACATTGATTTTCTCTATGACCATATCTTTTGCAATTAAAAAATTTGCCATTAAACTTATAAGCATTAGGTTGTCTTACCGGTTTGTTCTGATCTAGATTATTTGAAAGTACCAGAACTTTCTCCAATTTCAAATCCAAGTCCATTTGTATCTCCATTAGGTTTCTAATTTTTTAGCATGTCATCAAGCTCCTCTGAACTTTTCCTGAATTTCTCTTTGTGTTGATTTACAGTAGCCAACTCATTTTCTAGAATTTCCTTTTGTCTCATAAGCTCAGTTTTATCATGTTGCATGTGAATCAACTCTATCTTTAACATATCATTTTCATAACTAAGTCTTAGATTTTCATTTCCAGCATCATTGAGTCTTCTAGTCAAGTCTTCTTCATTCTTCTTCCTATCTTCAATGTCTTTACATAACCTCATAGTCATATCTTGCATTTCATTCTTCATATTACTGTTTTCCTGTCTCAACTTGTTTGCAAGTTCATTAAGAGTTTCTTTTTCCTCATCATCTTTCTACATCTTCTCATGAAGTTATTTTATTTTATTTTGTGCTATAGTAAGGTTCTCTTGAAGCCCTCTAATGAATTCCTATGCAATCCTCAGATCATCTTCAAGTTTAATATTCTTCAATTTCTCTACATCATAATCTACAAGAGCTCCTTCCAATTGTTTTCTTAAGTTCTCCATCTATACCGGTGTCAGAATCTTCCTTAAGGTGTTAGGATTTTGAAAATAGAGGACCGGGCTTTGATACCAATTATTAGAATTGATGATAGTCCCAAAGACACTGAGAGGGGGGTGAATCAGTGTCTAACCGGTTAGCAGAATATTTAAACTTATTAAGAGCTTTGTATCTCAAAACAGTGTACCAGTAAATAAGAATTAATGCAATAAATAAGAATAGCAGAGACATCATAGAGAACACACCATAACACAAGATATTTAACAAGGAAACCTGGTGTGGGAAAAACCTCGATGGGATTTGTGACCCACAATATTAACTCACTAGCCAATGAATAAATATTACTTACAATGAGGTCCCTACACATGCAGGAAGGCTAGCAGTCTAGAGCTCACTGCTCAATCACAAAATAGAAGTCTCACTCACTTACAAAATAGATTATTAAAATCCAATGCAATGTACTACTTTAGATCCGCATCAACTATGCCAAGTTCAGTACCGGGTTAAGCTCAATCTATTACCAAAACCTTCTCTATCAACTATATCACCTTATACAAAAGATCATTTATTCTCCTACTTTCTTGTATCCTCTCTCTCTCAACAAAATGACCTATAACATCTCATACATATATATGAGTCTTTTACAATATGCCATGCCAGCTTGTACACAATATTTTTACAATATAAAACAATAAATAAAGTTTATCCCATGTCGGCTTGAGTGTCGATATGCATTACTGTCACTATCGATGAAGTGCCTGCCAGTGTATGTAGAAGTCTATTGTCGGTGTCAATAACTGTCGATGGGTTGACAGAAGTTTGCCAGTTGGTTTCCATCAATGACAACATCAACTATTCTTATAAGAGTGTAGAATGCCAACAGATCTCTCCTGATTTGTACTAGAAGGGAGGATGTCAAACCTTTCATCTGTAGGTGCCTTAGAGAGGTTTTCACCTTTGGATACACTCTTTATTTTTACTTTTTTGGGATCAACAAGTGCCACTGTGTGGTTTTAACTAGAAGATCCATGTTTTATTGAGATGTTTTTACAGCTGAAAGGTTTGGCATTTCCCTAAAAGAATGTTGTGCTATTAAGTTTGATGGCAAATCCAACTTTGTGATCCCCACTTGGTATGTGATCCTGTATTTCTAAAATTTTGATGAGTGCCTCATCATTTTGGAAGTGATCAAAACATGGGGGATTTTGATGGTTCCAGTCAATGAGTTTGGGGTGGATGATAGGCATGACCTCATAAATTAAGTTGAGTTCAAAGGAGGCATCATTGAAGGTGAATATAGATGAGTGAAGTTCATCAATGGTACTCTCCTTGTTAGGTTTTGGTGTTGGATTTGATGTAGGACTTGTGGAAGGTGTTTCTTTCTGATGACCCCAAAAGGTTTTAATCCAAGCCTCTAATAAATTGGGATATCTTTACGAGGCAGGGGAGGTGATGTGTCTTCCTCGTCTAAAGTATTTAGATTCGTTGAATCAAATTCCCACTCATGTGAGTTAGTCTTTGAATCACTCTCTAACATCCTATTACTGTACCATTTTGGGATGTCTTGTGTATTGAAGAGTGTATTGGTCACAAGTTTATGCACTTTATAGTTGGGATTGCTACTGTTATTGGTAGGATTATAGGAGTTGTTGATGTTGTTCGTGCCACTGCCACTATTCTTAGTTTGGTAGGTGTGGTTGGTACAACTATTGGGAATATCGGTTTTGTTGATGCCACTACCACCAGAAGTATTGGTGTTGTGGATACAGTTGGTATGACTGTTGTTACTGGTGGGATTATTATTGTTGTGGGCACTGCTGGTGGGATTATTGTTGTTGGTGATGCTGCTAGTGTGATTGGTGTTGTTGATTTGATGATCAATTTTGTTGGTACGGATGGTGTCATTGGTGCCATAGATATAATCAAGGATGGCCCCCTTGGAGTAACTTCTTGATACATGGGCTTGTTGGTTTTACCTTTGAATCTAAGCTTAGGAAGAGATTCCTTTTGAAAACCTAATCCAATGTTATATTTGGGTTTCAACTCAGGCTGCAAGGGCTCGTGTTATCCTTGTTTGCAATGTCCCAAAGCACTCTGGCCATCATAGCCAATTCTTTGCTTAATGGTGAGGCCTTTGCCATATTTATCAGTAGGAAGCATAGCTTTTGGGATTTTTTTAGTAATAGGGTCTTTGTAGATCCATTCTGCTAGGTCCTCATCTTTGGTTTCCTCTTCTTGACTTTTACTAGGGATGAACTACACCAAAGTGCATGCTGGCTTGGTCAGTGGTGGTTGAAGAAACTTTTGAGGCTTGCCATGAGTTTTAGGGGAAGTGGGTAATTGCCCAACACAAAAGAGTTGGCTCAAATTATATTCCCTAGGACCTTCCTCTACCATTTTGATTTTCAACTTCTCTTGCTTTGGTATAGGGGTGATTGAGATAGAAAGAGAGGCTGGACTAACATATGATGTGGATGGGATAGCTTCTCTGTTGTTAGGAATGGTGATCTCTAGTTGATGGTTAATATTGTTACAATATGAAAATGGATTTGCATCGCCAAGGATTGTGATTTCTACACCATTATGGGGAAACTTGATACATGGATGATAGGTGGATGGAACAACTTGCATGGCATGTATCCAAGGTCTTCCTAACAAGAGATTATATGGAAAAGGAAGGTCCAAAACTTGGCATATGATATGCTTTACCACTGGGCCCACTCTAATAGGTAATACAACAGTTCCTTTGGAAGAATGCTCTGTATCATCATAGGCCTTAATGGCTATATTTTTACTAGGATCCATATATTCTACCACATATCCCAATGCTCTGACCAATTGCAAGGTGCATATATTTAGGCTAGCTCCATTGTCAATCAAGACTCGCTTGATTCTCTGTTGGTTTACAAATACTTCAATGTGAAGGGATGTGTTATGTGGTTGCTGGAATGAAGCGTTGTCACTTTCAGAAAAAGTGAGGCATGGTGATGACCTAAGACTGCCAACCATGGCTTGAAATTGATCTGTGTTAAGGTTGGTAGGGACTAATGCTTCTTGGAGAGCTTGATCCAAGATTATTTTGTGTGAAGGGGATAAGTGAAAAATCTCTAATATGGATATGAGTTCAAGCGTTTTGTCCAATTGTTCCACAAGATTATATTGCTTGGGCAAGGGTGTCATTCCTTCTAGTGCTGCTCGAATGGTAATTTTGCTGCAATGCATAACAACATTGCATGCAAGATTTGGATCTTTGATGGTGAGGGTTGCAAATTGTTCATTAGTGTCATAGAGGTGATTCACAGTATAATTATAGGTACCTTGTGTATAATTAGTTGTAGTACCTGTGTTTTGCCCTGAGGTGGAAGGACCCCTTTGATCATGTGATGGGAGCGGATTCTTGAACATTAGATGATCGTCATTTGATGTTTTAGGGTCATGTCCTTCTATTTCAATTTCTCCTTTGTCCATAAGATCTTGAACAAGGTCTTTCAATCAATGGCAATTGCTCATCTTATGCCCTTTTCCCTGGTGCAATTCACAATGTTCATTATCTCTCCACCATGGAGGTTTGACCTAAGGTTCATAGTTAGATGTTTTCGGTAAGGTTACAATATTTGAAGAGACCAATTGGCATAATATCATTTCAATGGGTTCCCCTAAGGGTGTGTACATACGTTTTGGTTTATAGTTCTATTGTTGTTGTCTTGGTTCCTCTTGTGGCGCATTGCGACCTTGATTTTGTGGATGAGTGATGGTGTTATTTTTAGGAGGGGAATTTTTCCCTACAAACCTAACCACAAGTTGTGCAATTTTTATTGTTCATGCATCCACTACCTTGTCATTGACAACATTTGTGTTCTTGTTCTTGTTCCTGAAATTGGGTTTATCACTATTAAAATGTGGGCGAGGGCCATCTTTTGGTTCATTGTAGATTTTGATAAGTACCTTTTTGATAAGGGCTCGTTCACATTTTAATCCTTGAGTGATCATCTCTTCAAAAGATTTAGTACCCTTCATGACTGAATGGAATTCCATCTCGTCATTCAAGTTGGAAATGAATATTTCTACTAGTTCTTGTTCAGGAAATTGAAGAAAACGTTTGCTAGGCAATTGCCTCCACCCTTGTAGGAAAGCTGAAAACAACTCCCCTAGTTTTTGTTTGGTGTTGCATAGATTTGCCATGGTAACATCTCATTCTATGTTATGTGAATAATGAGCGATGAACTTTTGGACTAGTTCCTTGAATGTTCTAATGCCACCTGGTAATCAGGAAAACCATTGTGTGGTTGTGCCTCCAAAACTCCGAGGAAAGAGGCACATTAGATAGGTGTCCTCATAAGCCACCTCTAAACAAGTTGAGTGAAATTATCAAACATGATCTCTAGGGTCTCCTTTGCCCCTATAATTTTCAAACTTTAGTGTTTCAAACCCTCATGGAAAAGGTGGCATATGCATGTTCCTATCAAAAGGATAGGGACAAATATCGTTAAGTGAAAACTGGGTAGTCTTCACACCACTATTGAGTGTTTGAGCAAGATTCTCGACTTGTTGTCTCAGCATGTCTATTTCTGTAGGAGGAGCAGGTGGGGGATTTCCTTTATGATTAAGGTCATATCAGAAATAATATCTTCCTCTTCCACTATCATTACAACTATGTTGTTTAGGTGTCTGTCGTATTTGTGTGGTATCAAAATTAGAGGGTAGTGTAGAACCCTCTTGAGCAAGTCTCAAAAAATGAGCATCTGCGTTGTTTCTAAGGATTTCGTCAAAAAGTCTATTGAACCTGGGATTGTGTTGTGCTCTTTCTATAGCTTTAGTAGTTGGAGTGCTAGGATCTTCATCATTTGTGCCTCCTCCAATGGCCTCATGGAAATCATTGAGGTTTTCTTCCTTCTCTTCAATCTCTAGTTGTCTAGTTTTTGATCTAGTGTGAGCCATTTTTTGTTTTCAAAGTTTTGAGGTTTTGGTGATTATGAGGGATGGTGATGAAGTGTTTTGATGAGAGATAAGTGTTTTGTGAAATGTTTAGAAGATGGATCTCTAACACTGAAGGTTTGATGCTACCAAAGTTCTTTGTGAATTGCTCTTTTGTTTTCAACAATTTTGATGTGATAAGGTATAGCAAGGTTTGAGATGTGTTACAAACCAAGCTACCTAGAAATGAGAGGACGCACTCATAAAATAGTTTTAACTTGTGTATAAATTCCTCTTAGGATGATTGATCCTAGATGTAGAGACACTCTAAAAGTGATTTGTTGGTTTGATTTAAGAAATATGTAAAAAGAACTTAGGACAAGACCTTTTTGTGTTTTGAGAGTTGAATGGTTTTTTGTGATGTTGTGAAAGTGAAAGTGGATAGAATATGAACCTCAATAAAATAAATTTGTCACAAAGGGGGTTTCTACTTCTTCCTCTCTCTCAAGAGTTGGTGGTTCCCCTTGGGCTACGTTGTAGGTGATACAAATTTTTGGAAAGAAAGAAGGGTTGATCTTGCCCTCTTTGTTTTTGTGATAACTCAAGGCTCTATATTGAGTAAATGCTCTATTTCTCAAAGGCTCTTTGTCAAATTCATTGGATTTTACTTGAAGATAGAAATGCATATGATGCAAGAAGGCTCTATGTGAGAAAAATTGTCTATTGATATAGAAAAAATTTCTTCTTTTGATAAGAGATTTTGAACTCAATGGTCTCTTTTTCAATGTAGTCTTTTGATGAAGACTACTTTTTCTCAAAATGTGAGTGATGGTCATACAAATTGATACTTTGTTTCACTTTTTGATGTTTATTTTTTTGGTCAACATTGATGTAAAATTGTGTTGGATGAATACTTGGTTTAAATTTGTTTTTAATTTCTTTGACAAGAAAACAAAGCAAGCACACAAGCACAATAGGTGTGGGTCTAAATCAACCCAATCATGAAATTTATTGACCCTTTTCAAATGTTTTGTATGTTTTTCCAAAAGCCTAAATTCGGCTCAAATTGTTACTAGTCTAACCTAAGACAGAGACAATTCAAACACACTTTATCCCTAAGGTCAATGGCCAGTCGAGATATTTTCAGCCCACAGCTTGATATTTCTTTGACTTTGGTACTACATACCTTATGAATCCCATCATGGCAAGTAAGGATGTGATATACTAAGTCTTGTGCAAGCATAACAGATAGATGATCTCTATGATGGGGGAGTCACCACTTTTATCAAGCTACAAGTAGCCTTTCAAAAAGCCTTGTTTCTACTCAAGGAAATATGTATGGTGAGTATCTTGGGAGAAAAACCAGCTATGCTCTTGTACTGCACTTTTCACAAATATCCTCAATCAATAGAACGGGTGGGCTTCTATAATAAAAGGTCTCTAGTAATGTTCAATGTTTTTGGACATAAGTTCATTTTGCAGTGACTCACTTAAGAGCCTTGTAACTTGTGGTGGGGCCCATATGTCCTTTTGGCAAGTTACACTATAGGAACAACTATATCCAAGGCTACAACTTTTTCTCTCACCTAATTTCTATAGCAGCTCGAAGGATTTACCACATGAGGTCATTCCCAAGAGTGATGTGTCTCTTGGTAGGCCTCTCTTAAAAATAAATTTTTTGAGCGTTACTAACACTTTTCTCTTGCACCTAGGACCACAAAATCCAAGGGAGAGGATAGTGTGTGTTAGAAGTAGGACCACTCTATAGACTCTTGCACAAGTGTGCCAAACACTAAAATCACTTGTTCTTTTTAATTGATTTATTGCAATGTGCTTCAAATGCTATTTGGAGATGATGCTCCAACAACCATGGTGTTCTTTTTAACTTCAAGGCAATATGTTGTCTAATCTAGGAAAGTAAAATCCTAGTCAACCACATGTTTTTGCTTAAGGGAAATCAATTTGTAACACAAAGGGACAAGTTGTTTATTCTTTTTAACTTGCAAGAAAAAATGAAGTGTTGATTGTAAATTTTAGCCTTTGCCGAAAAATGAAAGTTTGTTTTGTTTATTATAAGCCCAAATGAAAAGTTGTCCTAACTTTGGAAGAAAAATAAATTTTGTTTGTTTGAATTTGTGGTTCTTTTTAACTTGCAAGATGTAGTCCTTTTCAAGCTCCAAACTAAAAAAATTGATTGATTTTATGACCCAAAGTGAAAAGTGAGGTTGTTTTAAATCCAAAAGGGAAAATGAATCCTTTTTAATCCAACTTTAAAACAAAGTTAGAAAGCAAAAGAAATTTATAATTCCTAACTTAACTCCTCGAATCTTGCAAAGAAGTTAGCAAAAACCTGCACTGGAAAAACAATTTGTTAGTGAAATGAAGGTTTTGGTGGGCTTCTACAAGCCTAAAATTTTGATTTTTTTTGGTTACATATTATTATTTTTCCACTCTTTGTTACAATATCACTACTCTATGTAAACACAGAAGCGCTACTTTAATACAAATGCACTAAAAGACTGACAACAACGCGAAAAGAACGCCAAAGGTGCTATGAAATGGACAAAAGCACTAAATTAATTTGTCTAATAGAATGAAAATTCTGTCAAACAAAGAGCACAAACGCACTAAACTAATGACAATAGAGCTATTTAGAGAACAATAGCACTAATACAAGGACAAAGGAACTAATTTGCAAAAAAAAGTGCTAATTAGTGGACAAAAGTGCTAAATCTCCAAATTTTGAAGGTGCTAAAGTGTGTTCAATAGTTATAAAGAACAACCTGTGTGTCAATTTCAACAATTTCAAAAAAGTTAGTAGTTTGGCAGATTAGAAGGTTGCGTGTTTGATTCACGTCGGGTTCACCAAATGATGCTTTGCAAAAAGGATGTTTAGGAAACACAAACACAAGATAGACAGAGTCAATGTTAGTGTTAGTATCATAAATGAAATATGATCCTAAATATGCATATCGAGATAGATATCAAACATTTAATGGAAAGCATACCAAAATAGAAGAAAGACACAAGACCCCTCCAAATGCTTGTCAACATGTTCATAGTCGCTCCTCCCTTGTTCCTCTCCTCTCCAAGTTCCACATGAGTGTAGCCCTCATCTTTTTGCACTACTATGGAAGTCTTATGGAGATTCTAGATTTATAAAAATGATCAAAAGATTATGTAAATGCAAGTTAAATATGAGAAGGCACCTAATTAAGCTATATTGATTTTAACCAAAATAACAATATAGATTATAATTTACTCCTAAAATGCCCTCTTTAAATTTCACTATAGATTAGATGTATACAAGATTTTTGGATCTGGATTATGAAGGAATGGGCTCTATTTATAGGAAAAATAGAGAAATGGATGGTTGAGATTGAGTAATCTCAATAAGGGCCAGGATTGATGGGTTTATGATCCATGTGAGGGCTTTAAACCCAATTCCAAGATGACAAATGTCAACATGAGATGGCTTGAGAGGAGAGGGAAGAAGCATTAAATTCTTGAGATGACATGAAGGTTAGCTTGGGAGGTAAGGCTAGGCTTGAGTTGAATGTTTAAAGTCATTATCCAATGAATAATGCCTATATCCAATGGATAAACTCTTGTGCAAGAGGTAGTGGGGATAACCATGGTCAAAGCCATAAATGCTTGAAGAGACCCATGAGTTAAATGAAGATTGAGTTAGAGGGAAAGTCTCTAATCATGTGGGTGAGTTGAGTTAAATCATTAATGGTTATGTAAGAGCCATTAATGGTTTGAAAGACTTAAGGGGTTAACTTGTTGGAGACATAAAGAATTTAATGCTTTTCAAAGATTTTGAGGCTTTGAGAAGTGACTTCAAGTTGCTTAGGAATGTGACAATAATAAGGGGATGGGTTTAGGCTAATTAGGAATGGTTTAGAAGGATCTATAATGGGTTTAGGATGCAAGTGGGTTTGGTGGGTGAGGGAAAATGGGATTTTAATTAAAATAAAATTACTTTATTTCAACAAAATAGGTGCAACTTGCATTTGTAGGAGAATGAAAGTGGGGGGGTAGTTTAGGGATTAAATAAATATTTGATTATTTATTTAAAAGAGGAAAGGGGTTAAATTAAATAAATATGTTTTATTCATTTAATTGATTGTTAGAGTGTGGCTTGATGAATTAATTTAAATAAATTGAATAATTTAATTAGTTAATAGGAGAAGGGGTTGAGGATGAATTAATTAAATATTAATTTAATTAACTGTTGATTGATGGTTAATTAATCAAATAAATATTAAATATTTATTTAATTAATTGGACACATTTATGTGTCTACAGGATCAATCAAAGAAGTCATATTATTAGGTGTCATTGTAGGTGGCACATCTAAGTTCTTTAAAGCATATTGTAATATTCTATGGTGTGTGGATGAAGTTTGAATCAAATCCCAAAGAGATATCTTGGTGGGAGTAGGTTTAAGTTGTTCAATAATATCATACTCCTTACTAAGAGTTTGTGAGATGTGAGGTACTGGTGGGAGAGTAGGTTGAGAAAAAAGGAAGTGAAGAAGGGATAATCGGAGGAGGATTAGATTTCCTATTATTTCTTGTATTATAAGTGTGGGTGACTACATTGCAACTCTATGAGGTAATCTGTTTAGTATACTCATAAGGACTCTTAGTGGGATAACCTCCTTTCATAGTAATGATTGGTTTGTTAGGAGTGCAAAAGGTATCACTACTATAAAAACCTTTAACCACAAAGAGAGGCTTGTTAAGTGGTTGATAATTTGGAGAAGTACTGGCACCTTGAACTATGGAGAGACATTTATTAGGTGTTTCATAACCATTCACATTTATCATATTTATCAAAGATGGTTTGCAAACATGTGAAGAAGGTTTAGTAGAGATAATATCATCAAGTGGCTCATATAGAGGATTATAAACATTAATTTTTTTTGCATGAATAGGTTTTTCTTCAGATTGAATGAAAGGGAAATAATCATAAAAGGGAGTATTAATGATATCAAACCCTTGTAACCTAAGATCATTCTCTTGTTTCAAAGTATCATTACAAGGCGTGTACATTTTAGGAGAAGGATCAACATCATTCATATGATGGGGAGTATTGAAAGAAGTGTTGATAATCTCTTCTTGCATCAAAAATTTATCATGAATAGGATCAATTTTGGGAGAGGGATTGTCACTAGTCATTAATGTTTCATCCCTAGAAGAAAGAATATTAATAGAAGGTGTAGTGTTACTAGGAAAGGTAGCCATCATATCATCCTCTATCACCAAAGGATCCACATGGGCGATGGACTCTCTAGGAGAAGGATCAACATTACCCTTCAAAGCTTCATCCTTGAGAGGGAGATCTTTGAAATAAATATTAATAATCTCTTCTTGAACTAGGGTATCCTCATGAGTAAAGCCACTTTGGGGAGGGGATGTGTTATTAAGTGAATTGTCAATCATATCATGCTATTTTACCATAATATCATCTCCTTTGAGCAAGGTACTCTCATCGAGGAGAAACAAATTAAGAGAATAATCGACACCATCATCTAATGGTTCATCCAAAATAGGGAGATCATTGAGAGAAGTATTAAAAATATCTTCTTGCATAATGGCTTCTTCATGGGTAGGGACAATTTTGGAAGAGAGAATATCACTATTTATTAATGCTTCATCTTTAAAAGGGAGAGAATTAATAAAGGTATTATTGAAATTATCCTCTTTCCTCAAAATGTCCTTGTTTAGGTCATTAGAAAGGGGGAGAAGTGTCAGAACAAGGTTTAAGAAATTATTATGATGCAAAGATAAGTCGGCTGAAGGTCGACGTGTCACCTTAAAATTGACGACACGGAATGGGGTTTGGGGCTGCACCTCGAAAAAAAATTTGGCATGAAAATATTTTAAAATGTCCTTCTTTTTTTTTCAAAATGTAATGAAAGAAACAATGCAAGCAAAGAAAGTAAACTAAATGTCTAAGCAATGAAGCAATTATGTGATAAACTAAATGGAAGCATAAAAGTGTGTGAGCTATATGTTTAATAAATGAACACATAATGCATATAACAATATTTTTTATATTTTTTATGTTTTTGATAGAAAGGAAACATGCAATAATAAGATATAACCAGAAAGTGAAAATGTAAGGATAATAATGTTGGGTTCACCAAAATGTGATAGTGAAAAATGGGATCAGGTAGTCTAGGACCTAGTCCCAATTTCCTCCATACATTGGAATACGAAAGATCCCAAGGAAGTGATTAAATTTGAATAACTCTTGCAAAATAGAGTCAAGGAATACACTTAGGGTTTTTATTTCGTTCCTGCTATGAAAGGGAATGAGATAAATGTGCAATAATAATAAACTAAGCTAGAAAGGTCAAGGAAGTAACTATTTAAACTATAATAGCAGAAAGATACAAAACTAAAACTGAGATACAAAGTACAAAGTTGGAGGGGAAATTATGGTGTGTACTTGATATCAGAATCTGAGCCTAATTGAGTTGGACCAAGGCACTGGGTGCCCTGGTCCTTGTCATTGTACTAAGCTAGAAATCTACAGTCTACATATTGAAGTCCTAAGAAACCAAACTGCCAGAAACTACACAAAAATGTAGAGTACTAGGGCATTGGGTGCTCTAGCCCTAGTGATCGAGGGCCTTCCTCTAGATTTGGGACTATGACTATGAATTTTGGCTTTCTAGAAGATCACAACTTTGTTGGATTTTTGTACCTGTACTTGCAACTTGAAAATTGGTGTTTGGGTGGCTATATAGAGTTTTGCCTTAGTCAAATCCCTTGTTTTGGTGATTTACACCTCCACAAATAACCAATAAAATTTTGAAATGTGTGTGTTTCCTAGAATCTCATGTGTTTACAAGATCTTAATGAGCTAGAATGCAAAATTTAGAGTTCTACCCTATGCTTTGAGTATAAATCCTAAATGATCATAATGTAAATGAGAATGCTTTAAATCACAAATGTAATAATGGATCTAAAGAAATAATCTAGATCTGAAAACAAGTGTTGTGAAACTCATATAAAGATATGAAAATAGCATGAAACCATACCAAACCCTAAGGGAGAGGTACAAGCCAATCAACAGTCAGTGATCTCCTACTATTCTTCAATATCTCAAAAGCTTCAGTTGATGATGAAAATGATTGATGAATACTTGATGGATACTTGATTTTTTGAATGAAGACTTCACATAAACCTGCACTTTCACTTCACAAGAGGCTCCTTCAATTGCTAGAGTTGTTGGATCCTTCAAATGAGGAAAGGTAAGGCTATATATATGAAATCCTAACTTTTTTTTTGGTCATAGGCCAACCTAGAATTGATATATTTTTGTGCAAAGATGGATTTAAACATTATAATACCACCAAATCATGATCCAGAAATTCAAGTAGAAAAAGTCGGGACTAGTGTGATTCACACTGGTCTGATCAACATTTTCCCTTTTTTTTTAGGGATGCAAGGTATTGTGATTATAAGGCAATCCCCAACTCGATGCAACAATTCAAGGTGTTTAGATATGTGAAATCGGGCCTTGAAGGTCAAAATAGGTCCTAATCAGTACTTTAATGAGTTAATTGATTAAGAGGATAAAATAAAAAGGGGCACACTAGGGGTTAAGGGCCCAATTTTATGATAAGTGGAGTGATAAAATAGGACTTTAGATTTAATTTAATTAATTAATTAAATTCTTAAAGAGAATTTAAAATGCAATACATTGAGGCAAGTGCTATCCTAAATGTGAAATTGTACCACCCAATTAAGGGTGTACAATTTATGACGCTACAGGAAGAAATCCCTTTGCCTCTTTCTTAAACTGTGTCTACTAGGAAGTGACCACAACCTTGCTTGATTCTACTATTCCTGCAAAACAAAGTAAATTACATAAAAAATTTACATAAGGAATTAAACAAGATAGAAAAGAATAACTTCCAACTGAAAAATAAATTCCAGTTGATAAATTCCTAATTAAAAATAAAACCTTTGTGATCAAGAATCTCTTGAAAAGAAATAAAATTATTCACCTTTGAGTCTTTGACACTTCTCTCCAACTTCTACTTTCTCCAAATTCACATGTGAGAAATGAATTATTTTTTATCATTTAAATAGAATTCTTCCACCAAGTTGCTACATTGTCGAAAGACCAAACTTGGAAGTTGTCTTAAAAATGTGTTCATCAGCCTGCCATGCAAATCGGACCCTCCATTGTGGTTGAGTTTCAAAATAGAAATTTTATTAATTCCTTGATTCATGTGTCATAATTTGGAATATTCCTTCTTTTCATGTTGGCAACTCGCCATTCTTTCCATTTTGAATTTTGAAGGGATATTGGAAAGTCTATTAATCTTTACTATCTATCCACTTGTAAAGAAACCGTTGGAGAGAGAAAATTCCTGGAGAGAGAAAACTTAATCTGGGAAATTTTTTCTTGAGTTTTTCAATTTGCCTTGTCTTGGAGGAGATTTTTCATCAATTTTTAACATTTCCTAATTTTAGGAATGTTTACAAATTTGAGTTTCAGTGTCCAAGAGAGAAAATTCTCTTCCTTGATCAATTTTGTCATTGCCTCTAAATTTATTCAACTTTTGGGCAAATTTTCATGCCTGAGAAGGATTTTTTTATTCTCTTTTCTAAGGGGATTTTCCTTCTGCATTCTTATCCTTGAATTCTTCCTTATCCAAAATTCCTTGACTTCTTCCTTTCTCAGAATTCTTTAACTTATGTTGGCATTACATTAAGTTTATTGGAATGATGTTATTGAGAAGGTTGTTGGAGATTGATGATATAATTGATAAACGATGATTACTGTCTTAATAATATTATTTTGTCATTGATGTCAAGCATTTGATTTTCTGATTTAGTATGATGTTGCCATATCTTAAAGAGTATGTTTTGATGAGTATAAAAATATCGGTAAGTGACACAGAAAGAATGTGAAAATGAAGGGGAGTAATAAGTTATTCAATGGGCAACTATTACCGAGTTAGACAGTGATGAGATTATGATATTTTGGTTGTTTTGATATCCTATATATGTGTATTCAAAGACTTAATAAGAAGGAGAAAATATTTCATGCAATAGAATGAGTAAAGGTTTGATACTATTCTATTTTACCGAGCAAGGAGCTAGTCGGTAAACACCAAGGTTATCAGTGTCGGTTAAAGAAGAAAGAAGTTACCAAGTGTTGTCAGCAAGAAAATCTATCAAGATAGTAACCGAGTGGAATACAAAATGTCTATCAAGTAAAGTTCAGTATTTATCAAGTATCAACCGAGCAGTAACATAATGCATTGGATGAATAAATACATTATTAAATGAAGGATGCCAATGAGATGGAGATTTATAGAAGATTGGAATGTCGTGCAAGAAGTTTGTTAAGGATCAATGGCAATGAAAATTCAAGAGTTGGATCTACAACACAGATTGAACGTTCATAAGCGAGCACAAGTACCAAGGAAGGAATACAAGTTTCAAGGCAACATAAAACATTTTCCAGTTTGAAGGATTCAATGAACCTAGTCAAGTTTCAAGATCTGATGGCTAAGATTAATCATGGGAAATGTGATTAAGGAGATTAAACGGTTAGGATTTTCTTATAAATAAAGAAAAGTTGATGAACAATGTATGCAGGTAAATAGAAGAGCAATGATACTATAGAAGTGATTACCGAGTATAGAAGATTGAAGAACAGATTGAGGAGCCCAGTAAGGAGGAAGATAAGTCTTATGACAAGATTATTTTGAGCACATAGAGTCTGCTTTAACATTTTAGATGTGAAGTTGCAGATATATTTTATTACTGTTATTTATTTTGTAAGTGACAGGAAATCTCTTAACCGAGTTGACCTAACAGTATTATTTGTAAATCCTCTAGCAAGGTAACATTATGAATGAGTTGTTGAAATCCTTTGACAAGGTCACTTCTAACAAAGTGCAAGATTTTGATAAATCTGAGGGAAATCCCTTGACTAGGTCACATCTAGCAATGTGTTTATGTAATCTTTAACAGGATTGGCTTTTGACCGAGCATACTCTAGAAGAGTATATTTTCTTAGTGGGTCCAAAATTCCATAGCGGTTTTTCCCTATCTTCGTTTCCACATTAAATCTAGTGCTAAATGTGTTTTGATGTTTCAAGTTTATCAGTTTATGAGTTTGAATGATTTACAGTCATAGTTGCATATCAAGTAAGTTCTACCGAGGTTGAATCTGAAGAATATATTGATTAGTAAGTTTATCTGATTCACACCCCCCCCTCTCATCTAACTAACAATTGGTATCAGAGCCTGGAACTCTGAAAGAAAAGTTTAAAGGAACTTGAGGCAAGATCTAAAGATGTATAAAAGGGATGCACCAAAGTTGAACAAGTCAAGTTTCTCCACATGGCACAAAAGGATGAAGCTGAACTTATCAAGAATTAGAGAATATGCAACATATTATCTGGAGAATGATTACACTACACCTAGCACCTACCCGATGACAATGGAAGAGATAAAGGCAAAGCAAGAACATATTCAAGCAATGATTGAAATAACATCTTCATTGAACGACTCAGAGTTTAATGATCTATAAGGTTGCAATGACGCCAAAGATATGCGGAATAATCTTATATTTGTCTATGGTGGGGATGAATATGTTCAAAGAGAAAAACTAGACAGTCTAAGAGGACAACTTGAATCCATGAGAATGAATGAAGGTGAGAACATAATCCAATATAGTACAAGGTTAAAGGAAACTATCAATCAAATCAAAGGAGCGGGAGGAACTATTGAAGAAAAGAATGTAACAAGTAAGCTGCTGAGAACAATTCTACTTGCTTATGCCATTCAAGTCTCTGAAATTAATGAATTAAGGTCTATACCAAACATGCCAATCTCTTTGGATGCTACTATCGATAAGCTACATGCTTTTGAGTTGAGTAATTTTGATAACAGTGGGTCTTCGGTAAACAAAGTTGAATCTACATTCAATTCTTTTCATCTTGATGAATCTAATGATTACAATGATAGAATGTATAAGTATGCTGAAGGAAATCACAATGGAGCAAGTGAGAGATTTTGCAAAAACATGGAAGAACTACACAAACTATATGAGGAAATCAAAAAGCAAGAAGAGTTTGAAGCATTATTGGCCAGAAGATTACCAAGAGGGAAAGGTAAGTATAAAGGAAAGTTACATTTGAAATGTTTTAACTGTGATAAAATTGGACATATGGCTTTTAACTATCCTGACAAAGAATCTAGTGAAAAGAGAGAATACTGAGATGACAGACAGAAAGACAACCAATATAGAGGGCACCGAGACTTCAGAAGGAGAGATAAAAAAGACATGCCTAGTAGCTGATGAGGAATCCAATGATGAAAAATCTGATGAGACTTAGAGAAAGGAAGTTTTATATGTGGCTATCAAAGATGGATCCGATGAAGAAAGGTATGAAGAAAAAGCCTTAATATCACACATAAATAATAATGATTCTTGGATCATAGATAGTGTATGCTCACATCACATGACAGGTGATAAACACAAGTTTATTAAATTAGAAGATTATGATGGAGGTTATGTAAGATTTGGTAATGATGCACCATGTCCTGTGAAAGGTAAAGGATCTATCACACTTCTTGACAATGCTAAATGTGATGATGTATATTGGGTTGAAGGTCTGAAGTACAATTTGTTGAGTATAGCATAGCTAAACAATATAGGATACCAAATAGAATTTTAGAAAGGAATTGTCAAAGTTCATGACAAACATGGAAAGTTGGCTACTACTGGGACTCAAACAAGAGGTAATAAATTTCATCTTGACTCAACTTGGAACAATTGTCTGTATGCAAAAATAGAAGATACCTAGTTATGTCATAAAAGGTTTTGTCATCTAAATTTTGATAACTTGATCAAAATGAGTAAGAAGCACCGAGTAAGAGGTCTACCGAGCTTGGAAAAACCTGAGAATGCAATATGTCGAGGATGCCAGATGGGTAGGATGACAAAATCAAGCTTTACAAGTAAGTCTTACACTTCTAAAGGAATTTTAGATCTTGTACACACTAATATTTGTGGTCCTATGAAAGTTCAAAGTTATTATAGTGATAAATACTTCATATTATTTGTGCATGATTACTCAAGGATGATGTCAGTTATGTTTTTAAAAGAAAAATCAGAATCCTTTCAAATGTTCAAATGGTATAAGGCAAGAGTTGAAAATGAAATAGGAAGACAGTTGAAATGTCTAAGATCTGATAGAGGAGGAGAGTTCATTTCAGATGAATTTAACTTATTTTGCAATGATCATGGTATAAAGAGACAAGTGTTTGCACCGAAAACTATTAGCTCCCAGAGACAACTGAGAGGGGGGGGAGTGAATCAGTTGTCTAATAAATTCAAACCAAAAACAATTTAACCAACTTAATGCTTAATATCGGTAAACTAGTTTAATATGTCGGTAGACAGTTTTAACAGTTAATTGCTATACTGGTAAGGATTAGTGTATGAAACATAAACACAAAGTCATCCACAACACATAACACCAATATTTGTACATGGAAACCCTATAAGGGGAAAAAACACGGTGGGAAACCTTACCCACAATCAGATGATACTAGTGCAGAGAGTAAGTGTACATAAATGGGGTCTACACATGCAAAAAGGCCAAGCGCCTAGAGCACACTACTCAATCATGAAATGGGAGTCACATTGATTATAGTTGGATGGTTAAATCCAATAAGAATGTACTACACAAAATAGCATCTTCATATGCTAGATTCAGTACCAGTGTAGTTCTAATTGTCTTCACAAAAAGCCTTCCTTCAATCTTCAAATAAAGTCTACGTGTATAGCTCTACTTATTCTTGCATATACCTTCACACAATCCTTTTTCGCATTCCACATCTGATCTTACAAATAAGATCTTACATTTATACCATAACCTAAGACCAATTTTAGTAGGTTGGCTCTACAAGATATTACAATAAAAACATTTTACAAACAATACAATATCTGAAGCAATAACCGATTGAACATGTCGGCTCAATGTATTTACAACAATAATAAATCATCTCCATAGCGTGCCATGCTGATCTGGAAAAGATAAACCTGCTAGTGTAACCCTGGACATATTTGTCGGTAACAACAAATATGCAAATATGAATATATCAATAAACAAGGCTCCAGGACAAGATGTCCAAGCGATGTCTTCAAAATTACCAAGTGTTTTCCATATCATTCCAAGTGTCGGTGATCATTATATCTTGTCGGTGTACCAGATACCGGTGACTGTGCATGAGTCACTTGCTTGTCGGTGAATGTTGTCGATTCTCCAAAGTGCTAGAGTTTTAGTAGGTGTTGACGTCAATGACAAAACCATACCAAAATACCAACAATCTCCCCCTTTGGCATTGATGGGAACACAAGATGGAAAAATCGTCAAAGTGCCAAAATAGAAATGCCAAATACCAAAAACCAACAATCTCCAAAAAGAGATCATAAATAGAAATCAAAATACAGATACAGAGAGTAATAATCTCTCCCAAACAACAATTTCTCCCCCTGGGAGCAACATGTGCTTTCCTTGTGTTTTTAAAAGTTTTTCCATACCAATCTCTCCCACTTTGACATTAAATGCCAAAGTTACAATAAAACAAAGTTCATATACAAAATACCAATCAATTCAATATACTAACTACTCCCCCTGAAAAGTAGCTACCCATCAAAGACCAGAATAGAATATTTCTTTGTTAATTCTATCGATTGATGACAATCATCAACTGTCTAAGTCTCTATCGATGGTGGTATGACTCCAAGCTGATCTCTGAGATATTCAAAAGTCTCCTTAGGAAAAGGTTTAGTGAAAATATCTGCAATCTACTCTTTAGTATTCACATAAACCAGTTTTATCTCCTTTCCTTCAATTTTTTCCCTTACAAAATTTAGTTTGATAGAAACATGTTTAGTTTTAGAATGTAATACCGGATTCTTACATATATCAATTGCTGTAGTGTTATCACAATAGTAATAGGTTCCTTGCCTTTTACCTTTATGTCTTTCAACATTTGCTTAAGCCATAGTACTTGTGTACAGTTAGTTGTTGCTGCAACATATTCTAATTCTACTGTTGATAAAGATGTACAACTTTGTTTCTTACTCAACCAAGAAACTAATCTATTTCCAAGAAAGAATGCTCCGCCGGTGGTGATTTTTCTATCATCCATATCTCCTACCCAATTTGCATCTATGTATGCACATAATTCAAAGTTTTCATCTTTGGGGTACCACAATCCAAGATCTATAGTGCCTTGTAAGTACCGAAATATCCTTTTTACTATTGATTCATGATTTTCTCTATAATTATTTTAAAATCTTGAAACAATACATACTGCATTCATAATATCAGGTCTGGTTTGTGTCAAATACAGTAAACCTCCTATCATAGATTTGTATCTAGTTGGATTAACAGGTGTAGATTCATCTCTTAGTGATAATTTATCATTTGTTGTCATAGGTGTGCTTACCAGTTTAGAGTTTTCCATCCCAAATTTATTTAGTAACTCTTTTAAGTACTTGGATTGACTCAAGAATATACCTCTATCAGTCTGTGAAATCTACAATCCTAAAAAGAATTTTATCTCTCCAATCATAGACATTTCAAATTCTTGCTGCATTTTAATAAAAAATTCTTTACATGATCCATCTTCTCCTCCAAAGATTATATCATCAACAAATACTTCTATAATCAAGATATCATCATTAGTTACTTTATAATATAAATTGTTGTTTGCATTTCCATTAGTAAAACCAATCTTTAAAAGATACTTATCTAGTCTTGCATATCAAGCTCTTGGAGCTTGTTTCAATCCATACAAAGCTTTTCTTAACCTGCAAACCATATCATTGTCATCAGTCAAAGAAAATCCATCAGGTTGTTCAATTTACACTTCCTCTTCAAGATCTTCATTTAAAAATGCACATTTAATATCCATTTGATAAACTTTGTAGTTCTTGTGTGCTACAAAAGCCAAAAATAATTTGACTATCTCAATTCTAGCTACCGGTGCAAAGGTTTCATTGTAATCAACTCCTTCCTTCTGAGAGTATCCCTTACACACTAGTCTTGCTTTATTTCTGACAACCTTACCACCGGTAGCTATAAACCTATAAAATACTTTATTTCACCGATTAATGACATCTCAAATTCTTTCCATATTTCATTTCCGAAGTTTTTACATAAAGAATCATTTCCACAAAAAATAATATCATCAACAAATATGGCTGAAATCAGTATTCCAATATCCTCATCATTCTTCATATACATGTTGTTGTTTTCAATAGTCCTCATAAATCCAATCTTGATTAAGTAAGAATGCAATCTTTCATACCATGCTCTAGGTGTTTGCTTTAGGCCATATAAAGCTTTGTTCAACTTACATACTTGATCTTTATTTTTCTCTTCAATAAATCCTTTAGGCTGTTCAATGTAAACTTCTTCTTCTAGTATACCATTCAAAAATGCAGATTTAACATCCATTTGATATACCTTGAAAATTTTGTAAGCAACATATGCCAACAATGTTCTCACTCCCTCAAGTCTTGCCACAGGTGCAAAATTCTCACCATAGTCTATTCCTTCTTCTTGAGCATAACCTTTGCAAACTAGCCTTGCTTTATTCTGAATGACCTCACCTTTTTCATTTAGCTTATTTATGAAAATCCACTTTGTACTGATTACATTTTTCTCTTTTGGTCTTGGGACTAGTGTCCATGTTTCATTTTTCTTGATTTGTTCAATCTCTTATGTCATAGCATTCACCCAATCTTTTTTGCTTAATGCCTCTTTTACTATCCTCGGTTCAAACTCGGATATCAGACATGTGTTCTGTCTTAGTTTGTTCCTTGTGATCACTGGATTATCCTTATCTCCTATAATCTGACTTGATGCATGATTTCTTCTGACATATTTTGCTAATATAGGCTTGGTAGGCTCTGTATGATCTTCTTCATCACTCGGTAACTGAGTATTTTCTTCATTGGCTTTCTTGGTAAAACTTCTTGGTTGTACATATACAAACTCTTCATAATCTTCTGGTTCTTTGGAGTTTCCTTCATCATTCCTTTCTACAAATTCATCAATTTTCACATTTGCACTTTCCACTATTTTGTTAGATGATTTGATCAGATATTTAAATGCTTTACTCCTAGAGGAATAGCCAAGAAATGTTCCTTCCTCGCTTTTTTGATCAAATTTTCCATTTCTGTCATCTTTGTGAACATAACATCTACTTCCAAATATTTTAAAATAAGTTTCATTTGGTTTCTTGTAATACCAAATTTCATACGATGTCTTCATAGTTCCTTTCTTTAGTTGTACTTGGTTCAGAGTGTAAACTGTAGTGCTTATTGCTTCTCTCCAAAATATTTGAGGTACTCTCTTCTTTACCATCAAAGTTCTGGCACAATCTACAATTGATCTATTTCTTCTTTCAGCTATCCCATTTTGTTGTGGTGTTCTTGTTGGTATTTTGGTATGGTTTTGTCATTGATGTCAACACCTACTAAAACTCTAGCACTTTGGAGAATCAACAACATTCTCTAGCAGGCAAGTAACTCATGCACAGTCACTGGTATCTGGTACACCGGCAAGATATAATGATCACCGACACTTGGAATGATATGGAAAACACTTGGTAATGTCGAAGACATCATTTGGACATCTTGTCGTGGAGTCTTGTTTATTGATATATTCATATTTACATATTTGTTGTTACTGGTGTTGCTATTTTGGTATGGTTTTGTCATTGATGTCAACACCTACTGAAAACTAGCACTTTGGAGATCCAGCAACATTCACCAACAAGTAAGTAACTATTGCACAATTACTGGTATATGGTTCACCGGCAAGATATAATGTTCACCGGTACTTGGAATGATATGGAAGACACTAGGTAATGTCAAAGACATTGTGTGGATACTTTGTTTTGAAGAATTAATCATTGGTATATTCATATTTGCATATTTGCTTTTACCGACAAATAGGTCCAGGGTTATCTAGGGTTACACTGGTAGGTTTATCTCTCCCAGATCAACATGGCACACTATGAAGATGATTTATTATTATTGTAAATGCATAAAGTCGACATGTTCAATCAATTATTGCATCGGATATTATATTGTATGTAAAATGTTTTTATTGTAATATCTTGTAGAGTGGACCTACTAAAATTGGTCTTAGGGTATGGTATAAATGTAAGATCTTATTTGTAAGATCGAATGGGGAATGCGAAAAATAATTGTGTGAAGGTATATGCGAGATTAAGCAGAGGTATACATGAAGACATCATTTGAAGGTGAAGCTAGGTTTTTGTAGAAGCATATCAACATTACACCGGTACTGTATCCAACATATGAAGATGCTATTTTGTGCAGTACATTCTTATTGGATTTAACCATCCAACTGTAGTCAGTGTGACTCCCATTTTGTGTTTGAGCAATGAGCTCTAGGCTGTTGGCCTTTCTGCATGTGCAGACCCCATTTATGTACACTTACTATCTATAGTAGTATCATCTGATTGTGGGTAAGGTTTCCCACCATGGTTTTTCCCCTTACAGGGTTTCCACATACAAATATTGGTGTTATGTGTTGTGGATGACTTTATTTTTATGTTTCATGCATTAATCCTTACCGGTATAGTAATTTATTGTTAACATTGTCTACCGACATACTTAACTAGTTTACCGGTATTAAGCATTAAGTTGGTTAAATGATTTTTGGTTGAAATTTATTAGACAACTGACTCAGGCCCCCTCCTCTTAGTTGTCTCTGGGACCTAACAATTGGTATCAGAGCCTAGTCCTCTTTTGTAGAAGTTTAACAACTTGAGGAGATCCAATATCTACAAATTATTTCAGGAAGGACAGTCCTAAACTTGATGGAGCCAACTATGGGATATGGAAGATCAGGATGGAGACACATCTGAATTGCATCGGTAAAGACATCTGGGAACTTACAAAGAATGGTTATACTACTGTTGTAGCTAGTCAGACTACTCCAACTACCTTAGCTAAAGATGAAGAGAATGATTGCAAAGCAAGAGAAGAACTTTTGAGCGCATTATCAGATCAACAAATCATGGGATTATCAGATAGGTCTACTGCTAAAGCTATTTGGGATCATTTGGAAACACTGAATGAAGGAGATTCCATAGTTAAGATTGCAAAACTTGAAAGCTTCCAAGTCAGGTATGAACATCTGAAAATGGAAGAAGATGAAAGGATTTCTGCCTTTATGGAAAGAGTAAATGAAATTGTTTTGGGTATTAAATGTTGTGGAGGAACTTTGAGTGAGGATGAAATTGTTTCAAAAATCTTAAGAGGTTTGCCACCAGCATATAAAATGAAGGTTACTGCTATAAATGAGTTGAGAACAATGCCTAATACAGCCTTTGAAGTTGAGGAATTTGGTCCTGTTGCTACTATAAAGATAGATTTGGCCTTTAAAGCATCAACATCATCTACTCCATCATTTGACAAATCAGACTGGAAAGCCTTTTATGCAAGAGAACTTGAAGAAACTAGGAAGGAGAATGAAGAACTTGAAGAACTTGAAGCACTATTTGCAAGGAAAATGCCAAAAGGTCTAGTTGGAAGTAAGTATGAAGGTAAAGCACCCTTTAAATGTTTTAACTGCAATAAGATTATTCATATGGCTTTGAGATGCCCTGATAGACATGCTAGATTAAGAGAAGAAGCAAGAAGAACATAAAAGCCTAATCCTGAATATCAGAGATACAGATTTAAGAAGAAAAAAGACAATTCTTGTTACATTGCTGATGAAGGTGTGACTGATGATTTTGATGAGGATCCAGCAAGCAATGGATGAGTTTTTGTTGCTATAACAGAGCACCAACCGACACCTACTGCTCAATCGGTAGAACAAGCCCTAGCAGCTAAAGTTAAAGCAAAGGATGAATGGATCATTGACTCAGGACGCTCACATCATATGACAAAAGACAAAGGCAAATTCTTGAACTTTCAAGAATACAATGGAGGTTTAGTAAGATTTGGAGATGACAAAGCCTGTTCAATCAAAGGTAAGGGTTCAATATCTCTTGATGGTAAGCATAACACTGACAATGTCTACTATGTTGAAGGATTAAAGCATAATCTTTTAAGTGTTGGTCAATTAGTTGAGAAGGATTTTCAGTTACAATTTAAAAATGGAAAATGCAAAATCATGAATAGAACTGGTTTGGAAATTACAATTGGTAATCAGACTAGAGGTAATATCTTTCATTTGAATAACAGTGAAAAGGGATGCTTGATTGCACATTCAGATGAAATTTGGTTATGGCATAAAAGACTATGTCATGTAAATTTTGATTGCATGGTAAAAATCAGTACTTCTAAGGCAGTTAGAGATCTACCTAAAATTGTGAAACCTCAGAATACAATTTGCAAGGAATGTCAATTTGGAAAACAAGTTAGAGCTAGTTTCAAAAGTATTCCAGAAAAATCCAATAATGCCCTTGATTTAATTCACACTGATTTATGTGGTCTAGCTAGAACTAAAAGCTTACAAGGTGATAGATATTTCATGCTAATTATTGATGATTATTCTAGAATGTGTTAGGTTACTTTTCTCAGAGAAAAATTAGAAGCACTTGGGAAGTTCAAACTATTCAAAGCAAAGGTTGAAAATGAAACCGGTAAGAAAATTAAATGTTTAAGATTAGATCAAGAAGGAGAATTCACATCTAGAGATTTTAATACATTATGTGAAGTAAATGGAATCAAAAGACAGTTATCAACACCTCAGACACCACAACAGAATGGAGTTGTTGAAAGGAAAAACATAACTATTTTGGATGCAGCAAGAAGTATGTTATCAGAAGCAATTCTACCACATGTGTACTAGAGAGAGGCAGTAAGCACTGCTATCTATACATTCAACAAAGTTCACATCAAAGGTGAAACCAGTAAGACCCCTCATGAACTATGGTTTGGTAATACTCCTACTCTTAAATATTTCAGAATTTTTGGAAGTAAATGTTATATTAGAAGAGATGAGTATATTGGCAAGTTTGATCCTAGAAGTGATGAAGGAATATTTCTTGGTTATTCATCTAAGAGTAAAGCATATAGATGTTTTAATAAAAGATTACAGAAAATTGTTGAGAGTACAAATGTAAAGATTGATGAACAATTCAGAGGAACTTCAAGGTATATAGACTCTGAATCGGTAATAGAAATTATGACAAATGAACCAACAGTAAATCCACCAGTGCAGAATGATGATCTAGTTACTCTGGTATCATCAGAGGATTCCACAATAATTGAAGAACAACAACAGACTAAGACACCCCGGTATGTAAGACTGAATCATTCTGAAGATCAGATAATTGGAAGCAAATTTAAAGGAGTCATGACAAGAGGAAGATTGGCAAATGAAGAGGTATGTCTTATTTCTCAAATTGAACCATTATCTATCAATGAGGCATGTGAAGATAAATTCTGGATTAAAGCTATGGAAGAAGAATTAGGACAAATTGAGAAAAATAATACTTGGACATTAGTTCCCCGGCCTAAAAATAAAAATGTAATTGGAACCAAATGGGTATTTAGAAACAAACTCAATGAAGATTCTAAGGTTGTCAGAAATAAAGCAAGACTAGTGTGTAAGGGATATTCTCAGAAAGAAGGAGTTGATTACAATGAAACCTTTGCACCGGTAGCCAGAATTGAGGCAGTTAGATTATTCTTGGCCTTTACAGCTCACAAGGATTACAAAGTTTATCAAATGGATATTAAATGTGCATTTTTGAATGGAGATCTTGAAGAGGAAGTCTATATTGAACAACCTAATGGATTTTCCTTGACAAATGACAATGATATGGTTTGCAGATTAAGAAAAGCTTTGTATGGATTAAAACAAGCTCCAAGAGCTTGGTATGCAAGATTGGATAAATATCTTTTAAAGATTGGTTTTACTAAAGGAAATGCAGATAGCAATTTATATTACAAAGTAACTAGTGATGACATCTTAATTATGGAAGTATTTGTTGATGATATAATCTTTGGAGGAGAAGATGGATTATGCAAAGAAGATAAAGGCATATTTTTGACTCAATCTAAGTACTTGAAAGAACTACTTAAGAAATTTGGGATGGATAACTCTAAACCGGTAAGCACACCTATGACTACAAATGACAAATTATCTCAAAGGGATGAATCTACATTTGTTAATCCAACTAGATACAAATCTATGATAGGAGATTTACTGTATTTGACACAAACCAGATGTGATATTATGAATGCAGTATGTATAGTTTCTAGATTTCAGAGTAATCCTAGGGAAAAGCATGAATCAGTAGTGAAAAGGATTTTCCGGTACTTACAAGGCACAACAAATCTTGGATTATGGTATCCTAAAGATGAAAATTTTGATCTATATGCATACACAGATGCAAATTGGGCAGGAGATGTGGATGATAGAAAAAGCACCACTGGAGGAGCATTCTTTCTTGGAAAAAGATTAGTTTCTTGGATAAGTAAGAAAAAGAGCTGTACATCTTTATCAACAGCAGAATCAGAATATGTTGCAGTAGCAACAAACTGTACACAGGTACTTTGGCTTAAGCAAATGTTGAAAGACATAAAGGTAAAATGTAAAGAACCTATTACTATATATTGTGATAACACTGCAACAATTGATATATCTAAGAATCCAGTATTACATTCTAAAACAAAACATGTTTCTATCAAACTGAATTTTCTAAGGGAAAAAGTTGAAGAAAAGGAGATAAAACTGGTTTATGTGAATACTAAAGAACAACTTGTAGATATTTTTACAAAACCTTTGCCTAAGGAAACTTTTGAGTATCTCAAAGATCAGCTTAGAGTCTTACCTCCACCGGTAGAGACTTAGACAGTTGATGATTGACATCAACCAACAGAATTAAATGGACAAATATTTTATTCCGGTATCTGATGAGGAAGCTACTTCTCAAGGGGAGTAGTTGGTATATTGACTTGGTTGGTATTTTGTATGAACTTGATTTTTTGTGACTTTGGCATTTAATGTCAAAGGGGGAGAGACATATGGAAAAACATTAGGGAAAGATATATGGAAAAATGCATTATCTTTTTGAGGAGAGATTGGTATGAGAGATTAGTATTGAAAATAAATCTTTGAATAAACACATGTTACTCCCAGGGGAAGAAATGGAGATTGTTGGTTTTTGTACTTGGCATTTCTATTTTGGCACTTTGATGGTTTTTCCATCTTGTGTTGCCATCAATGCCAAAGGGGGATAATGTTGGTATTTTGGTATGGTTTTGTCATTGATGTCAACACCTGCTAAATACACCCACTTTGGAGATCTAGTAACATTCACCGGCAAACAGTAAACTGTGCAAACAGTTACCGGTATATGGTTAACTAGTAGGATATAATGTTCACCAGTACCTGCATTGACATGGAAGACACTTGGTAATGTCAAAGACATCATGTGGACACTTTACTTTGAAATAATAATCATTGGTATATTCTTATTTGCATATTTGCTTTTACCGGCAAATAGGTCCAAGTTATCTAGGGTTACACCAGCAGGCTTATCTTTTCCAAATCAACATGGCACACTATGGAGATGATTTATTATTGTTGTAAATGCATCAAGTTGACATGTTCAATTGGTTATTGCATCGGATATTGTATTATTTGTAAAATGTTTTTATTGTAATATCTTGTAGAGCCGACCTACTAAAATTGGTCTTAGGGTATGGTATAAATGTAAGATCTTATTTGTAAGATCAAGTGTGGAATGCAAAAAAGATTTAAGGAAGGGTATATGTGAGATCAAGTAGGGATATACATGAAGACATCATTTGAAGGTGAAGTTAGGTTTTTGTAGAAGCATATCAGCATTACACCAGTACTGAATCCAACATATGAAGATGCTATTTTGTGCAGTACATTCTTATTGGATTTAACCATCCAACTGTAGTCAGTGTGACTCCCATTTGTGATTGAGCAGTGAGCTCTAGGCTATTGGCCTTTCTACATGTGCAGACCCCTCTTTGTACACTTACTATCTGCAGTAGTATCATTTGATTGTGGGTAAGGTTTCCCATCATGGTTTTTCCCCTTACAGGGTTTCCATGTACAAATATTGGTGTCATGTGTTGTGGATGACTTTGTGCTTATGTTTTATGTATTAATTCTTACCGGTATAGCAATTATCTGTTAACACTATTTACCGGCATACTTAACTGTCTTACTGGTATTAAGCATTAAGTTGGTTAATAAGATTTTGGTTTGAATTTATTTGACAACTGATTCACCCCCCCCCTCTCAGTTGTCTTCGAGACCTACAGATTACTATCTTAATAATATTATTTTGTCATTGATGTCGAGCAATTGATTTTTTGATTCAGTATGATGTTGCCATATCTTAAAGAGTATGTTTTGATGAGTATAAAGATGTCAATAACTGACACATAAAGAATGTGAAAATGAAGGGGAGTAATTAGGTATTCAATGGGCAACTATTACCGAGTTAGACAATGATGAGATTATGATATTTTGATTGTTTTGATATCATATATATGTGTATTTGAAGACTTAATAAGAAGGAGAAAAGATTTCATGCAACTGAATGAGTAAAGGTTTGATACTGTTCTATTTTACCGAGCAAGGAGCTAGTCGGTAAACACCAAGGTTATCAGTGTCGATTAAAGAAGAAAGAAGTTACCGAGTGTTGTCAGCAAGCAAAGCTACCGAGATAGTAACCGAGTCAAATATAGAATGTCTACCGAGTAAAGTTCAATATTTACCGAGTATCAATTGAGTAGTAACAGAATGCATTGGATGAATAAATACATTATTAAATGAAGGATGCCAATGAGTTGGAGATTTATAGAAGATTAGAATGTCATGCAAGAAGTTTGTTAAGGTTCAACGACAATGAAAATTCAAGAGTTGGATCTACAACATAGATTGAACGGTCATAACCGAGCACAAGTACCAAGGAAGGAATACAAGTTTCAAGGAAAGATAAAATGTTTTCTAGTTTGAAGGATTCAATGAACCTAGTCAAGTTTCAAGATCTGATGGCTAAGATTAATCATGGGAAATGTGATTAAGGAGATTAAGCAGTTAGGAATTGCTTATAAATAAAGAAAAGTTGATGAACAATGTATGCAGACAAATAGAAGAGCAGTGATATTGTAGAAGTGATTACCGAGTATAGAAGATTGAAGATCTGATTGAATAACAGATTGAGGAGCCCAACAAGGAGGAAGATAAGTCTTATGACAAGCTTATTTTGAGCACATAGAGTCTGCTTTAACATTTCAGATGTGAAGTTGCAGATATATTTTATTACTGTTATTTATTTTGTAAGTGACAGGAAATCTCTTAACCGAGTGGACCTAACAATCTTATTTGTAAATCCTCTATCAAGGTAACATTCTGAATGAGTGTTTGAAATCCTTTGACAAGGTCACTTCTAACAAAGTGCAAGATTCTAATAAATCTGAGGGAAATCCCTTGATTGGGTCACATCTAGAAATGTGTTTGTGTAATCTTTAACAGGATTGGCTTTTAACCAAGCATACTCTAGAAGAGTATATTTTCTTAGTGGGTCCGAAATCCCACAATGGTTTTTCCCTATTTGGGTTTCCACATTAAATCTGGTGTTAAATGTGTTTTGATGTTTCATGTTTATCAGTTTATGAGTTTGAATGATTTACAGCCATAGTTGCATATCAAGTAAGTTCTACCAAGGTTGAATCTAAAGAATATATTGATTAGTAAGAAGAATATTTTGAATCTGAAAATTCCTAGAGAGAGAAAACTTAATCTGGGAAAAATTTTCTTGAGTTTTTCAATTTGCCTTGTCTTGGAGGAGATTTTTCATCAACTTTTAACATTTCCTAATTTTTAGGAATGTTTACAAATTTGAGTTTCGGGGTCCAAGATAGAGAAAATTCTCTTCCTTGATCAATTTTGTCATTGCCTCTAAATTTATTCAACTTTTGGGCAAATTTTCATGCCTGAGAAGGATTTTTTTATTCTCTTTTCTAAGGGATTTTCCTTCTGCATTCTTATCCTTAAATTCTTCCTTATCAAAATTCCTTGACTTCTTCCTTTCTTAGAATTATCTGACCTATTCCTTTCCTTGGAATCCATCCTTACGCAGAATTTCACCTTGGAAGGAAAATTCTTTCTTATCCTTGTGCAACACCCCATGTCTACCTTAGAATTCAACCATCAATATTGGGCATTGGAATGATGGTCTTGAAGAGTTTTGTCCTGAAGGAAAATTCCTCCACAAGGCCCATTTAGTGCCCTCATGCACACTTGGGCATTATTTTGACAGTGTTCAGGAATCTTGTGCCTTGGAGGAAATTCCTCTATACCCTAGCTTGAATTCTCTAACCTGAACTTGGGTGCCATTTTGAGGTGGTGTAGGAAAGTGTAGTGTGGAGGAAAATCCTCATTCTAGCACCCAACTACCTCCTTGAGTGCCATTTCCACATGGTCATGGAATGGTGGATTTTCTTTTTTTTCCTCCATGAGGTCCTTTTGTCACCTACTCTTGAGTTGGATGCCACTTTTGCCAAGGTAAAGGATTTCTTGATTTCCCTCCTAACTTACACATTTTTTATCAACTGTCGGATTGGGATGCCATATTTGGAATTGAAGTGATTTTCTTGCCTTAGGAGGATTCTCAATGCCTTTCTATTTTTGGAATGATTTCCTACTTAGCCATTTTTTGATCAACTACTTACTTTTTCAACCTTCTAGATTTAGACAAATATTCAAGAATGTCCAGTCTTCAATGTAGGGATCTCTGCTTATGAAGAACCTACCAAAAATGGACTTACTAAAAATAGTATGTCAAAATGTCAAAATTAGGGAAAATTGGCCAGGATGACACTTACTAAAAATAGAAATTTCTAAAAATAGTAAGTTTGATTTTTGGTAAAAATAAGACAATCCAGGAAAAAGTGAAATCCCTAAAAATGGGAACTTTCTACAAACAAAAAGTTGCTCAAAATTAACTCAAATTTTATTGGTAGGTTCCTTATTCTAATGCAATGCTCAGTTTTTCCAAAACCATAAGGAAAAGGCCTCAAATCTAAGTCTGAAGGGAAAACCCTAAAATAGGCAAAATAGGTGTAGACACCTAAAAATGGTCAATGCTTGCGGAGTCATACTTTCACATTGGTGCATTGCCTTATTTTAAGTTTTTGCATCACATTAACATTTCTTCTATGTTGCGTACTTGGTCTTTATCATTTGCGAGCATCGAGTCCTTCTTTTGCATTCCTCATTTTTATCACTTTTGAATTAGGGTTTTGTCCTCTTATCAATCTTGTCGTTTTGAGATTGATTTGTCATCGATCCTCGTCCTTGTCAATCTCGTCAATTTTGCAATCGATTTTTCATCGATCCTTGTCCTCATCAATCATGTCAATTGGCGCATATCAATTTGGTCTCTTTATCAATATTGGTCAATTTGTCAACCAATTTCAATTGTTTATCAATCACATCATTTATCAAGTCAGAATCATGATTAAATCGACCCTACATCAATTATCTTTTGTTAGGACTTAATTGTCATCCTTGCATTTCTAATTCATCTTCTAAGGTTTTATGATTTATTCATTTAATCTTGTTTGTCATTTTTCCTCTAGGTTAAATAATTTATTTATTTATCCTAAGTCTTCTTGTCACAATTAAATATTTATTTAATTGGCTAATTAATTCCCTCTCTTTTTGTGAATTAATTAATGAATGAAAAATTGTTAATTAATTCACCTAATTTTCTAATTTCATCAATTCCTAATTTTCTAATTTCATCAATTTCTAATTTTCTAATTTCATCAATTTCTAATTTTCCTAATTCCTAATTTTCTAATTGGTCAAAATTCAATTTCCACCTAATTAATTTCTCTCTAGTCTTAGATGGGGTACCGCATTCCCTGGAAACAGACAACATGATCATTCTTGTTTTCCACTTTTGACAATGATAATCAGACTGTTTGTTTGACTTGGTTGAATTTGTGCATCTTATCATTTGTTGATTTATCTTCGATCATGTTCCTATGTTGCTCGATGATGTCACTGAGTGATTTAGAGTAACCGGGATGGTTCATGGTCCCTTTTGTTTTTTTTCTTGTGTTTGCTGTTTGTGGAATGTTTGTCACATATTGGGGCAACTATATCATTGGGTGTCTATGATAAGTACATTCGCTTTGCGAATGCCGCATAGACTTCAACACTTGATGTATGCACCCTAGGATGCTTCACTCATTCCTTGTGTGTGATGTGTTTGTCTTTTGCAAAAGGGGTTGTGTTCTAGCTTTGGCCTTCAATGCCATGATGCTCTACATCTGGTTTGCTACATTAAATAAAGGTTCTCACCTACTTATGTGCATTTGTGAAAGCAAGTTTTCCTTCATCTCTAACTATCCTTTGTATAATTTCTTCTTACTAACATTTCTTCTGTCAGTCTTGGCGATCCGTTCGAACCTATCATCTTCTATCATTCTTATCGATCAATTGGCCTCTTTTTTGAATTTTTCCAGCCAATTCCTCGAGGAGGCATGCATATTTCATTGTTATTGTCTGGGGCATTTTCATTATTGTTCTTTGAAACAACGCTTAAAATCGCATTGTCTCAAAGAGGCGCAAAATGTAGATACCTAAAAATGGTCAACGCTTGCGGAGTCATACTTTAACATTGGTGCATTGCCTTATTTTAAGTTTTTGCATCACATTAACATTTATTCTATGTTGCGTACTTGGTCTTTATCATTTGCGAGCATCGAGTCCTTCTTTTGCATTCCTCATTTTTATCGCTTTTGAATTAGGGTTTTGTCCTCTTATCAATCTTGTCGTTTTGAGATTGATTTGTCATCGATCCTCGTCCTTGTCAATCTTGTCAATTTTGCAATCGACTTGTCATCAATCCTTGTCCTCATCAATCATGTCAATTGGTGCATATCAATTTGGTCTCTTTATCAATATTGGTCAATTTGTCAACCAATTTCAATTGTTTATCAATCACATCATTTATCAAGTCAGAATCATGATTAAATCGACCCTACATCAATTATCTTTTGTTAGGACTTAATTGTCATCCTTGCATTTCTAATTCATCTTCTAAGGTTTTATGATTTATTCATTTAATCTTGTTTGTCATTTTTCCTCTAGGTTAAATTATTTATTTATTTATCCTAAGTCTTCTTGTCACAATTAAATATTTATTTAATTGGCTAATTAATTCCCTCTCTTTTTGTGAATTAATTAATGAATGAAAAATTGTTAATTAATTCACCTAATTTTCTAATTTCATCAATTCCTAATTTTCTAATTTCATCAATTTCTAATTTTCTAATTTCATCAATTTCTAATTTTCCTAATTCCTAATTTTCTAATTGGTCAAAATTCAATTTCCACCTAATTAATTTCTCTCTAGTCTTTCCCTATTTTTGTGCTTCAGTGGAAGCATGAATTTCTCATGCGTCATACTATTGGCATAGCAAGATGTCATAAGCTTCTAGTCCTCTAACCTTTGCATTGGCAATATGCCATAATTCATGACATAGAAGGTGTCATAACCTTCTTCCTTCAACTCAATTTTGCCATTTTCAAATCAATTGCCTCTAATATCAATTTCATACTAATCTTGTCTTTTCTCCAATTTATCTATAAATTGGATGAATTTCTTCAATCAAAGGGTCGAATCAATCACGCTTCTAGTATCCTTATGCTGTCATCTTGTCTTGACAATCTTGCTTTCACATTATGCTTATGCACTTGAAGGTGAGATCCACAAAACGAAACCAATTTGAAGGAGAAAGAAGGACAATGGAGCCACATGAAGGAGAAATCTGCATTTGGTTTGCTTAGATTTCATTTTGAATGTCTTGTTTTCATGTTTTCATTAAATGTTTTTAGGATTGTTATCACTGCATTTTAGTTTTCGTGATTGAACTAGGCTAATTCTTATTTGCTTTGATGATTTCCACATTTCCTATCTACATAAATTGGTGAACCTGATGTGAACTAACCCCCTAACCATGCTTTTGAGTGCTTTTGAGTTGATTTGCAGGTGAAAAACCCAAGAAACAGGGTAATTTAGTGCTTTCTGGGCACTTCTATGCCTGTGTAGGAGAGTCCTGCGCCTATGTCAAGGGATTTGCGCCTGTGTTACTGCATTTTGTGCCTATGTCAAAGGGATCTACACCTGTGTCAATGCATTTTGTACCTATTTTACTACATTCTGTGCCTGTGTAAGACATTCTACGCCTATGTAAGGCCAGAAACAGAGGTAAAAAGCAATGTTTTTACTTGCAAATTACTTTGTTTCTGCATTTTGGTTTTTCTTTGGTAACTGATTCTTTGTGCAGCACCTTGGCATGATGCATGGCAAAGACAAAAATGAAACTACTAACAAATTTTATGCAGGTTCGCTAGTCAAAGACCAAACAAATCAAACTCCTAACTTAGTGATTTTGCAGGTTGCCTTATATTCCAACCAAACTTTGTGTTTGCAATTTTTAATTAGGCACCTAGTATGTTTGCTAAGTAGGATGGAATGAACATGTGTTCACTTTTCTTGTCGAGTTTGACATTGGAGTAGGAGAGTATGCTCTCATCCTTCTTAGGGTGATCAGAAATCCAGATCTTTGATACCATTCTCATGTTTTGGATTGTTTGTTACCTTTAGAGGGCCTGCCTTCCCGACCATTTTCTTTCTTTTGCAAGCAAGTGACAATCGTGAAAAGGGAATGACCCAAAGTGAGCACAACTAGAGTACCTTGGCTTTCTAACTCACTATAAATAAATACCTGATGGGCGAAAGCTTTGAAGGAAGGGTTACGTGGGAATTGTAGTTACTTGGGAAGTGATGACCCTTGGACTCTTTCTCATATCAGCATCTAAGTAGGGCCTCATAGTCTAAATCATGCTTGTGCGACTACATTTGTTTGGTATCTTGGTGGGCCTATGTCTCAATCATGCTTCTGTGACACCAAGGAGTAGCGCTTAACAAAAATCCTTATTAAACACCTTGTATTTAGAGTCCAAAATCCTTCTAGTTTCTTAAGAAGGATAAGTTTAGATACTTGGAAGAGATACTAAGGTCGCCATGGGGATATTTCCATGGGGACTGATGCTTGGCTTCCTTGAGAAGTGAGTGTCGTGGAGGGGAGCCCATGGGGTCAAGCATCTATGTATTCTCCTTGAATCTCATAACGAGTCTACCTCTCAAGTACCTACTGCCCTTGCCTACCATAAGAAATGTGTGAATGAGCATGATTGTTTTGAGTCTAAGTTAAAATATCTTGTCTTCTTTGCTTGTCAAAAGTTGAGTTGTGTCTCATTTCAAAAGCAAGATAAATTGATTCAAAACAAGGTTAAACACAAGAGTATTTCATTCAAAAAAGTTCAAAACACCTTCAAACATGGTTGTCAAACATTTTTCAAAATCTTGTCTCAACATTCATGTCACTTAGATTTAGGTTCATCCTAGGTTTGTATTTTGCAACTTCATTGTCAACTACCAAGGTTAAGTTTCACTTAGGTCATACTCCTTTGCATATCAATAAGGGTCATCCATTTGCATGTGTCCTCTTGCATTAGAGTAATACCATTTCATAATTCAACCTTAGGTTTTTCCTTAGGTTAACATTGTCATACATTTGCATTTGCATACCCTAGGTTTCTTCATTAAGCTTAGGTCATTATCATATCATATTAGGGTCATTTACATAGTAATTTTCCCTTTGCATATAGTGTCAAAACTAGGTTTTGTCATACTTGAGTAATTGCAAATCTTTGATAAACCCTAAGTTATTGTTAGGATGTCTAGACCTTATCAAGCTTTTGTCTTTTTGTCATCCATGTCATTTGGTCAAACCTAGCTTAGTATCCAAGCATATAGGGTAGACATTGTCATTTTGTCCTTTTGTCACTTGGTCCTTTTTTTGTTTGAGGTCTAGACATCATTTCAATTTCCTAAGGGTTTCTTTTTAGATTTGCATTCCAAAAAGTTTGTCAAAATCTCGAAAAACAACAAAAACATAGGTTGCATTCTTGCCATAGATTGCATTCTCATCTATTTACGTTGCATTTAGTTGCATATCATACATCATCCTTTTAAAATCAAAAATCCCAAAAACATTGCATAGTGACATGTCTATTGAAACAAGGTTCCAAGCACCAATGATGCAACAAAGTTTGACATATCAACCAACAATGCAATCACAATTCTATTCAACCCAACAACAAAGCAACATTGATCAAACTTTTTATGATGAAACAAGTCTCCATATACAAAAATTAGAGTAGAAACTAGTTCAAGAAAAGGAGATATTGGAACAAAGAGTGAAAAACATTGAGAAGAATAGATCACAAATGTCCAAAATGTTTCAAAAATTTCCAGGTCGAAATCCAAAGATTGAGCCAATTGATGTAAGATCTCTTCTTGAACGATCAAACATACCAGCTCTCCTCTCACAAATAGAGATGATGAAACAATTTCAAGAAAAGAGACAACAACATTATGTGCCTCCACAACAAGAACAAGAAGGTGTTTACTATCAATCAAATTTTCAACCAATACAACCAATGGTTCAACCAATACAACCAATGGTCCAATTTCAACAATATGTCCAACCAATACAATGTCCACAAATGGTTCAACCAATGGTGGAATATCAATGTCAACAACCACAACCAAACATTCAAAAACAAAGGTTGCAGCACACACCAACCCAAGTTTCAAACATGTCAGAACAATTGAACCAAGTCCAATATCAAAACATGACATCAGATCATAACCAACTCCTTGCCAAACAAGTTCAAATTCCAGATACAACTATGTCAAAACCTTGAAAGAAAGGTGGCTTTAATGCAAGGCTCTTAAGGAACCTACCAAGTGAGTTATTTGAAGAAGATCAAGATAATACACTTATGTCTAGCAATGCCTCATCTCCTCACAAACAAATTGACTCTCCAGTGGCATCTATCCCTACACCTTTAGAAGTTTCACAAGAACCTTCTATATTGTCCTCATCAAACAATACACCCAAGGATGCGATTATCCAAGGGCTATCCATAATTGACTGCCAAGATAATCCAATTCATGATGCACATCCTTGTCATGTTTCATAAATACAAGACCCAATGCCACCATACACTTTATTGCCATTACCTGTTTTAGAGGACCCCATTCGAAGTCCTTCTTCCTCATGGTCAAGAATTGATTCCTTGCCAAAATCCATCACAAATGTTCAAAGTGCATTTCCATCATGCCAAAACATTGATTCCTTGTTAGAATCCTCCATGCATATCCATAGTCCAATCTCATGTCAAGAAGATAATTTAGAGCATGAAGAAACATGTCTTAAAAAAGATCAAGATCAAGATCCCGAAACCTTATCATCCCATCCAATTGTTGACCAAGATCCCATTTCCCCATACACTCACAATGATTCACTTATTCTTGTCAATTCTATCCAAGAACACAACACCCTTTCAAATCCCATTGACATTTCACTTCCTAAGAAAGATCAAGATATCCCTTCCATCCTTTCCGATGATCCCATTAAAAGTCAAGAGCAAAGCACCTTTAAAGAGGATTCCAATGATCTTCCTCCTTGTCAAGATCAAATTATTCCTTTAAATCCTCCACAAGATCCTTTTGTTTCTCCATCTCCTTGTCTTAATGCTCCATATACATGCCAAGATCTCATTTCTTTTGATGATCCCATTATTTCTCCCATTCCATCTCTTGAAGAACCTATCATTGAACCATGTACACTACACAATCCTAGTCCCCCTCATGATCCTAATCCCCCTCATGATCCTAATCCCCCTCATGATTCTAACGTGTCAGTGCAAGATGTTCATGAATCCTCGACATGCATAATGGGTTCTTCCACTTTGGTGCAATCCGATCCACTTCAAGATCTCATTATTTCTCTCATATCATATCCACCTCATAATGGACTCGCGTCTTCTTCCCAAAGAAAAGCGTATCCTACAAGTCAAGATATTCATAAAGGCAAAGGAGTAGATCTTCATAAGAAAGAATCCCTTAATGTTAAAGAAAATATTAAGGGTCATGGCCTTAGTGAAATTCCTCAAGACATGGTTACCCCTACTAAATCCAACATCCCTTCAAAATCCAAGCATACACCTTCCCCATCATACTTTCCATCCATCTTAGGTCCTTATATTCCTTCATTCTCTATGCAAGGTCAGCAAAGGCACACATCCTTGAGTAAATTTCATCAATCCAAATGAACTCCATTTCATTCATATCCATCGATGCATTCCTTTCCCCCTCCAAGCAATTTGGATGCCAAGCATAAACGTCATAAGTCTAGCAATCCACATGTATTCAAGGATCAACATGTCCAATATAATCAACATGTCAAAACAAAGAACAATATGATCTATAAAGAAAAAGAAATATACAAAAGGCCACAAAGGCCCATTGCTCAAAAACAAAATTTAAAATCTATATGGGTTCCTAAATCCCTTGTGCAAGCAATGCACTCCAAGGAACCACAAAAGCATGAAAAATCAAAAACCATGTGGATCCCTAAGCGAATCCTTGAAGCACAAAAGCCTAAAGAAAAATCCAACTTGGCATCCAAAGTTGCTATTCCTCCATCCAACCCTCTCAAACTTGTTCCTCCATCAGCTTCTTCATCCATTTTGGGCCCTTATGTCCCAAAATCCCAAGCTATTCCTCCATCCAAATCTCACAATCTGAGATCCATTTTTCCTCCATCAATCCACCACCCATCAAGGTGTGTTCCAATGTTGATCTTGCCTTCATTCCCGTCCACTCAAGCCCAATTCTTCCAATACCATATTCATCTCTTTTTCCATGTCCTTATCCTACCAACGTCTTTGAGCATACTTTTAAAGGTCATGGTCCATTTTTTTCAAGGCTACTATCCAAACAAAAAGATGTTTGAGTCCTTCTTCCATCCCCTATCATGTGTACATTTTTGACTAAAATGTCAAAATACAAAAAAAAAAAAAAAAAAGTGAGAAAAAAGAAAAAGAATAAGAAAAGTAAAGCAAAAATAATTCATCCATTGGTGAAAACCTAGCAAACAGGTGCCTTGGGCAAGTACCGTGATGAAAACCTGGCAAACAGGCATCATGCATAATCTATGAACTTCTTGCATACCGTACTTGGGGGCAGGTTTCCTCCTTCATATCCTATTGCCCTTCATTATCCTATCATACCATGTCATACCCCTTCATATCCTATTGTCCCTCATGTCCAATTTCCCTTTCCACCTTTGATCTTGACAAGGCTGAGGATCTTCATGAGCATCATGCATCTTGTTTGTAGCTTTTAGTCCATCATAGCTTTTGGTCTTTATCCATTTGCTTATTACAACCTTTCATCCATATCCCCTCCCTTATTGCAATTTTCTGCCACTATCCCTTATCCATTCTTGGTCTTCCTTATCCTATCCATATCTTATCACTATCCATACACTCTTTTTGTCCCTTGATCTTGATCTGACATAAGGACGTGAAATTTAAACATGGTTTCAAAAACCTCTTGACATATCCCTCATGCCATGTCACTGCTTTACATTGTCATATCCAGTCTCTTGTCCCATCATGCAATAGCCCTTGAAAATTGCATCTGTATTGTCTCCATAATAAAAGGCCTTTGTCTTCTCTCTATCCACCATCATTTCAGAAAGCCTATTTATTCACCTGTCATATTCCTTGCCTTGCTAGAGACTGGGAGCAAAATCCAAAAAAATCAAAAAATGATCCTGAAAAAAATCTCTAAAAATTGAAAAAATGTCCTGAAAAAAATCATAAAAAATTGAAAAAAAGTCCTGAAAAAAATCATAAAAAATTGAAAAATATCCTGAAAAGAAAATCCAAAAAAATCAAATACTATCCTGAAAAAATGCCTAAAAATCATATAATGTCCTGAAATAAACAAAAAAAATCAAATAAAGTCCTGAAAAAATGAACACAAAAAAATTGTAAAAACTCGAAAAGCAAAACAAAAAAAAAATTCCCTTTATGCATAGACAGATCGTTGAGCATACATCCAACAACAATCAATCAAACATTGTGCTTTAAATGAAATCACACATTAACAGATGAACTTTTCAATCAAACTAGACATGCAAACTGATCAAAATTGTCATATCAATTAATCAACATCAATATCATTTGTCCTTGTCACTATTATCATGGGTCTTATATAGGGTGTGGTATACTCGAAACAAGACTATGTCCTGTCTTAGACAGGGTATCGCATTCCCTGGGAACAGACAACATGATCATTCTTGTTTTCCACTTTTGACAATGATGATCAGACTGTTTATTTGACTTGGTTGAATTTGTGCGTCTTATCATTTGTTGATTTATCTTCGATCATGTTCCTATGTTGCTCGATGATGTCACTGAGTGATTTAGAGTAACCGGGATGGTTCATGGTCCCTTTTGTTTTTTTTGTTGTGTTTGTTGTTTGTGGAATGTTTGTCACATACTGGGGCAACTATATCATTGGGTGTCTGTGATAAGTACGTTTTCTTTGTGAACACCACATAGACTTCGACCCTTGATGTATGCACCCTAGGATGCTTCACTCATTCCTTGTGTGCGATGTGTCTGTCTTTTGCAAAAGGGGTTGCATTCTAGCTCTGGCCTTCAATGCCATGATGCTCTGCATCCACTTTGCTACATTAAATAAAGGTTCTCACCTACTTATGTGCATTTGTGAAAGCAAGTTTTCCTTCATCTCTAACTGTCCTCTGTCTAATTCTTCTTACTAACATTTCTTCCATCAGTCTTGGTGATCTGTTCAAACATATCATCTTCTGTCATTCTTATCAATCAATTGGCCTCTTTTCTGAATTTTTCCAGCCAATTCCTCGAGGGGGCATGCATATGTCATTGTTATTGTCTGGGGCATTTTCATTATTGTTCTTTGAAACAACGCTTAAAATCGCATTGTCTCAAAGAGGGGCAAAATGTAGACACCTAAAAGTGGTCAATGCTTGCAGAGTCATACTTTAACATTGGCGCATTGCCTTATTTTAGGTTTTTGCGTCGCATTAACATTTCTTCTATGTTGCGTACTTGGTCTTTATCATTTGCGAGCATCGAGTCCTTCTTCTGCATTCCTCATTTTTATCGCTTTTGAATTAGGGTTTTGTCCTCTTATCAATCTTGTCATTTTGAGATCGATTTGTCATCGACCCTCATCCTTGTCAATCTCGTCAATTTTGCGATTGATTTGTCATCGATCCTTGTCCTCTTCAATCATATCAATTGGTGCATATCAATTTGGTCTCTTTATCAATATTGGTCAATTTGTCAACCAATTTCAATTGTTTATCAATCAAATCATTTATCAAGTCAGAATCATGATTAAATCGACCCTACATCAATTATCTTTTGTTAGGACTTAATTGTCGTCCTTGCATTTCTAATTCATCTTCTAAGGTTTTATGATTTATTCATTTAATCTTGTTTGTCATTTTTCCTCTAGGTTAAATAATTTATTTATTTATCCTAAGTCTTCTTGTCACAATTAAATATTTATTTAATTGGCTAATTAATTCCCTCTCTTTTTGTGAATTAATTAATGAATGAAAAATTGTTAATTAATTCACCTAATTTTCTAATTTCATCAATTCCTAATTTTCTAATTTCATCAATTTCTAGTTTTCTAATTTCATCAATTTCTAATTTTCCTAATTCCTAATTTCCACCTAATTTTCTAATTGGTCAAAATTCAATTTCCACCTAATTAATTTCTCTCTAGTCTTTCCCTATTTTTGTGCTTTGGTGGAAGCATGAATTTCTCATGCGTCATACTATTGGCATAGCAAGATGTCATAAGCTTCTAGTCCTCTAACCTTTGCATTGGAAATATGTCATAATTCATGACAGAGAAGGTGTCATAACCTTCTTCCTTCAACTCAATTTTGCCATTTTGAAATCAATTTTCTCTAATATCAATTTCATACTAATCTTGTCTTTTCTCCAATTTATCTATAAATTGGATGAATTTCTTCAATCAAAGGGTCGAATCAATCACGCTTCTAGTACCCTTATGCTGTCATCTTGTCTTGACAATCTTGCTTTCACATTATGCTTATGCACTTGAAGGTGAGATCCACAAAACAAAAGCAATTTGAAGGAGAAAGAAGGACAATGGAGCCACATGAAGGAGACATCTGCATTTGGTTTGCTTAGATTTCATTTTGAATGTCTTGTTTTCATGTTTTCATTGAATATTTTTAGGATTGTTATCACTGCATTCTAGTTTTCATGATTGAACTAGGCTAATTCCTATTTGCTTTGATGATTTCCACATTTCCTATCTATAATAGGTTCCAGACTTGGCCAAATTTGCTCAAACGACTTGCAAACTTGATCAAATTTACCCCAAAACACTTGCAAACCAAGGAGACTGATGAGAATATCACAAAAAGACCTAACAAAACAAAACCAAAAGAACAAGAGGACCTAAAAATTAGGGGGTCCCCATTTATAATGGGGAGATGTGTGATTAGGTCACAATAGGTTCCTTACAATTTTTGGCAATCTGAAAGAATGATTTAACCATTCTACCCACTTTTATGAGCTATGCTCACAAACTAACTACTCGATGTGTCTAATGGAGGATCATCTAGGAGAATGATTAATTAGCATCACCCAAAACAAGTTTTGTGTTCTAGTTGTTTGAGTTGGAGTTTGTAGTTTTGGTTTTGGTTTTTAGTTTCAATTTTGTGGAACAAATTGATCTTATTATCAATTTTAGTGACCAAATGTCTCATCTCACTTATGGTCTACTAGATCATTATTTAAGTAATTTTAAATACTAATTTGTATTGTTTGTGAGTTTATTTGTTATGCTAGACCAACAATCTAAATGGCTACACAACTAGAGTTGAAAGAAATACTAATTTATTTCTAAAGAATAATTAAAAACAACACATTTCCCATAAACTACATGGGGGAATATAGAACATGGATTCAAATAAAGATAAAATGACAAGAACATGCCCTAGATTGAGGAAAATAAGGTACCAATAATGTTGGAAGGATAGCTTGCTAGAATATGAAGAGGCTAAAATGAAAAGGAAGCAACAAAAACTTTTAGTGCCCAAGGGAAAAGAATGTTGGAAAATAGACATAACAAGAAGCATTTTCTACACAAGAATAAGGTTAAGATAGTTGTGTTATAAGGACAGAAGTAAGGGTAATTGAATGCCCACATATAAGTAATATTTTAGCACCAAGGTTGGAACTGTGAGAAAAGGGAGTAGATTGAAAGAAAAAAGAAGCCAGCTTCCAATGTACAAAATAGAGGAGTTGCAATAGTAGGAAAAGACATGAGAATGTGAAAGGGGGTGCAGGGTTGGAGATTGTGGATGCATACTCTAGTATTGACATTGATAAAATATATATTATTGAGAATGGATTTACAAAGGAATGCACAGAGAATAATAAAGTAATTAAATTTAATATTATTGTTGAATATTGTAAATTTGTGTTAGTCCCCTGGCAATTTTCAATCAAAAGTGAAACATCTTCAAATTTGTGAATTGTGTTTTGGAATATTGAATTTAATTGAAGTTTAAATTCCTCTGCTATAATATATTTCCTAGTCTATTGAGACCCCAGAAATTTAGCCTTCTCGGGATGATCCTTTGAAGGTATATTGTCTTTGGATCCTTCTTTGATATCAAGGTTGGGATCTTCCAACTTATTAATCTAGGTTAGGTTAATATTAATGACTCTTCTACTTATGACCTCCAATGATATTTCCTCTTCTGTAGACTATTTCACATATGGTATAGGCAATAGGCAATTTGAAAATGTTTACTTGATTATAAGATTTGGAAGGATATTACCATCATTTGAAATATTATTTGGCACATTTAATATTCCAAATTCTTTGATTTGGAAGGTAATTTGATGAGTGTGATAATGCTACTATATATTTATAGTAGAAGATGGTTATCTGATGAGTGTGATAATGCTACTATATATTTATAGTAGAAGATGGTTATCCCTAATTATTAGAAATAGCATGCATTGTTTCTCATGATCTTCTTAAGTATGCCCACTAAACAAAAAATATTCTCCTCAATAAAGTTGCATATCACATGTATTAATTTGTCTAACAAGTATGGCTTCAAAATATTTGGTAACATAATCATTTTTTATCAATACATGTGTAGGACCAACACTTGAATTTAGGATAAATGTCTCATTGAAGTTTAGGCTCCACTATTAAAAATATTTCTTGATTACAAGTCTTAGAGGTAAAAAAAACAAGCTTGGGTTTCCCTAAGAATCTTTGGAAAGATTCATACTTAGCAACTCATTCATGTGAATCCTTGAACATAACTAGCCAATAGTAGCATGCTCTCAAAATCTTGAAGTTAGTTATATATAATGGGAAATGAAAATATTGGATGTCCATACTTTCTTCCAATGCCCCATGAAATAGGATAAATGGCATGGTGGATTTTTGGTTCTATATTAGAGAATTATTCCAAGAATTTTTTCACAAATTCATGGCATGCATATCCCACCATCAGTTTTCTTCATGAAATATTTCTTGGAAACATTGTCAAAAAATCCATGTTCCTAGTCTCCTACATGGTGTGGAGGTTGGCATTTGAATTCCTTGTGTTTTTTTTCCAAAAACCAAGAACACCATAAAATTTTAATATTTATATAAGGTTTTGTGTTGAGGGGATGTGTGTCATTTTTATTTTATAGTTTCCAAACATTTTCAAATCTTCATTCCGCCATAAATATTTTCCTTTTGTTGTTGGTATCACCTTCCTTGTAATAACCCACTCTACTTAAACCAAAATTTTCAACTAATTTAAAAAAAAAATTATTTATTCTTAATTGTGTTTGATTCAATCGCATACTCATGTACATATATTTGAATAGAATAGGCATCCATCCAATCAGGATAGGCATCTAACCATATGGGTTAGGAATCAGTCCATATGAAATAGGGTATCTCATCTATCCAATTTGGAATAGGCATCTATCCAATTTGGGATAGGAAGTGCTCTGGCTAGAAACTTGGACTCATTGAGTCCATCTGGGTATTGAGTTACTCTTTAAAGACTAAACTCCTCTACAAGGAGTGCACTGAGGTCGTTGTCCTAGGAGTAAATAAAATAGCATAATATAAGCTTGAGTTTTGCCTCATAATTTGACCTAAAGCCTTGGGAAGTCAAGCGAATCTATATAGGATTCCTTCCAAGTATGCATTGAAATATTTTAATTCTTCCAATTAGTAATTCTATCCCCTTTGATTTAGAGACCAAGGGACTTCAAAAACATCTACTCGCCTTAACCAAAATCCTAGACCCCATCCTCGAATGCCTGAGTACTAGGGACAACTTCATCCCTAGAATACCTACATACCTGTTTCGGCATGGGATCAAGGTGTAAAGTATGTAGTTCTAATTTCTAACTATGGTTTAATATAAATTATTTTGGTGGGTACACAACCCTTTCTAGGGTTTATGTCCCAGACAGTGTCTCTACAATTGCTACCCACGATGGTAGCTCTAAGCAAAAGGCTCAAGGTGCCCTATTGCTTATGGCCTAAACAAACTAGGTCCTATTTCCTATCATAAGCATCACCCTAAAGACCCATTATCAATCATCAAAAATCATCAAGATAAAATAAAATTCTGAAAAGTGTCACACTCAACCAACTCTAATGGGGTTTTCTAAGGTTAATTGAGTGGATGTAAATTCATTTTATACTTTATCTTTTAAGATTAGCCCCTTGGATTTTAACTTCCATATGACCCTTATTACTCCTCGATGGTTTATAGGGACTATGCCCCATATGTCATTATTGTAGCTTTATTAGGTGTTAAATGTAGTTTTTCAACATGATGACATTACCCGTAAGCGTGACCTATAGGCACCATAGATACCGAACGCTATTAAGGTTTTTTGTTTCCAACACCTCTTGTTTAGTTCTCTAACTAAGTGATTTTGAAAGCTTAAATAACATTATACTTAAAAACATCTATGAAATGAAACCATTATACTATTGAAAGATTAGATAAATAATATTCTAATGCAACTTGAAAATTGAGATCAATATTTGTAAAGACTTAAACAATTGAAAAAAAACTAATTTTATAAAAAATGAAAAATCACTTGAAAATACCATCCTATTACTTCTAGAAGGTTAACCTTCAAATAGAGAAGGGCTATTATATCTAGCTTCTTGAAATATAATTTGCATGATAACAACAATTATGTAACTTACATGATAATAATAAATATGTAACTTGCATGATAACAATAAATGAGTAACTTGCATGATGATAATTAATTGTGTAACTTGTATGATAATAATGAATATGTAACTCGCATGATAACTTACATGGAAGATTAACAATGTTCATTTTCTTAAATGAGGATAATTTAAATTAAATACTGAATCATTTTCTTTAAATAACAATTGGTTGAGGAGACTATGAATCTAAACTTGATCACTTGGAAGAAGGCCCTAAAGACATTAGACAATTTTGATCAATAAATTAACTTAATTTGTCGATCATAACAATATAAATTAACAATTTATAATAAAATAAAAAAGCCAACTAAAACCCAACATATCTAAATCTATTTAGATTAGTCTAAACTATAATTTAGTTACAAGTCAATCCGCAAATTAAAATTCCCTTGATTTAGCAAGATTGAAGAGATCGTTAACACTAATTAATTACTCCTAAAAATTGCTCCAATTGTTTGGAAAAATAAATCTCACAAATTATTCCCTTCATTAATTTAAGTTTAATGTTGAAAATAATTGCAAATAATATCAACAACTTTATAATCTAATTAATATTACTAAAATTTTACATTAACAAATAAATACAAATTAAATTTTATATTATCAAAAATGTTAATCTTAATCAAATCGATACAAATCAAATTTTATATAAATATATATTTTAAATTTTAAACTAAATTATATATAATTAAAAATGGCAAGACTTCTTTTTAAATTAATAAAAAATGAAAGAAGAAAAAAAAAAAGGTGGGGGGGGGGAGAGTGGGGGTTGCAGGCCTCCCCACTCCCCCTGTGGCCACTGTCATAGCAATGGTCATAGGGGAAGTGGGGGGTACCGTTCCCCACTCCTGCCACAAGAATCCAATGCATTTTTGATAATGAACAAAAAGATTTAATTTCAATAATAAAATAAAAGATTAATATTCAATAAATTTGATATATATATATGTGTGTGTGTGTGTGTGTGTGTGTGTGTGTGTGTGTGTGTGTGTGTGTGTTAGGATAATTGGTGGACAACTGAGAGGGGGGGTGAATCAGTTGTCAACAGATTATAAAACTGTAAGCTCACAAAAACTTCTATTAGAATGCATAAACCAAATACTGGAATAGAAAATGTAATAGTTAAACATAAACATACATTATAGAATAATTAACGAACCATCCATAACACATCACACCAAGATTTGTACGTGGAAAACCCGGTAAAGGGAAAAACCATGGTGGGAAGCCTAACCACAGTCAGATAATACTTCTACATCAAGTAGGTGATTATAATAAGGACCTGAACATGCAGGAATGTACATTGGATAGAGCACACTACTCATCACAAAAGGGGCCTCACTGACTACAAAGAAATCCAAACTACAATATGGAAATAAGAATGAACTGCAAGAGTAGCATCTCATATGCTTGAGTACAGTTCTAGTTAAGCTCAATATCAGAGATCTTAAACCTCTTTCACAAACCCAATTCGATCACCTATGATTGACCAGAACCTCCGCATATGATTATAACATTATTCGCACATAGATAATCCTATATCCCATAAGACCCATACCATACCACTATCTACAAAGAGATCTTACATCATATTACTATCAGCCTGAGACCTAAACAATTAGGTCAGCCACCTAAGAGGCAATACAATAGATCTGTTACATAATCCTACAAACAGATGATAAATCAAGTCAGCCTAAGACCGAAATAACATAATCCAAACAATAAATCCAATCGGTCATGCATCAGGAGCATCAACCAACATGTTACACAAACTGGTCCATAACCTAGTAGAATAACACCGAACCTATAATAGGTCGCCAAGAGCCAAATGAAACACCATGATCAAATAGAACATGAACACGATAACCATTAGCATCTCGATAGCCTTATAGAAGCCACACCAACACCACTTATCAGATTCATCAAAAGATCACCATCAAAGTGCTGCCTGTAAAACCCTTACCGATGACCAAAAGACTTACTAGAACAAATGATAGCATCTAGATCATCGAATCCGAAACCAACTGAATGTGATATGCATCAAGAACACATGAATAACCAATCCAAGCCAATACCACAAGCCAGACCAGATCAGAGAATACTGGAGATGGTCTCCAGATCAATATCATAGTCCAACCACTCTACTGGAAGCCGGTAGACAACAAAACAACTAGTGTTGACATCAATGACAAAACATCAATGTAACACATAATCAATTCCTCAAAACTTCCAACAATATCCCCCTTTGGCATTAATGGCAACACTAGATGTGAAAAACATCCAAGTGCCAAGAAAATGCCAAACAAGTCTCCCCCAATGGAAGACATCCAATAAACTCTCCAAGAAGATATGACAATGAAGTTTTGAACCAAAAACCAAACTCCCCTTGAGAATGATATCATAATAAAGATTTTTTTTTAACATATATCTCTCCCCCTTTGAAATCAATGCTAGAAATTTGACATAAACATCATAGAAAAATTATAAAACCTCTGAACCACACAGCTGACTACTCTCCTTGAGTAGTAGCATCAACACATCAATCCAGAATGAATGATAGCACTAATAAATGCATACCGGATTGATGCCAATCAACATCAATCAAGTCTCTATCGGAGGGGTAGATGTTAGGATAACCAGTGAACCACTGAGAAGGGGGGGGGTGAATCAGTTGTTAACATATTATATCATTTAATCAACTTAATAACCTTAAACTAGATTAAGTACCGGCAAAGTAGAAATAGATACCGATCAGAAATAAAATAGATAATCAACACAATGCAACCATACCACATAACACCATGATTTGTACATGGAAAACCCGGAAAGGGAAAAACCACGGTGGGAAGCCTACCCACAGTCACATGATACTTCTGTAGAAAGTATGTGATACAATGATGGGCCTACACATGGAGAAAGGCACACTACCTAGAGCGTACTGCTCATTATAAAATAATCTCACTGACTACAAAGAGGTTATAAGCAACTCAAGATAAATGGACAACAATCCAAAATAATGAACTGCCAGAGATAGCATCTACCATGCCTGATTACAGTTTCAGTTGAGCTCAATACCAAAGGCCTTTGACCTCTTCCTTAATCCCATTTCAATCACCTATGATTGACCAAATCTCCTTCGAATATTATATTGAATTAGACCATGACACATAATCCTCATTCCCATTCGCATTGTCTACAATGAGATCTTACATCATTTTATACAAACCCTAAGGCCTAAACCAATTAGGTCGGCCACCTAAAAGATATTACAATAAGATCATTACATAAATCCATATTACAATGATATGCCATGTCATCTTAAGACCAATACAACAATAACCAATCCATAGAACATCATGAAACATCCCGATAACATGTAGAGTACACGTTAGCATGATACTGATCCATAACCTAGATAGGTATCGGACCAATTCTAGGTCCACCATGCCAAAGAAATTTCTTAGAGAAATTGAAGGATGATCAAATAACATCTTTAGCATCCTAAAATCCATCTAGAAGCCACACCAACACCACTTATGCACTCTGTCAAGATTCCTTAGTGAAAGCTCTGTCAATTAAACCTTAAACCAATGTTGGTAAGGGTTTACAAGAGTGTATGATAGCGTCCGATTACCAAGTCAATAGCAACTGACCAAAACATTCTCCAAGAACATGTAACACATAAAATAAAACATACTCTATTGATCCAAACATGCAAGAAGTGTCCAACAGATAGTCTCTTCTGTTAGTAACACTAGATCTTCTACTAGTAACCAAAACCTGTCTGTCGATAACCAATCATAACAGCTAGTGTTGACATCAATGAAAAAAAATCAATGCAACACATAATCAATTCATCCATAATGCCAACAATCTCCCCCTTTGGCATTGATGGCAACACTGAATGTGAAAAACATCTAAGTACCAAGAAATGCCAAAAAAGTCTTACCCTATGGAAGACAACCAACAATCTCCTGAATATCAATAACTCTCCCCTTGTGAATGATATCTCTATAAAGTTTTGAATTTATTTTTCATAGAACTATCTCTCCCCCTTTGATATCAATGTCATAAATCTGACACAAATATCAAAGCGAGAATATAAACCTCTGAATCTTAAAGTTGACTACTCCCCCTTAGCAGTAGCACCACTCATCAGTGCCAGAATGAATAATAAATCTGATAATGCATGCCAGACTGATGACAAAATACATCAATCAAGTCTCTGCCAGAGGGGCAGAAACTCCTAACCTGTCTCTCAAATACTCAAATGATTCCTTAGACAGCAGGTTAAGTAAATATATCTGCAATATGTTCTTTAGTGTTCACATAAACCAATTTGACTTCCTTTGCTTCTACCTTGTCCTTTAGAAAGCTATACTTTATTGATGTACGCTTAGTCTTAGAGTGAAATACTGAATTCTTAGACATGTCAATAGCTGCAGAGTTATCACAGTAGATAACTATCAGTTCACTACCTTTTACCCTAATATCCTTCAACGTTTTCTTCATCCACAAGACTTGAGTGCCATTAGTTGTTGCTGCAACATACTCAGCTTATGCAGTAGATAAAGAAATGCATGACTATTTTTTGTTGATCCATGAAACCACTTTCTTTCCAAGAAAGAAATCTCCACTAGAAGTGTTCTTCTTGTCATCAGTATCTCCTACCCAATCTGAGGCAATATATGCACATAAAGTAAAATCATCATTTTTAGAATACCATAAGACATATTCTGTTGTTCCTTGCAAATACCAAAATTTCCTCTTTACTGCACATTCATGATTTTCTTTAGGATTACTTTGATATCTTGAAACAATACTTACTATATTCATAATATTCGTTCTAGTTTGAGTTAGATATAACAAACCACCAATCATAGACTTATATCTTGTCGGATTTACTGGTGTAGAAGTATCCTTGATAGATAATTTATCACTTGTTGCCATAGGAGTACTTACCGGTTTGGAATTATCCATACCAAACTTCTTCAACAATTCTCTTAGATACTTGGTTTGACAGATAAAAATGCCTTTGTTAGTTTGAGTAATCTACAAACCTAAGAAAAATCTCATCTCAGCAATCATGGATATTTCAAATTCATTCTTCATATCATTAGCAAATTCCATGCACAATTTATCTTCTCCTCCAAAAATGATATCATAAACAAATACTTCAATAATCAGAATATCATCATCAGTGATCTTATAATATAAATTACTATCAGCTCTGCCTTTAGTAAAACCAAGCTTCAAAAGATATTTATCCAACCTTGCATACCAAGCTCTAGGAGCTTGTTTCAATCCATATAAAGCTTTCTTCAATCTACAAACCATATCTTTAATTTTGTTAGTGAAAATCCATCAAGTTTCTCAATGTATACTTCTTCAAGTTCACCATTCAAAAATGCACATTTAATATCCATTTGATAAACCTTATAGTTGTTATAAGCTGCATAGACAAGAAATAGTCTAACAGCTTCAATTTTAGCTACAGGTGCAAATGTCTCACCATAATCAATTCCTTTCATTTGAGAATATCCTTTGCAAACCAATCTATCTTTGTTTCTTACAACTTGACCATCCTCATTCAGTTTATTCCTAAAAACTCATTTGGTTCCAATAACATTCTTATTTTTAGGCAGGGGAACTAAAGTCCAAGTTTCATTTTTCTCTATCTGATCTAATTCATCTTACATAGCTTTTAACCAATGTTTATCTTTACAAGCTTCAATAACAAATGCCAGTTCAATTTGAGAAATAAGACATACCTCTTCATTTACCATTCTTATTCTTGTCACAACTCTTTTGTTCCTATCTCCAATGATTTGATCTTCAAAATGATTTAATCTTACATACCTTGGTGTCTTCTAAACTTCAGGTTCACTGCTCTAATCATCAGTCATAGTTGAATTTTTTGATTGTGCTGATGTAGCTGTCTTAGTTTCCTATATTGGTTGAGGCATTGTCAGTTCAATTATGATCATTGCCACTATCGGTTCCCTTCCATATGATATAGATTGATTTTTGTACTACTCATCCACTTTCACATTAGCACTCTCCACAATTTTCTGCAATATTTTATTATAACATCTATATGGTTTTCTTTGAATTGAATAACCAAGAAATATACCTTCATCACATCTAGGATCCAACTTTCCAATTGAATCATCTCTTTTGATATAGCATTTACTTCCAAAAATTCTGAAATATTTAACAGTACGTGTATATCCAAACCATAACTCATAAGAGGTCCTACCGGTTTCACGTTTGATGTGAACTATGTTGAATGTGTAGAGTATTGTACTCATTGCTTCTCTCTAGTAGATGTGAGGTAATTTTACTTCCATCATCATAGATCTTGTTGCATTCAAAATGGTTATGTTCTTTCTTTCCACTACTCCATTCTGTTGAGGAGTCCGAGGTGCAAATAGCTGTCTCCTAATTCCACTTGTTTCACAGTAACTGTTAAATTCATGAGAAGTGAACTCATCACCTTGATCTGACCTTAGACATCTGATTTTCAATCCAGTTTCAACCTTTTCTTTAAAGATCTTGAATTTCTCAAAGGCTTTAGAGTTCTCCCTTAGAAAAGTCACCCACATCATCCTAGAATAGTCATCAATAATCAACATGAAATACCTATCACCTTGAAAGCTTCTAGTCCTTGCTGGACCACATAAGTTAGTGTGAATCAAATCAAGTACATCATTAGATTTATCATGTATGCTCTTAAAAGAAGTTCTAACTTTCTTTCCCAACTGACATACCTTACATACCAGATTATGAGGCTTCATAATCTTAGGTATATCTCTAACTGCCTTAGTTGAACTGATCTTAACAATACAATCAAAATTAACATGACACAACCTCTTATTCCATAACGAACTATCATCAACATGAGTAGTCAAACATGTCTTATTACCAGTGTTCAAGTGAAAGATATTACCTCCTATCTAAATACCGGTTGTAATCTCCAAACCAATCTTGTTAATGATTTTGGATTTTCTATCTTTAAATTGAAGTTGGAAACCCTTGTCCACCAATTGAACAACACTCAAAATATTATGCTTTAAACCTTCTACATAATAGACATTATCAATATTATGCTTGCCATCTAGAGAAATAATACCTCTACCTTTGATCATACATGCTTTATCATCTCCAAATCTAACTTGACCGCCATTGTATTCTTGCAGGGACAAAATTTTTCTTTTATCTCCAGTCATATGATGTGAGTATCCACTATTAATTACCCATTCATCCTTATCTTCAACTTTTGCTACCAGGGCTTTTTCTTCATTCATAATAGCCAGTTCTAGTTCATCTTCCTTTAAAGCATAGAACACCCATTCTTTTCCATTATCGGATCCACTAGCAGAGTCTTCAGCTAGTTCATTCCTAGAGTCATCACTTACTCCTTCCTCATCCACTATGTAGCATTGTTTACTTTTCTTGAATCTATATCTGTTCTGGTTCTATATCTGTTCTGGTTAGGCTTAAATGATTTCTTAACCCTTTCCTCAAATCTTGCATTTCTTTCAGGACATCTATATGCAAAATGACCAATCTTATTACATGCAAAACATTTAAAAGGTGTTTTTCCTTCATACTTACTTCCTATCGGACCTTTAGGTACTCTTCTAGCAAATAAGGCTTGAATTTGCTCAAATTATTCATCTTCTTTCCTCATGTCTTCCAATTCTTTTGCATATAGGACTTTCCAATCACTTTTGCCAGTAGATGTTGATGATGGTGCATGAAAAGCAGGTTCAGACTTTACATCTCCAGAAGATCCAAACTCTTCTAGCTCAAAAGCAAATAATTTCCCAATCAGAATGTCTTTGTTAACTGAAGAGTTAGCCATTGTTCTCAACTCATTAATTGCAATTGCCTTCATCTTGTAAGTTGGTGGAAGGGCTCTCAAAGACTTTGGAAACTATTTCATCTTCATTCAAAAATCCTCCACAACATTGAATTCCCATAACAATCTCATTTACTCTTTCCATAAACACAATAATTCTTTCATTATCTTCCATCTTCAAGTTTTCATATCTTACCTGGTAACCATCAAGTTTAGCAATTTCGACAGTAGGATGACCTTCATTAAGAGTTTCTAATTTATCCCACATAACCTTTGCCGATGATTTATCAATCAACCCCATGATCTATTGATCAATAAGTGCACACAAGAGGGCTTCTCTAACTCTGTAATCATTTTCAATATTCTTGTCCAAGTCTTCATGAACAGGATTGCCAGATGTCGGATCATAAGGTGTGTATCCTTTCTCAGTGATCTCCCAAATGTCCTTGCCAAGACATCTAAGATGAGTCTCCATTCGAATTTTCCATATCCCATAATTTATTCCATCAAGCTTAGGGATTTTTCTTTTGAAAATAGTTGTCGGTGGATTTGAAGTGTTAGCTGCCATAGGATCTACCTCAAGCAGTTAAGCTTCTGCAAAATAGGACCAAAGCTCTGATACCAATTGTTAGGATAATCGGTGAACAACTGAGAGGGGGGTGAATCAATTGCTAATAGATTATATCATTTAATCCACTTAATAACCTTAAACCAGATTAAGTACCGGTAAAGCAGAAACAGATATCGGTAAGCAATAAAAATTAACAATAAATTAGATAATCAACACAATGCAACCATACCACATAACACCATGATTTGTACGTGGAAAACCTGGAAAGGGTAAAACAACGATGGGAAGCCTACCCACATTCATATGATACTTTTGTAGAAAGTATGTGATGCAATGAGGGGCTTGCACATGCAGGAAGGCACACTGACTAGAGAATATTGCTCATTAAAAAAGAGTCTCACTGACTACAAAGAGGTTATAACCACCTCAAGACAAATGGAAAACAATCCAAAATAATGAACTGCTAGAGATAGCATCTACCATGCCTGATTACAGTTTTGGTTAAGCTCAATATCAGAAGCCTTTGACCTCTTCCTTAATCCCAATTCGATCACCTATGATCAACCAGATCTCCTTCGCATATGATAGTGCATTCCAAGATCATGACACATAATTGTCATTCCCATTCGCATTATCTACAATGAGATCTTACATCATTTATACCAACCCTAAGGCCTAAACCAATTAGGTTGGCCACCTAAAAGATATTATAATAATATCATTACATAAATCCATATTACAATGATATGCCATGTCGGCTTAAGACCAAAATAACAATAACCAATCCATAGAAGATCTTGAAACATCTCGGTAATGTGTAGAGTACACGTTAACATGATACTGGTCCATAACATAGATAGGCACCAGACCTATTATGGGTCCACCATGCCAAAGCAATATCTTCAAGTAGTTGAAGCATGATCAAAGAACATCTTCAGCATCATGAAATCCATCTAGAAGCTGCACCAACACCACTTATGAATCCTTTCAAGATTCCTCAATGAAAGCTCTGCCAATTAAACCTTAAACCAATATTGGTAAGGGTTTACAAGAGTGTATGATAGCATACGATTACCAAGTCAATACCAACTAACCAAACTGTGCTCCAAGAACATATAACATATTAAATCAAACATACTCTATTGATCCAAACATGCCGGAAGTGTCCAATAGATAATCTCTTCTGCCAGTAACACTAGATCTTCTACCAATAACCAAAACCTGTTTGTCAGTAACCAACCATAATAGCTAGTGTTAACATCAATGACAAAACATCAATGCAACACATAATCAATTCATCCATAATGCCAATAACAGAAACTCCCAATATATCTCTGAAGTACTCAAATGATTCCTTAGGCAAAGGTTTGGTGAAGATATCTATAATCTTCTCTTTAGTGTTAACATAAATCAGTTTGACTTCATTTGCTTCCACCTTCTCCTTCAAAAAATTATACTTGATAGAAATGTGGTTAGTCTTAGAATGAAATATCAGATTCTTTGATATATCAATAGCAACAAATTTATCGCAGTGAATAACAATCGGTTCATTACATCAACCCTTATATCCTTCAACATTTGCTTCATCCATAAAACTTGTGTACAGTTAGTAGTAGCAACAACATACTCAGATTCAAGAGTAGATAAAGAAGTGCATGATTGCTTCTTGCTGATCCATGAAACAAGTTTATTTCAAAGAAATAAATCTCCATCGGATGTGCTCTTCCAGTCATCAACATCTCTAGCCCAATCAACATCTGTATATGAACATAGTGTAAAGTTATCATCTTTAGGATACCACAAACTATACTTAGTTGTTCCTTGCAAATACCTGAAAATCCTTTTCACTGCACACTCATGATTCTTGCTAGGATCACTCTAATAACTTGATACAATAAAAACAATGTTCATTATATCTGGTCTAGTCTGAGTTAGATATAACAAACCTCCAATCATAGATTTGTACCTTGTAGGATTTACCGGAGTTGATACACCTTTCTTTGTCAATTTCTCACTTGTAACCATAGGGGTACCAACTGGTTTAGAATTTTCCATACCAAATTTCTTCAATAACTCTCTAGCATACTTAGTTTGACAGATGAAAATACCTTTATCATTTTGAGTAATCTACAAACCTAAGAAAAATTTCATCTCCCCAATCATAGACATCTCAAATTCATCTTCATATTTTTCAAAGAGTTCCATGCATAATTCATCCTCACCTCCAAAAATGATATCATCAACAAATACTTCAACAATCAATATGTCATCAACAACGATTTTATAATATAAGTTATTGTTAGCATTACCTTTAGTGAAACCAAGCTCTAGGGGCTTGTTTCAATCCATATAACTCTTTCCTTAACTTGAAAACCATGTTTTTATCATCTAAAAGTGAAAAACCATCAGGTTTCTCAATATAAACTTCCTCTTCAAGATCTCCATTCAAAAATGCACATTTAACATCCATCTGATAAACCTTGTATATCTTATGGGTGGCATAAACAAGAAATAGTCTCACAACTTCAATCCTAGCTACTAGAGAAAAAGTCTCATCATAATCAATTCCTTCCTTCTGAGAATATCCTTTACATACCAATCTAGCCTTATTCCTCACAACTTGTCCATCCTCATTCAATTTGTTCCTAAAAATCCATTTAGTTCCAATAACATTCTTATTTTTAGGTCGGGGAACTAAAGTCCATGTGTTGTTCTTTTCAATCTGATCTAATTCCTCTTCCATAGCTTTCATCCAACATTCATCTTTACAAGCTTCAATGACCAATGTCGGTTCAACTTGAGAAATTAAACATACCTCATCAGTTGCCAACTTTCTTCTTGTCATTACTCCTTTGTTCTTGTCTCCAATGATCTGATCTTTTGAATGATTTAACCTTACATATTGAGGAGTCTTCTGACTTTTTGTTTCCCTACTCTGATCTTCAATCACTGTTGAATTTTCTGATAACGTCGGAATAACTAGTTCAACATTTTGTTTCAGTACATATGATACTAGTTTAGTTATGATCATCTCCACTTCTGGTTCTCTCTCATAATTTTTGATTTGACCTTTCTACAACTCATCCACCTTATCATTAGCGCTCTCCACAATTCTATGCAGTCTCTTGTTATAACATCTATATGTTTTTCTTTCATTAGAATAACAAACAAATATCTCTTCATCATATCTAGGATCAAACTTTCCAATGAAATCATCTCTTTTGATATAGAATTTCCTACCAAATATTTTGAAATAGTTGACTGAAGGTGTATGACCAAACTATAACTCATAAGGTGTCTTATTGGTGTCTCCTTTGATATGAACTCTATTGAATGTGTATACCATTGTTCTCATAGCTTCTCTCCAATATATATGAGGTAGATTAGCTTCCATCATCATAGTTCTATCTGCATCCAAGATAGTTATGTTCTTTCTTTCCACAACACCATTCTATTGAGGTGTCTGGGGGGCAGACAATTGTCTCCTTATCCCATACTTCTCACAATAACTATTAAATTTGATGGTATTTTGGTTATATTGATATGGTTTTGTCATTAATGCCAACACCTATTAACACTTATCAACTCTGGCACTTTGGAGGATTGGCAATGTTCACCGGTAAGCGACTTATGCACAGTCACCGGTATTTGGTACACCGACAGGATATATTGTTCACCGACACTTGGAATGACATGGAAATCACTTGGTTAAGTCGAAGACATCATTTGGACACTTTGTCTTGGAGATTTGTTCATTGATATATTCATATTTGTATATTTGTTGTTAACAGCAAATAGGTCCAGAATAAGCATCGATGAGCTTATCTATTCCAAATCAGCATGACATGCTTTGGAGATGATTTATTATTATTGTAAATGCATTAAGCTGACATGTTGAATCGGATATTGCATCAGTTATTGATTTACTTGTAATTGATTTTATTGTAATATCTTTTAGAGCTGACCTACTAAAATTGGTCTTAGGTTATGGTATATATGTATGATTTTATTTGTAAGATCGATATGAGATTGGGAAAAGGAATTGTAAGAAGGTATATGCGAGAATAAGTAGAACTATACACACAGACATCATTTTAAGGTGAAGAAAAGTTTTTGTGAAGGTATATCAAAACTACACCGATACTGAATCCAGCATATGAAGATTCTATTTTGAGCAGTACATCATTATTGGATTTAACCATCCAATTGTAGTCAGTGTGACTCCTATTTGTGATTGAGCAGTGAGCTCTAGGCACTTGGCCTTTCTGGATGTGCAGACCCCATTTGTATACACATACTATCTGCAGTAGTATCATCTGATTGTGGGTAAGGTTTCCCACCATGCCTTTTCCCCTTACAGGGTTTCCACATACAAATATTGGTGCTTTGTGTTGTGGATGTTATTGTCTTTCTATTTCATGCATTAATCTTTATCGATACTGCAATTAACTGATAAACTATCTATTGGCATAAAGTTTGGTTTACCGGTATTAAGAATTAAGGTTGGTTGAGTTGTTTTTCATTTGAATTTATTAGACAACTGATTCACCCCCCCCCTCTCAGTTGTCTCCGCGACCTAACAATTGGTATCAAAGCTTAGTCCTCTTTTTGTAGAAGTTTAATAGCTTGAGGAGATCCAATGTCTACTAACTATTTTAGGAAGGACAGTCCTAAACTTGATGGAACCAACTATGGCATATGGAAGATTAGAATGGAGACACATCTAAATTGCATTGGAAAGGACATCTGGGATGTTACAAAGAATGGCTATATTACTCCTAATCAAAGTCAGCCTAATCCACCTACCTTAGGAAAAGATGAGGAAAATGATTGTAAGGCAAGAGAAGCACTTTTGAGTGCATTATCAGATCAGAAAATCATGGGATTATCAGATAGGTCTATTGCTAATGCTATTTGGGATCATTTGGAAACATTGAATGAAGGATATTCCACAGTCAAAATTGCAAAACTTGAAAGCTTTTGGGTCAGGTATGAAAATCTGAAAATGGAAGAAGATGAAAGGATTTCTACTTTTATGGAAAGAGTAAATGAAATTGTTTTGGGTATTAAATGTTGTGGAGGAACCTTAAGTGAAGATAAAATTGTTTCAAAAGTTTTAAGAGGATTGCCACCAGCATATAAAATGAAAGTTATGGCTCTAAATGAGTTAAGAACAATGACTAATACATCAGTAACTAGGGACACATTGATTGGAAAACTTTCAACATTTGAAATTGAGGAATTTGGTCTTGTTGCTACTATAAAGATAGATTTAGCTTTTAAGGCATCAACATTAAATCTGATTGGAAAGCCTTTTATGCAAGAGAACTTGAGGAAAGCAGAAGAGAAAATGAAGAACTTGAAACACTATTTGCAAGGAAAATGCCTAAAGGTCCAATTGGAAGTAAGTATGAAGGTAAAGAACCCTTTAAATGTTTTAACTATAATAATACTGGTCATATGGCTTCAAGATGCCCTTATAGACATGCTAGACTAAGAGAAGAAGCTAGAAGAACATACAAGCCTAACCCTGAATATCTGAGATACAGATTTAAGAAGAATAATGATAAATCTTGTTATCTTGTTGATGAAGGAGTCACTGATGATTCTGATGAGGATCCGATAGACAATGGATGGGTCCTTGTTGCTATAATAGAAGATCAACCAACACCTACTATTCAACTGGTAGAGTAGGCCCTGGCAGATAAAGTTGAAGTTAAGGATGAATGGATCACTGATTCAGGATGTTCACATCATATGATTGGTGATAAAGGTAAATTCTTGAACTTTTAGGAGTATAATGGAGGTCTGGTAAGATTTGGAGATGATAAAGATTATTTGATCAAAGGAAAAGGTACTATATCTCTTGATGGTAAGCATAATACTAACAATGTTTACTATGTAGAAGGTTTAAAGAATAATCTTTTGAGTGTTGGTCAATTAGTTGAGAAAGGATTTCAGTTACAATTCAAGAATGGAAAATGCAAAAATATGAATAGAACTAGTTTGGAAATTGCAACCGGTAATGAAACTAGAGGTAACATATTTCATTTGAATAACAATGAAAAGACATGCTTGATTGCACATATTGATGAAAGTTGGCTATGCCATAAGTGACTCTATCATGTAAATTTTGATTGCATGGTAAAAATCAATACTACTAAGGCAGTTAGAGACTTACCTAAGATTGTTAAACCTCACAATCCGATATGTAAGGAATGTCAATTTGGAAAATGAGTTAGAGCATCTTTTAAAAGTATTCTAGAAAAATCCAATAATGCTCTTGACTTAATTCACACTGATTTATGTGGTCCAGCTAGAACTAAAAGCTTAGAAGGTGATACATATTTCACGCTAATCATTGATGACTATTCTAGTCTGTGTTGGGTTACTTTTCTCAAAGAAAAATCAGAAGCACTTGGGAAGTTCAAACTATTCCAGGTGATGGTAGAAAATGAAACCAGTAAGAAAATTGAATGTTTAAGATCAGATCAAGGAGGTGAATTCACATCTAAGGAATTTAATACATTCTGTTAAGTGAATGGAATTAGAAGATAGTTATCAGTACCCTGGACACCACAACAGAATGGAGTTGTAGAAAGGAAAAATAAAACTATCTTGGATGCAGCTAGAAGTATGTTATCAAAAGAAAATATACCACATGTATATTGAAGAGAGGCAGTAAGCACAACAGTCTATACATTCAACAAAGTTCACATCAAAGGTGAAATCGGTAAGACCCCTCATGAACTATGGTTTGTTATTACTCCTACTCTTAAACATTTCAAAATATTTGGAAGTAAATGCTATATTAGGAGAGATGAATATATTGGCAAATTTGATCCTAGAAGTGATAAAGGAATATTTCTTGGTTATTCATCTAAGAGCAAAGCATATAGATGTTTTAACAAGAGACTGCTGAGAATTATTGAGAGTACAAATGTGAAGATTGATGAACAATTTAGAGGAACTTCAAGGTATATAGACTCTGAACCGGCAACATAAATACTAACAAATGAACCTACATTGAACCCACCGGTATAGAATGAAGATCCAGTTAGACCAGTATCATCTCAAAAATCCACTATAACTGAGGAACAATAGCAAACGAAGACACCCCGGTATGTAAGACTGAATCACTCTGAAAATCAAATAATTGGGAACAAGTATCAAGGAGTTATGACAAGAGAAAGACTGACAAATGAAGAGGTATGTCTTATTTATCAAATTGAACCATCATCAATTAAAGAGGCATGTGAAGATAAGCACTGGATTAAATCTATGGAAGAGGAACTAGAACAAATTAAGAAGAATAACACATGGACATTAGTTCCTCGGCCTAAAGACAAAAATGTGATTGGAACAAAATGGGTATTCAGAAACAAACTTAATGAAGATGGTAAGGTAATCGGAAATAAAGCAAGACTGATGTGTAAGGGATATTCTCAGAAACAAGGAATTGATTATAATGAAACCTTTGCACCGGTAGCTAGAATTGAGGTAGTCGGATTATTTTTGGCTTTTGCAACACAGAAGAACTACAAAGTATATCAAGTGGATATTAAATGTGCATTTTTGAATGAAGATCTTGAAGAAGAAGTTTACATTGAGCAACCTAATGGATTTTCTTTGATAGATAACAAAGATATGGTTTGTAGGTTAAGGAAATCTTTGAAAAGGGTTAAAAAAAGCTCCAAGAGCTTGGTATGCTAGATTGGATAAATATCTTTTGAAGATTAGATTTTCTTAAGGAAATCCTAATAGCAACTTATACTATAAAGTGACTAATGATGACATCTTGGTTATAGAAGTTTTTGTTGATGATATAATCTTTGGAGGAGAAGATGGATTATGTAAAGACTTTTGTATTGAAATGTAGCAAGAATTTGAAATGTCTATGATTGGAGAGATAAATTTCTTTATAGGATTTCAGATTTCACAGACTGATAAAGGTATATTCTTGACTCAATCCAAGTACTTGAAGGAGTTACTAAAGAAATTTGGGATGGAGAACTCTAAACCGGTAAGCACACCTATGACTACAAATGACAAATTATCATTAAGGGATGAATCTACACCTGTTAATCCGACTAGGTACAAATCTATGATAGGAGGTTTACTATATTTAACACAAACAAGGCCTAATATTATGAATGCAGTATGTATTGTTTCAAGATTTAAGAGTAATCCTAGAGAAAATTATGAGTCAGCAATAAAAAGGATTTTCCGGTACTTACAAGGCACTACAAATCTTGGTTTTTGGTACCCTAGAGATGAAAACTTCAAATTGTGTGCATACACATATGCAAATTGGGCAGGAGATGTGGATGATAGAAAAAGCACCACCGGCAGAGCATTTTTTCTTAGAAGTAGATTAATTTCTTGGTTGAGTAAGAAACAAAGTTGCACATCTTTATCAACAACAGAATCAGAATATGTTGCAGGAGAAACTAACTGTACATAGGTATTATGGCTTAAGAAAATGTTGAAGGACATAAAGGTAAAATGCAAGGAACCTATAATTATCTATTGTGATAACACTGCAGCAATTGATATATCTAAGAATCTGATACTACATTCTAAAACTAAACATGTTTCTATCAAACTAAATTTTCTGAAAGAGAATGTTGAAGCAAAAGAAGTAAAACTGGTTTATGTGAATACTAAAGAGCAGATTGCAGATATTTTCACTAAGCCTTTGCCTAAGGAGACTTTTGAATATCTCAGAGATTAGCTTGAGTTCATACTCCCACCGGTAAAGAATTAGATAGTTGATGTTTGTCATCAACCAACAAAATTAATAGAGAATTTTTTACTTCAGCTTTGATGAGGAGAGATACTGCTCAGGGGGATTAGTTGGTATACTAAATTGGTTGGTATTTTGTATTTGAACCTGGCTTTTGTATTGACTTTGGCATTTGATGTCAAAGGGGGAGAGATCGATATGGAAAAACACAAGGAAAACACATGTTACTCTTAGGGGGAGAGATTTTTACTTTGGGAGAGATTGATTACTCTCTGTATCTGAATTTTGATTTCTAGTTATGATCTCTTTTGGGAGATTGTTGGTTTTTGGTATTTGGCATTTCTATTTTGGCACTTTGATGGTTTTTCCATCTTGTGTTGCCATTGATGCCAAAGGGGGAGATTGTTGGTATTTTGGTTATGTTGATATGGTTTTTTCATTGATGTCAACCCCTATTAACACTTATCAACTCTGGCACTTTGGAGGATTGGCAATGTTCATCGGCAAGCAAGTTACTTACGCACAGTCACCGGTATCTGGTACATCGACAGGATATATTATTCACCGGTACTTGGAATGACATGGAAATCACTTGGTTAAGTCAAAAACATCATTTGGACACTTTGTCTTGGAGATTTGTTAATTGATATATTCATATTTGCATATTTGTTATTACCGGCAAATAGGTCCAAAATAAGCATCGAGAGGCTTATCTATTCGAGATCAGCAGGGCACACTTTGGAGATGATTTATTATTGTTGTAAATGCATTAAGCCGACATGTTGAATCAGATATTGCATTGGTTGTTGATTTACTTGTAATTGATTTTATTGTAGTATATTTTAGAGCCGACCTACTAAAATTGGTCTTAGGTTATGGTATATATGTAAGATCAATATGCGATTGGGAAAAGGAATTGTAAGAATGTATATGCGAGAATAAGCAGAGCTATACACGTAGACATCATTTGAAGGTGAAGCAAATTTTTTGTGAAGGTATATTAGAACTACATTGGTACTATATCTAGCATATGAAGATGTTATTTTGAGCAGTACATCATTATTGGATTTAACCATCCAATTGTAGTCAGTGTGACTCCTATTTGTGATTGAGTCCCACCAGTAAAGAATTAGATAGTTGATGTTTGTCATCAACCAACAAAATTAATTGAGAATTTTTTACTTCAGCTTTGATGAGGAGAGATACTGTTCAGGGGGATTAGTTGGTATACTGAATTGGTTGGTATTTTGTATTTGAACCTGGCTTTTGTATTGAATTTGGCATTTGATGTCAAAGGGGGAGAGATCGATATGGAAAAACACAAGGAAAACACATGTTACTCTCAGGGGGAGAGATTTTTACTTTGGGAGAGATTGATTACTCTCTGTATCTGAATTTTGATTTCTGGTTATGATCTCTTTTGGGAGATTGTTGGTTTTTGGTATTTGGCATTTCTATTTTGGCACTTTGATGGTTTTTCCATCTTGTGTTGCCATTGATGCCAAAGGGGGAGATTGTTGGTATTTTGGTTATGTTGATATGGTTTTTTAATTGATGTCAACCCCTATTAACACTTATCAACCTGGCACTTTGGAGGATTGGCAATGTTCACCAGCAAGCAAGTTACTTACGCACAGTCACCGGTATCTGGTACATCGATAGGATATATTATTCACCGGTACTTGGAATGACATTGAAATCACTTGGTTAAGTTGAAGACATCATTTGGACACTTTGTCTTGGAGATTTGTTAATTGATATATTCATATTTGCATATTTGTTATTACCGGCAAATAGGTCCAAAATAAGCATCGAGAGGCTTATCTATTTGAGATTAGCAGGGCACACTTTGGAGATGATTTATTATTGTTGTAAATGCATTAAGCTGACATGTTGAATCAGATATTGCATTGGTTGTTGATTTACTTGTAATTGATTTTATTGTAGTATATTTTAGAGCTGACCTACTAAAATTGGTCTTAGGTTATGGTATATATGTAAGATCTTATTTGTAAGATCAATATGTGATTGGAAAAAAGAATTGTAAGAATGTATATGCGAGAATAAGCAAAGCTATACACGTAGACATCATTTGAAGGTGAAGCAAAGTTTTTGTGAAGGTATATCAGAACTACATTGGTACTATATCTAGCATATGAAGATGTTATTTTGAGCATTACATCATTATTGGATTTAACCATCCAATTGTAGTCAGTGTGACTCCTATTTGTGATTGAGTAGTGAGCTCTAGGTGCTTGGCCTTTCTGCATGTGCAAACCCCATTTGTATACACATACTATCTGCAGTAGTATCATTTGATTGTGGGTAAGGTTTCCCACCGTGGATTTTCCCCTTACAGGGTTTCCATGTACAAATATTGTTGTTATGTGTTGTGGATGTTATTTTCTTTTTGTTTCATGCATTAATCTTTACCAGTACTGCAATTAACTGATAAACTATCTATCGACATAAAGTTTGGTTTATCGATATTAAGCATTAAGGTTGGTTAAGTTGTTTTTGGTTTGAATTTATTAGACAACTGATTCACCCCCCCTCTTGGTTGTCTCTGAGACCTAACAAAATTTACCAGATGTGAATTCACCACCCTGATCTGACCTTAAGAATTTAATTTTCAATCATGTCTATGTCTCAACTTTATCTTTAAAGATCTTTAAAATTTCAAAAGCTTCAGATTTTTCCTTAAGAAAAGTAACCCACATCATTCTATAATAGTCATAAATGATTAGCATAGAATATCTATCACCCTAAAAACTCTTTATTCTAGCAAGACCACATAAATCAACATGAATAAGATCAAGAACATCATTAGATTTACCTTGAATACTCTTAAAAGAAGTTATGACCTACTTTCCCAATTGACATTCCTTACATATCGGATTATAAGGCTTCACAATCTTAGGTATATCTCTAACAACCTTAGTTGAACTGATCTTTTGAATACAATCAAAATTCACATGACACGACCTCTTATACCATAGACAACTCTCATAAATTTATGCAATCAAACATGTCTTCTCACCGGAGTTCAAATGAAAGATGTTACCTTTAGTCGATGGACCGGTTGCAATCCTGAAACCAAATCTGTTAATGATTTTGCATTTTCCATGCTTGAACTATAATTCAAATCCCTTATCCACCAACTATCCTACACTTAAAATTTATGTATTAAATCTTCAACATAATAAACATTATCAATATTATGCTTACCATCCAATGATATAGTTCCTCTTCCTCTGATCATGCATGCTTTGTCATCTCCAAATTTAACTAGTCCACCATGAAATTATTGCAAAGATAAAAACTTCCTTTTATCTCAAGTTATATGATGTGAACAACCATTGCCAATCACCCATTCATCATTGTCTTTAATTTTAGCAGTAAGGTCCTTTTCCTAATTTTGAACATCAGGTACCAGAGCATCTTCCTTAATAGCCAAGTATACCCATTCCTTACCATTATCAGATCCACTAGCCAAATCTTGTGTTGGTTCATCATCAAAATCAGTTACAGCTTCCTCATCCGCATAGTAACATGATTTATCTTTGTTTCTCCTATACTTATGCTTGTTCTGATAATCATGGTTAGGCCTAAAATATCTTCTAGCTTTCTCTTCAAATCTTGAATTACTCTCAGGACATCTAGATGCAAAATGACCTATCTTATTACATGCAAAACATTTAAAAGGTGATTTTCATTCATACTTTCTTTCAACATGACCTTTAGGTACTCTTTTGGCAAATAGGGCTTCCAGTTTCTCAAACTCTTCATCTTCTTTCTTCATTTCATCTAGTTCCTTCACATATAAATCTTTCCATTTACTCTTGTTGGTTGATGATGTAGGTGCATGAAAAGCAGATTCAGTGTTTGCAACTCCTTGAAGACCAAATTTTTCAAGCTCAAAAGTAGACAATTTTCCAACCAAAGTGTCCTGGTTAATAGAAGTGTTAGCCATTGTTCTTAGCTCATTAATTGTAGTAGCCTTCATCTTGTAAGCCGGTAGCAAAGCTCTCAAAACTTTAGAAACAATCTCATCTTCACTTAGAGATCCACCACAACACTGAATTCCCATAACAATTTCATTAACTCTTTCCATAAAAGCAATAATCCTTTCATCTTATTCCATATTTAGGTTCTCATACCTTACCCAGTTACCATCAAGTTTAAAAATTTTAACAGTAGGGTCACCTTCATTCAAAGCTTCCAACTTATCCCATGTAGCCTTCTCATTAGATTGGTTAGTTAATCCCATAATTTGCTGATAAGATAGTGCACTCAATAGTGCTTCTCTACCTCTACAATCATTTTCTGTTGGCATATACACACTCCAATGAGACATTGCATGTGATTGAAGGTTTTGTCATTGATGGAAACCTTGCAATCCTATGGCACCAGCAAGACATTATACCGGCATCAGCAGATCACACTCTACACTGGCACTTAGGACACCGACACCGACACAAAAGAAAGGAAGTATACCGGCACAGAGGCCAATGGGATTTTTGTTATATAATATTTTGTTTATTATTGTAAGCCGACTTGGAAAATTGTAAAATGACTCTAATATATAAAATAGATCATTGTAGACATTTTGAGAGGAATGAGATGTAGAAGCATTAAGGAAAATATTAGGCAGACCTAATTTGTGAAATATAGGTCAAGGGGTATATGTAAAGAACAGAGCAGGAACCGGTATTGAATCAGGCATTGAAGATGCTATTGTAAAGCAGTACAAGATATTGGATTTGTATAATCCTTATTGTAAGTCAGTGAGACTTCCCATTGAGCAGTGAGCTCTAGGCAGTTGGCCTTCCTGCATGTGTAGGCCCCTATTGTAAGTAATATTCTCTTATTGGCTAGTGAGTGAATATTGTGGGTCACAAATCCCATCGAGGTTTTTCCCACACCAGGTTTCCTCATTAAAATCTTGTGTTATGGTGTACTTTTCATGTGGATGTACTTGATTCTGTTTATTGCATTATTTCTTGCATACTGGTACACTGTTATATTATGTTTTGCATGTTTTAAGTTAGGAAATTCTAATCACTGGTTAGATACTGATTCACCCCCACCTCTCAGTATTTGTGGGACCCCTAACAATTGGCATCAGAGCTTGGTCCTCTATTTTCAAAAGCCTAACAGCTTGAGGAAGATCTTGACACTGGTAAAGATGGAAAATCTGATGAAGCAACTTGAAGGAGCTCTTACAGACTATGATGCAGAGAAATTGAAAAATATCAAACTAGAAGATAATTTAAGGGTAGCTCAGGATATCATTCAGGCACTTCAAGAAAATTTTACTGTTGCAAGAAATAAGAGAAGAGAACTTTGTGAAAAATTGCAAAATGAGAATGATGAAAAGGAATCACTTAATGATATGATAAGCAAGTTGAAACAAGAGATCATGACAACAAAAAATGAAATGTAGGACATGACTATGAGATTTTGCAAAGAGATTGAGGATAGGAAGAAGAATGAAGAAGAATTGACTAGAAGACTAAGTGATGCAGCAAATGAGAATACAAGACTTAGCTATGAAAATGACATGTTGAAGATAGATCTGATGCATACTCAGAATGACTCAAATGAATTGATGAGACAAAAAGAAATTTTGGAAAGAGAACTAGAAACTGCAAATCAACACAAAGAAAAATTCAAGAAAAGCTTAGAGGAACTTGGCACCTTGCTGAAGAATCAAAAACCTAAAGGTGACACTTCTGGAATTGGCTTTGAAGTTGGTGAAAGCTCTGGTACTGCAAATACTTAGGATCACAGCAAACCGGTAAGACAACCGAATGCTTATAAATTCAATGGAAAATGCTTTAACTGTAATAAGTATGGTCATAGAGAAAATGAATGTAGATCTTGAAATTATCAAAATATCAACACACCCACCGGTCAATGTTCTAAATGTAACAAAGTAGGTCACAACTCTAAAAACTACATAATGAATGTGAGATGTGTAGACACCTAAAAATGGTCAAACGCTTGCGAGGTCATACTTTAACATTTGCGCATTGCCTCATTTTAGGTTTTTGCGTTGCATTAACATTTCTCCTATGATTCGCACTTGATCTTTATCATTTGCAAGCATCGAGTCATTCTTCTGCATTCTTCAGTCATCTCGTCCTCAAATTTGGTCTTGTCGACAACACTATCCAGTCATGATTTTAATCGATCTTATCCTATTGCATCAATGTGTATGCTTATTTGTCATCATTTTGGACATCGTCAATCCTAATTAGGGTTTTGTCCTCTTATCAATCTTATCAATTTTATCATCAATCTTATCATTTTGGACATCGTCAATCCTAATTAGGGTTTTGTCCTCTTTTCAATCTTGTCATCATGCGATCGATTTGTCATCGATCATTATCATTGTTTGATCTTGTCATTTTGCGATCGATTTGCCATCGATCGTGGTTGTTTTCAATCTTGTCGTCTTGCAATCTATCTTGTCGTCGATTCTTGTCCTCTTGTCGATCTTGTCATTTTGCGATTGATTTGTCGTCGATCGTTATCTGTCTCAATTATGTCAATTTGGATCAATTTGTCATTGTTCCTCATCAATTGGCACATTTATCAACCAAATCATTTATCACATTGGTCATTTATCAATCCAAAATCAAATCAAATCGAGTCAATTATCTTTCAAGACCTAATTCGTCTTCCAGGGTTTCATGATTTAGTCATTTAACCTTGCTTATCATTTTCTTCCTTTAGGATTAAATAATTTATTTATTTATCCTAAGTCTTCTCATTACAATTAAATATTCATTTAATTGGCTAATTGTTCCTCTTTGTGAATGAATTAATTAATAAATGAAAAATTATTGATTAATTCACTAATTTCTAATTTCCATCAAATTCTTAATTTCTAATTTCTAATTTCTAATTCCTAATTCCACCTATTTTCTAATTTCCTAATTGCAATTCCACCTAATTAAATTGTCTTTAGTGCTCCCTATTTTTGTGCTTCATGCGTCATACTCTTGGCATAGCAAGATGTCATAGGGTTCTAGTCATCTAAGTTTTGCATTGGCAATATGTCATAATTTATGACATAGAAGGTGTCATAACCTTCTTCTTTTCACTCAATTTTTCCCATTTTGAAATCAATTGCTTCTAATATCCATTTCATGCTAAATTTGATCTTTTCTCCAATTTTTCTATAAATTGGATGATCTTCATCAATCAAAGTTAATCCTTAATCATATAATCACTTTGTCAAATCACGCTTCTAGTACTCTTGACCAATAACCAACATCAATCTTGCTTTCAATTGTATGTGCACTTGTAGGTGAGATCCATAAATCCATTGAAGAGGAAAGAAGAACAATGGAGTCGCATGGAAGAAGCATTCAAATTGTCATCTGGTTTGCACAATCATTAGTTTTGTATGCTTTGTTTTCATGTCTCTATTGAATGTGTCTTAGGATAGATTCATTGCAATGAATGCATTTGTGATTGAGCTATTATGTTTATCTTGTTTGTGATGATTTCCTATTTCCTATGCAACATTAATTGGTGAACCCAACGTGAATACTAACCTTCTAACCCCTTCACTATGTTTTGGAGTGCTTCTAAGTTGATTTTGCAAGTCAAAAAACCCAAAAATAGGGCTGTGCAGGGTATTCTAGACACTTTTGCGCTTGTGTCATGCATCTTGCACCTGTATCATGCATCATGTGCTTGTGTAGGTGACATCTTGCGCCTGTGTCATACATCTTGTGCCTGTGTCATGAGTTCTGCGCTTGTGTAAAGTCCAGAACAGAGGTGAAAAATGCAGTTTCTACTTGAAATTTTTGGTGTTTTTGCTTTCTATTTTCTGTGCTTTGGATTTTGGTACTAATTATTGGTGCAGGATCTTGGCATATGCATGGCAAAGACTACAAATCAAACTACTAACATGTGTTATGCAAAATCGATGGTCAAAGACAACAAATCAAACCCCTAACTTGGATTTTACAGGTTGCCTTGGAGAAACAACCAAACTATGTGTTTGAGATTTTTAATTAGGCACTTAGTGATTTATAAATAGGTGGGAATGAACATTTGTTTGCTTTGATTGTTGAGTGTGACATTGGAGTAGGAGAGTATGCTCTCATCCTTCATAGGGTGATCAGAAATCCAGATCTTTGATACCATGCTTGTGTTGTTGATTGTCTGTCACATTTAGAGGGCCCGCCTTCCTGACCACTTTACTTTTGCAAGCAAGTGATAATCGTGAGAAGGGGACGACCCAAAGTGAGTACGGCTAGAATTCCTTGGCATTCTAACTCACTATAAAAAAATACCCGATGAGTGAAAGCTTTGAAGGAAGTGTTATGTGGGAATTGCAGTTACTTGGGAAGTGATGACCCTTGGACTCTTTCTCATATCAACATCTAAGTAGGGCCTCTTGGTCTAAATCGTTCTTGCGTGACTACATTTTTTTGGTATCTTGATGGGCTTAATGTCTCAATCACACTTGCGTGACATCAAGGAGTAATGCTTAACAGAAATCCTTACTAAACACCTTGTATTTAGAGGCCAAAAACCCTTCTAGTTTCTTGAGAAGGACAAGTTTGGATACTTGGAAGAGATACTAAGTTCACCATGGGGAGATTTCCATGGGGACTGATGCTTTGGCTGCCCTGAGAAGTGAGTGTCGTGGAGGGGAGCCTGTGGGGTCAAGCATCTGTGTATTCTCCTTGAATCTCATAATGAGTCTACCTCTCAAGTACCTAATGTCTTTGCCTACCATAAGAAATGTGGAAATGCGCATGAGTGTCTTGAGTCTAAGTTGCAATATCTTGTCTTCTTTGCTTGTCAAAAGTTGAATTGCATCTCATTTCAAAAGCAAGACAAATTGATTCAAAACAAGGTTAAACGCAAGAGACATCCATCCAACAAAGGTCCAACAAATCTTCAAAACTCATCTTCAAGTATGGTTGTCAAACATTGTTCAAAATCTTGTCTCAACATTCATGTTACTTACATTTAGGTTCATCCTAGGTTGCATTTTGCAAAATTCATTGTCAACTACCAAGGTTAGGTTTCACCTAAGTCATACTCCTTTGCATATCAATAAGAGTCATCCATTTGCATATGTCCTCTTGCATTAAAGTCATACATTCATACTTTGCATACCCTAGGTTTCTTCATTAAGCTTAGGTCATTATCATATCATATTAGGGTCACTTGCATAGTAATTGTCCCTTTGCATATAGTCTCACAAACTAGGCTTTGTCATACTTGAGTAATCCAAATCTTTGATAAACCCTAAGTCATTGTTAAGAAGTCTAGACCTTATCAAGTCTTTTGTCCTTTTGTCATCAATATCATTTCATCAAACCTAGCTTAGTATCCAAGCATATAGGGGAGACATTGTCATCTTGTCCTTTGTCAATTAAGTCCTTTTGTCCTTTGAGGTCTAGACATCATTTCAATTTCCTAAGGGTCTCTTTTTAGATTTGCATTCAAAAGTTTGTCAAGATCTTGAAAAACAATCAAAAAACGTAGGTTGCATTTTTGCCATAGATTGCATTCTCATTCATTTAGTTCACATTTAGTTTCATATCATACATTATCCTTGAAAAATTCCAAAAATATTGCATTTGCATAGTGACATGACTATTGAAACAAGGTTCCAAGCACCAATGATGCAACAAAGTTTGACATATCAACTGACAATGCAATCACAATTCTATCCAACCCAACAATAAAGCAACATTGATCAAACCTTTTATGATGAAACAAGTCTCCAAATACAAAAACTAGACGAGAAACTAGCTCAAGAAAATGAGATTTTGGAACAAAGAGTGAAAAACATTGCGAAGAATAGATCACAAATGTCTAAAGTGTTTCAAAAATTTCTAGGTCGAAATCCAAATATTGAGCCAATTGATGTAAGATCTCTTATCGAACGATCAAACATACCAGCTCTCCTCTCCCAAATAGAGATGATGAAACAATTTCAAGAAAGGAGACAACATCAATTTCAACATTATGTGCCTCCACAACAAGAACAAGAAGGTGTTTACTATCAATCCAATTTTCAACCAATACAACCAATGGCTCAACCAATTGTTCAACATATGCAACCAATACAACCAATGGTCCAATTTCAACAATATGTCCAACCAACTATACAATGTCAACAAATGGTTCAACCAATGGTGGAATATCAACAAGTTCAATCAACATATCAATGTCAACAACAACAACCAAACATTCAAAAACAAAGGTTGCAGCACACACCAAGCCGAGTTTCAAACATGTCGGAACAATTGAACCAAGTCCAATATCAAAACATGACATCAAACCAAAAACAAGTTCAAATTCCAAATACAACTATGTCAAAACCTCGAAAGAAAGGTGGCTTTATTGCAATGCTCTTAAGGAAATTACCAAGTGAGTTTATTGAGGAAGATCAAGATAATACAACTATGTCTAGCAATGCCTCATCCCCCTGTAAACAAATTGACTCTCTAGTGGCATCTATCCCTACACCTCTAGAAGTTTCACAAGAACCTTCTATATTGTCCTCATCAAACAATACACCCAAGGATGCAATTACCCAAGAGCTATCCATAATTGATTGCCAAGATAATCCAATTCATGATGCACATCCTTGTCATGTTTCAAAAATACAAGACCCAATGCCACAATGCACTTTATTGCCATTACCTATTTTAGAGGACCCCATTCGAAGTCCCTCTTCCTCAGTTTCAAGCATTGATTCCTTGTCAGAATCCATCATAAATGTTCAAAGTGCATCCCCTTCATGCCAAATCATTGATCCCTTGTCAGAATCCCCCATGCATATCCAAAGTCTAACCCCATGTCAAGAGGATAATTTAGAGCATGAAGAAATGAGTCCTAAAGAATATCAAGATCAAGATCCCGAAACCTTATCATCCCATCCAATTGTTGACCAAGATCCCATTTCCCCAGACACTCATGATGATTCCCCTATTTTTGTCCATCCTATCCAAAGTCCTATTGACACTCCATTCCTCGAGCAAGATCAAGATATCCTAGTTCATCCAATCCCAAATGATCCCCTTCCATTTCATGAACACAATGTCCTTTCAAATCCCATAGACATTCCACTTCCTGAGAAAGATCAAGATATCCTTTCCATCCTTTATGATGATCCCATTGAAAGTCAAGAGCAAAGCACCTTTAAAGAGGAATCCAATGATCTTCCTCCTTGTCAAGATCAAAGTATCCTTCCAAATTCATATCCAACACAAGACCCTATCATTCCTTTAGATCCTCCACAAGATCCACTTGTTCCTTCATCTCCTTGTCATAATGCTCCATATACACTCCAAGATCTCATTCCTTTTGATGATACCATTATTCCTCCCATTCCATCTCTTCAAGAGCCTATCATTAAACCATGTCCACTACACAATCCTAGTCCCCCTCATGATCCTAATCCCCCTCATGATTCTAACGTGTCAGTGCAAGATGTTCATGAACCCTCGACATGCATAATGGGTTCTTCCACTTTGGCGCAATCTGATCCACTTCAAGATCTCATTATTTCTCTCATATCATATCCACCTCATAATGGACTAGCATCTTCTTCCCAAAGAAAAGAGTATCCTACAAGTCAAGATATTCATAAAGGCAAAGGAGTAGACCTTCATGAGAAAGAACCCCTTCATATCAAAGAATATACTAATGGTCATGGCTACAGAGCTCACACTCAAGGCATTGGTATCTCTTCAAAGTCAAAATCCAAATGTCCACCTTCCCCATCATCGCTTCCATCCATTCTAGGTCCCTATATCCCTCCATCTCCTATGCAACATCAGCAAAGGCACACATCTTGGAGAACCTTCCATCCATCCCACATGCCTCCATATCATTCCCATCCACACTGACATTCATTCCCTCTTCCAAAAAATTTGAATGCCAAGTATAAGCATCATAAGTCTAGCAATCCACATGTATTCAAGGATCAACATGTCCAATATAATCGACATGTCAAAACAAAGAACAATATGATCTATAAAGAAAAAGAAATATCCAAAAGGCCACAAAGGCCCATTGAGCAAAATAAAGCACATTCAAAATATATATGGGTTCCTAAATCCCTTGTGCAAGCAATGCACTCCAAGGAACCACAAAAGCATGAAAAATCAAAAACCATGTGGATCCCTAAGCAGCTCCTTGAAGTACAAAAAGAAAAATACAACTTGGCATCCAAAATTGCTATTCCTCCATCCAAACCTCTCAAATTTGTTCCTCCATCACCTTCTTCATCCATTTTGGGCCCTTATGTCCCAAAATCCCAAGCTATTCCTCCATCCAACCCTCTCAAATTTGTTCCTCTGTCACCTTCTTCATCCATTTTGGGCCCTTATGTCCCAAAATCCCAAGCTATTCCTTCATCAAAATCTCACAATCTGAGATCCATCTTTCCTCCATCAGTCCATCACCCCTCAAGGTGTGTGCCAATGCCGATCTTGCCAACATTTCCGTCCATTGAAGCCCAATTCTTCCAATACCCCATCCATTATCCAATGCATATTTTCTATCATTCGATCCCTTTGATCCAATCCTTTGCATAAATCCTTGCCTTAGTTTCATCTCATTTTCCATGTCCTTATCCTACCAACGTCATTGAGCATACTTTTAAAGGTCATGGTCCATTTATTTCAAGGCTACTATCCAAAAAAAAAAAAAAGATGCTTGAGTCCTTCTTCCATCCCCTATCATGTGTCCATCTTCTATTGAGAAAGTCAAAATACAAAAAAAAAAAGTGAAAAAAAAAGACAAGAAAAAGAAAAAAAAGCAAAAAAATAATTCGTTCACTAGTGAAAACCTGGCAAACAGGCGCCTTGGGCAAGTACCATGATGAAAACCTGGCAAACAGGCATCATGCGTAATTTATGAACTTCTTGCACAATCACACTTGGGGGCAGTTTTCCTCCTTCATATCCTATTTCCCTTCATTATCCCATCATACCATGTCATACTCCTCCATTATCCTATTGTCCCTCATGTCCATTTCCTCTTTCCACCTTTGATCTTGACAAGGCTAAGGATCATCATGAGCATCATGCATCTTGTTTGCAGCTTTTAGTCTATCATAGCTTTTGGTCTTTATCCATTTGCTTATTATAATCTTTCATCCATATTCCCTAGCTTATTGCAACTTTCTGCCACTATCTTGTATCCTATCCCGACCTTCAGTCCATGTCCCTTATCCATTCTTGGTCTTGCTTATCCTATCCATATCTTATCACTATCCATACACTCTTTTTCATTCCTTGATCTTGATCTGACATAAGGACGCAAAATTTAAACATGGTTTCAAAAACCTCATGCCATGTCACTACTTTACATTGTCATATCCAGTCTCTTGTCCCATCACGCCATAGCCCTTGAAAATTGCATCCGTATTGTCTCCATAATAAAAGGCCTTTATCTTCCCTCTATCCACCAACATATTCAACAAGCCTATTTATTCACCTATCATATTCCTTGCCTTGCTAGACACTGGGGGCAAAATAATTCAAAAAAAAAAAAAAAATCAAATAATGTCCTGAAATAATTCAAAAAAATTGAAAAATGTCCTGAAAAAAAAATCTCCAAAACATTTTAAAATGTCCTGAAAAAATCTAAAAAAAATCGAATAATGTCCTGAAAAAAGTCTTAAAAATTGAAAAATGTCCTGAAAAACATCCATAAAAATCATAAAAAGTCCTGAAAAAAATGAACAAAAAAATTTCAAAACATTAAAATTCAAAAAACAAGCATTTTGCAATAAATGATCCCTTTTGTGCATAGACAGATCGCCGAGTATACATCCAACAACAATTATTCACAACACTGCGCTTTAATGAAATCATGCTTTAACCAGATGAACTTTTTCAATCGAACCAAACATTCAAACTGATCACAATTGTCATCTCAATCGAACATTAGTATCCAAATCATTTGTCCTTGTCTCTACTATCATGGGTCTTATACAGGGTGTGGTATACTCGAAACCAGACAGCATGATCGTCTTATCAGCACTTTCAACTTTTGACAATGAAGATCAAGATGTTTGTTTGATTTGTTGGAATTTGTGCATCTTATCTTTTTCTTGATTTATCTTCGATCATGTTCCTATGTTGCTCGATGATGTCACTGAGTGATTTAGAGTGACCAGGATGGCTCATGGTCTCTTTCTTTTTTGATTGTGATTGTTGTTTGTCTGTGATGTGTCTGTCTTTTGCAAAAAGGGTTGCACTTCAGCTCTGGCCTTCAATGCCATGATGCTTCGCATCCATTTTGCTACATAAAAATAAAGGTTCTCACCTACAAAGTGCATTACTGAAAGCAAGTTTTTCTTCATCCTCTCTAATTTCCCTCTGTCTCATTTCTTCTTACTAACATTTCTTCCGTCAGTCCGGATAGTCAGTTCGGTCTAGTGCTCCGATTTCCAACCATACATACTGCATCCTGCATCCATTTGGTTAGTACATTTGCATTACATCCAGCATCATATCAAGCATTTTATCCATTTCATACTATCAATGCATCAAAAGCGCATAAACAACTATACATTCATACATGTTCCACAATGGTACATCAACAGTGCATAAGTCATCCATACATGCAAAATAACATATGTCATAACACATTGCATCCCATCATATCGATGCATATCATATCATCTGCCACAATAAATATCGGAGTACAAAATCGGATTGTCTGTCCTAAGTATGGTCCGCAAGCTGACTACAACATGTCAAACTACATAATGTCCACTGTCTATCATAAGGAGTACATGCCTCTGTCACTGGGTGCTCCCTTTATCCTCCTCATCCTTGCCATATCTCAAGTCCTACTACTGTATCTCTCTCTATGCTCCTGAGTCTATGTCGTAGCATGAAACAGTCTGGTCGATTCTCCCGTGTGATCAACGGATATTGTCGACTCTGCATCACAATTGGGGCAAATTTTGTCAGTTTTAGGGTTTGCTCCTACGGGTTGTATTTCCTCATTTTCATGTCCAAATCAGGGTGTTTTTCATCTACATTGACCTATCCTACCCTTATCCCCCCTTTTTCCAATCATTTGCATGTCATTTTGACCAAAACTAGGGTTTTCATGCACTCTTGCGCCTATGTTAGAGAACCTGTGCCTGTGTTAGGTAAATTGCGCTTATGTCTTCCTACACAAGCATAGAAGACATGACACAAGCGCAGAATTAGACCACACAAGTGCAGAAGTCCTCTTTTTCATCCCCCGTGGGCCCCGCAATGTCTCGAAAGCAATCAAAATTCATGAAATTGAAAACATGGGTTTTTGAGATCCATACCGCTGCTCCTACGTCCTCCGGTCATCTGAATGTGCATACACATTCTCCAAGGTGATCCGCCATGGGAATGTTCACCATCTCTCTGCACGTGTCCTTGTCCAGAGCAACAAATCCTCCTCTTTAGCTAGTGCAAATGAGCAATTTTCCATCTCTTGGTCTCATTTATAGCCCTTTGTCATTGCATAGATGGACGTGCATCCTCTCCATCTTATGTTGGTCACGGTCTTGTGCACCTTAAATTGCTTGTCCTTCCTGCATCCGATCTCCGATTATCAGTCTGTTTGATCCTATCATTTTTTATTGATCAATTGGCCTCTTTTCTGCATGTTTCCGTCCAATTCCTCGAGGGGGCATGCATATGTCATTGTTATTGTCTGGGGCATTTTCATTATTATTCTTTGAAACAACGCTTAAAATCGCATTGTCTCAAAGAGGGGCAAAATGTAGACACCTAAAAATGGTCAAATGCTTGCGAGGTCATACTTTAACATTTGCGCATTGCCTCATTTTAGGTTTTTGCATCGCATTAACATTTCTCCTATGATTCGCAATTGATCTTTATCATTTGCGAGCATCTAGTCATTCTTCTGCATTCTTCAGTCATCTCGTCCTCAAATTTGGTCTTGTCAACAACACTATCCAGTCATGATTTTAATCGATCTTATCCTATTGCATCAATGTGTATGCTTATTTGTCATCATTTTGGACATCGTCAATCCTAATTAGGGTTTTGTCCTCTTATCAATCTTATCAATTTTATCATCAATCTTATCATTTTGGACATCGTCAATCCTAATTAGGGTTTTGTCCTCTTTTCAATCTTGTCATCATGCGATCGATTTGTCATCGATCGTTGTCATTGTTCGATCTTGTCATTTTGCGATCGATTTGCCATCGATCGTGGTTGTTTTCAATCTTGTCATCTTGCAATCTATCTTGTCGTCGATTCTTGTCCTCTTGTCGATCTTGTCATTTTGCGATCGATTTGTCGTCGATCGTTATCTGTCTCAATTATGTCAATTTGGATCAATTTGTCATTGTTCCTAGTCAATTGGCGCATTTATCAATCAAATCATTTATCACATTGGTCATTTATCAATCCAAAATCAAATCAAATCGAGTCAATTATCTTTCAAGACCTAATTCGTCTTCCAGGGTTTCATGATTTAGTCATTTAACCTTGCTTATCATTTTCTTCCTTTAGGATTAAATTATTTATTTATTTATCCTAAGTCTTCTCATTACGATTAAATATTCATTTAATTGGCTAATTGTTCCTCTTTGTGAATGAATTAATTAATAAATGAAAAATTATTGATTAATTCACTAATTTCTAATTTCCATCAAATTCTTAATTTCTAATTTCTAATTTCTAATTCCTAATTCCACCTATTTTCTAATTTCCTAATTGCAATTCCACCTAATTAAATTGTCTTTAGTGCTCCCTATTTTTGTGCTTCATGCGTCATACTCTTGGCATAGCAAGATGTCATAGGGTTCTAGTCATCTAAGTTTTGCATTGGCAATATGTCATAATTTATGACATAGAAGGTGTCATAACCTTCTTCTTTTCACTCAATTTTTCCCATTTTGAAATCAATTTCTTCTAATATCCATTTCATGCTAAATTTGATCTTTTCTCCAATTTTTCTATAAATTGGATGATCTTCATCAATCAAAGTTAATCCTTAATCATATAATCACTTTGTCAAATCACACTTCTAGTACTCTTGACCAATAACCAACCTCAATCTTGCTTTCAATTGTATGTGCACTTGTAGGTGAGATCCATAAATCCATTGAAGAGGAAAGAAGAACAATGGAGTCGCATGGAAGAAGCATTCAAATCGTCATCTGGTTTGCACAATCATTAGTTTTGTATGCTTTGTTTTCATGTCTCTATTGAATGTGTCTTAGGATAGATTCATTGCAATGAATGCATTTGTGATTGGGCTATTATGTTTATCTTGTTTGTGATGATTTCCTATTTCCTATGCAACAAGATGTTATGTTTGTGGAAGATTTGGACATTTATCTAATCAATGCAGAACCCAAACTGACATAGGTTATGGAAAAGCTATTCAGAAAAATAATGTAACTTGTTATGCATGTAACAAGATTGGGCATATTTCTAAATTTTGTAGAAGTAAAGGAACACCGGTAGACAACAAAAGTTCTAGCTTGAAAGGTAAAGAAAAAGTTGAAGAGGTTAAGCAAGAATTCTCAAAACAATGGATTAGGAAAGCTGATCTAAATATTGGGAATACTCCTCCACTGGTAGAACCAACCAATGCTTCACCAGTAGGATAGAGTGATGCCTCACCAGAAGGATAGAGTAGTGCTCCACCAATAGGAAGTTTTTCATCTAATTGAAGAAAATTTCCTTGAGGGTTTGGCAATCTATTGATACATGTGCTATTATTCCCTCGGTTAGAGATTAGAAGTTGGAAATTACTTATTACCGGCAAACAATGTTAAGTGAATACTTAACTAGCATGCAATTAATGTGGTAGATGGCGAAGAGACATTATAAAGTTAAGGTTTTGGCTCCATTTCATTTCACTGTGATTTCAAATTTTCAAAGAGCGCGAAGACTCCAAGCTAAGGCATTTCGAGCAAGAAGTAAGCACACTCCAAGAAATCATCCATCCAAGGCAGTAACAGGTATTTAATCATGGCATCCACCTCTGCAATTGAATACATAGCAAACCCTACTATTGTTGAAGTAATAAAAAGACCTAGGCCTATATTTTAGTTAGTTCCCGAGATAGCAAGGAAGGATGATACCTTAGGTGCTTTTTCTCAAATTCCTAAGGGAGTTGTATATGCTGAAGACCCTAGAATGTACATCCACTACAACATTGAAGAGTTAGGAGATGAGGAAATTAAAACCATGTATAAAACCATGATATGTGATAATACCGGCAATATAAAGGATGAACACAAGATCATTGAGACCCTAGGATTTACATAAATCCTTATCATTCCTGAATTTCCAAAGGATGTGATTAGGATAGTTTTAAGCAAGGTAAATGGAGAATTTTTCTGGTTAGATGCAATCCACAAGATCACCAAGGAAGCTATGAAAGCTATCACAGGGTTACCGACCACCGATAAAAGACTAGATAAAACCAAGAAAGTTTCCAATGACCTAGTTATAAACCTAACTGGTGCAACATTCGATAAGAGGTCTCTAAGGGTTAATGATGTAAAAGATATCAATGTGAGATTCATTTGTATGATATTAGGGTATAAAGCTACTCATGCTAATAGACTCAATTCAATTTCAATTTTATGCATTAAGAGTGCTTATGATATGGTCACATATAATGCAAAAATTGACATATGTGAATGGTTAAAGGATGAATTAATTGACAACCTTGGAAAGATCAAGAAGGACAAGAAAGGAACTTTCAGATTTGCAAATTTGTTAGTATGCCTAATGCTACACATAACAAAATAGGTTCCTGGTATAGGTTACAAAGAACTTGGATATGACATACCGGTAGGCAACCAATTGACCAAACTATTCAATAACATGGGTGAGAACAAGGAAAACAATATTAATGACTTCTTTCAAGAATTAAAAGCCAAAATGAAGAAAAGAGTAAGGTTATCATAGAAGATTGTAGACAAATACAAAGATGATATATGCTTTGTCATCAAGAAAGATGAAATCTGGATGGAAGCGGTCATCCCAAGGACAGTTTGGTAACCGAGATGGGCTATGAAATAGATGATCACATAGTTGAAACATATGCCATAGCACTTTTGGAAGCCCCCAGAGAACCAAAAGAAGAAGTATTTGGTAGTGCTGAAACCATAGAAAGCCAAATACAATCAAAGAAAAGGGTGAAAAATGTTGAGGCAGTTGTAAGGAAAGGGTCCAGACAAGCAAAAGCCATTAAGGAAGATGTATTGAAGAAAACTGGCATAACAGAGGATGAGTTAGCAGCTCCACAGCCTGAAACTCACCTATCACCGGTAGGTACTTCTTCAGGAAGTGACATGCCTGCAACTTTCAAAAGAGTTGTAAGAAAAAGAGATCCCTCACTGGCAACCACACCTTCACCTAGGAGGACAAGGCAAAAGCAACAAGCAGTGAGATCTCCGGTTAGAAAGGCCACACCAAAGAAGAAACTGACACCCAAGAAGAAGAAAAGGACAAACAAAGACTTAGCTCCTCTTGATATACTACTGAATGAAATCATAGAGGAAGGTAAACTAAAGAACATAGAGAAAATATATGACACTCTAACAGCTGATGAGAAAGAACAAGTTGAAAATAGTGTTATATTGCACATAGATATGTACAAGAAATTTTTGATGGAACTAGTCAATGAAATTCCTAATGAATTATTCAAAAGACTAGAGGCAAGAAGAAAGGCAGTGATAGAATTGGATAAGAAAATAAAAATTGAGAAGTTACTTGTTGTATATCCGATAAAATCTCCACAAGAAATTGATGATTTGATTGCAAAAGCCAACTGGTCAGTATTCTCTACTGCACACCGGCATATTTCACTAATGGCAGGAAGAGTTAATGAAGTGACAGAGGAAACAGAAGATGGATGGGATATATTCCTGGTTGAGAAAGAAAAGCAAGAAGAATACAGGAACCCTAAACCCATAAAAGTTTATCAGAAAGATAGAGACAAGGGGAAAGGTAAAGTTGGTGGACCACCAAGTATCAAGGTTAGAGACAACTTACCCCCACCTTCTTTAAATACTCCACTGGTAAAATAACAACTACTGAAGATCAACTGGTAGGTGAGAGTATGGATGTAGAGGATAATAATCCTAATCCTGAAGTCCTATATACTAGGAATGTTGATACTCAGAAAATCAACATAGTAGTAGACAAAGATACAACTGTTAAGTCAGATATGGCTAGTGAGACTTCGGTAGCAGGGGAAACTGATAAACTGGTAGAAGATAAAGAGAAAAAGATAGAGACTGAAACACAGACTGAAGCAATGCAACAAACTAAGAAACAAACAGAGCTAAAGGCTCTGAAACAACAACAACTGGAATAGGTACATAAGGAAACAGTGCCACCGGCAACTAGTGAAGTAGGAAAACTAGTGCTTAAAGAAATGCAGACACAAACAAACCTACCAGAGGTCAAAACAAGCTTGGTTACTTCCACCGGTACTCAGATTGTTGATTCATCATCAAGATTCAAATCAACCAATGTGACTAAGGTGCTATTAGATTCTATCAAGAAAATAACCGACTGCAGCTCACAAGCTTACAAAGTAATTGATGATTCCATACCAATTTTGAAGGTAATTGCTCCAAATTGTAATATAGATAACAAAGATTCTTTAGGACAATTGGATACATTGTGTAAATATATCTTAGAAAACATTGAGAAAATAAAAGAAGAGTCACTAAAGGATAAAGTAGAAGTTGAAAAATAGAAATTCTTTGATGAGCAAATAAAGAAGTGTAATAGAGATTTTGACACACTTCTATTGGAACTATGTAATTTGTTGAAAGATTACAAAAATCTGTACAAAGATACTTGTAAAACAAACTTTTTGACTGTAGATACAGACAAGAAAATGAGCAAGGTACAGGATGAGATAAATAAACTTGTAGATAATTTTGTCAACTCACCTGATACACTATTAGTTTTTGAAGAGAAGATAACAAATTCTGAGGAAGAACTACTCAAATTGGAAAGAGAGAAAGAAAGAATAATAAATAAGGCAAAACATTTGAGATCTAAACTAAGTCCAAGATTGGACTATCTAGCATCTCTATGGAAGGAAATTTCTGAGGCACTAATATAGGGAAGCAAAACACCGGCAGAGCATTTGTAGCATCTCATCGGTACAGTGAAGAGAACAGAGACAACAATAAAGGATAGCAAGAAGTTTATGGATAGTATAAACTTGATTTTGGGAGACCTTTTTCAAATTATAACTACCCAGCTACAAGATTGAAACTACAAACTCTACTAACATCTTGACAACCTTTGTCATTGATGCCAAAGGGGGAGTAGTGGGATGAGAAAATTCAAATCATAGGAATCATATGCTCAGGGGGAGCACACACATTTTTGGTAACATTTTTGGACTACACATTTTTGGATACTTTTTGAAATTTCTTATGAGTGTTGCCATCAATGCCAAAGGGGGAGATTGTTGGCATATGCACACTCCAATGAGACATTGTATGTGATTGAAGGTTTTGTCATTGATGGCAACCTTGCAATCCTATGGCGCCGACAAGACATTATATGGGCATCAGCAGATCACACTCTACACCGGCACTCAGGACATCAGCATCGGCACAGAAGAAAGGAAGTATACCGGCACAGAGGCCGACAAGATTTTTGTTATATAATATTTTGTTTATTATTGTAAGCCAACTTGGCAAATTGTAAAATGACTCTTATATATAAAAGAGATCATTGTAGACATTTTGAGAGGAATGAGATGTAGAAGCATTAAGGAAAATATTAGGCATACCTAATGTGTGAAATATAGGTCAAGGGGTATATGTAAAGAACAGAGTAGGAACTGGTACTAAATCGGGCATTGAAGATGCTATTGTAAATCAGTACAAGATATTGGATTTATATAATCCTTATTGTAAGTCAGTGAGACTTCCCATTGAGCAATGAGCTCTAGGCAGTTGGTCTTCTTGCATGTGCAAGCCCCTATTGTAAGTAATATTCTCTTATTGGCTAGTGAGTGAATATTGTGGGTCACAAATCCCATCGAGTTTTTTCCCACACCGGGTTTCCTCATTAAAATCTTGTTTTATGGTGTACTTTTCATGTGGATGTACTTGATTCTATTTATTGCATTATTTCTTGCATACCGGTACACTGTTATATTATGTTCTGCATGTTTTAAGTTAGGAAATTCTAATCACTAGTTAGATACTGATTCACCCCCCCTCTCAGTATCTGTGGGACCCCTAACATTTTCAATGTCCTTATCTAGGCTTTATGTAGGAGGATTACCAGATGCCCGATTATGAGGCGTATAGCCTTTCTCCGTGATCTCCCAAATTTCTTTCCCAATACATCTCAAACGACTCTCCATCTGAATCTTCCATACTATTTGTATTTTAGTTATGTTTATATGGTTTTATCATTGATGTCAACACCTATTAACACTTATCAACTCTGTCACTTTGAATTATTGGCAATGTTCACCACCAAGCAAGTGACTTATGCACAGTCACTGGTATCTAGTACACCGGCAGGATATATTGTTCACTGGCACTTAGAATGACATGGAAAACACTTGGATATGTTGAAGACATTGTTTGGACACTTTGTCTTGGAGATTTTTTCATTGATATATTCGTATTTGCATATTTGTTGTTACCGGCAAATGCGTCCAGAATAAGCACTGACAGGCTTATCTATTCCTGATCAGCACGACATGCTTTGAAAATGATTTTTTTGTTATTGTAAATGCATTAAGCTGACATGTTGAATTGGATATTGCATCGGTTATTGATTTACTTATAATTGATTTTATTGTAATATGTTTTAGAGCTGACCTACTTAAATTGGTCTTAGGTTATGGTATATATGTAAGATCTTACTTGTAAGATCGACATGCGATTGGGAAAAGGAATTGTAAGAAGATATATGTGAGATTAAGCAGAGCTATACACGTAGACATCATTTGAAGGTGAAGCAAGGTTCTTGTGAAGGCATATCAAAACTACACCAGTACTGAATCCAACATAGGAAGATGTTATTTTGAGCAGTACATCTTTATTGGATTTAACCATCCAATTGTAGTCAGTGTGACTCCTATTTGTGTTTGAGCAGTGAGCTCTAGGCGCTTGGCCTTTCTGCATGTGGAGACCCCATTTGTATACACATACTATGTGCAGTAGTATCATTTAATTGTGGGTAAGGTTTCCCACCATGGTTTTTCCCCTTATAGGGTTTCCATGTACAAACATTGGTGTTATGTGTTGTGGATGTTATTGTCTTTCTGTTTCATGCATTAATCTTTATCAGTACTGCAATTAACTGATAAACTATCTACTGGCATAAAGTTTGGTTTACCAATATTAAGCATTAAGGTTGATTAAGTTGTTTTTGGTTTGAATTTATTAGACAACTGATTCACCCCCCCCCCCTTCTCAGTTGTCTCTAGGACCTAACAATTGGTATCAGAGCTTAATCCTCTTTTTGTTGAGGTTGAACTTCTTGAAGAGATCCAATGTCTACTAACTATTTTAGGAACGACAGTCCTAAACTGGATGGAACCAACTATGGCATATGGAAGATCAGAATGGAGACACATCTAAATTGCATTGGAAAGGACATCTGGGATGTTCAAAGAATGGCTATACAACTCCTACTCCTAGTCAGCCTAATCCACCTACCTTAGGAAAAGATGAAGAAAATCATTGCAAAGCAAGGTATGCACTTTTGCGTGCATTATCAGATCAACAAATCATGGAATTATCAGATAGATCCAATGCTAAAGCTATTTGGGATCATTTAGAAACATTGAATGAAGGAGATTCCACAATCAAAATTGCAAAACTTGAAAGCTTCTGGGTTAGGTATGAAAATCTGAAAATGGAAGAAGATGAAAGGATTTATGCTTTTATGGAAAGAGTAAATGAAATTGTTTTGGGTATTAAATGTTGTGGAGGAACCTTAAGTGAAGATGAAATTGTTTCAAAAGTTTTAAGAGAATGTCCACTGGAATATAAAATGAAAGTTATAGTTATAAATGAGTTAAGAACAATGCCTAATACATTAGTAACTAGGGACACATTGAATGGAGAACTTTCTACTTTTGAAATTGAGGAATTTGGTCTTGTTGCTACTATAAAGACAGATTTAGCTTTTAAGGCATCAACATCATCTGCACCATCATTTGACAAGTCTGATTGGAAATCCTTTTATGCAAGAGAACTTGAGGCAAGCAGGAGAGAAAATGAAGAACTTGAAGAACTTGAAGCACTCTTTGCAAGGAACATGCCTAAAGGTCCAGTTGGAAGTAAGTATGAAGGTAAAGAACCCTTTAAATGTTTAATTGTAATAAGATTGGTCATATGGATTCAAGATGCCCTTATAGACATGCTAGACTAAGAGAAGAAGCTAGAAGAACATACAAGCCTAACCCTGAATATCAGAGATACAGATTTAAGAAGAATAAAGATAAATCTTGTTATCTTGCTAATGAAGGAGTCACTGATGATTATCATGAAGATGCAGTAGACAATGGATGGGTTTTTGTTGCTATAACAGAAGATCAACCAACACCTATTGTTCAACTGGTAGAGCAGGCCATGACAGCTAAAGTTGAAGTTAAGGATGAATGGATCATTTATTCAGGATGTTCACATCATATGATTGGTGATAAAAGAAAATTCTTGAACTTTTAGGAGTATAATGTTGGTTTGGTAAGATTTGGAGATGATAAAGCTTGTTTGATCAAAGGAAAAGGTACTATATCTCTTGAGGGTAAGCATAATATTGACAATATTTACTATCTAGAAGGTTTAAAGCATAATATTTTGAGTGTTGGTCAATTAGCTGAAAAAGGATTTCAGTTACAATTCAAGAATTGAAAATGAAAAATTATGAACAGAATTGGTTTGGAAATTGCAACCAGTAATCAAACTAGAGGTAATATCTTTCATTTGAATAATAGTGAAAAGACATGCTTGATTGCACATATTGATAAAATTTGGTTATGGCGTAAGAGACTCTGTCATGTAAATTTTGATTGCATCATAAAAATCAGTACTACTAAGGCAGTTAGAGACTTACCTAAGATTGTTAAACCTCACAATCTGATATGTAAGGAATGTCAATTTGGAAAACAAGTTAGAGCATCTTGTAAAAGTATTCCAAAAAAATCCAATAATGCTCTTGATTTAATTCACACTGATTTATGTGGTCAAACTAGAACTAAAATCTTACAAGGTGATAGGTATTTTATGGTAATCATTGATGACTATTCTAGAATGTGTTGGGTTACTTTTCTCAGAGAAAAATCAGAAGCACTTGGGAAGTTACAACTATTCAAGGTAATGGTAGAAAATGAAACCGGTAAGAAAATCAAATGTCTAAGATTAGATCAAGGAGGTGAATTCACATCTAAGGAATTTAATGCATTCTGTGAAGTAAATGGAATCAGAAGACAATTATCAGCACCCCGAACACCACAACAAAGTGGAATTGTAGAAAGGAAAAACATAACTATCTTGGATGTAGCTAGAAGTATTTTATCAAAAGCGAATCCACCACATGTATATTGGAGAGAGGCAAAAACACAACGGTCTATACATTCAACAAAGTTCACATCAAAGGTGAAACCGGTAAGACCCCTTATGAAATATGGTTTGGTATTACTCCTACTCTTAAATATTTCAGAATATTTGGAAGTAAATGCTTTATTAGAAGAGATGAGTATATTGGCAAATTTGATCCTAGAAGTGATGAAGGAATATTTCTTGGTTATTCATCTAAGAGCAAAGCATATAGATGTTTTAACAAAAGATTGTAGAAAATTGTTGAGAGTACAAATGTGAAGATTGATGAAGAGTTTAAAGGAACTTCAAGGTATATAGACTCTGAACCGGCAACAAAGATATTGACAAATGAACCTACATTGAATCCACCAGTACAAAATGAAGATCCAGTTACACCGGTATCATCTGAAATTCCACTGTAACTAAGGAACAGTAGCAAACGAAGACACCTCGATATGTAAGACTGGATCACTCTGAAAATCAAATCATTGGGAACAAGTATCAAGGAGTTATGACAAGAGGAAGACTTGTGAATGAAGAGGTGTGTCTTATTTCTCAAATTGAACCATCATCAATTAATGAGGCATGTGAAGATAAACACTAGATCAAAGCTATGGAAGAGGATCTAGAACAAATTGAGAAGAATAACACATGGACATTAGTTCCCCGACCTAAAGACAAAAATGTGATTGGAACAAAATGGGTATTCAAAAAAAACTTAATGTAGATGGTAAGGTAATCAGAAATAAAGCAAGACTAGTGTGTAAGGGATATTCTCAGAAACAAGGAATTGATTATAATGAAACCTTTGCACCGATAGCTAGAATTGACGCAGTCAGATTATTCTTGGCTTTTGCAGCACACAAGAACTAAAAATTATATCAAATGGATATAAATGTGCATTTTTGAATGAAGATCTTGAAGAAGAAGTTTACATTGAGCAACCTGATGGATTTTCTTTGATAGATAACAAAGATATGGTTTGCAGGTTAAGGAAAGCTTTGTATGGGTTAAAGAAAGCTCCAAGAGCTTGGTATGCTAGATTGGATAAATATCTTTTGAAGATTGGATTTTCTAAAGGAAATGATGACAACAACTTATACTATAAAGTGAATAATGATGACATCTTGTGATGAATACTAAGAGGGGGGGGTGAATTAGTATGCCAAAAATCAATGTACTTAAACACTTTGCTAGACTAACAGTAAACCGACAAAATAGTTTAGCAGACAAACCGATTAGCACACATGCAAACCAAATAGAAAATAATGCATTCACCCACAGGAGCACAAACACCATAACACAAGAGATTTTGACATGGAAACCCAAATGGGAAAAACCATGGTGAGATGGAACTCATAAGTAACTATCTGCAGAATAGGAACCAGACCGGTTAAGGTCAGACCGATTAAGATCATACAGTGTTCTTTACCAAGATAGATCCTGTTAGGGATCTCAATCTTTGTTAGGAGATAAGTCCGATTAAAGACTACCTTGCTAGAGGATTTTAGATCCACAGATGTAAACCACCTTATTAGAGGATTTACAAAAGGCTTTTTGGGCCTACCCGGTTAAAGGCTTCAGACTTGTCGAAGATGTGAGTAATCAACAAGTGAGTGATGTAGCTAATAGCACAGATTGCTTGGTTAGATCCTTGATAGCTCATTCCTAATGCATTCCAGCATTACTTTAGTCTTCTAGACATTCATACTCTTTCTAACTGATCAACCACCTTAAACCCTAGCAACAACATAAAACCCTAGACATGATGTCCTTTTAAAGGAATTTGATTTCATGTTGGTCCAATAGGATTACAATACAATTTCCTAGGTTAAATGCATCTAGAAATATTCTATAACACAACACAAAAAGAACCATTGAAGTGTCGACACCGTCAAACAATCGGTGGATGGTAACTCATCACAAAATGTTGGTTGGTAACTCATCACAGAGTATTACCGGTTCATACAAAATACTGGTTTAAGAAAAATACCGGTTGTTGGTTTGACAAAATGAAGACTAGGAAATATGTGTTCTGTCGCTTTGTTCCTTCGTACTGCTTGAGACCCTCGACCCGGTTGGGGTTAGCATACCACTTTAGATCGGTAAAACACTTTCTACAAAACACCAATAGTCTAGGGACTATAATGCATCAGACTGATTGGGAACAATTTTCGGTTGAGCATAACTCATACATATAAAAGTGATCTCAATGCAAGTGTGTATCCATCAATGACAATCACAATAGAATCATCAAAAATGCCAACAATCTCCCCCTTTGGCATTGATGGCAACACTTAGGAAATTTTGACATCTAAGTGTTTTACATCAAAAATATGCCATAATCAAAATTACTCCCCCTAAGCATATACACTATCCCTTTTGCATAAAATACAATGTTTACTACTTCTTAACAGAAATAACATGAAAGTATACTTCAAAACATTCAAAATTTATACTTCTACCCCTTTTCCAACAATGACAAAAATAATATTACAGACTAACCCCTGTGTCATTAAAATAATAAGAGTTTATGACAGTAAAGAATAAAACTTGTCAAAAACTGATTTAAAGTCCTGCAAAAATTGTTTCATAGATAAAGACAAGGACTCAAGTAGGGAGGTAGCCACTTCCTTCTTTGTTTGCATCTGGGAGACCTGTTCTTCCATGGCATCTAATGTGCTCATCTCTTGAGTCACCGTTAAGGCATCCAGATTTAGATAACATTTTTGAAGTATCTGCAGGAGAGGGAGTAGAACCAATTGGAGTTCCTACAAATCTCGAGTCTGGTTGCTGATTTCCAACTCTATTTTGGTAGATTGGATGTGAAACCGGTGAATGGTTTGCCCATAAGCTATAAAAGAGTCATACGACAACTTGAAGGTACTCATATATAACTGCAATTCAGTTTGTAGCTTTTGCTTCTGTACAAGCACATCATCATAGAAGAGATGGGGTTGGCAAATCTTACTCAGTAGTAGATTCCCCTCATCCAGAGCATTTCTTATGTCTTTTTGTGCTTTTTGCAATTCATACAAGATCTCATTAAGCTTCTTCACCAGGGCAATGTTGAGAGCCTTTTGATGCTCTTTCTTGGAATTTGCCTCTGCTACCTCTTCTAGGTTCTGCACCTGATCATCCACTACTGTGCATAGGAGCTTCAATTGTGCCAATGATGAGTCAGTACTGGGGAGGTTTGTGTCAGGTAACAAACTGGTAAGAGTGTCCATTGTAGCTTGGATCACATCTTCCTCCTTCTTCCTCCTTAACACTTCAAGGTGTTCTTGAGCAACCTTAATGCTCTATAGAAGCTCCAATTCATTTGCAAACTAGAGGTCAATAGGACTAGTGAGGTCAGCTAGTTTGGCTTGACTACTGGTTGCCTTTGGAGTCTCCATCTGTGTGCTCTTTGCTGCTTCTACTTCCTTGTCCTCCTCTGCCTTCTTCTTCTCCGCTTCTTTTCTCTTTTCCTCTTCTTTATCCTCCTCTGCCTTCTTCTTCTCTACTTCCTTCCTCTTCTCCTCTTCCTTTTCTTCCTCTTCCTTCTTCTTCTCTGCTTCCTTCCTCTTCTCCTCTTCCTTTTCTTCCATTGCCTTCTTCTTCTCTGCTTCGTTCCTCTTCTCCTCTTCCTTTTTTTCCTCTGCCTTCTTCTTTTCTGCTTCCTTTCTCTTCTCCTCTTCCTTTCTTTTCTTCTCATCCTCTTTTCTCTTTTCTTCCTATTTTCGTTTCTCCTCATCTTCTTCCTTTTTCTTCTTCTCTTCCTTATCCTTTTCTTCTTTCTTCTTCTTTGCATCTTCTTGTTTCTTTTTCTCTTCATCCTCTTGTCTTCTTTTCTTCTCATCCTCTTTTCTCTTTTCCTCCTGTTTCTGTTTCTCCTCATCTTCTTCCTTTTACTTCTTCTCTTCCTTATCCTTTTCTTCCTTCTTCTTCTTTGCATCTTCTTGTTTCTTTTTCTCTTCATCCTCTTGTCTTCTTTTCTTCTCATCCTCTTTTCTCTTTTCCTTCTATTTTTGTTTCTCCTCATCTTCTTCCTTTTTCTTCTTCTCTGCCTATTTCTTTGCTACCTCTTCCTATTTGTCCTCTGGTTGCTTTTCAACCTATTTGGCCTGCTTCTCTTGTCATGTTGCTTCAAATGGTGTGTCCTGTGCAACATCTTCTACATCTAGAGCATCGACATCAATAGTGTCTGTAGGTTCAATAACCGGGTTTCCTTATTATCAAACACTTCATTCGGTTTAGTTATTGCCGGTTGTTGCTCAGCCTTCCTATTGGCTTCAACCACTTGATGCATCTTAAGAGCTTCTAGAGCAAGAGTGTGTGTATTTTTTATCACTTCTTGACTCTTTCCTTCCAGCAACAGGAGTCTTCTTCTTCTCATGAAGAAGAGGCCTTTGTATTTATTCATAACTTCGAAAAGTTTTGAATTTGATACATCAGGAAAATGTTGAGAAAAATTTTTCTCTCTTATTTCCTGTTCTTTTTCTATGGCAATGCACCATTTATTGTCTAAGGAGCTATACAAAGAATCCAGTGTCTTAGATCTAATTTCTGAAGGCAACCGATCATTAACACATAAATACTTAATGATTTCTTGTTCAACTGCTTCCTCTTCATCATCATTGAAATCATCAAAATAATCAATCAAATCATTTAGCACTTTTCTCCTAATATTTTGAATGGTTCTTTGATAATGTGTCAAAGGTTTGTAGGAAGAAATGTCAATATTTACTGGTGTCGATGATGCCAATTCATTCTTTGTCTTTTTCCTTGCTTGTCTTGTCTTCTTGGGTTTTTCTTCAAACACAGTTTCTTCTGAGTCCAGTGAATTATTCCTCATCTTCCTCTTTCGTTTGAAGACTTTGGTAGGTGCCACTTCTAGTTTCTTCTTTGCTGGTGACCACTTGGTCACTTTCGGACTAGCTGCAGTAACTAGTGCCAATGCCGAAGGCACTGCCTTTCCTTTCTTTTCAGGAGGTTCTACAACCGGTGCAACCCTTTCCAGACAGGTGCCAGTTCTCTTTGCCTTAGGATCAAGAGTTGAGGTGATTAGGGTAGAAGCATACCCATCCAGCATATCATACATCACCTCATAGCCCATAGGCTCTACTTATTCCTGTCTAGGCTCAACGGCCTCCATTATGCATTCATCCACATTGATGATAAAGCAGATATCATCTTCATATTTCTTGACAATGTCACCGAATATACTCATCCTCAGACTCATCTTTCTTCTGAACTCATCAAAGTACTTATTCAGAACTTCAAGGTAGCCCGTTCCAACTGCTTGCAGGTTTTCTTTGATCTGCTTGGTAACTGGTTGGTCCGCAAACCACTGAATATCTCCCACTCTGGGGAAGTAACCTTGGAAGTAGAAAAATAGTCCTACTAGTAGTTTTCCAAACTTGAATTTTAATGCATTATCCTATTTGATTGATTTAAGATTCAATAGGAGTTTCCTTTGCATACCAGTGTAGAGGTCAAACAATGCATCTTCCTTGATCATCTGGTAAGCGGCATTTACCGCTGCAGCAAATACATAGTTAATTCTGCTGGCATGGAATGTCCGGTATCCAATCACCATGCATGCATATTTCATGAGGTCATCCTTGATGGAATTAATAGTCATTCCTCATGAGTCGCTCACTGAATCAGTGAGCTTGGTCATTTCAGTCTTGATGATCTTCCTCAGGGCTGGCACTTCACCGACATTGTAGAAACCAGTGATGGCATGAACAACTTGTGGTGTGATATCATGCATTCTCCCTAGGTACATCTTGTCACAATGAACTCTGCTCAGAATGATTCTAATGTAGGCATCTGTGAAATCCTCTAGGATGTAAACCGCATTGTGAAGTTTCTTCTTCTCCAAAATGCTATACTCCGGTTTGATCTTTTTATCTTTCCCACAGAATAGACCTAGTTGCGAGTGGATTTCTAGAGACCCTAGGTCTTCAATTTTATAGTCTATATAATCAGATATTCCTTCTTCCACTATTACTCCAATAGGAACTTGTGATAGGGCATTGTATTTGGACTTGCATTGAATGAAGCTTACTGAATCGACAGATTCACTAGAGCTAGTATGAGATGCGGAAGCCATGATAAAAATAGAAAAGTCGAGAAATACCTTTCAGAAATCAAGAATTTAGGGCTTTCAGATTCTACTTCGCTTCACACTTCATCGGTTGTAGAATCACCGCTTTGTGTTCTTCTCTTGACCTTTTGTAATTTGCTTCTGAATTTCCTTCAAGGTTTCCAAATTTCTCTGAATCGTAGCACAAATCACTTTTTCATCGCTTTGCACTTGAAAACCTTCTTCGCTCGAAAAAAAAGATAGTGAGAAATGATTTGAAAATTCCTTTTAAGCATATTCCTCACCAACCGTAATTAATGCTCCACCATTAGGGCATAAACCCTAATTCGCCTTTTACCATTTTTGGTCTTCCACCAAATGATAGGTATCACATACCAATTAAGGTCTTTTATCAGTGTAAACCGAGGGTTCAAAACATTTTGTCATTTGCTCCCCCTAAGCTTTTTTGATGCTTAGTTTGTCGGTTCTGATATTTCCACACTAGGTGCAGAAACCGGTTCTTCTTGCAGCACTGTTGGTTTCTTCTTCCAAGTTTTGTTCATATCTGCTTGAACAATGTCAATATCAATCTTTCCTTCTGAAGTGATGGGTATGTCATTCGATATGTTTTTTCTTGATCTACAGAATTTGGCAATGTGACCCAGTATGTTGCAATGATAGCAGACCATTCCAGGTGCTCTCCAAGGTCCATTATTCATGTTATCGTTCTTCTTCCTACATGTTGCAGGAGTGTGACCATGACCATGACAGATCAAACAATTTTCTCTCTATCCAGTATCCACTTGATAGCCACCGCTTCCTAACTGATGATTGAAGGCATTAAACCGGTTGTGATTCTGGTTCACAAAAGGTTCAAGACCAACTCCTTGAGTCCTCTGAGGATATCTTCTATTGTTGTTCATAATAGACCTGCATTCAGATGATCTATGCCCAAACTTGTTGTATGCATAATAGTTACCATTGAATCTATAGGATCTAGGCTTATCATTTAGAAAATAAGGAAAATTATTGTAAGCCTTACTCCTACACACATTGGCAGTATGTCCTTCTTTAAGGTAGTTAAAGCAAATAGGTTTAAACTTTTGCTTACCTTTATCCTTTGATGCCAGTTGTTTCTTTGATGCTCCAGCATTTGTACCAGAGGTCTCACCTTCTTCATGACCGAAATAACCAAGTCCATCAGTATTCTTGACAGGTTTGGCAGATTCAAGCTTTTTCTCTAGCTTAACAAAACTCTTGTTGAACTTAGCAAGTATTTCCTATGACTCGGAGAGTTCTTTGGAAATAGGAGCATTTGTTTCCATCAGATTTGCATTCTTAGAGATGGTCATGTTCAGTTCTCCTTACATGTCTTCCTTTTCCACTTTGCTCGCATGGAGTTGAGTAGTTAGGGCACTTATCTCTTGCTTCAGCTTGGAGATTTCATGATCTTTGTCTTTGACCAGATCTTCAGCTTTGCTCTGGTTCTCAAGCTCTTGGCACATGCAGATAGTCAGTCCTTCCAACTCCTTTCTCAGGTTGAAATTGGATTCATTCAGCTTTTCTACTTCTAAGATTAGAGCTTCCATGTCCGCTTCATCAGAAGAACTATTTTCAGATAACTCCATCATCTTTTCAGCATGTTCTCTCCTTTTTGCTTGAGAGGCCTTATATTTGACCATAAGATCATCATAGGCTTGCTCAGACTGAGTGAGCCAATGAGTAAGTTCCCTCAATATGTATTCCCCCACATCTCTTTCCAAGTGGTTAAACTTATAGAAAGGTTGGCTCTGATACCAATTGATGAATACTAAGAGGGGGGGTGAATTAGTATGCCAAAAATCAATGTACTTAAACACTTTGCTAGACTAATAGTAAACCAGCAAAATAGTTTAGCAGAAAAACTGGTTAGTACACATGCAAGCCAAATAGAAAATAATGCATTCACCCACAGGAGCACAAACACCATAACACAAGAGATAATTATTCATGCAAGCCTATCTCTCGTGACCCCGGTCATCACAAGGAAGCCCACTCCCCGCTAACATGGTCTCAAACATGAAAACACAAGAGGCTCTAGAATCATAATTAGATTTGAGAATATACATAAATCTAAAATCACAAATAATCCATATGCAAAGAACAATATCATCTCATAATCATGAAACATGAGAAAGTTAACATCATGAGAAACAAAAATCAATGAGCCTCTTGGCCAAATAAACATATCAAGGCCATAAGAAATGCCATCAAATCTGAAATGAATCATCACATAATCTTAGCAAGGCCTATCCACTTGCTAGCACATAATCACAAGAATCTCAATCTCTCTCTTGGTGCATCAACAAGAGAGGAAGCACAAACAACTCAAATGGAGTAAAATGCATACAAAACAAAAATAAATAAATCATATGAAGACATCACCAATCATAAATAATTTTAAACAACATCATAAATGCCCTCAAAAAGCCTCTGGTATAACCCCAAATCTAATTGACCTCAAATAGACTTCAAACTGGACAAAACCTTAAAAATACACATAATGGCACATATGACTGATATTTTAGCGCATAAAAAAAAAAAAAAAAATCTGGCAGAAAACTACTTAAGTGCAAAATCAAAACTGCTCAAAATATAAACAGCCAAATATGATATATTTATACTCATTGGAATCGGCATGAAATAAACTATAAGAATATGTGAACAAAATAAGATAATAAAATTCACCCAAGGAACTCCAATTGAAAACATAATGCAGACTTTCTGGAGGAAGAACATCTCCAGCACTGTCAAAAACTGAGGAAATTCTACAACCTTGAATCTAAAATATAGAAAGAATAATATATGACTCAAATATTTAAAAAGATATTCCACATAACCAATAACATCCATACACAAGGGGATGTGTGAAAATAAAAAGGGAAAAAAAATCCTGTGAGTCTCCTCTACAACAAAGCCAGATTGGGAGCTCACAAAGACTCTCCTCTTTCCCAGATTTACAATCTCCATAAGAACTCATCTACCAGGTTAAAATATCCTTAATATACAATAGAGATCTCATTAAAATAATTCACACAAGACATATACAAAATCTACAAGATATTCCTCATGTTGAACATTCACGGGCAATGCACAGGAAGCATTATTTCCAGAACTATAACCCAAGCAAAGAATCTAAAATCCCATGGCTACCCATTCCAAATCTAGGAAGATTAAAGAGAATGGATAAACCAAATTATTATTATTATTTTATTTTAATCAAATCAAACACGGAGCATACAAGTTTCAAAATTTGAAAGCAAAATGAGAAACCAATGGAGAAGCCTCCAACCTGCAACCTGTGTGATGGTTTGTAGTTGAAGAAGAGATCCCACAAGCCAAACCAAAATCCAATCAAGCTCCAACCAAAAATCAAGAGTGCAGCAATCCAAAACCAAGGAAGAAATTTCTAGAGAATAGCAAAAATCCAACCAAAAAACTTCACGGGAATGAAAATTAAAAGCAGTAATAATCCAAAAACTCTACCCTCAATTTCGGCCAATCAAAATATTCCATTTTGGAGTATATTTTACCAACCCACCATATAATATAATTTATTCACCCATTTTGAATTTAACCAATGAGAGTGAAGGGTAGGTAAAGTAAATAAAATATACTTATTCAACTAAGTGGGATTGTTTTTATTTCTTTATTTAATTTATTGTGCTCATACACCCCACTTAGAAATAAAAAGTCAAACTATTAAATAAATATAAGATGAAAATAAATTTAATCCAAAAGGGAATTAAAATCAATTAAACCAAAAGCTAATAAAATATATTAAAGAACCAAATAGATAAAAGATGTCAAATAAATGTTAAACCATAGAAAGTCAAATAAATAATTAAATAGTCAAATACCATTAAAGATTAGTCACAAATATTAAATAAATATTAAACAACAATAAAGCTTATCAAATATTAAAATAATCATAAAATCAATAAATGTTAATTATCAAATAAATATAAATATCAAATAATTAAATATTGAAAACTTATAAATTAAATACATTAAAATAAACATTTCCAAATAGAAAACTACACATAATTACTCTAACATCATCAAGTAAATCAATTGGCATAAACTGGACTCAGAATACCCAAGGACCAAGTTTACTAACTGACATGGCGAATTATGCCAAGACGCTGACTAAACATGGTGAATAACTTAGACCTAGAGTATGTGAAGGGAATCTCATGCCATCTCCAAACCACATAAGCCATTGGAACTAAGACACGCTCAAACCTGTGAAGCCAGGTGGAGTCGATGTCTGGTACCTGCAAAATCCTGCAACCACAAAATGACAATACCACATATACATATACATATATAGAACAAGAAAGTGATAGAGAATCGTAACGACACATCCCACTCGCAATGAGTGATGTGGAATCGTCTCTATCACAAAGAAAGTCAAACAATAGTCAAACACATCTCATAAACATCTCATCATATGTAAACATAAAGTAGGATTAGTATAATTGTAATCATCATCAAAACCATGATAAATCTAATCTATCAATAATCCATCACATAGTGAGCATATAAAATCCATTGAGTACATATATCATCAAATCACATGATCAATCATGATAGTACCAACATCCATATAGATAATCAAAATAGCATATGTCCAATAGTATCTAACAACAATCACAAGTCACTGAAGCACATGACTAATCATCATCCAAATCATCAAACTATAGTCTAGATAAGTCTATCAAGTGAAATATAAAAGCCAACACTAGTCAAAATAAGTCGAATCAAGGGTGGACACTACATCCAACATTACTTCAGTCTTCTACACATTCATACTCTTTCTAACTCATCAACCACCTTAAACCCTAGACATGATGTCCTTTTAAAGGAATCTGATTTCATGTCGGTCCAATAGGATTACAATACAATTTCCTATGTTCAATGCATCTAGACATATTTTGTAACACGACACAAAAAACATAGTTGAAGTGTCGACACCGTCAAACAATTGGTGGATGGTAACTCATCACAAAATGCCAGTTGGTAACTCATCACAGAGTATTACCGGTTCATACAAAATACCGGTTTAAGAAAAATACTGGTTGTCAATTTGACAAAATGAAGATTGGGAAATATGTGTTATGCCGCTTTGATCCTTCATACCGCTTGAGATCCTCAAACCGCTTGGGGTCAGCATACCACTTCAGATCGGTAAAACACTTTCTGCAAAACACCAATAGTCTAATGACTATAATGCATCATAACAGTTGGGAACAATTGCCTGTTGAGCATAACTCATACATATAAAAGTGATCTCAATGCAAGTGTGTGTCCATCAATGACAATCACAACATAATCATCAAAAATGCCAACATCTTGGTTATAGAAGTTTTTGTTGATGATATAATCTTTGGAGGATAAGATGGATTATGTAAAGACATTTCTATTGAAATACAGTAAGAATTTGAAATGTCTATGATTGGAGAGATAAAATTCCTTTTAGGATTGTAGATTTCACAAACTGATAACAGTATATTCTTGAGTCAATCCACGTACTTGAAGGAGTTACTAAAGAAATTTGGGATGAAGAACTCTAAACAGGTAAGCACATCTATGACTACAAATGACAAATTATCACTAAGGGATGAATCTACACCTATTAATCTGACTAGGTACAAATCTATGATAGGAGGCCTACTGTATTTGACACAAACAAGACTTGATATTATGAATGCAGTATGTATTGTTTCAATATTTCAGAGTAATCCTAGAGAAAATCATGAATCAATAGTAAAAAGGATTTTTCGGTACTTACAAGGCACTACAAATCTTGGTTTATGGTATCCTAGAGATGAAAAATTTGAATTATGTGCATACATAGATGCAAATTGGGTAGGAGATGTGGATGACAGAAGAAGCACCACCGATAGAGCATTTTTTCTTGGAAGCAGATTAATTTCTTGGTTGAGTAAGAAACAAAGTTGCACATCTTTATCAATAGCAGAATCAGAATATGTTGCAACAACAACTAACTATACACAGGTATTATGGCTTAAGAAAATATTGAAGGACATAAAGGTAAAATGTAAGGAACCTATAACTATCTATTGTGATAACACTACAGCAATTGATATATCTAAGAATCCGGTACTACATTCTAAAACTAAACATGTTTCTATCAAATTGAATTTTCTGAAAGAGAATGTTGAAGCAAAAGAAGTAAAACTGGTTTATGTGAATACTAAAGAGCTAATTGTAGATATTTTCACTGCCTTTGCCTAAGGAGACTTTTGAATATCTCAGAGATTAGCTTGGGGTCATACCCCCACTGGTAGAGACTTAGACAGTTGATGTTTGTCATGAGCTGACAGAATTAATAGAGAAATCTTTTACTCTGGCTTTGATGAGGAGAGCTACTTCTCAGGGGGAGTAGTTGGTATACCGAATTGGTTGGTATTTTGTATTTGAACCTGGCTTTTATATTGGCTTTGGCACTTGATGTCAAAGGGGGAGAGATTGATATGGAAAAACACAAGGAAAACACATGTTACTCTCAGGGGGAGAAATTGTTACTTTGGGAGAGATTGATTACTCTCTGTATCTGAATTTTGATTTCTGGTTATGATCTCTTTTGGGAGATTGTTGGTTTTTGGTATTTACCATTTCTATTTTGGCACTTTGATGGTTTTTTCATCTTGTGTTGCCATGAATTCCAAAGGGAGAGATTGTTGGTAGTTTAGTTATGTTGATATGGTTTTGTCATTGATGTCAACACCTATTAACACTTATCAACTCTGGCACTTTGAAGGATTGGCAATGTTCACCGGCAAGCAAGTGACTTATGCACAGTCACTGGTATCTAGTACACTGGCAGGATATATTGTTCACTAGAACTTGGAATGACATGGAAAACACTTGGTTATGTTGAAGACATCATTTGGAAACTTTGTCTTGGATATTTGTTCATTGATTTATTCATATTTGCATATTTGTTGTTACTGTCAAATAGGTCCAAAATAAGCACTAGTAGGCTTATCTATTCTAGATCAGCATGACACGCTTTGAAGATGATTTTTTTGTTATTGTAAATGCATTAAGTCGTCATGTTGAATCAGATATTGCATCGGTTATTGATTTACTTATAATTGATTTTATTATAATATCTTTTAGAGCCAACCTACTTAAATTGGTCTTAGGTTATGGTATATATTTAAGATCTTATTTGTAAGATTGAATTTCTATTGGGAAAATGAATTGTAAGAAGGTATATGTGAGATTAAGTAGAGCTATACACACAGACATCATTTGAAGGTGAAGCAAGGTTTTTGTGAAGGCATATCAGAACTACACCGATACTAAATCCAGCATAGGAAGATGCTATTTTGAGCAGTACATCATCATTGGATTTAACCATCCAATTGTAGTCAGTGTGACTTCTATTTGTGTTTGAGCAGTGAGCTCTAGGCGCTTGACCTTTCTACATGTGAAAACCCCATTTGTATACACATACTATCTGTAGTAGTGTCATTTGATTGTGAGTAACGTTTCCCACCATGGTTTTTCCCCTTACAAGGTTTCCATGTACAAACATTGGTGTTATGTGTTGTGGATGTTATTGTCTTTCTGTTTCAAGCATTAATCTTTATCGATACTGTAATTAACTGATAAACTGTCTACTGGCATAAATTTTGGTTTAGCGCTATTAAGCATTAAGGTTGATTAAGTTGTTTTTGGTTTGAATTTGTTAGACAACTGATTCACCCCCCGCCCCTCTCAGTTGTCTCTGGGACCTAACACATACTCTATTATTTATCGAGTCAAGCTTAGGGGTTTCTCTCCAAAAAATAGATGCAGCTGAATTATTAGTTGCCATAGGATCTTCCTCGAGCGGTTAAGCTTCTCAAAAATAGGACCTAGATCTCATACTAATTTTTAGGATAACTAGTGGACAATTGAGAGGGGGGGGGGAATCAATTGTCAATAGATTATAAAACTCTAAGCTCACAAAACCTTCTATCGGAATGCATAAACCAAATTCCAGAATAGAAGATGTAACAGTTAAGTGTAAACATAAATTATAGAATAATTAACCAACCATCCATAACACATGACACCAAGATTTGTATGTGGAAAACCCGTTAAAGGGAGAAACCACAGTGGGAAGCCTACCCACAATCAGATAATACTTCTACAAAAAGTATGTGATTACAATAAGAGGGGCATGCACATGCAGGAAGGCACACTGCTCATCATAAAAGGAGCCTCATTGACTACAAATAAATCTAGACTAAAATCCAGAAATAAGAATGAATTGCAAGAGTAGCATCTCCTATGCCTGAGTACAGTTCCAGTTAAGCTCAATACTGGAGGTCTTAAACCTCTTTCACAAACCCAATTTGATCACCTATGATCGACCATAACCTCTGCATATGATCACAAAATTATTCACACATAGATAATCCTATATCCCATAAGACCCATACCATACCATGATCTACAAAGAGATCTTACATCATATTTATACCAATCCGAGACCTAAACAATTAGGTCAGCCACCTGAAAGATAATACAATAGATCCATTACATAATCCCACAAACCAATGATAAACCAAGTTGGCCTAAGACCATAACAACATAATCCAAACAATAAATCCAACCAGTGACACATTGGGAGCATCAACCAACACATTAAACAGATTGGTCCACAACCTAGCAGAATAACACCAGACCTATAATAGGTTGTCAAGAGCCAAATGAAACACCACAATCAACTAGAACACAAACACGATAACCATCAACATCCTGATAACCTTCTAGAAGCCACACTAACACCACTTACCGGATTCATAAAAGCGTTGTCGGTAAAACCCTTTACGGTAACCAAAAGGCTTACTAGAACAAATGATAGCATCTAGATCATCAAATCCCAAACCACTTGAATTTGATACACATCAGGAACACATGAATAACCAATCCAAGCCAATACCACAAGCTAGGCCAAATCAGAGAATACCAGAGATGGTCTCCAAATCAATATCATAGTCGAACCATTCTACTAGAAGCCAGTAGACAACAAAACAACTAGTGCTGACATCAGTGACAAAACATCAATGCAACACATAATCAATTCCTCCAAATTGCCAACAACATACACACATATATACATACATACATATGTTTTGTGTTTTCTTATATCTGGTTATCGATACAGAGAAATAAACACAAAGAAATAGTTTACACAATATACATTTAGGAATAAATTTTTCACAAAATGAAAAGTTTACACGATATATTTGGGATAAATATATATAATTGAGATTAAGTTTTTGTAGAGAGAAAATATTTTTCAGAATTACAGTTTACACAATGTATTTGAGATAAAGAGATAAAGTTTCACAGAGAGGAATATTTCTAAGAGTACTAATTTACACAATGCAATTGAAATAATTTGATATATATTTTGGAGATAAGGTTTTCACAGAAAGAAATAATTTCTCATAGAAATAGTTTATACCATAAATATATATTGAGATAAAGCTTTCATGGAGAAAAAGATTTTCCAGAGAAATAGTTTATACAATATATTGAAAATAAATATATATACATAAAGAGACTATTCATAGAGATAATCAAACACAGGGATTTGTTTTCAAAGAGGGTAAATAAGTTGAAAAGAAAAATATTTTTCCTCACAAAGATAATGCATATGATTTTTCTAAAAAAATATTTACTTATGTCATTCTACTCCTATAAATCTGATTTTTTTGTTCTCTTTAAAATTTGAAAGAAAATATTTTCCTACATGCAGACTTATATTATCAAAAGAAACTGAGAAGAATAAGAAATAAGATTTATCATTTGTTTTTTATTTAATCTATTAAAATACTGAGAGATGATTTCTTTTGGAAAAGAAAATTTCATACAAGCAAAATCTGAAAAGAGATAAAGAGATTTCTTTGAAAATTACAAGATTTCATACAAGCAAGCAAGCAAATGGTAAAGAGGGGAACCTGGATTGAATGAATCACTTGTTGAATTGCCTCTAAATCTCCTAGCTAACCTTCTTCAATCCTTCCTTGTAGCTTTATAAGATCTCTTCATAAGCTTGAAAATTCTACCATACAATGTGACTACATAAAAAATCCTACTACTACTAACAAGAACTTGCAAGAACTCAAGAAATTTCTTTACTTTAACTAATCCAAAAAATGAACTTCCTTTTGGAAAGTTTAGCATACATTATATAGAAAAGATGCATCACTTCCACTATCAAAAGAACTAATTGAAAATGGATATTCTTTTCCAAAATTGACTTCATACAAAATTGATTGTTGACATAGTGGAGGAGTTACATGCAAGAATATAGAATTTTAAAATTACTTCTAGAAGCTTCTTATTTCCTCCTACGACATGTGCTCAATTGGTATTTTGAATAAATAAATAATTTTCCAATTAAATTTATGATCTCAAGTGTGTGTGTGTCCACTATTTAATTCCTTTTGTTAAAATAATTTCAACCTTAATCAATAAAACATTTCTAACAATAATCACAAAATGATATGAAATATAACAATAACAATAATAGTAGAAAGTTTTTATCAAAATAGAAAAAGAGGGTTATGACATTCCTAACATGCTAAACAAATTTATAATATGAAATTTACAATTTTTTCACAAATGCAAGTTAGACCCTAAATTGCATGTTGCAAATGGAGGTTTGACTCCAAATTGGAGATTTGTAAGTGGAGGTTTGAATCCAAATTTACAAGTTGCATCAATATCCGTCCACCCAAAACACAACATTGAGACAATTAAAACCTTAATTAATAAGAAAAAAAATACCAACTTTAAATTGCATTTTTCTAATTTAAAAGTTTTTAATTGACAAATTCACAAGAAAATGAACTTTTAAACCATTTTTTAATTTGTAAATCATTTAGAAAAGAGAGTTATTAAAAAATATAATTGAAATATAACAAATCTGAATTTAAAAGTTTAAGAAATTGAATGTAAAGATTTAACATAAAATTCTTATTTTGATTTAAAAATTGAATTTTGAACTTGTGAAATTTTAAAATCATAAAATATTTAATTAAACTACAAGTTAGAAATTTACATTCTTTTGAATTTAAACTTAAAATTCATTAATCACTAAGAAATTTTCTTGATAAATTTAAATTTGATACATATTGAGATGCTTTGGTATTTAAAACTTTAATCGCTTCCCTTTTTAATACCCAACTAGGAAAAATCAAACATATAACACCACAATGGAAACACACCTAAAATGAAAATTGTGATAATACCTCAAAGTGCAAGGTCACTCAAAATACTAAATAAAATAATTATGAACATGAAGAGATGAAAAATGACAATGTGACTCACAAAGCATAACGAAGTGACAAATTGGCGAGTTATGATGAAAGTGAATCAAAATGTAGTATGCAAACAATGTGTTATTAGTAAGTAGAATGCTAAAAATGTAATAAGACCAATAATATGATGCATAAACATGATACCATAGTTGTGATAAGGGAATGAAAAGAAATGTGACAAGTGACAAATCTCAACCTATGTCAAAGATGTAAGAAATAATGTAGTGACAAAATGCAATAAAGGGATAATTATCGAAGGTGTTAACAAATTCCAAAAAAATCATAAAATTGAATGACTATTATGGAAAGGGTGCCAAGTACTTAAAAATACAACATGTTGTAACCCTTGACAATATATGCTTACCCCACTTGAAACAAAGAAAAAAATTTGAAACCTACACATAAGAAAACATCATTAATAGCCATAGTCAAGTCAAGAGTTAGAAAATTGATTATAAGATTGCTTTCAAAATATCATTGAAACAAAAAAAAATATGAACAAATTTATAATATAAATATCATCTGATGAATAACTTTCATTATCGATACTGTAGCGTCATAAAATTACAACCTTGCAATTTTCAACCACATTTGGGTCTTCGCATTTGCGGACAAAGCCCTAAGCCTGATTGGAGACCCGAGACATGCTCACACTGCTCGAAGTTTATATTTCCTCGCACCCCACAATCTCCTTTGTTGCTTCATGTCATGTCGCTTTTACACTTAGTCTTAAATCATATAATTCAACCTATTGCATTCTAAAAGAGGGGTTACTTTCACTTTCTAAATTCATTGTCAATTCACTTAGCATTCAATCTCTTGAGATTGGATCTAGTGAATTCTCCCCCCTCTTTTAAATGTAATGTGCGTGAGAAGTTGAAGAGAATATTTTGCGAAACTTTCACTCCTTTCGTTGAGGATAGAGAAGCTTTCCTCTTGACTTCTCCATCATCCTTTTTTACCACATTACATTTTGGTGAACCCGATGTCTTACATGCTTGACATTTCAAATCATTGCATACTTTTCTTTTACAAGTTTAATTTTACTACAAATTTACAAAACTTAGTGGTTAATTTAATCAAAACCCTAGTTTTCAAATAATTGGAATTGAACTTGTGTCTTGTAAAAATTGTTATCTATTGTTTTAGATCTGAAAATCGCATTGATTGTCAAATTCAATTTCACCATTATCTTGTTTAAATTCCAAATCAAAATTACAAAATTAAGTGGTTAATTGTCGAAACCCTAATTTTTAAAAATCAATTTGAACTTGTGCAAAACTTAAATTTACATTTAATTTTTCAGATTTAGGAATATTTTTAGATTTGTCTTATTGCCTAAAATTCAAATTTTCAATTTCCCTCCCTTTTTCAAAATTCAAAATTTTTAAATTCAGTGGGTAGATCCTAAAACCCTAATTTTCAAAATTAATTGGATTTTGTGCAATTTTCAATCAATTTCAATCAATTTCAGTTTTCTAAACAGTCTTCAATGTGGCCCTATCCATTAGGTTTGACCTTTTTCAAATTTGCAATTCAATTTCTTGCCTTTTTCAAAACCCTATTAGGGTCCTATTTTCACATTCAAACCTCAATTTCACCTATCTAAATTTCATAAAATCAGCCAATTTTTGGGGGTTAGCTTTAAAATCATCGTAACTTTCATCCCTGAAAATTTCTGAAAAAGTTGGGAGGACCGTGTGCACTTTTTACATGGTCCCTGACATTTTTCCTGAAACTTTGGGAGACTGTTATGATTGTATTTAATTGCTTAAATCTAGAAAATTGGCTGATTTTCTTGAATTTTTCTCTCTCTAAAATAAAAAATACTTCCCAATTTTAATATCACAACTTTCAAGGAAAAATTCAAAATTAAGTAGTTAATTATAATTTGCCCCGAGTTTAAAATTCAAATTTTTACAAATTTAATTTTGAAATTAAGTGGTATTCAATTGGCCCTAATTTAAAATCTTAATTTCTTAAATTATTTTGGAAATTGTGTCATTTCTCCTTTCAACAAATTTCAAATTGTGCAATTATAATTTCCTTGAATTTTGCAATTTTGCAAACTTTATTCAAAATTCAAATTCCAAATTCAATTTTTTCTCTAGTGCATGAGTTTTACCACTACTAGTCCTACCTCTACTATCCCCATTAGATGAAGAATTATAATTAAGGCTTCCCAAGGTTTAATTATCGAGGAGATGGAGCCTAATTTAGGTGACTTCTTCAATGAGGATAATGTTAATTCTTCCCATCCTAATAACATTCCTATTTACCCAATTGATGATTCTAATGATGAGGAAGAAGCTTTGACTAGAGTTTCCATAGATCAACTTTCAACAATGGATGTCCCAAGAATACCCTAATAGTGGAGCTCTTCCATTAATTCAAGGCCTAAAGCGCATGATTCAAAGTGATAAAAATGGAATTTATATATTGTGTGGCATCACTCATATTGTTGATTCTAGTGTCATGCCTATAAAGAGTTGCGCTGAGAACTTAGGTTATTCACAACCTTCTACACAAATCAATCATTCTATCCCTTTGACCACTTTGATGGCTAGTATTCCTACTTTCACTTTGAACATCATAGCTACATCAACTCAACATGTCATACCTACAACCATTAGTCATGGGGGAAATCCCTCTTCTTCAATAAGCCCTTCATCCTTACTCATGCCTTCAATAAGAATTCCCCTTGTCTCTCACCCAATCAATGTGACTCAAGGGGGCAATTCATCCAATCATTCTGTTTCTTCTTTTAGTGCTCCATTTCCTACTCAATCATTTCCTATGCCTACTTACCATAGTGTTCCTCCACCTTATTCTCAATCAATGCCTTCTTTCAACAACATCACACCACCTTCTCAATCAAACATGTCTAACATGAATTCTTCAACCGAAGCAACCATTAATAATCTTACTCAAACTGTGTCATCATTACAACAATAAATTGCTTCTATGAGTCAATCCAAGTTTAGTGTGCCCATGTTTGATGTTGCGAGCCCACTTTCTCCTGATATTGTTAGAGTCGTCCCTCCTAAACATTTTGAAGTCCCTCAATTGGAACTCTATAATGGAAAAGGTGATCCTTTAACACATGCCAAGACATTCCAAACTTTGTGTATTGACTTTGCTTATGACCAAAGATTGCTAGCTAAATTGTTTACTAGAAAATTGAGAGATAAGGCTTTACAATGGTATTGTTCTTTGCCTTCCTATTCTATTACTTCTTTTCAACAATTAGAAAATGCTTTTATTGAACAATTTCAAAACAACATAGGTCCTAAGATCACTTTGACTGATTTAATGCATTGCAAACAAGGTGTTAAAGAAAAAGTAACTGATTTCATTGGTAGACAAGCATTTGTGTTCTCAAATTCTTTTCAAGTGATATTCAAAGAATTTTCATTTATAATTTGCAAAAAGATATTAGAGAAAAACTTCTCCTTTCTGAGTTTACTTCCTTTCTGTAGTTGTGCACAACACTTCACAATTATCAACTGACTATGAGTCAACTGGAGCATTCCATTCCTATGGCTCTGAGTGATAAGGGTGATAGTGCTCAACAGCCATTTGTGAATTTCAAACCAAGCAAAGGATTCATCAAATTCAATGACAACATCAACAACAACAACAATGTGAATGCTACAACAAGTGTGCCTCCTATTTCTAAATTTTTTAAAAGAGAAAGACAATTTACTCCTTTGAATGAATCTTTACATAACATTATGTCTCAGTTGTTACAAAGAAATGTTATCAAACTTCCTCCAATAAAACTAGTTGACCCTTCTAAGGCAGCCTCACCTTACTTTGATAATAATTATTTTTGTCAATTTCATCGACAACTTGGTCATGACACTGAGAAATGTTTTGTAGTAAAAAGTAAGATTCAATATTTGATTGATAATAATACTATATCTATGGCAGGTGTGAATGATAAGGGAAACAAATCAGTATCCCCTTCTAATCAAAATATTAATAGTTTTACTGATCCTTTACCTCCTCATACCTCTGATGTGATTGAGACTGAACATACCTCTTTGTCTCCTTTTGATGTGACTACCACGATTCAAAATTTAGTGAATATGGTAGAGAAACAAAGAAAACCTAATTATATATGTATCACATTTGACCCTAGTGAGACCATTAGAGCACCTTATGGACCTCTATACATAGTTGCAAAGATTCAAGAAATGCCTTGTCGTGGTGTGCTTAACGATCTCTCTTGCATGGTTAATGTCATCACCGAGGAGTATATTTTCACTTTACGTTTGCATAAACCAATCTATGATGACACTAATGTGGTTGTTAAGTTATTTGATGGATTATCTTATCCTACCATTGGTTCTATCACACTTCCTATTGAGGTTCACACTAAATCTATGGATGTCAACTTTGTTATCATTCCTTCCTTTGAGCAATTTCATGTGAAGTCAGGATATCCTTGGCTATCTTCCATGAAGGCTATTTCTTCTCCAATCCATAAATTTTTGAAATTTTCCCACAATGGAGAAATCATAACTATTAACCATAGCTTATTTCGACCAACTGAAAGAAGCCCAGGTGTTCCTATTGATTTATTTTGGCCTAAACAATTTCAATCTCTTGGCCAAGAAGAGATGCTCTCTTTCAATCTTATCAAAAGTGGAAGAAAGATATGATCCTATCCTTAAGCCAACTTAGAACTCCAAAGCTTGATATCCCTATCCTTCTTGAAGATGAGATTCTTCCCTTGACGGATAGAACTAACCTTCCTCCTAAGGAAGATTCCCAACCTATTCCAATGGATGAAACTATTCCTTCTCCAAGGAAGGATAACAATATTCCTCCTAAGGTTAGACCTGTACCTACTCATGATGGACTTGGTCTCCTTCCTACACCGAACATTCCTCCTTTATATCGTGTAGTTCAACTTCCTTTCTCTTATAGAGAGAAGAGACCTACCTCTCCTCTCGTTCAACCTAAAAGAGCTCAACCTAAACCTTCAACTATAAAAAATGAGAATATTCTCCTTCAAACAAATATTCCTCCTCCTTCTCATTCCTCCACTAAGAATTGATGAAATAGTTGTACAAGAGACCACCGATGAAAGCGTTGTGCTCGAGCTCGTGAAGTTGTTCCTCAAAATATTCAATCTCCCAAAACTTTAGTAGTTGACATGATTTCCTTTTCTCCTAGACAAGATGTTGAACCTACATCTCCAAATCATAAGTTGCAAAAAAACATGTGATGGTTTTACTCCCATTCGTGTCTGTGCTCCTCTTTCTTTAAATTGTCATGCCCAAACTTTTGGGCAAAAAGGAAACAACAATTTTTTTTTAAACAACACTAAAATAGTAGATGTTCTATGTTCAAAAGATGAGATAACTTAATTTGTCTACACTAAAGGGTAACTCATGCGTCAAGAAGAATGAGATCCTAAAGAGAGTGATAATTGATTTAGTTTAATTAGGAGACTTAAGTCTCATCTCAATCTCCTAAGCAACTTAATAAACAATTATACTTTATTTTATTTAATAATTACAATTATTATCATTACTTAAGTTGAATCATTTAACCCTATAAAGCCATCACAACTTTATCAATTAAATAATTTGTTTGCCCAAATAAATCATCAATTTTTAATGAAGAGATGATAATCACCCCTAGTAGTATTAAAATACTTCCAATAATTATAAAATTAATATTAATACAATTCCATTGTATTAATAGTAATAAACTGAGCCAATAAGAATAATGTTTTCAAATTCATCTTTGAAAAAATTAACTAAATCAATAATAATATTTCCTAACAAATAACCTTCCATTATTGTTGAAATAAATTTCCCTCAAAAATTTAATATTCTTTAACAAGTAAAATTACCCCCCTAATTTAAGACATTGATATAATAATAATTTTCTCCCCATTTGAAATGGGGTTTCTTTTTTTCCCCAAAACTTAAATAAATTTAACTCTAATAAAATGGGAAATTTCCCATTCACTTATTTTAAATTCCAAAGGCCCTCTTATTTTATTTTTTTATTATACCTTGACTAGGGTTTACCTTTTTACTTCTTTTAAAATACACATCTAAGTTTCTTTTTTTGTTGTTTGCTTTACTAACCATAGCCTCAAAATTGGGTTAGGGTTTTCTCTTAATGTTTATGCAGGCTGCTTGCAGGGTGGAGGGCCATGACGACAATGAAGTTATATGGCGACACCACAATGGCTAGGCCATGCCACCCAGGACGCAGCCTGATAGTGGTCGCCCACTGTGCATTGTGCCAAGGACGCGGCCTCACAGTGGATGCCCACTGTGGGTCGCACCGAAGACGCAACCTCATAGTGGTCGCCCACTATGGGATGTGCCGAGGACACGGCCTCACAGTGGTCACTTACTGTGGGATGCGCCAAGGATGCAACCTCATAATGGTTGCCCATTGTGGATTGCGCTAAAGACGTGACCTCACAGTGGTCGTCCACTATGGGATGCGTTGAGGATGTGGCCTCACAGTGGTCACCCACTGTGGGTCGCACCGCCAGGGATGTCATTGGCTCCTTTCTCAAGGTCAACTATTGCATCCCTAGCATTATTTTTTTTTAATATATTTTTTTAAAATATGTAGGTAAGTGCAAGGTAATGGGTCACAAATTGGCGGAAGTCCGTGCATTTGGAAAACACGCTCTTAGAAACAGGGGCCCGTTTTTGCTTCGGGCCCCCGAGGCAAAAACAAACGGGGGCCTGAGGTGAACTAAACAGGCCCCCATTTGAAAATCAAATGGGGTCCCATTTTGAAAAAATGGGCCCCCATTTTTATATCCGATTTTACCCTTTTTTGTTGTCGCATTTTGTCATTTTTGGACAATAAAGGTAATTTTAGGAACAGGCCCCCATTTTGTGGAAGTTGATTCCACAACCCGCCACTTGCCTTGGGATTGTCCGAGATAGGCCTGGGATGGCCACACCTAAGACATGGACTTGCAAATTCAAATCTCCATGAACAAAAGCACAAATATGAATTTTTGAAATAGTTTAGGTGCCTCTAATTAGAGAATTTTTATACAAAATTAAAACCCATTTCAGATTATACTGTCTAGATTCTAAATATGTAAAAAAAAATTAAAATTGATTATTTTAACTATTTTTCATTTAATGTATACTAAATCAGGTCCATAAACTTGAAATATTAACTAATTTTGTTAATTTAATAACTTTTTTATTTTAATGAATTTAAAAAAAAAAACTTATGTCATCAATCTACACAAAATTCTTTTCTATTTAAATTTTTTTTCAAAAAATGTTAAGTTTACGTCAAATTATGTGGGTCGTACATGCCAAATTTTTAAAAAGATAATTACGGTCATTAAGAAATTAATTAAAAAAAATATTTATTAAAAAAATACAAAAAAATATGCTCATCACTCTTCAGTGTGTTACAAATCATTTCCCAAAACTGTTTGAGAAAATAATTTTAATTGTGTCAAAATGTGTGGGTCGTACACATGCATAATATGGTCCTGAAACAACTATTTTAAAAACATAGTTTTTAGAACTCCATTCAAAAATTTATTTTTTATTATGTGGGTATTAAAATAAATTACATATTTGGAAAGTAGACTCAGAGGCCTATCTTTTATGTTTCTGACTTTTTCCAAGATTCAATCTCCAAGTGTTTCAAGATGTAAGCTCCAATGAGACAAAACCTGAAAAATCAAGGAAAACACTTCCACTTTTTGGCCAAAAAGTGACTCATCTTCTTAGACTAGCCCATGTATATATGTACATATATATATACATATATGTATATATATATGAACCAGAAATGAAAGTAAATAAATGTATATACATAAACATGCTTAAATTTCAGCCTCATTGTATTTTTTTTTTAAATGCAACATTTATATATATCTATATTTTTATTTTTTTAACAGCAGCTTGGTTTAAAGGCAAACATTATATATATAAATCTGCAACAATACATTTATTCTGAGCAGGTTATTTTATAAATCATTAGCATTCATTTATAGGTGTAGTATATATATTTATCTACATTCATTTTCTTAGAAAATGTATTTTCCAGAATAACATATATAACATGTAATGCCCCTACCCTAGTCGGACTTGTAAAACCCATTTGAACTTGGTTGACTTCCTATGTGGCATTCTTGAATGGTAGGTTAACCATGATGCACTGTGTATTTTAGATAATATAAATAATCGTGCATACCTATTATTGTGCTTTTGCATCGATTCTTGTGTAAATGTAATTGTTTCCTAACTCTTGTGATAAATCTCGAGCCAACGCCTTCATTGAATATGTATATTTATATGTATGCTTGCGTGATTCATGGGTGTAGGAGATTGCAGGGACAACACCGCCTAGGGCGAGGTTCATCTCCTTCGGGATTTGCAAGTTTGAGTAAACCTCCTCCATCCTCAGAATTCGGATTTGGGGGTCATAAAACTCTCATCTTGCCTTAGCCATGGTTAGGTGAGCATCGTGTGTGTGGTTCGTGGGGCTTTCTTTTCATTGGGTTGTGTGTCGTGTGATTTGGTGGACTTCCTCGATTTGCATGCCTTGCGCAGGGTAAGTGGAGTTTGTTATCCTAAGCATTTAATCCAATTTAATGTGAGGATGTACGCATTTGTAATTTGGAAATTTAAAATAGGTAGTTTTCTTTTATTTGATTAATCGTTAATTTAAGAGATCGCTTTATTTATATTTGTAGCAAGCTTAAGCATCTAAATTGAAATTATGTGTTCATTTACGCATTAAAAGTTGAGGAATTAAAATAAATAGGTTCCTTCATGAGATTAGTCATTTATTTAAAAAGGGTCGCTTTATTATGTTGTAGTGAGTTAATTTAATAATTAATTTTAAATAACAAAATTCAATTAGTTATGCTTTTTTAGAAAGGAAAGATTTAAAGTCATGGGGAAATAGAAATAAATTTATCATTTTCGCATTTTGGAAAAGAAAGGGGTAAATTTTACTATTTAAAAGAAATTATTCTTTTTACTTGTAAAGTTGATATGGTATAAAGGATTGATTTTTGGAAATTTAAATTAACCTAAATACCTTACCCTTGTTAACAGTTCAAAATATAAATGTTGGCTAAAGTAATATGGAGAAATTAAAATTAGAATTAAATAAGAAATAGAAACATTTTAATTTTAATTAGAAAAGCAAATAAGATGTATCGAATAGTGGAAAGGAATGATTTCCATTTTGATTTTTTTTTTATTTAAAAAAAAAAAATGCCTAAATTCGAAATTGAAAATTAGGTCAAAAAAGGGGGCTTTCTCATTTAACCTAGTTTTTGAAATATTGTTGGGGGGTTCTCTTTTTGGGATTTTTTTTTTTGGAAAATGGAGATAGGGGAATTTTTGGGAGAAAAATGGAGCTTTGTTTTGAGTTGCAGGTGGAGCTCTCCTTCAAGTCATGCTCAGAATGCGTTTGGAGGTAGGATTCTGTTCATCAGTTTGATCATAATGTCTTGTATTTTCCTTTCTTGCAATACTGGTTTTCTGATTTTCCATTGTTGGCTATGAGTAAATTTCATTGTAAAAGAAATGGTAAAGCTTGGCTTTTGTTGGATCTTTGTGTGAAAAATGGACTACAAATATTGTTGGATTGGGTGGTTATTCACCAATCCCTTCTATTTTTTTTGAAACCCATAACATTTTGGAAAAAGAAAAAAATAGGAATGGTTGTGACTGTGATAAATGGTTAATGGAGGTTTTATGTTATTTTAGTTATTTTATTATGTGATTTAAAAAAAAAAATTGCTTAAATCGAAACTAGACTGTATAAAAAAATGTATATACAAAAAAAAAATAAACAAAAAAAAAAGAGAAAATAAAAATTTGGGGTTTCAGGGGGGTAAGCCGAAGCTCAACCCGCCCCTCCCCACGGTGCCGCTACAGCCCGCAGTTCTACCTGCGACCATAATGTGGCCCATAGGGACCTGCATCCACAACGTGGGCCGCAGGGAACCCCGCGTCCACACTGTGGGCCACAGGGAGACTTGCGACCACAGTGTGGCTTGCGGGACCTGCGTCCACGCTGTGGGCCACAGGGAACCTGCGACCATAGTGTGGTTTCGCAGGACCTACATCCACACTGTGGGCCACAGGGACCTGCATGTGGGTTCCTCCCACTCCTGTGATGGGAGGTGGGACCCATAGGTAGGGTTCCCAAAATAAATTAAAAAAAAATTGTTTTATGTTTCTTTTTTTTAATATATTTTCTTTTAAAAAAAATATATATTATAATATTAGCGTCTATTTAAAAGAAATAAAAAGGGAAGATGCCATGGGGGTATAAAAAAAAGGAGTTTGTAATATTATTGTAGATAAATCTATTCATATAGATTTAGATTTTTAGTTGCTAAATATTATATATATATATATATATTAAATAATGAAGATTGCATATGTTTTTTTTCAATTTGTAGATTAAATAAAATTTATTAATCTTGGATTAGTGAATTTATATTAATGAACATTTAAATTTGGAACCCAGTTCTAATGGGGGAGTAATTTTTGGAAATGAGGTTAAATAATGTCTTTATTTGAAGATCTTTGAAATAAAACACTTTTGTTAACATTAGATAATATATTTTAATAAGAAGTTTTCTTTTCAGGAATAAGTATAGGAGTGTATGGAATATGAATCTAAATTATCTTCATATATTTTGTTATTATTTCTTCGATATGCTAGTAGAATGAATGGAAGTTTGATAATGTATCGATTTGGAAAGTTTGTAAGTTTGAGTTCTGTATTTGCTTTGTTAAAGTGATGGCAAACCTGGATGTATATGTTTGGAACCTGTCGTTGTTGAAATTGGGGCACCTGTTTAAGTCTTAGGTCTCTAAATAGAGTATCGTTGGGCAATGGACCTTGTACTTTATTTTAGCAAGCTCAGTTGGGTCCGCCTCTATGTGGAAATCATTTAGGATTTTTGGATCAAAGTGGTCATTTGTATATTGGTTGTGTTCACCTAAGTGGCAAAGATGTAAAAGACATATTAATTATGTATTTCTAACTATATTAGATGTCAGAGGGGTCTTGTAGTTGAGCAGACCTAGAGATGTAGCCCTTTAGGGGTGAACTCCGAGATCATATCCGTGTTATGCGATGCCTTGTCTCTTTTATTTCATACTTTAAGATATCATGTATGGTTGCATCTTTTATGTGTATAATGGAAATTAAATGCAGCTTGATCAAAGTGCATAAAATTATTCATCCTGATAAATGTAGTAATCAGGTTCATAAAACATTGTAAGTATGATTATGGAAAAGAATTTGGTTTATGTTAATTAAAGGAAATAATGGTGGAAAGAATCTCAATAGGATGCCTTCATTGTTTTAGCTTGATATAAGTTGGTAATTTGAATGAATGTGAATGGGAAACAAAGTTAGAATTAATGTTATAAATCCTAAATTGAAATTTAAAGGATGAACCTCATATAGGTATTTACCTTTTAATCTTAGTTAGTGAGCATCGTCATGTTAGTATATCGCACTATATTTGATGAATTTGTTTAGTTATTTACGTCTTAATCTTAACAAATAACCCTTACCAAATTAACTTGATAACTGGGTGAACTCAACTATTTATCCATAATTATAACCCTAATAAAAGAATCTCTTATGATTGCAAAAATTGAACTAAAATGGGAAGCATTTGTATAGTTGTTTATATCTTAATCTTAGTAAATGTATATTTTCATATTAACTTCATTTAACTAAAAGGAGTGGCATGCAATAAGATAGTTATATTCTAATCCTAATGGAAGAACGTCACTATGTTCTTATGTTTTAATCCTGTAATAATGAATATCATCTTGCTAACTATATTTTAATCTAAAGGATGAACTCATGTGTTCCTAATACATTTTCGCCTTAATGAATTTTAGTCCATCTATTAGCATTATTAAAACTTCAATGAATGAATTCTATGGCCTCACATTTTATCCTCCATAACAGAACTGTGACTCATTAGTTGGTTATGCTTGAATTCAAATGAAGGGACCTCACTCTACTAAAGGAAGTTTAATCCTTAATGAACTAATCTCATCTTATTAACCATACTTTTAATATTTAAGAAAGATATCAAATGTGGGTGGTTATCTTAAAACCAAATGAATGAACTTCACATATTAATCGCATTGAACCTTAAGGAAGGCCTCTTTAAATAATTAGGTGTTAATGTGCATTGAGTAAATAACCTCATGATGGCCTCCTATCCACCCTAAATAAATGAACGCTTCCTAAGATTCTAAGACATCAACTTAACGAACATAATATATATCCATGACTTAAGTATTAACATGTAATTAAGATATCCAGCTTAATTGGATTGATTGTCGCGAGATGAGTTAGATGTAAGGTTACGTAATCACGTTGGGAAACTCCTTAGGTTCATTTAGCCTTCCGCTGTGTTATCTAAGTTTTAGATAACTCCAAATTATCTTAATGTTGTAACTAATCAGTAATACTCTTAATTATTATTATGAAAAAAATATATTTACACTCTATTTGAGTGTTTTTAACTTAAACCCTTTGGGGTTTCTTGGCGAGGCATTACATAACAGTAATGTTTAATTTTACAGCAGCATTAACATTTCTAATTTATTTATATATATATACATACATATTTACATATATATATACATATATATATATATATATACATATATATATATACATACATATATATATGTATACATATAGATGTATATATACATACATATATATACATATGTATGTATGTATATATGTATAATAAGAATGAGTATATATATTCAATGAAAACTTACATTCATATATCTAGATCTGTTTGTCTTAATCAATAGGATATTATTTTCTTATTTATCCAATATTACAACTAGATGCAAATAATGAGTAAATTTAAGTCTAAACTTAAGAAGCATATTTTCTGTTTAATCTACATTCTGAAATAAAATTCCTTTCTATTAACAGATATACAAATAACATAATACACTTCAGAAAATGATTAGATTAAATAAATGAAGTACAGGTAGCTTTACTCTACATTGCATACTAGATTTTTATACTAAGCAAGTTTACACATAAAACTAAATAAAAGATAAAGCTGCATTTAATTTTTAGTGTTTATCTACCCTCTTATTTTTACATGCATTTATTTTCTTTCAATAGACATTAAAATAGAAAATAAGATTGCATTTCCTACTCCATTTCAAGGTAATAAATAACTATATGGGAATACTATTCAAATGCTTCTTTGATTTCTTAGAAATGAATTTACAGCAAAATAAACATATATTCTTTTTCTTTTGAATCCATAATACAATAATAACGAGGTTACAATTTCAAATCTCTCCATTTCTACAAAAATGAGGGCTTGTTTAAATACATATTTTTATTTTAAAATTCCCAATGAATCAAATACAAGACTTGCACATGAACTTGGATTTTCTTCATCCTTTATCCCAAAGAAAACCTACAAATAAAGCTTATAGGTTGTGATCGTGGAGGCTCACCTCCCAACCTAGGCTTACATGAAGCTACCCCCGAGATAGGAGAACCAAGGCTAAACAGGCTACAAACAAACTCAACCACGAAAGCAAGAAGAACTCATCAACACATGAACTCCCAACCCAAGGATATACAATGTCACCAAGTGACTAATTTTTGTGGGGTGAAGGTAGACCAATTACCTAGAGGAGATCTACAAGAAGGTAGAACCAAGGCCTTTACAAGGCTACAAAAATATAACCATCACAAGGCACATACTTGTCCCAAAACAACCTTATGTCCCCCATGGCATACAAACCCATATCTCCCCTTATGACCCCCTTTGCATAATAAAAAAATAATAATGCAACAAGGGTTCCATAACCCTTGTGTGTCTCTCTCTTCTAAGAAGAGAGTCTCTACACTCTTAGGTTGTCAAGAAAACCTTCACCCCCAAGGCTACTCTACCCTCCCAAGGGTGAGTATGAAACACCCAAAACACATATAACCATACAACACATAAAAATGAACACAAAGAAAGGACTCCAACATTGAACTTCACAAACCACATAAACAACAAAGCAAAATGCTCAAACAATATTTCCTTCACAATAACAATGGAATACAATATGCAAGGAAGAAACACTACTAGCCTTTGATCCTGCAAATGGAATGAGGAATGGTTGAAGGAGAGATGCCCAATCCACTAGTCTTTTCTTCTCAAAACTTAAAAATACAACATCTAAAACCAAATTTCCAACAAAACTCTAAGTCTCCAAGATTGGAGATGTTGGCATTATGTGAACCAGTATGAGGACATGATGACATTACATGTTGTCATTGATGTCAATATGCAGAAGAGGAGAGAATTGGTATATGTGAGAACCGGTATGTTACCAAGAACTGATATATGTGAGAACCATTTTAACACTGTGAACCGACATTTGTGCCAAAGTGAAGCGATGTGTTTGTTTAAGGTGAACCGGCATGTGGTTATGGGAACCAGCACATGGAAGCTTTGTATGACTACCGGTTGGTAGTCTCAACTTCAGGATTTCCAATTGAAGTGCTTTAAGCCTGTGTGGCTCAATCGGTGACTTTGTGTGATGAGTTTGCATTGTAACGAAGAATAGATTGTGTTGCCATCTCAGCCTTGTGCACGTGAAGGATCTTGCATGAAGGAGATTGTTCCTATCTACCTCGGGAATGTGAGAAGTCTGTAAATGGTGATAACGTGTGATGGGTTATCAGCCACCATGAAATCGGTGGAAAATGAATGATGGAGAACATCTTGAGATTGGTTCAAGACTGTTGCATTTAATGCAATGTGCTCAATAGAGAGATTTGAACTATTTGAATTGCTTAACCTAACAGGTTTAGGGTTTAGGGTTTATGCTACCAACCTATCTATTTCCTATAAGATCGATGTTGTGTTTCTTTCTGAGGTTGTTAGAAAAAGTTGTGTGTGTGTGTCCAAGTGAAGGGATACATGACTCTTGCAAGACTAGAAGAGAGAAGTAATACCTGCAGAGTGTAAATGCAGAAGGTGAAGAGGAGCTAAAGTGGATCTGCATTAGCATTAAGTGTTGTTACCAAATCATTGTAACACTTGTTGATCTCTAACCACTTCAACAGTTGGGAAATCCCTTAACATGGTAGCTTTAACCAGCTTGCTATAAATCCTTTAACAGGGTGACTCAAAACCATTGAGTGCTTGAAATCCTCTAACAAGGTAACCTTTAACAGGGTTTAACCCTTAACCGAGTATTCTAGCCATCCCTTAACTAGGTGATCCCTAACAGGATCAGTTCTTAATAGAACCTATTGTATCAATCTTTAACTGGACAAGGCTCCTAATAGAGTAGACTTCTAAAGAGTTCAAAAATAGCTTGTGGGTATTCATCCCCACCATGGTTTTTCCTAGTTGGTTTTCCACGTGAAAAATCTGTGTCATGTGTGATGTTATTCATGTGATGGTTTGAGTAATTTGTGTCTGAAGGTAAATCATGTTGATCTAGTTATTTATATATATTTTGATGATAGATTACCTATTCATGCACTAGGGTGAAATGGAAATAAAATATTAGATTGTATGAGAAGATAAGTGTCAACCGATTTATGCTTGTCTCAATCATTCTAGGCTCTGCCAGTTGTACTATGTTTAAGACTGGAGTTACTGTCTATCTGCCTATGCACAGTGTCTACTAACAAACCTATTTTAGGCTTGTGTTTTTGTCTGTATTGATTCACCCCGCCCTCTCAGTACCATTTTGGTACTATCCGTTCATCATTGAGTTATCAATTGGTATTAGAGCATCCTCTAGGTCCTTTGTGTTATAAGCTTAACCGCTTGAGGTAAAGATCCCAGTCTAATGATGAAGAAGGAAGGTCCAAAGTTCAATAGAGAAAATTTTAGTAAATGGAAAGACAAAATGAAGATATACATCAGAAGCATGGGTGCTCAACACAGGATCTATGTTGAGAATGCCTATGTTGCCCCTACTGGTACTCTCACCGATGACCAAAAGAGAGAGATGTAGGAGAATGGGCAAGTCATGGAAGCCCTAATTAGTAGTTTATCTAACATTGAGTTTATTGATGTCCAAGATAAGGTAAATCCCAAAGAGGTATGGGATACTCTTGAAAATATCTATGGTGGTGATGAGCATGTAAAACAAGCTAAGGAAGAAAGCCTTAGAGGGAAGTTTGAAGACATGGAGATGGTTGAAGGTGAGACCATTCAACAGTATGGACTAAGAATCAAAACTATTGTCAGAGATATCAAGAGTGCAGGTGGTAAAATGGAAGATTCCACTGTGGTAAGAAAAGTCCTGAGATCCTTATTATCAGTCTATGCAATAAGGGTTGCTGCAATTTAGGAGTTGAGATCAATAGACAAGACTAAGGTATCCCTAGACTCCATCATTGCAAAGTTGATAGCCTATGAGCTAAATAGTTTTGATGGCAGTGTTCAAAAGACTGAATCAGCTTTTAAAGCTTCTGTTGTACCATCTAGAAAAGGAAAAGAAGCTAGCACTAGTGGTGAACCAAGACAGAGTAGAGAAATGGATGATGAGGAGATTCTGATGGCATTTGAAGCTCTTCTTGCCAGGAAACTTCCTAAAGGAACTAGTAAATACAGAGGTAAGCTCCCTTTGAAATACTTTTCTTGTAATCGGATAGGACATATTGCTGTAAACTATCCTAATGGTGACAACAAGGACAAACCAGAAAGGTTCCAGAAATTCAAAGGAGGAAACTAGAGAAACTGTTTTGTGGCAGTTGATGAAGGTGTCACAGATGAGGAATCAGAAGATGAAGAAAATGAAGTTATTATGTTTGTTGCTGTCAAGGAAGATGTGTCAGATAAGAAGGCTCTTGTCTTCCACTTTGATAATTCCAATGAGTGGATCATTGACAGTGGCTATTCTCACCATATGACTGGTGACCAGAGCAAGTTTCTATCCTTGGAAGAGTATGATGGTGGTGTGGTTCACTTTGGTAATGATGCACCATGTATGGTCAAAGGTAGAGGGTCCATCTCTCTGAATGGAAAGAGTAGTGATGACAATGTGTATTGGGTTGATGGTCTAAGACACAACCTTCTAAGTGTTGCCTAGTTGAATGATAGTGGTCTCACTCTGGAATTCAAGAATGGAGTGTGGAGAATCAAAGGAAAGAATGGTGAATTAGTGGCCACTGGTATGTAGACCAAAGGTAACCTATTTCAGTTGAATGCAAATATAAGTACATGTCTTATGGCTAAATTTGATGATAGCTAGATATGGCATAGGAGACTCTACCATGTAAACTTTGATAACATTGTGAAGGCCAGTAAGATCAAGGTAGTTAGAGGGTTGTCGATGCTGAGAAAACTAGAAAATACCTTGTGCAGAGAGTGTCAACTGGGGAAAATATCTTCCTCAACCTTTAAAGGTAAACCTTTCACTGCTGACAATTTGTTTGATCTTGTGCATACTGATTTGTGTGGTCCTATGAAAACTAGGAGTGTGCATTGTGATAGGTACTTCATGATTCTCATTGATGACTATGCAAGGATAATGTGGGTCACATTCTTGAAAGATAAGTCTGAAGCTTTTGTAAAGTTCAAAGCTTTCAGAGCATTAGTGGAGAAGGAAAGTGGTAAAAGGATCAAGTGCCTGAGAACTGATCAAGGAGGGGAATTCACTTCTAGTGAATTCAACAAGTACTGTGAAGAACATGGCATCAAGAGACAACTGTTTGCCCCCTGGACTCCACAACAGAATGGCCTAGTAGAGAGGAATAACTAGATTGTGGTTGAAGCAGCTAGAACTATGTTGATTCAAGGAAAGGTAGCTCACACCTTTTGGAAAGAAGCGGTGAGCACTGCAATCTACACAATGAACCGAGTACTCATCAAGAAAGGTAAGGATAAAACTCCTTATGAGTATTGGACCAGCAAGACACCTGTGGTTAGCTACTTTAGAGCATTTGGTAGCAAATGTTACATCAAGAGAAGTGAACACCAGAGCAAATTTGATGCAAAATGTGATGAGGGAATATTCCTAGGGTATTCCACCAAGAGAAAAGCTCTCAAGTGTTTCAATAGCAGGACTTAGAGAATTATGGAAAGCATAAATGTAAGAGTTGACAAAACCTTTGAGAAAACTGAGGAGACCGACAGTGAGCAAGCGGTAATTGAACTGGTTGCAACCTTCTGGGAACCAGTTGCTAGTCAACCAAGTACCAGTGACAATGATCCTACACTGGTAAATGTAGATGCTGATACTGATGGAGATGAGGATGAAGAAGAAAAGCAAGAGGAATCTATTAAGACCATTCCTTAGTATGTCAAGCTGAATCATGATCCTAAGCAGATCATAGGAGATAAGGATGCAGGAATTCTTACAAGAAGAAAGGTCAGAGAAAACTCATGTACAATCTCTAAATTTGAGCCTAAATCATTCAAAGAGGCACATAAAGATGAAGAGTGGATCAAGGCAATGGAAGAGGAACTTGACCAGATAGAAAAAAATGGTACATGGTCTTTGGTACCCAGACTGGAGCATAAAAATGTCATTGGCACCAAATGGGTTTTCAGAAATAAGCTGAATGAGGATGGCACAATGATTAGAAACAAAGCCAGACTGGTGTGCAAGGGATATGCCCAAGAAGAAGGAGAAGACTATGGAGAAACCTTTGTTCCTATAGCCAAATTGGAAGGAGTTCGTATGCTTCTTGCATATGCAGCTTTTAAAGGATTCAAAGTATATCAAATGGATGTAAAATCTACGTTCCTAAATGGTGTACTTGAAGAGGAAGTGTATATACAGCAACTAGATGGGTTTGCCCTATCTGAAGATAGTGACATGGTGTGTAGGCTACATAAAGCCTTATATGGTCTAAAGCAGGCACCTAGAGCATGGTATGAATGCCTGCACTCCCATCTTGTGAAGATTGGGTTTGAGAGAACAAGGGAAGACAACAATATCTACTTGAAGTATGAAGGAGATCAGATCCTAATCTTTGAGGTATTTGTTGATGACATTATCTTTGGTGGAGATGACAAGATGAGTCATGAGTTTGCAGATGAGATGAAGAAAGAGTTTGAGATGTCCCTCATAGGGGAGATTAAGTTCTTCATTGGACTGCAGATTCAGCAGATGAAAGATGGAATCTTTATCACTTAGTCCAAGTATATCAAAGAGGTGTTGAAGACCTTTGGTGTAATGCCCCGCCAGGAACCCTAAAGAAAAACAACACAACTAGGCAACTAAAGGGTGAAATAATTTTTTTTTTTCTTTTAAAGACTAAGTGCACTAACTAAAACCATTGCAAGTTTAATAACACAACGGAAGTCTAACATATGTTTTCCTAAGGGTTACCAACAAAGATTAATTCATAGACTATATTAACACTACAGTTAATCCATTTAATTAGATAAATTGAAAACTTAAGTTTAAAACTACACATACATCCAAATTTCATAATAAAGAAATAAAAGTATTTCAATGTATCCAATTTCCATAAACCATTTAAACATAAGATCAAAGCTATAACATTCATTTCACTGCCATAATATTACAATATCCACAAATACATGGCTTCCAAAAATGCCACAGATTATAAAGTTACAATATCAAGGTTACATAAAAGTCTGATACAATGACCACAAGGTCTCAACTGAACAATGATCTCGAACAAGAGCTGGTACATAACCCACAAACCAAGAAACACCAACGAAGCCTTTCCTCGCCTGAAGATACAATCCAGAACATCTGATGGGAAGTGGCACTACCACTTGACCATGTGATCCTAAAATGGAACCACCCCACCGTACTAGGAGATAGTATAAAACCCTCAAGCAAGCAAAGTAAGACAAGTACGAAAGGACTACAAGACTCTACAAACACCCATGTGACTCAACTCACAAAACACTAGTGCCTCTAAGGAGAGAGTGTCATCACATAGCTTGATGGTTACCATGGTACAACCTCCATAGGTCCCGACCCCCATCCTTGGGTTTCTCCTAGTAACCTCTCTTGAGCCTCTAGTTCCAACTAAGTCTCATGTGGACCCTACCAATCCTTTCGTGAAGACAAGATGGTAAGTTTTTCATTCCAGGCCTTCTTGTAACATTATGAGCCTTGTACTAGCACTCACCTATGCACGAGGTACATTTATCTTAATTAATATTTAATCTACCCACCCCCTAATCAATTATTAGGTTAACACTTTTTAACTAACTTTCGACAGGTTATCCTGTCATCCACTTCGGGCATGGCCCCCGCTCGAAAACCACTCTCTCTCATAGAACACTAATAGGAAATGTTTCTCTCTATGAGAACTCTATGGCGAAATAGACAACCATAAACAATCCTGACAAGCATAGGTGAAGGACAGACAAATACTAACCCAAGATTGACCATTTGGACAAACACACACAATGGCTCAAATCAATAAGGTTATACAACAACACCTGGTCTAGGAGAAATAATAACATAGGACACAATGACAATTCAACCAGAATACCCATTAAATTTAAGCTTGACTGAAAACACTATTTACACAAGATCCTAATACAAGCAATCTTTTCTTAAAACAACCAAAGCATAAATTATTTGCAAATAAAGATTTTTCCAATAATAAGAAAATACAACTATTTAAAAATATCCTTCTTGTCATTTGTCCAAAAAGATTTAAAATAAAAATAATTCTCCTAATGTAATTTCAACATATTTATAAAAATTATAAACTCTATTCCTGAAACATTCCAAACTGTAATTAAATAATATTTAAAATACATTAAAAATATTATAATAACTACCATAAGAAAAACATATATATATATATATATAAACACATATATGAATATACATATATAATATAACACATAATAAATTTTATTTATCCAACCCCTGGGTACGAAACCCGAAACAGTCATACCGCAGTACGCATAGGGGTTAGAAATTAATTTAAAAAATAAAAACACTTTAAAATTTGTTTATAACCCTTGGCACGATAGCCTAAGCTACCGCACGGTAGCCAATTCTACCACCGGTAGCTACTGCTACCGTCCGATAGCATTGCTACCGACGGTAGTACTGTGTGCTACCGTAGGTAGTATGCCCTACCCTTTTTTTTTAATTTTTTTTTTTTTAATATTTTTTTTTAAATATTAATTTCCAAATGCCAAAAAATCATTTTACATGATTCCCATAGAATTTTAAATTTTCATATAAATTGAAAACTCCTTCACATAATTTTATTTTAAACACAATTTTTTTTAAATTTAGATAATCAAATAAATTTAATTCACAATTAAATTTATTTCTAAGAAACCACAAGATTTATTTAAAGAACTATTAATACAAATTAAACCAGAGAGAATAAATTAATTTTCTCAATGTTTTCAAAAATTCATCCTTCCCATAAACTAGAAAAAACACATTAGGCATGGATTTTAAAACAAAACTTGAATTCACCAGAAGAGGGTTTATATTCGATATAATTTTATACACAGACATCAAACAGAGAAAAATAGAAATATCTACTAAAAACCCACAACTAAGAATTCATCCAACCTGATATAGCTTTCCTGAAGAAATCTGTAGAAGCGCCCTAACTTTTTCAATAAGCTTCCAATAAATTCCTTCACCTAAATTTCAAACCTGTTCCTATGTAACTAAAATAAAGACCTATTCCCCTATTTAAACTAAAATTCTAGGTTCAATAGCTTTTTCACAAAAAACTTAAATTTAGAATAATAATAATTTTATTTTCTTTTCTAAATTTATCACAAGAGATAAGTTAACATGCAATAATTAAAAATCATTTTTTCTTTCTTTTCTTTTCTCATGCACATTAATTAATTTCTAAATAAAGAATTAAAACAATACTTTAATTTCAATTAAATATTTTATCTATTTATTTATTTATTCTTTTAAAATCCAAGGAAACAATAAATATAATTAATCTAATTTATTTTTCCATTTAAATAAAAATATATTTCTAATATCATGCAACTTAATTTAATAATTTCTTTTAATTAACTAAATTTATAATCTCAAAGCATAAATAATACAATGATGAGATAAATTCATAAACTTAATTAATTAATTAATTAAAACCACTTAAAACACTCAAATTAAACAAATCTCAAGCAATTACCCATAAAAGATAAAATGACAAAATACAAAGGCCGAACAAACTAACAAGATGACCAAATGACAACACTCACATGAGTGTAACTAAGTAAAATAGGGTCAACTACTATCTCATCCACTTCCATTGGAAAATATAAGGCATGCTCAGACCTGTGAAGCTGGGTGGAGACAATACCCCGTACCTACCCGGTACTTGTACCTACAATATCCTGCATCACCGAACCACGCATATATACAATATAGAAGACACGACATACACACCGATGAAGGAGAATCCTGACATTCCCTATCTCATCGAAATGAGTAAAGGAAAATCATCCCCTTGCATCCAATACACTCGCAAACACACAACATATAATTACACATTGCATAGATAAAGTAAAATGTCAGTACATAGCAATAATCCATAAAATGCCATAAATCACAAGTACTGAAATACTGCAAATAAATTATACATCTCATCTCCAGTAAAAGCATAATGTTATAAAAATCTAAATAATATATCATGGTAATGTATCCACTGAAAACAACCAATAATAAAATATAAGTCTAATGAGTTCAAACTAGTAGGGGTACTACATTCTCCCCCCAAAAACTAGGCTTACTCCTCGAAGCCTAAAATAAATAAGAATACAGCTCTCTCATCTTTGCTGCATCCTCCCAAGTCGCCTAGGTCTCATCATTTGGGTCTTATAGGACCCTTACCTGGTCGATGGTATGACCCCTAAGGATCAAATCCCGACGCTGAAGAATGCGCATGGGCTCCATGGAAAGCTGCCCATCCTTGACCTGCAAAGAGTTCCAATCAAGAACATGTGTCACATCAAGATGATAAGGTCAAAGAACTGAAACATGAAAGACATCGTGGATGCAGGATAGACTTGGTGGCAAGGCAAGAGGGTAGGCAACAGGTCCTATCCTCTCAAGGATCTCAAAAGGTCCAACAAAATGAGGTGCCAACTTAGAACCCTTTCCATAACGAATCGGACTCTTCCATAGATGCACTCTCAAGAACACACGATCGCCCACATAAAATTGATGATCTACCCTATGAGCATTTACATACTTCTTCTATCTATCTTGTGCTTCTACTAAATGCTCACGGATCCAATCTAGCTGCTGCTCCATCTCCCAAAGAATATCTAGTCCTATAAGCACCCTATCCTCTAACCGATCCCAACTCAAAGGAGTATGACAAGGCTGACCATATAATGCCTGAAAGGGGGACATACCTATGGAGCTATGATATTCATTGTTATAAGCAAACTCCACTAGATATATATAGTCCTCCCAACATGACTGTTGATCCATAACATACATGTGAAGCATGTCCTCCAAAACCTGATTCACTCTCTCTGTCTAACCATTTGTCTCTAGATGATAAGCTGAACTAAAATTCAACTGAGTCCCCAAAGCATGCTGAAGTGAGGTCCACAATGCTGAGGTAAAGATAGGATCTCTATCAGATATGATCCACCTCAGAATCCCATGCAATCTCACTACTTCTTCTAAGAAGACTCGTGCCACCACTGTTGCTGTGTAGGAAGCTCGAATAGGAACAAAATGAGAAACCTTAGTCAATCTATCAACTATGACCATGATGGCATCATGATGACATGAAGAGACAGGCAAACCAACAATGAAATCCATGGAAATGATATCCCATTTCCAATCCGATACTAGATTAGACTGCAAAAGCCTTGCTGGGTGTTGATGCTCTACCTTCACTCACTGACACTCTAAACACTTTGACACAAAATCAGAAATGTCACGTTTCATACCCACCCAATGATAAATCTATCTAAGATCTGTGTGCATCTTCTTGACACTTAGATGTGCCGAATAAGGTGCACGATGGGCCTCGGTCATGATCAAAACATGAAGACCCTCCAAATGAGGTACATAGATCTATCCATGATGACGAAGAAGTCCATCTACCTCAAGTTTATACCCAAAAAATCTACCCTCTAAAGGCCTTCCAGACTCTATCACAACTCTAACATCCTGATACCAAGTATCCTAAGGAAGAACTCCAAGAATTCTCTCTCTCAAGTCTACTCCAAGGGATAATGTTGAAACTTCATTCCACTTATGACTCAAAGCATCTGCTACTATGTTCTCTTTCCCCTGAATATAACAAACCTCAAAATCATATTCACAGAAGAATTCCATCCATCTTCGTTGTTGAGCATTCAAGTTTGGCTGCGTGAATATATACTAAAAACTACGATGATCACTATGCAGCTCAAACCGACGCCCTAACAGGAAATGCCACCATCTAACCAAAGCATGAACTACAGTTGCCAACTCTAAATCATGAACTGGATAGTTCAACTCATGGTTCTTGAGTTTACGAGATTCATAAGCAACCACACGTCCATCCTGCATCAGTATTGCACCTATACCTTCCAAAGAGGCATTTGTGCATATCATAAAATCTCTAGATGGATTAGGAACTGCCAAAATTGGAGCACTGACAAGGAGTTCCTTCAAGGTCTTAAAAGCTACTTCACACTATTCTGACCAAACAAACTTCTTCCCTTTTCTCTAAAGAGAAGTAATCGGGTGTCCTATCCGGGAAAAGCCTTCAACAAAGCAACGGTAATATCTAGCCAAACCCATTAAACTCCTAACTTCTAAAATGTTGGTCAGTGCTGGCCAATCAACAATGGCTTGGATCTTTGCAAGGTCCATGGATATACCTTCTCTTGAAACCACATGACCAAGATAGTTCACCTCAATTTGGAAGAAGTCACACTTTGCGAAACTAGCATAAAGTTGATTCTCCCTCAAGAACTACAAAACCTGACGTAAGTGACCCTCATGCTCCTCCATAGATCTAGAATAAATCAGAATGTCATCCAAGAATACAATTATGAAATGATAAAGGTAGGTGCGAAAAACCTCATTCATTAAGCTCATGAAAATTGAAGGCACATTCGACAACTTGAATGACACCATTGTGAACTCATAGTGACCATAACGAGTATGAAATGCTATCTTATGAATGTCTGCATCTTGAATGCACAACTGATGGTATCTAGACTTCAAGTCAATCTTAGAGAACACCTTGGCTCCCTTAATGATGGGATGGTGTTTGGGATAGACTAGCCTAGTCTATGCTCTTGGATCCTTCCCTTGGATCACCTGGTGTTCTCTTCACACCCTAGGGTCTCTAGGACTTCCCTTGCTTGAGGATTCCCCTGACCTTGCCCAATCCACCCATCAATGAGTTGCAATGCTGCTGCTAGGGTCTCACCTACTCATGAGACTCAAAACCCCTTATGACGACTAATAAGGGCTTGGCTTGCCCTACTGCTTCCTAGGTCTTAGCAGGGTTAGGTCAGGTCCATTTCATGGTTTTTCCACCCATTCATGTGCCCCCAAGAGGTTTCAAGATTCCAACCCCTTACCAATTTCACTATTTTGTGTTTTTGCCTAAAAAATAGGGCTACAAGGATTTTGACCAATTAGGCCTCCTACCCGGTCCTTTAGGGCTCCCTCTCACAAATGATGCACAAAGTACCCAAAATCCCAAAATTGACTACCATTCATTTGGCAAGGGCTCAAGGATTTCTCTGGTTTTGGGCCTCCAAGTAGTCGTATGGTGCCTTGGGCGAATTGTGGGATTTTTAAGGGTTTTGTGAGGGTTTTATGGTCTGCCTGGGTCACAGTGTATGTTTTGTGTTTTAGCCACCTTGTCTAGATTTGTGGAGGTTCCTCCTTCACACCAGTGGTGCTTCACACTCTACACCTCCTCCAAAGGGTGCACTCTCCTCTGACCAACCTTGCTCTCCAAGACCTCTGCAACTTAACCCTTCCTAGTCGGGCATTGTTTAGTCTCGCCTAGGATTGGGTCTTTTGATGGCCTCCCTGCATTTTCAAGGGCCCTGCTTGCTTTGTAGTATAGTACAAGACCTACACTCTCATTCCCCATGGTTTCATGGTGGTTCCACAATGGGGAATGGAGTCATGATTCCATTTGCACAAACCAGTCCAAAATTGGATAGTGAGAAGACAACTTACAAGATATTTACAAGAACACCACACTTACAAACCAAAACCTAATATAATTGCTCAAAATGAAATTATTTACACGATAGAAGACACTCCACATAGTTTTTCACGTAAATCAATCCATTATCAATCTTCCTTTACTCCATTTGTGTCGACTAGCAACAAAATTGCAGTCTCAGTCAGGTCACTTTGCTTGGGTCATACAATGTCTGACATCCAACCCATTAACTTAGGGTTTGGAAATACTTATACTACCCTCTCCTCGGTCTATGTGCCCATATTAGGGTTTTCCACACTACATTAAGGATTTTGACCTCATGGTGGAAAAGTTGCTTGACAACTTTTAAAAGTTGTCATGCAACTTTCCCAATGTTGCTTTTCTTGACTCCTAGACCCACATTGGGCAAACCTAAGGACACCACCATGCTATGAAGGACCCCTAAACACCTCAAAGACACACATACCCTCTGTTTTCAAGAAAATATCAATTTTTGACTCATGACCCTAAGACCTCAACTAGGACCCTAACTAGGACCAATGAGCACATGGCTCTTTATTTTATATACAATGGCTTCAATAGAAGCATAACACCAACAAAAAAAAGAAGGAGGAAGAGCTTGGAAGGGTTATCCTACACCATACTTCTCCTCTACACACAACTAAGAAATGGAAGAAGAGATGAGAGCTGGGTCTATGCCAATTGTCTTGAACCTGCTCTCTTCAAGCTAGGTAGCTTTAGACTCATGCTGAACTGCCCACTTCACTAAGTGTTCCATGTAGACCTGGTGTCTAGTAGACTTCTTTACTCTGGATTCCAAGATCTCCTCTACTATAGGCTTCTTCACCTATGGTAAGACATTAACATCTAGGTCCTGCAGCACCTTGGCTTGGTTCTCCTTTTGCCCTGCTATTTCACCCTTGTACATGATCAGGTCAGCTACATTAAGGACTAGTGAAATGGCTAAGTCAGAAGGAAGTTCAACCTTATAGGTGTTCTCACCATATTTTTCCAGAATTCTACAAGGTCCTACCCTCTTCATTTGTAGTTTGGTAGGCTTACCACTTTGCATCCTAGCTTTTCTCAAATGGACCATCACATAGTCACCCACCTTGAACTGAACCTCTCTCCTTTTCTCATCCATTTTGGCCTTCAGTTTTTGAGTGGATTCAAGGATGGCTTTCTTGACCTTCTATTGGACTTCCTTGATAGTTTGAGTGACGTTCTCTTCTTGCCCACTCTTCATCTCCATGGTACCAAGGTCTCTCAACTCACATACTCCTCTTGGATGTCTACCATAGACAACCTCAAAAGGACTTCTACTAGTGGTCCTATTCACACTGGCATTATATGCATACTTTGCTTAAGGAATGATTAGGTCCCATGTCTATCCATACTCCTTAGTTAAACACCTCAACAATTTGCCTAACACCCTATTGATGACTTCAGTTTGACCATCTATTTTGTGGATGGTAAGCTGAGCTAAATGAGAGATTAGTTCCAAGTCTCCTCCATAATGTTTGCCAAAAATGGCCCATGAACTTGTTGTCCCTATCTGAAAAAATACTTAAAGGCAGTCCATGAATCCTAACAATCTCCTTAAAAAAGAGATGTGCAACATAGCTAGCATCATGTGTAGTCCTACATGGAATGAAATGGCTCATCTTGGAAAATATATCTACTACCACATAGATGTTGTCCATACCTGTCTTTGTCTTGGGAAGTCCTACTACAAAGTCCATACTTACACATTCCCAAGGCCTATTTGGGACTGGCAATGGTTGATAGAGACTAGCATTGCTTGATCCTCATTTTTCTCTTTGGCACACACCACATTGTTCTACATATCTTTTCACACTCTTGGCAACTTTGGCCAATAGTAGTACCTTTGTACTAAATCCAAGGTTTTGTTGACTCCAAAGTGTCCACTTAAACTACCATTATGTTTCTCTTGGATGAGGTTCTCCCTCATGGATCCTCTTGGTACACACAACTAATTACCTTTGAACAAGAGACCATTTTGGAGAGTGTAATCTACATACTCACCATGGAAATGGTTCTCAAACTCCTTGCAAACCTTGTAAGTTGATGAGAAGTCTTCATCTCCTTCATAGAGGTCCTTGAAACCTTATATTCCTATGCTCTGCAACTGTAGTTCTTGAACTGTCAACAACTTCCTACTTAATGCATCTACCACCTTGTTGAGTTGCCCCTTCTTATGCTTGATGGTGAAGGTGAAGGTTTGGAGGTATTCCATCCATTTCAAATGCCTATTGCTAAGCTTCTCTTGAGTCTTAATGTAACTCAATGCCTGGTTGTCTATGAACACCACAAATTCCTGTGGAAGTAGGTAATGCCTCCATTTCTTTAGAGAATGCACTAATGCATACAACTCTAGGTCATAAGTTGAGTACCTCTTCTTTGCTTCATTAAAATTTTCACTGAAAAATGCCACAGGTCTTCCCTCTTGACTCAATACACCACCTACTACAATTCCACTTGCATCACACTCCAATGTGAATAGCTTATCAAAGGTAGGTAGGAGAAGGATAGGTTTCGTGGATACTTCTTGCTTCAATAATTGAAATTCTTTGTCAGCCTGCTCAGTCCATTTAAACTTAGTTTTAAGGCCTCCTTTTATGGTGTCAAGGACTGGTGCACATATGCCACTGAAGTTCCTCACAAACTTTCTATAGAATTGGGCTAATCCATGGAAACTCCTAACTTTAGTCCTTGTTCTAGGTGCAGGCTAATTCAAGATTGCCTCCACTTTGCTTGGATCCATCTTCAAGGTTCCTTTAGACACCACAAATCCAAAGTAGACCAGCTCTTGCTTCAAGAAGTCACACTTCTCTAGGTTGATGGATAACTTCTCCTCATGCAACCTCTCTAGGACTAACCTCAAATGCTCAAGGTGCTCCTCTTTGGTTCTTCTATAGATGAGAATTTCATCTAGGTACATCACCACAAACCTGCCTATGAAGTCTTTTAACACCGCATTCATCAACCTCATGAAGATTCTTGGGGCATTGGTGAGTCCAAATGGAATCACAAGCCACTCATACAATCCTTCTGTGGTCTTGAAAGTAGTCTTCCACTCATCACCCTCCTTGATTCTAATCTGGTGATAACCACTTTTAAGGTCCAACTTGGTAAAATACATAGCACCTCCTAAACAATCCATCAAATCCTCTATTCAAGAAATAGGAAACCTATACCTTATGGTGATCCTATTGATTGCCCTTGAGTCAGTGCAAATTCTCCACTTGCCTCCCTTCTTTGATGTTAACACTACCAAGGCTACACATGGGTTGATGCTCTTCTTAATCAGTCCTTGTTCTAATAACTCTTTCACTTGCCTTGCTACCTCCTTGTTTTGGTCAGGTGTGAGTTTATATGCAGCTTTGTTAGGTAGGGATGCTCTGAGAACAAAGTCTATTTGATGGCTTATAGACCTTCTTGGTGGGAGTGTTGTAGGTGCTCCATCACTCACTATGTCCTTATACTCTTGCAATGTTTTCTTCACCTCCTTGGTTACTTCTACCTACAACTTGTCTTCTTCCTCCTTTGGTTTCACAAAGATGTCACACTTCACTATCTCCTCCTCATGTAGCAAGTTTAAGAACTCTTTACCAATAGCCAATAAGACACTAGGTGTTTTTGAAGTTCCCTCTTCATTCTCTGTCAAAGACTAAATCTTGAAGGTCTTGTTGTCCTTCTTGAATGATATGGCATTCTCCTCTCCATCATAGATCACCTTCCTATCAAATTGCTAGGGTCTTCCTAGCAGCAGATGACAAGCATCCATAGGTAACACATCACAAAGGATCTTATCTTATATCCTCCAATAGCAAACTCTACCCAAGTCTGTTCATTGACAAGCACACTTTGTCCTTTGTTCAACCAAGTCAGCTTGTAAGGGCTAGTGTGGGGTATTCTTGTGAGTTTCAGCTTCCTAACTACCTCTTCTGATATGATGTTGTCAGTTGAGCCTGAATCAACTATCACCTTTCACACTTTACCAAGAACTTTGCATCTCACCCTAAACAATGCTCTCCTATGTTTGGGTTCCTCCTTAATCGGCTGTCTGATCAAAATCTTATTGAACATCAGATTCTCACCAATTTCTGTTTCAATCTGGTCCACATTTGGTGTCTTGCTACTTGAAGAGTCTTCATGTGTATAATAACCCTCTTTCCACTATTTGATGATGTAGGCTTGTCAGGGCATCTATATGACGGGTGTTCCAATTGTCCACAGTTGTAACACTTCATAGTTACAAAGTAGGAATTACCTCTGCCGGTACCTCTACCCCTACTTGGACCACCTTATGCACCTCTTCCTCTAGAATGGCCCCCTCTAAGATTGGTTTCACTACCACATTCAGTCAACTTGGCTTCTCCTTGGTTCCTCTGCTCATTTGACTTGCTTTGGTAACCACCTCGGTGATTCATTTGCTCTCTACGTTTGCCTTTACCCCTATTATTGGAGTCTCCTTTCCTTTTGTTCCTCTCTTCTACCTTGACAACAAGCTGATGACATTTTTGAATAGTATTAGGAGTCCATAGGCTTATCTCCTCTTGAACGTTCCACTTTAGGTCGCTTAGATACCTAGCCACCTTAATAGATTCATCTTCTTGGACTTTAAGACAAAGTTTTTGAAATTCTTCGGTGTAGGAGGTCACATCAAGGTCTTTTTGTTTCAAACCTTGTCTCTTCTTATGAAGTTGGACTTCATAATCCTCTGGTAAGTAGTTCTCCTTGATCTTACTCACCATGGCCTTCCAATTGGCAATAGGTAGCTTCCCCATGCTAACTCTCTCTTCTTGCAGATACTTCCACCATGTTAAATTTGCTCCCCTTAATCTTGATTTGGCAACCTTAACCTTTTGGGCCTTTGTCACTCCCTCACACTCAAAGTGGTTTTCCATGCCCTCAATCCATTCCATGATAGTGTCAATGTCCATCCTTCCACTGAAATGTGGCAATCCTTCAAAAGATTTGGTATTCAAAGCCTTAATAGCCTTCACAAAAGGTTCTTCATTAAACAAGGGATCTAGTTCAGGTATGATATCATCTATGTCTATAGTTTTCTTGCCTTTATCTTTGGTGTCTTCACCCCAAGGTCCTTGTGTCCTCTGATCCACCACTTCTTGGAAATTATCCCTTATCTCACTCATAGCTTCTTCAAGGAGTCTATTTTTCTCCTTCTTCTCTTCTACCTCCCTATCCAGCTCTCCATTAGTGACCATTCTACTTCCCCTAATGATTCACTAGAATACAGAGACATACACCATCCACCAAACCTTTAACTTGCTTTGATACCAATCTGATGGGATGGTGTTTGGGATAGACTAGCCTAGTCTATGCTCTTGGATCCTTCCCTTGGATCACCTGGTGTTCTCTTCACACCCTAGGGTCTCTAGGACTTCCCTTACTTGAGGATTCCCTTGACCTTGCCCAATCCACCCACCAATGAGTTGTAAAGCTGTTGCTAGGGTCTCACCTACTCATGAGACTCAAAACCCCTTACTATGGCTAATAAGGGATTGGCTTGCCCTACTACTTCCTAGGTCTTAGAAAGCTTAGGTCAGGTCCATTTAATGGTTTTTCCACCCATTCATGTGCCCCCAAGAGGTTTCAAGATTCCAACCCCTTACCGATTTCACTATTTTGTGTTTTTGCCTACAAAATAGGGCTACAAGGATTTTGACCAATTAGGCCTCCTACTTGGTCCTTTAGGGCTCCCTCTCACAAACGATGCACAAAATACCCAGACTCCCAAAATGGACTACCATTCATTTGGAAAGGGCTCAAGGATTTCTCTGGTTTTGGGCCTCCAAGTGGTTGTACAGTGCCTTGGGCGAATTTTGGGGTTTTGTGAGGGTTTTATGGTCTACCTAGGTCACAGTGTATGTTTTGTGTTTTAGCCACCTTGTTTGCATTGGTGGAGGCTCCTCCTTCACACCAGTGGTGCTTCACACACTTCTCTACACCTCCTCCAAAGGGTGCACTCTCCTCTGACCAACCTTGCTCTCCAAGACCTCTACAACTTAACCCTTCCTAGTTGGGCAATGTTCAGTCTTGCCTAGGATTGGGTCTTTTGATGGCCTCCTTGCATTTTCAAGGGCCCTAATTTCTTTGTAGCATAGTACAAGACTTGCACTCTCATTCCCCATGGTTTCATGGTGGTTCCACAATGGGGAATGGAGTCATGATTCCATTTGCATAAACCAATCCAAAACTAGATAGTGAGAAGACAACTTACAAGATATTTACAAGCACAAGACACTTACAAACCAAAACCTAATATAATTTCTCAAAATGAAAGTATTTACACCATAGAAGACACTCTACATAGTTTTGCACATAAATCAATCCATTATCAATCTTCCTTTACTCCATTTGTGCCAACTGGCAACAAAATTGCAGTCTTAGTCAGGTCACTTTGCTTGGGCCGTAAAATGTCTGACATCCAACCCATTACCTTAGGGTTTGTAAATACTTATACTACCCTCTCCTTGTTCTGTGTACCCATATTAGGGTTGTCCACACTACATTAAGGATTTTGACCTCATGGTGGAAAGGTTGCTTGACAACTTTTAAAAGTTGTCATGCAACTTTTGAGCAACTTTCCCAATGTTGCTTTTCTTGACTCCTAGACCCACATTGGGAAAACCTAAGGACACCACCATGCTATGAAGGACCCCTAAACACCTCAAAGACACACATATCCTCTATTTTCAAGAAAATCTCAATTTTTTACTCATGACCCTAAGACCTCAACTAGGACCCTAACTAGGACCAATGAGCACATGGCTCTTTATTTTATATACAATGGCTTCAAAAGAAGCATAACACCAACAAAACAAAGAAGGAGGAAGAGCTTGGAAGGGTGCTCTTGCACCACTTAACCTGATAAAAAAGGTCATCTATACAAGGCAATGGATATCTATTCTGGATGGTTACCCTATTTAGTTGTCGGTAATCAATGCATAACCGAAGAGAACCATCTTTCTTCTTAACAAAGATAACAGGTGCACCCCAAGGGGAAACACTAGGATGAATGAATCCCCTGGCCAATAATTCTTCTATCTAATATTTCAATTCACTCAACTCCTAAGTAGTCATCTGATATGGAGCTCTCAAAATAGGTTCTGCACCAGGAACCAAATCGACACGAAAGTCTATGTCTCACTTCGGAGGCATACCAGGAATATCCAATGGAAACACATCCGCATACTCTCTAAGAATAGGATGACTGTCAAGAGTGATTTCTCAACTCTCTAACTCACCCAATTCCTCAAGAGAAATTGCAAAAAGCTGACATCCTCTACGTATGCACTGCTTAAGTTGCATAGCGGAGATCATACGTAGGGATATCGACCTCTATACTCCAAAATCTTCACTTCTTTTCCCAGGTCATCTAAACACACTACTGTCTTCTTGCGACAATCAACCCGAGCACTATGAGATGATAGACAATCCATCCCCAATACAACTCCATAAGAACCCAAAGGAATAACTCGAAGGTCAATTGAAGTAACTATGGTTCATAGTCTCAATTCACAATTGGGAACAAAGGCATCTATAGAAACACGAACACCTATAGCCAACTATACTTGCCACCTATCCGACTGCTTAGTAGACATAAGTCCACACCGCTCCATAATGGATGAAGAAATAAAAGAATTTGAAGCACTAGAATCAAAAAGTATAGAGATAGGGGTTCCATGCAACATACCTGCTGCCTCAATGACTGTACCTTGATGATCAACTTGGTGGTCATCTACCACTGCAAATACTCTATGGGATCTCCCTACATCTCCCACTGTAGGTTCAGATACTGCTGGGCTCTAACTACCTATGTTGTGGAAATTTTGAGGGCACTGCATAGCTCTATGACCAAACTGCCCACATGAGAAGCAAGCTCCTCTATTACCTGTCGGTCCACTAGATTGCTGGAAACTTCCCTGGCTAGGGGCGTGAGATGCACTTTGTGAGGCCTGCCCTATAGGGCCTTGTTTGCCCCTTTGCTAGTTCCTGCCCTTCTTATACTAAGAATTGCCACCTTGTTGGCCCTGGAAATATTTTGGTTTTGACTATTTCTACTGTTGTTGCCCACTCTTAGCGGGTGCTTGAGGAGTTCTAAATGGTGCAGCTAACTAGGACTGATTTCCCCAAGCTTTATTTCCACTGGTAGGTGCACTTCCTATCTGCACACCTATCTGACCACCAAGTGCATGACTAAGGTTCATCTCAACTAATCTAGCCTTTTCCATGGCTATCTCCATTGAAGCTGGCTTGAATACCCTCACACCTCCACTAATACGGTCATTCAAACCTCTCAGAAAATGTTGGACAAGCATAGCCTTGTCATTACCAATTCTGGCGTATTGTTTGAGCTCATAAAACCTATGCTCATACTAATCTACTGTCATCCCATACTGATGCAATGCATAAAACTCATCTTCTCGAGTCTACCTCCACTGGGGTGAGAGGAATCGTGCCCTGAATCTCTCCAAAAATAGTTCCCATGTGATGGTGTTAATGCATACACCGATCTTCTCCTCCTCTAATATCCACCAGATTGAAGCAAATTTATTGAGTCATGAGTTTGCAGATGAGATGAAGAAAGAGTTTGAGATGTCACTCATAGGGGAGATTAAGTTCTTCATTGGACTATAGATTCAGCAGATGAAAGATGAAATCTTTACCACTTAGTCTAAGTATGTCAAAGAGGTGTTGAAGACCTTTGACATGGAAGATAGCAAACTAGTTGGTACATCGATGGTGACCATTTGTAAACTATCCAAAGAGGATGACTCAGCATTGGTTGATGAGAAGGAATATCGATCAGTGATTGGTAAGTTGCATTATGTAGTGCATAGCAGACCAGATATTGCACATGCAGTTGGAATTACTGCAAGGTTCTAGAAAAGTCCAAGAGAATCCCACTTGGTTGCAGTCAAGCAGATTCTTAGGTATCTGAAGGGAACTATTGATTATGGATTGTGGTATCCATATAGCAAGGATTTCAACTTGAAAGTATTCAGAAATGCTGATTGGGAAGGTAATGTGGATGACTGGAAGAGCACAACTGGTGGTGCATTCTTTCTCGGTGGTAGACTGGTCTCATGGATGAGTAAGAAGCAGAGTTGTATCTCTTAGTCTACAATGGAAGCAGAGTATGTTGCAGCTTTCATGAACTGCACTCAGACAATTTGGATGAAGCATGTATTAAATGGCTTCAAAGTTCCTATATCTGAACTGGTAAGTATATTTTGTGACAATACTAGTGCAATTAACATCTCCAAGAATCCGGTTTCACATTCTAGAACCAAGCACTTTGAGCTTAAGTATCATTACTTGAGGGAAAAGTTTTAGAACAAAGAGATTGCACTGGAACATGCTTCTAGTAAGGAGCAGTTAGCAGACATATTCACCAAGCCTCTCCCAAAGGCTACATTTATGTACTTAAGAGGTGAATTAGGGGTGTTGCCCCTTCAGGAGGTGAACTAAAGGTATATGCTCCACATCAGTCAGGTATTGCATAGCCAAAAATTTTTTGGATTGATGTGTTGAAGGATGCTACTCCTCAGGGGAGTAGCATAATGGAACAGTGAAGCTTGTGCCTCCACTTTGGCATTGTTGTCAAAGGGGGAGAAGAAGAGAAGCGGAGAAGATATCTGTAGAAATTGGGGGAGAAGATGTGAAGCGGAGAGATATCTTTATATATTGCCATCAATGCCAAAGGGGGAGATTGATGGCATTATGTGAACCTGTATGAGGACATGATGACATTGTATGTTGTCATTCATGTCAATATGCAGAAGAAGAGAGAACCGGTAGATGTCAGAACCGATATGTTACCAAGAACCAGTATATGTGAGAACCGGTTTAACACTATGAACCAGCATTTGTGCCAAAGTGAAGTGGTGTGCTTGTTAAAGGTGAACCGGCATGTGGTTATGGGAACCGGCACATGGAAGCTTTTTATGGCTACCGGTTGGTAGTCTCAACTTCAGGGTTTCCGGTTGAAGTGCTTCAAGCCTATGTGGCTCAACCGGTGACTTTGTGTGATGAGTTAGCATTGTAATGAAGAACAGATCATGTTGCCACATCAGCCTTGTGCACATGAAGGATCTTGCATGAAGGAGATTGTTCCTATCTACCTCAGGAATGTACGAAGTCTATAAACGGTGATAACGCGTGATGGGTTATCAACCGCCATGAAATCGGTCAAAAACGAATGATGGAGAACGTCCTAAGATTGGTTCAAGACTATTGCATTTAATGCAATGTGCTCAACAGTCAGGATTGAACCATTTGAATTGCTTAACCTAACAAGTTTAGGGTTTATGCTATCGACCTATCTGTTTCCTATAAGGTCTATGTTGTGTTTCTTTCTGAGGTTGTTGGAAAAAATTGTTTGTGTGTATCCAAGTGAAGGGATACATGATTCTTGCCAGACCAGAAGAGAGAAGTAATACCTACAGAGTGTAAGTGCAGAAGGTGAAGAGGAGCTAAAACAGATCTACATTGGCATTGAGTGTTGTTACCAGATCATTGTAATACCTGTTGATCTCTAACCACTTCAACAGTTGGGAAATCCCTTAATAGGGTAGCTTTAACTAGCTTTCTATAAATCCTTTAACAGGGTGACTCAAAACCATTGAGTTCTTGAAATCCTCTAACAAGGTTTAACCCTTAATCGAGTATTCTAGCCATCCCTTAAATGAGTGATCCCTAACAAGATCAATTCCTAATAGAACCTATTGTATCAGTCTTTAATCGGACAAGGCTCCTAACAGAGGGGACTTCTAAAGAGTTCAAAAACAGCTTGTGGGTATTCATCCCCACCATGGTTTTCATAGTTGGGTTTCCACGTGAAAAATCTGTGTCATGTGTGATTTTATTCATGTGATGGTTTGAGTAATTTGTGTCTAAAGGTAAACCATATTGATCTAGCTATTTATATAACTTTTGATGATAGATTACCTGTTCATACACTAGGGTGAAATGGAAATGAAATATTAGATTGTATGAGAAGATAAGTGTCAACCAGTTTATGCTTGTCTCAGTCATTTTGGGCTTTGTCGGTTGTACTCTATTTAAGATAGGAGTTACTGTCTGTCTGCCTATGCACAATGTCTGCTAACAAACTAGTTTTAGGATTGTGTTTTTGTCTGTACTGATTCACCCCCCCCTCTCAGTACTAGTTTGGTACTATTCATTCATCATTGAGTTATTAGGAGAGCGGGTGATCAAAATCTTAAGTTTGAATCCCTTCCCTAAGTACACTCTTCTCACACCTTCCAACCTCTTGGAAAGGATGTGAGATTTCATAGGTTGGTCTTCCCAACGTCTTACATTCTTACTAAAAATGGAAACTGAAAAAGGTAAGAGAAGGTGGGGAAGAGCAACTCTCATGCAAATGGAAGGTTACCTAACCAAGGAGAAATCCTCAAAAGTTGAATTTCGTCCATCTTGGAAAACTCAACTTTTGAGATGACTTGATAGTCACATGGTTAAAATTTCCCTTTACCCATAGCTATAACATATGGGCCTTTAAAAATGCCCTAAACCTAACCTTAGGAGTTAGTTTGACCCTCTAGAACTCACCTAAAGTTTACCTAAGGGTCAAACTTGAGTTGACCACTCTAATGGCTCTCTATCCAAGACCCTATTGGGACCACACTAAGATATTTTTAATAATGAATTGGTTATACAAATTCCCTCCAAGGGACATGTCATTGTCAACTCACTTCACAACACAAGTGTCAAGTGACACAATAAAAATACACAATACTTAAATATGCATGGCAATGTCCCTTTTTGGAATTAACAAATTTAAAAAATAAAAATTAAACACACATTCAAGCATTCACATTTACAAATAAAACACATTACACATGAGGTGTTGTCTCTCCAAAGAGACAACCCTTGGCTTCATAAATGCACATAGGTTTAGCTTGATTCTCCAAATAGTTTCCATGGTCACATGGATTAGTTTTCCTGCACATCTCACTTTGCACATTAGTAATCTCAAATAACCACATGCAATATTAATATATGAGAAGAATACAATTCAGTCACTTTGCATATAAGTTAAATCATAACAATCAAATTATCAATTATCCAATAAAATCCACATCAAATAATTTACTAAATGGCATCATCATAATCATAATGAAATTCAAGAATTTCTAAGGCATGCATCCATGTTTTCTAACATCATAAATGAATTACTACAAATCAGAAATAAATGGCATACACCATATCAATGTTATCATGTAATGCGCTGCTAGGAACCCCAAAGGAAAACCCACAACAAGGGTGAAACATTTTTTTTAAAAGTATAATTATATTAAGTGCATTAATAACAATGTTGCACAATAATAACACAACCGGAAGACTCACACCAGAATTCCTTAAAGAGTTACCAACGAAGAATTAAACTAATAGTTTAAATTCCACAATTACAATTAATCCACTAATCCATCATTTACTCAAAGAACACAAGAAGCCATAAGCAATAGCAGTTACACCATTGAAATATTGAAAGGATACAATATAATTTTCTTCAATAAGCATTTACACAAATCATAAAGAAAGCTGATAAACAACATCCCACACTTAGGATTACATTGATCCTCCAATACATGGCTTTCAATATACATATAAAGTTACAACTTAACCAAATCCAAGGTTACATAAGATCATAATACAACTGACCACATAGGTCTCCAAAGAATAATAATCTCCAACATGAGATAGAGCATGAGCCATGAACCACATAAACACCTATGAAGCCAATCCTTGCATGAAGGTATGAACAAGAACATCTGATGGGAAGTGGCACTACCACCCGACCATGTAATTCCCCAAAATGGAGTAACCCCACCGTGCTAGGAGATAGCAGAGGACCCTCAAGCAAGCAAAAGAATAACATGGTTGATAGAACAATATGACCCCATGACAACACAATACGACTCCACAATATTCCAGGTGACTCAACATCACAATACACAAGTGAACCTAAAGAGAGAGTGTCATTACATAGCTTATGATGGTTACCATGGTCAGCCTCCATAGGTTCTGACCCCCATCCTAGGTTATCCTGGTAACTTTTCCCAAACCTCTGGCTCCAACTAAGTCTCATCCGGACCCTACCAACCTTTTGTAAAGACAAGGTGGTCGATTTGCCATTATAGTCCTTCTCACTACATCATGAGCCCTTTATAAGAACTCACCCATGCGCGAGGTACAATATCTTATATAATGTTATAAACTACCCATCTAATCAATTAATTAGATTATCACTTATTATCTAACTTTCTATGGGTTATCCAGTCATCCACTTTGGGTGCGACCTCCACTCGAAAGCCACTCTCTCAAAAGACACTAAACAAACATAGTCACTCCACGAGGACACTATGGTGAAGCAGACATCCATAACACCACTATCCAAATACAAGTGGTCAAAACAAGGACATATTGACTCTTGGTTAACCATAAGGCAAAGACACTACACGGTTAAGACAACGAGATCATCATATATCACTTGGTCAAAAGGTACCAAATACACCACAAAAGGACAACTAAATCAAAGACGAGAAATAACACAAATATAACTCTTTGCAAGGAAAGCTAATTTCACTAAGTCCGCACTCAGAGAATCTTCGAAAAAATCAGCATCATAAGCACTTGCAAATTTCATTGATTAAAAATTAAATATAACACCCTTATACGAGATTCACATCTATTTAATTTCCAAATTCAATACTCCAACAAGAATAAAATCCACATTAATATTACACCAAATAAATTATGAATTAATAATATACATTTAATCCATTTCTAGAATACATCCAAATTTACCAATTTGAATTAATAATTCATGCCTTGATTTCAATAAATAAATTTATTAAATCAATATAATAAAAAATCATTTTATCCTACCATTGTTATTTAACATTAAAACCAACTTCAAAATATTGCATTTTATAAAAATTAAATTAATGACACCTAAAAAGTTGTACCCCGAAGGGTACAAGGTCACGCAGGGGCCAAGCCAACCCGCGGTAGTGCTGTTGCCGGAGCAGCAGGCACTACCTTCCAGTAGTACTGCTACCGCCGATTGCAGGCCTACCGACCAGTAATGTTGCTACTGCCGGTAGCAATCACTACCAACTGGTAGCAGTCCTACCGACCAGTAGTGTTGCTACCACGTAGCAGCCCTACCGATCGGTATGGCTACTACCTGCGGGTAGCCAGGAACTACTGATCCACGTGGTGGGGCTAGCCTGACACGGGGTAAGGTAATATTAATTTCTAAAAAAATTCATACTTCCTTTGTATTTAAAATCAATTAAACATGAACTCGATTCATCCCTTGGTCATTTCACGGGCACACACATAGTGCCAAACACAAAAATTCAAAGGGACATTTACCCAAAAGGCAAATGGTGAATTAAAATCACACAAGAACCTAATGAATAGATATTTAGGAAACAATAGAATAATTTAATAGATAGGAGAAGGATTTGAGATAAATTTCCTCACTTCCCTTGCATAGGGAGAATTCCTTACATCTATCAAGAGGTAAACAACCAATTTTTGCCAACATAAACCCCAAATCTTGGGCAATTAGATACTAGAAAGTACACAACAAGCTAAATCTAATTCTTTCTATTCCAAATAGAAGAGGCAAGTCAAGAATTTGATTTTCAAGAACAAATAAAAAACAATAAATAGAGAAATGAACTATTTCTTTCCTATATGCAAAAATTTGATAGGAGTTCCACAAAATCAACAATAACTTTCACTCTTTCTTTCATTCCAACCATTCAATAAGGATTTACAAGAGATTTGCATTTTTCCAACACACAAGAAGCAACTAAAATATTTAAAATTAAATTTCAAACAAGAAGAGATTATCCAACCTTCAAGCAAACTAGCAAGCAAAATGATGGAAGAATCCCAGTCCTTGCAAACCAAATCCAATTCCAGGTCCTCTTCCAGAATGGTTTTCTAAATTTCTTCTTCAAAATTTTGCCTACCCATTCCCATGAACTCCAGGAATATATGGAAAAATATATTTCAACCTAAACTTTCTAGGTTAAAAGTTTTCTCCACCAATCAGATTTACCTTTTTTTTCCAAAAACAATTCTTTTCCAACAAATAAAGTGCAAAAGTCCAATGGAAAGATAAAAGGAAAAGCTTTTATTAATTTTCTATTTCCATTTTCATAATACTTCCTTTCAACATAAGCATTTAGAATTTAAATGGCTAGGCAATTATTTATTTCCTTTCACAATACACTAATACGTCTATTCACAATAAAATAAGCCAATTAACCATTTAATTATAGCAAATCATTAATTTAATTAAATCAATAATCTCAAGAGCATAATAATTAACTAATTATGCCAACATAAAAATAGCATCATTCACTACCTGCTAATGGGCTTTTGACGGCCATGTTAGTTAGATGAGAGGGGGGGGGTGAATCAGATAAACTTACAATAGAATTTATTCTTCAGATTCAACCTCGGTAGAACTTACTTGATATGCAATTATGACTGTAAATCATTCAAACTCATAAACAAATAAACTTGAAACATCAAAACACATTTAACACTAGATTTAACGTGGAAACCCAAATAGGAAAAAACCACTGTGGGATTTTGGACCCACTAAGAAAGTATAATCTTCTAGAGTATACTCAATTAAAAGCCAATCCTGTTAAATATTACATAAACAAATTGCTAGATGTAACCCGGTCAAGGGATTTCCCTCAGATCTATTAGAATCTTGCACTTTGTTAGAAGTGACCTTGTCAAAGGATTTCAAACACTCATTCAGAATGTTACCTTGCTAGAGGATTTACAAATAAGACTGTTAGGTCCACTCGGTTAAGAGATTTCATGTCACTTACAAAATAAATAACAGTAATAAAATATATCTGCAACTTCACATCTGAAATGTTAAAGCAGACTCTATGTGCTCAAAATAATCTTGTCATAAGACTTATCTTCCTCCTTGCTGGGCTTCTCAATATGTTCTTCAATCAGATCTTCAATATTCTGTACTTGGTAATCATTGCTCTTCTATTTGCTTGCATCCATTGTTCATCAACTTTTCCTTATTTATAAGAAATTCCTAACCGCTTAATCTCCTTAATCACATTTCCCATGATTAATCTTAGCCATCAGATCTTCAAACTTGACTAGGTTCATTGAATCCTTCGAACAGAAAAACATTTTATCTTGCCTTGAAACTTGTATTCCTTCCTTGGTACTTGTGCTTGGTTATGACCATTTCAATCTGTGTTGTAGATCCAACTCTTGAATTTTCATTGTCGTTGATCCTTAACAAACTTATTGCACGACATTCCAATCTTCTATAAATCTCCAGCTCATTGGCATCCTTCATTTAATAATGTATTTATTCATCCAATGCATTTTCTTATTGCTCGGTTGATACTCGGTAAATACTGAACTATACTCGGTAGACATTCTTTCTTCTTTAACTGACACTGATAACCTTGGTGTTTACCGACTAGCTCCTTGCTCGGTAAAATAGAACAGTATCAAACCTTTACTCATTCTATTGCATGAAATCTTTTCTCCTTCATATTCAATCTTCGAATACACATATATAGGATATCAAAACAATCAAAATAACATAATCTCATCACTGTCTAACTTGGTAATAGTTGCCCATTGAATAACTTATTACTCCCCTTCATTTTCACATTCTTTCTATGTCACTTACCGACATCTTTATACTCATCAAAACATACTCTTTAAGATATGGCAACATCATACTGAATCAAAAAATCAATTGCTTGACATCAATGACAAAATAATATTATTAAGATAGTAATCATCCTTTATCAATTATATCATCAATCTCCAACAACCTTCTCAATATCATCATACCAACAAACTTAATGTAATACCAACAATCTCCCCCTTTGGCATTGATGGAAATACCAACTTGATTTATTCCAATTGATTCAGGTTGTTGTTATTCTTCTCCTATTATCCTAGAGCTATAAACTTCTCCCCCTTTGACAACAATGCCAAAAGTAAAAACTAATTCATGATTACTTCCCCAGTGAAGTAATTTCCTTGCTGCTAAAACATATACAAATGTATCATCTTAGTCTCGGTCAGAGCATCTTGTCTTCATTCACTATTTCCTGCACAACTTTAGACAACATTCTAAAGTGTGTAAATCAGCATCAACTCACAAATAGTATTCTGTAAAGTCATAGAATTGATGCTTTCACCGAACTCTATCAGTGAGTACTAGATAGGGGTAGTACCCCTAACTTACTTCTGAGATACTCAAAAGTGTCCCTTGGCAGTGGCTTTGTGAAGATGTCTACTAATTGTTCCTTTGTGCTAACATATTCCAACACAACTTTCTTTTCTTGAACTTCTTCTCTTAGATAATGATACTTTATAGAGATATGCTTTGTCTTAGAGTGGATTACCGGATTCTTTGAAATGTTATTAGCAGTTGTGTTATCACAAAATATAGTTACTGGCTCGGTAACTGTCTCATTCATACCTTCCAAATATTGTTTGATCCATGCTATATTGGTACAATTCAATGCTGCAGCAACATATTCAGCTTCAGTTGTTGACTGTGAAATGCATCCTTGTTTCTTACTAAGCCAACTCACTAGTCTTTCTCCCAAAAAGAAAGCTCCACCACTTGTTCTTTTCCTGTCATCAATGTTTCCTGCCCAATCAGCATTAGTATAGACTTTTAAGTAAAAATCATTCCTCTTTTTATATAGTAAACCATAATATTCAGTGCCTCTCAAGTATCTGAAAATTTTCTTGATTACTGTCATATAGGTTTCTTTGGGATCTATAGAAAATCTTGCAGTTATACCTACTACATGTGCTATATCAGGCCTACTGTGAACTACATATTGCAACTTTCCAATCATAGATCGATAAAGTGTCTCATCAACAAATGCAGATTCATCATTCTTTGATAGTTTACAATTAGTAGTCATAGGAGTACATACAGGTTTAGAATCCTCCATTCCAAATTTCTTCAAGATTTCCTTTATATACTTGGATTGAGTAATGAAAATCCCATTTTTCATTTGCAGTATCTGTAAACCTATAAAATACTTTATTTCACCAATTAATGACATCTCAAATTCTTTGCACATTTCATTTCCAAAGTTCTTGCATAAAGAATTATTTCCTCAAAAAAATAATATCATCAACAAATATGGCTGAAATCAGTATTCCATTATCCTCATCATTCTTCATATACATGTTGTTGTTTTCACTAGTCCTCATAAATCCAATCTTGATTAAGTACAAGTGCAACCTTTCATACCATGCTCTAGGTGCTTGCTTTAGACCATATAAAGCTTTGTTCAACTTACATACTTGATCTTTATTCTTCTCTTCAATAAATCCTTTAGGCTATTCAATATAGACTTCTTCTTCTAGTATACCATTCAAAAATGCAGATTTAACACCATTTGATATACCTTGAAATTTTTGTAAGCGGCATATGCCGACAATGTTCTCACTCCCTCAAGTCTTGCCATAGGTGCAAAAGTCTCACCATAGTCTATTCCTTCTTCTTGAGCATAACCTTTGCAAACTAGTCTTTCTTTATTCTGAATGACCTCACCTTTTTCATTTAGCTTATTTCTGAAAATCCATTTTGTACCGATTACATTTTTCTCTTTTGGTCTTGGGACCAGTGTCCATGTTTCATTTTTCTTGATTTGTTCAATCTCTTCTATCATAGCATTCACCCAATATTCATTGCTTAATGCCTCTTTTACTATCCTTGGTTCAAACTCAGATATCAGACACGTGTTCTGTCTCAGCTTGTACCTTGTCATCACTGGAGCATCCTTATCTCCTATAATCTGACTTGATTCATGATTTCTTCTGACATATTTTGCTAATATAGGCTCAGTAGGCTCTGTATGATCTTCTTCATCACTTGGTAACTGAGTATTTTCTTCATCATCTTTCTCAGTAAAACTTCTCGGTTGTACATTTACAAACTCTTCATAATCTTCCAGTTCTTTGGAGTTTCCTTCATCATTCCTTTCTGCAAATTCATCAATTTTCACATTTGCACTTTCCACTATTTTGTTAGATGATTTGATTAGACATTTAAATGATTTACTCCTAGAGGAATAACCAAGAAATGTTCCTTCCTTGCTTTTCTGATTAAATTTTCCATTTCTGTCATCTTTGTGAACATAAAATCTACTTCCAAATATTTTAAAATAACTTGCATTTGGTTTCTTGTCATACTAGATTTCATACGTTGTCTTCATAGTTCCTTTCTTCAGTTGTACTTGATTCAGGGTGTAAACTGTAGTGCGTATTGCTTCTCTCCAAAATATTTGAGGTACTCTCTTTTCTATCATCAAAGTTCTTGCACAATCTACAATTGATCTATTTCTTCTTTCAGCTATCCCATTTTATTGTGGTGTTCTTGGTGCAGACACTTATCTCTTTATACCACGATCATTGCAAAATAGGTTAAATTCATCTGAAATGAACTCTCCTCCTCTATTAGATCTTAGACATTTCAACTATCTTCCTATTTCATTTTCAACTCTTGCCTTATACCATTTGAACATTTGAAAGGCTTCTGATTTCTCTTTTAAAAACATAACTGACATCATCCTTGAGTAATTATCCACAAATAATATGAAGTATTTATCACCATAATAACTTTGAACTTTCATAGGACCACAAAGATCAGTGTGAACAAGATCTAAAATTCCTTTAGAAGTGTAAGACTTACTTTTAAAGCTTGATCTTCTCATCTTACCCATCTGGCATCCTTGGCATATAGCATTCTCAAGTTTTTCCAAGCTCCGTAGACCTCTTACTCGGTGCTTCTTACTTATTTTGATCAAGTTATCAAAATTTACATGACAAAACCTTTTATGCCATAACTAGGTATCTTCTATTTTTGCATATAGACAATTGTTCCGAGTTGAGTCAATATAAAATGTATTACCTCTTGTTTGAGTCCCGGTAGCAGCCAACTTTCCATGTTTGTCATGAACTTTGACAATTCCTTTTTGAAATTCTATTCAGTATCCTGTATTGTTTAGCTATGATACACTCAACAAATTATATTTCAAACCTTCAACCCAAAAAACATCATCACATTTAGCATTTTTAAGAAGTGTTATAGATCCTTTACCTTTCATAGGACATGGTGCATCATTACCAAATCTTACATAACCTCCATCATAATCTTCTAATTTAACAAACTTATGTTTATCATCTATCATGTGATGTGAGCATCCACTATCTATGATCCAAGAATCATTATTATTTATGTGTGATATTAAGGCTTTTTCTTCATACCTTTCTTCATCTGATCCATCTTTGATAGCCACATATACAACTTCCTTTGTTTCAGTCCCATCAGATTTATCATCATTGGATTCCTCATCAACTATTAGGCATGTCTTTCTATCTCTCCTTCTGAAGTCTCGGTGCCCTCTGTATTGGTTGTCTTTCTATCTGTCATCTCGATATTCTCTCTTTTCACTAGATTCTTTGTCAGGATAGTTAGAATCCATATGTCTAATTTTATCATAGTTAAAACATTTCAAAGGTAACTTTCCTTTATACTTACCTTTGCCTCTCAGTAACCTTCTGGCCAATAATACTTTAAACTCTTCTTTCTTTCTGATTTCCTCATATAGTTTGTGTACTTCTTCCATGTTTTTGTGAAATCTCTCACTTGCTCCACTATGATTTCCTTTAGCATACTTATACATTCTATAATTGTAATCATTAGATTCATCAAGATGAAAAGAACTGAATGCAGATTCAACTTTGTTAACCGAAGATCCACTATTATCAAAATTACTCAACTCAAAAGCATGTAGCTTACCGATAGTAGCATCCAAAGAGACTGGCATGTTTGGTACAGACCTTAATTCATTAATTTCAGAGACTTGAATGGCATAAGTAGGTAGAAGTGTTCTCAGCAACTTACTTGTTACATCCTTTTCTTCAATAGTTCCTCTTGCTCCTTTGATTTGATTGACAGATTCCTTTAACCTTGTACTATATTGGATTATGTTCTCACCTTCATTCATTCTCATAGATTCAAGTTGTCCTCTTAGACTATCTACTTTTTCTCTTTTAACATGTTCATCACCACCATACATAGATATAAGCTTATTCCACATAGCTTTGGCATCATTACAACCTTCTAGATCATTAAACTCTGAGCCGGTCAATGTTGATGTTATTTCAATCATTGCTTGAATATGTTCTTGCTTTTCCTTTATCTCTTCCATTGTCATTGGGTAGGTGCTAGTTGTTGTGTAATCATTCTCCAGATAATATGTTGCATATTCTCCAATTCCTAATATGTGCAGCTTCATCCTTTTCTGCCATGTGGAGAAACTTGACTTGTTCAACTTTGGTGCATCCCTTTTATACATCTTCAGATCTTGCCTCAAGGTCCTCTAAACTTTTCTTTCGGATTTCTAGCTCTTATACCAATTGTTAGTTAGATGAGAGGGGGGGGTGAATAAGATAAACTTACAATACAATATATTCTTCAGATTCAACCTCGATAGAACTTACTTGATATGCAACTATGACCGTAAATCATTCAAACTCATAAATAGATAAGCTTGAAACATCAAAACACATTTAACACCAGATTTAACGTGGAAACCCAAATAAGGAAAAACCACCGTGGGATTTTAGACCCACTAAGAAAATATACTCTTCTAGATTATGCTCGATTAAAAGCCAATCCTGTTAAAGATTACATAAACACATTGCTAGATGTGACCCGATCAAGGAATTTACCTCATATCTATTAGAATCTTGCACTTTGTTAGAAGTGACCTTGTCAAAGGATTTCAAACACTCATTCAAAATGTTACCTTGCTAGAGGATTTACAAATAAGACTGTTAGGTCCACTCGGTTAAGAGATTTCCTGTCACTTACAAAATAAATAATAGTAATAAAATATATTTGCAACTTCACATCTGAAATGTTAAAGCAGACTCTATATGCTCAAAATAATCTTTTCATAAGACTTATCTTCCTCCTTGCTGGACTTCTCAATTTGTTCTTCAATTAGACCTTCAATCTTCTGTACTCGTTAATCACCTCTACAGTATCACTGCTCTTCTATTTGCCTACATCCATTGTTCATTGGCATCCTTCATTTAATAATGTATTTAATCATCCAATGCATTTTCTTATTGCTCGGTTGATACTCGGTAAATACTAAACTTTACTCGGTAGACATTTTTTCTTCTTTAACTGACACTGATAACCTTGGTGTTTACCAACTAGCTCCTTGCTCGGTAAAATAGAATAGTATCAAACCTTTACTCATTCTATTGCATGAAATCTTTTCTCCTTCATATTTAGTCTTCGAATACACATATATAGGATATCAAAACAATCAAAATAACATAATCTCATCATTGCCTAACTCGATAATAGTTGCCCATTGAGTAGCTTATTAATCCCCTTCATTTTCACATTCTTTCTGTGTCACTTACCGACATCTTTATACTCATCAAAACATACTCTTTAAGATATGGCAACATCATACTGAATCAAAAAATCAATTGCTTGACATCAATGACAAAATAATATTATTAAGATAGTAATCATCCTTTATCAATTATATCATCAATCTCTAACAACCTTCTCAATATCATCATAACAACAAACTTAATGTAATGCCAATAGGCTAATCCTCAGAGGATGGGTGAAGTGAGATAGGAGTGGGTCCCACCGGATAAGGGTTGGATCAAGGTCAATTTTGATGGCACCTCGAGGGGAAATCCAGGGGTCTTTGGAGCTGGAGTAGTTGCTCGGGATGCTTGTGGCAATATTCTAGCCATAGGAGCTAAAATATTGGTGGATGGATCAAATAATGATGCGGAGTGCCAAGCGGTTTTAGAAGCCATTCTTATGGCTAAGAAATTGGGAGTGAAGAAACTCCATCTGGAAGGTGACTCTCAGATTGTGGTGAATGAGATAGCTAGAGGTCGTATGGAGATGAGGCATTTAGACAAACACGTTCAAAGAATGAAACTTTTTCTGAGGGGCTTTGAAGATTATAAGGTGACTCATGTTCTTAGAGAAGCTAATGTGGATGCTAACAAGCTTTCAAATGTGGGGGCGAATGGTTCTTTGGAAAACAATTTTAGACTATTTGAGGACTTTCAAACTATTATTCCTCTTGATTTTGGTTGAATTGCTTTTATTAAGGGAAGTGAACCTAAGTTGGTCTTGATGTGGTTGATTGACATTGGACTTGTGGGAAATTATAGCCCTCGTAGATTGTGATCTACAATTTAGTTACAAGTGGCCTTAGCGGCTTTGGAGTGATGATGGAGGCCATTGGTGAGTTGTCTTGTTGATGATGTGTTGTTTGAGGTGATTCATGTGATGCATTCAAGCCATGTGATGGTGGTGGCTTTTTCAAAGGCCTAGGTCTTTGGTTCCTTGACTTTTTGTGGTAGTTGGTTTCTGGCTTTGGCTGTGCGTGTAGGTTTTAGTGGAGAGGCAAGGAAAAATGGAGGCAACCTTTTCCTTGACAACGGATGGTCAAATGCTAGCTTTCTGCAGGCTGATCTTGAGCAATAGGCTGATGAATGTCTTCAGGGTGGATGGGGAGGAGTTTTGGAAGGCTTTATGGTTGATGGTCGGGGAGGAATTTCTGGTGTCTAACTTTCAGCCTCGAACCAATCTCGACATCTCATCATTGTTTGTCACTCTGGCTTTGTCAGTGGGAATGTCAACGGAGGAGGTGTTGCGGGTGGCAACTTTGGTGCTGTGTCCAAAGTGGGTGGGAGGGTTAAATGATGTGGTGGCTTGAGTTGTTGTTGGGAAAGGGCTGAAGTCGATGGAAGATCCATGGCAAAGGATTGGAGTAGAAGTGGGGGAGTTGCAGCTGTTTGTTATCTAGTCGGCTTCTCGACATATCGAAATCCAGTTTGAGAATGTATGAAAGGGTTGGAGGGATGTTGTGCAATATGTACGAGGCTTGGGGCCAACTAAGAGATGGAAGATCCATGGGAAGAAGACCCCAATTCGGTCTGAAATTCCACTGGGTGAGGATGGGAGGCCTATGACCTGCCATCAGATTCCACAGAAGCACATGAAGGTGGTGGAGCGCGAGTCACTATGTGGTGGCAAGTCGGGAACACTGCCAGGTGGAGGAGGTGAGGTGCAGGATGCAGGGTCCAGCAAGGGCATTCCAAAATTTTATAGGGAAGGGGCTTTGTGATGGTTTCGATAGGCGAGTTTCTAGAGTGGTTTAGTATTTTAATGGGGTTTATGTATGAATGGTTGGTTTTTTGAAATGACTAATTATGTAAGTCTGGTGTCATTTTCTTGGGTTCTGTTGGTTTTGTAGGGGTGAGACCCCATGTAATGGCAGAAAGTTTATTTGCATTTTGGATGTAAATCTTTCGTATTTCTAGCAATAGATTATCCTGGTTATCGATAAAAAAAAAAATAGCATCACTCACTCAATTAAATAACCATTTAAATAAATAGAAACATGCAAAATGAAGGATGATCAAATGGAGACTCACAAATGACCAAACCAAAGCACTATGACTCGCATACTGGCTAGACGAGAAAGACAACCAACTGACAACACTCATAGGAGTGTAACTGCAGGTCAAGTTAGGGTCCAACAACTATCTCCTCCACTCCCATCAGACAAATAAGGCACGCTCAGACCTGTGAAACTAGTTGGATTCGATACCCCATACCTACCCAGTACTTGTACCTGCAATGTCCTACACTAAAGAACCACATGTGCATATTGACAAATATATATAAATTGACATGACATGCACATCGGTGAAGGAGAATCGTGGCATTCCCTGTCTCACCAGAGTGAGTGAAGGAAAATCATCCCCTCACATCCCATACACATGCAAACATGCAACATATAAATAATGCATCACACATATAGGATAAAAGTGTCAGTCCATGATAATGATCCATAAAAATAACATTAATCATAAGCACTGAGATACTGCAAGAAATCATACACCACAAATCTAGATAAAGCATGAAATAACATCGCATAAATTCTAAATCAATATACAATAATGTTCCACTGAATAGTTACTAAAGTCTAACAAAATACAAAAAGATTCTGATTGAGGAGGGATACTACATCCTCCCCCCCAAGCCTAGGCTTACTCCTGGAAGCCTAAAATAGATAAAAATAAAGCTCTTTCATCTTTGATGCATCCTCCCATGTTTCTAAGGTCTCATCACTTGGGTCCCATAGGACCCTTACCTGGTTGATGGTATGACCCCTGAGGGTAAAATCCTGATGTTGAAAAATGTGCATGGGCTCCATGGAAAGTTGTCCATCCTCGACTTGCAAAATGTTCCAATCAAGAACATGGGTCACATCAAGATGATAAGGTCGAAGCACAAAAACATGAAAGACATCATGGATGTGGGATAGAATCAATGGCAAGGCAAGATGGTAGGTAACAAGTCCTATCCTCTCAAGGATCTCAAAAGGGCCTACAAAATGAAGTGCCAACTTAGAACCCTTTCTTTAACGGATCGGACTCTTCTGCAGACGCACTCTCAAGAACACACAGTCACCAATTGAAAACTAACAATCTACTCTATGGGCATTGACATACTTCTTCTACCTATCCTAAGTAACAACAAAATTCCAACAAATCTGCTCAACCTACTGCTCCATCTCATGAAGCATATCCAATCATAAACGTACCCTATCCTCCAACCGATCTCAACTCAAAGGAGTACGACAAGGACAAAGAGATGTGCCTATAGAGCTATGATAACCATTGTTATAAGAAAAGTCCACCAGGCAAAGATATTCCTCCCATAACGACTATGGATCCATAACATACATGTGAGGCATGTCCTCCAAGACTTGATTCACACACTCAGTCTGACCGTTGGTTTCTAGGTGATAAGATGAACTAAAGTTCAACTAGGTTCCCAAAGCATACTAAAGTGAGGTCCACAAAGCTTGAGTAAAGATAGGATCTCTATCAAAAATGATTCATCTAGGGATCCCATGCAACCTCACCACATCTTCCAAGAAGACTCATGCCACCACCACTGCTATATAAGAAGATTGAATAGGAACAAAATGAGCACCTTTGGTCAATCTATCAACAATGACCAGGATGACATCATGACACCGTGAAGAAACATGCAACCCTACCATTAAATCCATGGAAATGATATCCCATTTTCAATCTAGTATTAAATTAGGTTGTAAAAGCCCTACAGGGTGCTGATGCTCCACCTTCACTCGCTGACATTCTAAAAACTTTGACACAAAATTAGCAATTTTACATTTCATACCAGCCCAATGATATATCTATCTAAGATCTGTGTGCATCTTCTTGAAACCAGGGTGTTCCGAATAAGGTGCATGATGGGCCTCAGTCATGATCAAAATGCAAAGACCCTCCAAAGGAGGTACATAGATCCGTCCAAGATGTCGAAGAAGACCATATGACTCAAGAGTATATCTAGAATATCTACCCTCCAATGGTCTTCCGGACTCTGCCACGGCTTTAACATCCTAATACCAAGTGTCCTGAGGAAGAACTCCAAGAATTCTCTCACTCAAGTCCACACCAAGGGACAATGCTTCAACCTCATGATGCCTATGACTCAAAGAATCTACCACTACATTCTCTTTCCCTTGAATATATCAAACCTAAAAATCATACTTGCAAAGGAATTCCATCCATCTTTGATGTTGAGCATTCAAGTTCGGTTGCGTGAAAATATACTACAAACTATGGTGATCACTATGTATCTGAAACCGATGACCCAACAGGAAATGTCACCATCTAACCAACGCATACACTAGAATTGCCAACTCCAAGTCATGAATTATATAGTTCAACTCGTGATCCTTGAGTTTGCGAGACTCATAAGAAAACACACATCCATCCTGCATAAGCACTGCACCTATACCTTCTAGAGAGGCATCTGTGCATACCATGAAACCTCTGGATGGATTAGGGACTGCTAAAATTGGAGCACTAATAAGGAGTTCCTTCAAGGTACGAAAATATGACTTGCACTGCTCTGACCAAAATAACTTCTTCCCTTTCCTCTGAAGAGAAGTGATCGGGTGGCCTATTTGAGAAAAGCTCTGAACAAAGCGATGGTAATATCCAGCCAAACCCATGAAACTCCAAACCTCAAAAACATTGGTCAGTGTTGGACAATCAACAATGTCTTTGATCTTAGAAGGATCCATGGATACACCTTCTCCCAAAACTATATGACTGAGACATCTCACCTCTGACTGGAAGAAGTCACACTTCACCAAGTTTGCAAAAAGTTGATACTCACTCAAGCACTGCAATACCTATCGCAAGTGACCCTCATGCTCTTCCATAGATCTAGAATAAATCAATATCATCCAAGAACATAAGGACAAAGTGATCAAGGTAGGTACATAGAACCCCATTCATAAGACTTGTGAACACTGAAGGCATGTTCATCAACCCAAATGGCACCACTATGAACTCATAGTGACCATAACAAGTATGAAACACCATCCTATGAATGTCTGCATCATGAATGCACAATTGATGATACCTAGATCAATCTTAGAGAACACCTTGGCTACCTTCACCTGATCAAAAAGATCATCTATCTGAGGCAATGGATATCGATTCTAGATGGTTATCTTATTCAACCTTCAATAATCAATGCATAACTGAAAAGAACCATCCTTCTTCTTAATGAAGATAATCGATGCACCCCAAGGAGAAACACTAGGATGAATGAACCCCTTGTCCAACAATTCCTCTACCTGCAACTTCAATTCACTCAAATCCTGAGTATTCATCTGATATAGTGCTCTCAAAATAGGTTCGCACCAGGAACCAAGTCAATGCAAAAATATATGTCTCACTTTGGAGGCATACCGAGAATATCCAACAGAAACACATCTGCATACTCTCGAAGAATAGGGTGACCATCAAGAGCAATTTATTGACTCTCTTCCTCATCCACATCCTCAAGAGAAATTGCAAAAAGTTGACTCCCCTGACGCATGCACCACTTAAGTTGCATAGCAAAAATCATACGTAAGGATATCGATCGTTGAACTCCAACGGTCCCTATTTTCCTGCCATGGTCATATAAACACTCTACTATCTTCAGATGATAGTCTACACAAGTGTTGTGAGATGACAACCAATCCATCCCCAACACAACTCCATAGGTACCTAAGGGAATGACTCGAAGGTCAACTGAAGTGACAAAGGGTCCTAGGTCCAACTCACAACTGGGAACAAAGGCATCTACAAACACACGCACACTGATAGCCAACTCTACTAGCCACCTATCCGCCTACTTAGCAGACGTGATCCCACACCGCTCCACAATGGATGAAGAAATAAAAGAATCAAAAGCACTGAAATCAAAAAGTACAGAGATAGGAATACCACACAACACACCTGCAGTCTCAATCACTGTACTCTAATACTTAGCTTGGCCATCATCCATCACTACAAATACTCTATGGTATCTACCTGCATCCCCCACTGTCGGCTCTGATGCAACTAGCCTCTAACTACCCATTTGTCAAAATGTTGAGGGTACTAAGCAGCTTTGTGGCCAAATTGACTACAGGTGAAGCAAGCTCCTCTACCAGGTCCTCTATTGCCAGAGGGGCGACTAGACTGCTGAAAGCTTTCCCCACTAGGGGCCTGATATGCACTCTGAGAGGACTACCCTAGAAAAGTTTGCCTATTCCTCTGCCAGTTCCTACTCTTTTGAAACTAAGAGTGGCCACCCAGTTGGCCCTGAGATGGCTTTGGTCTGAGTGGCTATTGCTACTACTGACCACCCTTAGCAAGTACCTAAGGACCCCTAAAAGGTGTAGCAATCTGGGACTGATTCCCTCTCCTTCTAGACCCACTGAAAGGATCACTCCTGATCTACACTGCAGACTAGCCTCCATGAGCATGGCTAAGGTTCTTCTCCACTAGCCTGGCTTTCGCCATGGCTATCTCTACTCAAGTAGGCTCAAATACTCTCACTCCTACACTGACACGGTCATTAAGACCCCTCAAGAAGTGTTTAACAAGCATAGCCTCATCATTGCCAATCTTGACATACTATTTGAGACAATAGAACCTGTGCTCAAACTGATTTACTCACAACCCAAACTAGCGCAAAGCATAGAACTCATCTTCTCACAACTACCTCCATTGGGGTGAGAGAAATCATGCCCTGAATCTCTCCAAAAATATTTCCCATGACATGGTGTTAATGCTCACACTAATCCTCTCCTCCTCTAACCGCCACCAGATAGATGCAAAACTCTCGAGATGCATGACAATGCATCTCGCCTTGGTGTTGCTACCATATGGATACATGGTGAAATACAGATCTAAACTGATAAGCAAAGTCTTTGCCTCGAGACCGGTACCTTTACTATCAAAGAAAGGAGGATTGGGCCTTATCAAGTCCCTCAGGTGCCCCATGATAGTTGGATCCTGGTCACTTGGGACCTCTCTCCTTCTAGGAGATCTCTCTCTCTCTCTCTCTCTCCAGAATCTACTAAAGTGACTCCTCTACCTTAGCATGGATGGGCTGATCTACCTCAGGTTTGGGGCCTAGTCTAGTTAGAACCTCCTGAAACATATAACACAACTCTTCCCTCTTAGGAACCTGCTCTCCTGAATGTTATTCATACTGATGAATAGACTGATCCCGATCCACACTCGCATAAGTGGGTGGTGGTGAAGGACTATGGTGGTTGGAATCTTGACCCTGTAATCCTCCTCTGCCTTTGGTTTGGCCACCAACATGGCCACCTCCCTTGGTTTTCCTAGCCATGACCTATCATTGCACAAAGGAAAGGAAAGAAACAAGGAAGTCACTACCACTAAGACCTACACAAAAGGTCTAGGTGAATGGGCTCAACACAAACCCAGAGTACCCAATGTTGAAATAGGGGCTCTAATACCAAATGTAATGCCCCACTAGGAACCCCAAAGGAAAACCCACAACAAGGGTGAAACAATTTTTTTAAAAAAGTATAATCATATTAAGTGCATTAATAACAACATTGCACAATAATAACACAAGCGGAAGACTCACAAGAGAATTTCTTAAAGGGTTACCAATGAAGAATTAAACTAATAGTTTAAATTCCACAATTACAATTAATCCACTAATCCATCATTTACTCAAAGAACACAAGAAGCCATAAGCAATAGCATTTACACCATTGAAAGATTTAAAGGATACAATATAATTATCTTCAATAACTATTTACACAAATCATAAAGAAAGCTGATAAACAACATCCCACACTTAGGATTACATTGATCCTCCAATACATGGGTTTCAATATACTATAAAGTTACAACTTAACCAAATCCAAGGTTACATAAGATCATAATACAACTGACAACATAGGTCTCCAAAGAATAATAATCTCCAACATGAGATAGAGCATGAGCCATGAACCACAAAAACACCTACAAAGCCAATCCTCGCATGAAGGTATGAACAAAAACATCCAATGGGAAGTGGCACTACCACCTGACCATGTAATTCCCCAAAATGGAATCACCCCACTGTGCTAGGAGATAGCAGAGGACCTTCAAGCAAGAAAAAGCATGACATGGTCGACAAAACAATAAGACCCCATGACAACACAATGTGACTCCACAATTTTCCAGGTGACTCAACATCACAATACACAAGTGAAACTGAAGAGAGAGTGTCCTCACATAGCTTATGATGGTTACCATGGTCGGCCTTCATAGATCCCAGCCCCCATCCTGGGTTATCCCGGTAACCTTTCTTGAACCTCTAGGTCCAACTAAGTCTCATACGGACCCTACCAACCTTTCATGAAGACAAGATGGTAGGTTTGCCATTCCAGGCCTTCTCACTACATCATGAGCCCTTTACAAGAACTCACCCATGCATGAGGTACAATATCTTATATAATATTATAAACTACCCACCTAATCAATTAATTAGATTATCACTTATTATCAAACTTTCGATGGGTTATCTAGCCATCCACTTTGGGCACGGCCCCCACTCGAAAACCACTCTCTCAAAGGACACTAAACAAACATGGTCATTCCATGAGGACCCTATGGCAAAGTAGACATGCATAACACAACTATCCAAATACAAGTGGTCAAAATAAGGACATACTGACTCTTGGTTAACCATAAGGTAAAGACACTACATGGTTAAGACAATGAGATCATCATATATCACTTGGTCAAAAGGTACCAAAGATGCCACAATAGGACGAATGAACCAAATATGAGAAATAACACAAATATAACTCTTTGTAAGGAAAGCTAATTTCACTAAGTCCGCACTCAAACAATCCTTGAGAAAATCAACATCATAAGCACTTGCAAATTTCATTGATTGAAAATTAAATAAAACACCCTTATATGACATTCACATCTATTTAATTTCCAAATTCAATACTCCGACAAGAATAAAATCCACATAAATATTCCACCAAATAAATTATGAATTAATAATATACATTTAATCCATTTCCAGAATACATCCAAATTTACCAATTTGAATTAATAATTCATGCCTTGTTTTCAATAAATAAGTTTATGAAATCAATATAATAAAAAAACACTTTATACTACCGTTTTTATTTAACATTAAAACCAACTTTGAAATATAATGTTTTATAAAAATGAAATTAATGGCACCTAAAAAGTTGTACCGTGAAGGGTGCAAGGTCACGCGGGGGCCAAGCCAACCCGTGGTAGTGCTGCTGTCAGAGCAGTAGGCACTACCTGCTAGTAGTACTGCTACCGTTGGTAGAAGACCTCCCAACCGATAGTGCTGCTACCATCGGTAGCAACCACTACCGACCAGTAGTATTTCTATCGACCGGTAGTGTTTCTACCACGTAGCACACTTACCGCCCGGTAGTGTTACTACCTGCAGGTAGCCAGGCACTATCGACCCGTGTGGTGGGGCTAGCCTGCCATGGGGTAAGTTAAGATTAATTTCTTAAAAAATTCATACTTCTTTTGTATTTGAAATCGATTAAACATGAACTCAATTCATCCCTTGGTCATTTCATGAGCATACACACACAGTGCTAAACACCAAAATTCAAAGGGACATTTACCCAGAAGGCAAATGGTGAATTAAAATCACACAAGAACCTAATAAATAAAGATTTAGGAAACAATAGAACAATTTAACAGATAGGAGAAGGATTTGAGATAAATTTCCTCACTTCCCTTGCACAGGGAGAATTCCTTACATATATCACGAGGTAAATAACCAATTTTTGCCAACATAAACCCCAAATCTTGGGCAATTAGATACTAGAAAGCACACAAAAAGCTAAATCTAATTCTTTCTATTCCAAATAGAAGAGGTAAGTCAAGACTTTGATTTTCAAGAACAAATAAAAAACAACAAATAGAGAAATGAACCATTTCTTTCCTATATGCAAACATTTGATATGAGTTCCACAAAATCAATAATAATAGACACTCTTTCTTTCATTCCACCCATTCAACAAGGATTTACAAGAGATTTGCATTTTTCCAGCACACAGGAAGCAACTAAAATATTCAAAATTAAATTTCAAACAAGAAGAGATTATCCGACCTTCAAGAAAACTAGCAAGAAAAATGATGGAAGATTCCCAATCCTTGCAAACCAAATCCAATTCCAGCTCCTCTTCTGGAATGGTTTTGTAGCGTCCTAAAATTGTGACACTTGCAATTTTGACTACATTTGGGTCTTCACGATGGCAACGCAACACTAAACCTGAATGGAGACCCCGAAACTTGCTCATGACACCAAAAACTGCATTTTTCCAGTACCCTGGCCTGATCCTCCTTGCACCCCGTTGTCCCGGGAGGTGGGACCAGAGCGCCTAGCGCCCTGGTCCCCCAGGACCATGGCACCCATCGCCCCAGTCCCTGGCCCTATTTTGGGCCTGGTCTCCTATGGGACTTCGGGCCTTTTTGTTTGCAAATTGGAAAATAACATTTCCTGGTCGGCCTAAGGTTGGGAAAATCAGTCTTTTAACCCTAATCGGCAAGTATATAAACTACTTTTTCTCTCTCATTTTGGAGAGGATGGAAAAAAGGTGAAAACAATATTCAAACATTCAAGCATTCAAGCATTCAAGCATTCAAGCATTCCTTCAAGCAATTGATCATTCTAAGTCTCCATTCAAGGCTAAGTGTTGCATTCAAGACAAGGATTCAACCATTGAAGAGGAGATAACATACTACAACATAAAAACATACAACATACAACAACATCTATACCTTCGCATATAAGGATACAAACATCCTTACAACAAGGTATTAGTACTTGTTTTACATTACATTTATAGCATTTCTCATTTCTTGGTTAATTCCAAAACTAGGGTTTGACCTAAAGGCAAACCCCTCATCCCTAGCCCCCCAATCGTCTTCACTTTTTTGTGTGTAGGTTGTAGGTACGCGGCTGAAATTGAAGATCTGGAATCCTTGTACAGAGACGAACAGATCCCCCTTCGTTTCGCGGATTTTTTGGAGGACCGTGTGCACGCCGGGCGCCATCGTCCTGTCAACTTTTGCTCAAATTTGCAAGATAGCACCGTCTCAACATTTTACTGCTAATTCTAGGTCCGTAGCTTCATATCATATCCCTAACTCAGTTTATAAGCGAATCTTTCTCACTTTCTATGCATTCCTAGCTTAATCACTCTATCCACATTCTTTACAAAAGAGGGTATCCTTGCTATCAAAACCCTTGAAACTCATATAGAATCCAATCTTGCATTGCGTGGGATTGGATCTTGTGGGTTTCAACCCCTCTTTTGAATGTAAAGTCTCCCCTAAGTGAAAACCATCAACCCTAGTGACTCTCCCTTCTCTCTCCTTGGAGTTGGGGAGGGGAGAATGACTAGGGTTCGATTTTTCCGCTTTACATTTTGGTGAACCCGACGTGAACATCCTTTCTGATTATTCATAGTTAGATCTGAAAATTGGATTCCTTGATTACATTTCCATGTTTGATCTTTTGCAAAATTTTAGAGGTTAATTGCATAAAAACCCTAAATTTTCTTTTTAAGTAATTAAACTTGTGAAATGTTTAATTGTTAATGCTTGTTTCAGATCTACCCTTCTATTACAAATTATCAATTCATATATGTGCTTTAATTTTGAAAATTAAGTGGTTAAGTGTCAAAACCCTAATTTTTGAAACCCTCTTGATTCAACCTTTGTCCGACAATTTCACTGATCAAAACATCTCCAAATCAGCTGTAACTTGGGATTCCGCAATAAAATCATAATATCTTTCATCCCTGAAAATTTGGAAAAAAGTTGCGAGGACCATGTGCACTCCGAGCGCCATCGTCCCCGACATTTTTTCCGAAATTTCGGGAGCTAGATCTTACTGTATTTTTCTGCTAAAATCCAGAATTTTGGCTGATTTTATCAATTTTAACACCTTCAAAATTACAGTCAAAGTTGGTCTAGCGATTGCTTGGATTGAGGCTTCTAATCATTCAAAAATTGTTGAAATCAAAATCTGTATAAAAATTGTGTTTCTTACAGTCCTAAATCTGAAAAGTGTGTTATCATTCATTCGAAATTTCAGTGATTTATTCAAATTTTTGCAATTTGCGACTTTTGAAATTAAGTGCTTAATTACAACAACTTTGGTTTCCGCTTTCAAAATTGAATTTTGCGTGGAATTGAGTCAACTTTCAAATTTCAAAACTTGCATTGCTTTTGGTATTCCCTCTAAAATCATAAAATTCAAAATTTTAGTTTCCCTCTCTTTTTCAAAATTCAAATTTTGCATTTTTCGACAATCTTGGTAGGTTTCAATTTTGAAATTGCAACTTTAATTTGGCCTATCTACAGATAGTAAAATCACTCAATTTTTTCAGGTTAGCTGTAAAATCATCATAACTTTCATCCCTGCAAATTTTGAAAAAAGTTGCGAGGACCGTGTGCACCCCGAGCGCCACGGTCCCGGACATTTTTTTCAAAATTTCGAGAGATTGTCCTGATTGTATTTAATAGCTTAAATCTGGAAGATTGGCTGGCTTTACTGAAATTTGCTACCTCTAAAATTCAAAATCTTCTATCTCTCTTTAGTGCATGAGTTTTACAACAATAAGCCCTACTTACACTATTCTCGTTAGACGAAGCCTTAGAATTAAGTCCTTCCAAGGTTTAATTACTGAGGAGATGGAACCTAATTTGAATGGCCTTTTTAATGAGGACATGGGTAATTCCTCTAATCCTCTTAATGATGAAGAAGCTCTCCATGAGGTTTCTGTAGAACAACTTTCAAAATTGGATAACCAATTTGACGATTTTCGACAATGGATGTCTCAAGAATACCCTGATAGCGAAGCTCTTCCTTTAATTGAGGGTCTAAAACGTATGCTTCAAAGTGATAAGAATGGAATTGATATTTTGCGTGGTATTGCACACATTGTGGATTCAAATGTGATGCCTATGAAAATTTGTGCCGAAACCTTAGGTTATACACAACCTCCTACTCAAGACAATCATTCTATTCCTTTGATGACTTATTGCTAGTATACCTACTTTTACATCAAACATAATGACTACTTCAATACAAGACATTCCTCCTATGATCACCAGTCATGGGGGCAATCCTTCTTCTTCAATCAACCCTCTTCCTTCATTCAATCCAACTTCTTCATTCATTCCTTCAGTGAATGGTCCTCTTATATCTCCACAAATAAACATGACGCAAGGGGGCAATTCATTTAACCCCTCCATTCCTCCTTGTAGTGTTCCTCCTTTCCAATCATCTCCTATGACTAACTATCATAGTGTCCCACCACCTTACTCTCTACCTTCTTTCAATAACATAACACCTCCATCACAATCTAACACATCTAATATGAACTCTTCGACTGAAGCAACCATTAACAATCTTGCACAAACTGTCTCTTCTTTACAGCAACAAATTGCCTCGATGAATCAATCTAAGTTTAGTGTGCCCACATTTGATGTTACGAGCCCACTTTCTCTTGACATTGTCTGAGCTATTCCCCCTAAACATGTTGAAATTCCGCATTTGGAGCTTTATAATGGTAAGGGTGATCCTCTAACACATGTTAAGACCTTTCAAACAATATGTACTGATTTTTCTTATGACCAAAGGTTGCTTGCAAAATTGTTTACTAGAACATTAAGAGACAAAGCCCTACAATGGTATTGCTCATTGCCTTCCTATTCTATTACTTCTTTCGAACAACTTGCAAATGCTTTCATTCAGCAATTTCAAAACAATATAAGTCCTAAAGTTACTTTGATTGATTTAATGCATTGCAAACAAGGTGTTAAAGAAAAAGTGACTGATTTCATTGGTAGATATAAGCATTTGTATGCTCAAATTTCCTTTCCAGTGCCCGACAATGATATTCAAAGAATCTTTATTTCTAATTTACAAAAAGACATTAGAGAAAAACTCCTATTTTTTGAGTTTACTTCTTTCCAACAGTTGTGTGCAACTCTTCACAATTATCAACTGACTGTGAGTCAAATGGAACAATCACATCCTATGGCTCCGAGTGATAAGGGTGATAGTAGTCAACAACCATTTGGGAAGTTTAAACCGAACAGAGAGTCCATTAAAGTCAATGAAAACATCATCAACAACAATGTGAATGCAGCATCAGGTGTGTCTCCTATTTCTAAGTTTTTCAAGAGAGAAAGAAAGTTTACTCCTTTGAATGAATCATTGCATAATATTATGAATAAGTTATTGGAACAAAATGTGCTTACTCTTCCTCCTATAAGGCAAATTGATCCTACAAATATTACTTCACCTTATTTTGATAACAAATCTTTTTGTCAATTTCATCGTCAACCTGGGCATGATACTGAAAAATGTTTTGCTTTGAAGGGTAAAATTCAAGATTTGATTGATAATAATACTATCTCTGTTTCTGGTGTGAATGATAAAGGCAACACATCTGTAGCTCCCCCTAACCAAAATCTTCATATTTTTACTGATCCATTACCTTCTCATACCTCTAATGCGATTGATACTACTGATTCCTCTGTCTCACCTGATGATCTTGTGTCCATGACTCCGAATGTGATTAACTTTGTGGAGCAGCAAAAAATCCCTAAAGAACCTTCCATCACATTTGATTCTAGTGAAACTATCAGGGCACCTGATGGTCCTTTATATATAGTTGCAAAAGTCAAGAACACACCTTGCCGTGGGGTGCTTATTGATCCTTCTTGTATGGTTAATGTCATTACTGAAGAATTTCTTTTTACTTTGCAATTGAATCAAGTGATCTATGACAAAACAAATGTGGTTGTGAAACTATTTGATGCATTTTCTTCTCCTGCAATTGGTTCTATTACATTACCTATTGAGGTCCATAACAAATCCCTTGATGTGGACTTTGCTATTATTCCATCATCCGAACAATTTCATGTGAAGCTAGGCTATCCTTGGCTATCTTCCATGAAAGCTATTGCTTCTCCTATTCATAAGTGCTTGAAATTTCCCCATAATGGTGAAGTTGTTACTGTCAATCATAGTCTCTTTAAACCAGCTGAAAGAACTTCTAGCGTTCCTATTGATTACTTTTGGCCTAAACAATTCCAATCTCTTCCTCCGTGAAGTGATCATCTTTTCAAATCTTATCAAAAGTGGAAAAAAGATATGATCCTATCTCTAAGTGAACCTAGAACACCCAAACTTGACATTCCTATCGTTCTTGAGAAGGAAGTTCTTCCTTTGAAAGATAAAACCAATGTCTTTCCTCAAGAAGATTCCCAACCTATTCCTATGGATTTGACTATGCCTATGTCTAATAAAATTTCTAAAGGTAGACCTATACCTCCTCATCATGATGGACTTGGTCTCCTTCCTAAACCAATTATTCCTCCCTTATACGGAGCAGTTCCTCCTCCTTCCTCTTATGGAGAGAAGAGACCTTCCTCTTCTCCTATTATTCAACCTAAGAGGCCACAACCTAAACACCCAAGTGATAAGGATGAGAACATTCCTCCTCCTCAATCTTCTCAACTTCCTACTAAGACTAGACGAAATCATTCTGCACGTGAACGCTGATGAAAGCATCGTCTTAGAGCTCAGGCAGCTGCCTCTCAAACTTTGCAATCCCCAAAAACACCTTCAACAAGCATTATTCCATTTTCTCCTCAGCCGACGATTGAGCCAAAATCTCCTAAACATAAGATGCATGATGGTCTTGATCCTGTGCGAGTTAAAGATCCTATTTTTATAAATCTTGATGATGATATAGATGAAAATGTTATTCATGACGAAAATGTTACTTCTCTTGCTTCTGATAGTGAATATGAACTTGTTGATATTGATAACCATTTATCTAATGAATTTTCTAAAGCACTTATCTTAGCTCCTAGACAAGAACACCCTGGCTTGGGATATGAACATAGCCCTTGTTTGGATCTTGTGATAGCTCCATCTGCTGTGTTGGATGTTCCTCCTCTAGCGTGTTTCCTACCTTCCTCAAAATATTGATTAGCAAGATCGGGGGGTAGATGATATGCTAGACTAGTTTCATTAGCATAGCAGATTCTCTCCTCCTCTCTTTTGTCACTTCTTCTATGTGTTTTTCTCATTCTTCTATTTGTTGTCCTTAGTGTTGTCTACTTGAGGACGATGCAAAGCATTGCGACCTCTTTTGGTCTCTCTCATGTTGACTCAAAAGACACATGTGTTCCCTTCTTCTAGGTGACCTTCCTTGATTAGGGAATGAAGAACAATTATGCATACATACATATGATATACATGAATTATCATACAGCATACTGACCCCAAGGAAAGCGAAGTCACCTTGTGCTTTATGTTTTGTGTTTATTATCCTTGGGCTTATCTCACACTTGGGGGCTAAATCCTTGTGATAACGTGCTCCTTTCCCTTCTCATTCTTATATGTATCACTACCTTAAAGCAATCACCCCCGGTGAGGTGTGTGCGATCACTTTAACGTAGGGGGGCATACTTCCCATTCATATCTTTTCAAGATACTTGAAAATTTCTTGGCAAATTTAGCTTTGCCTTGAAAATTTTTGATATCTTTCTTGCATGACTCATAGTGAGGGAACCTTACTACTGACAGTCATGGTTCTCCCTCGTGATCTTCCCTTTTACTTTGTCAATCGAAGTCGTAAGATCCTTAGTCCACTGGGGGCTTGGTGTATCTTGCCTCCTTGACATGGTGAAAGTTTTTCAATGTTGTTTCCTTGTACTTTACCGGAAGTATGAGCGTATGCTTATACTCCCGCTAAAGTGGGGGCTAAATGTAGCATCCTAAAATTGCAACACTTGCAAATTCAACTACATTTGGGTCTTCACGATGGCGACGCAACACTAAACCTGAATGGAGACCCCGAAACTTGCTCATGACACCAAAAACTGCATTTTTCCAGTACCCTGGCTTGATCCTCCTTGCACCCCGTTGTCCCGGGAGGTGGGACCAGAGCGCCCAGCGCCCTGGTCCTTCAAGACTAGGGTGCCCAGCGCCCTGGTCCTTCAGGACCACGGTGCCCAGTGCCCTGGTCCCCCAGGACCATGGCGCCCAGCGCCCTGGTCCCTGGCCCTATTTTGGGCCCGGTCTCCTATGGGACTTCGGGCCTTTTTGTTTGCAAATTGGAAAATAACATTTCCTGGTTAGCCTAAGGTCGGGAAAATCAGTCTTTTAACCCTAATCGGCAAGTATATAAACTACTTTTCCTCTCTCATTTTGGAGAGGATGGAAAAAAGGTGAAAACGATATTCAAACATTCAAGCATTCAAGCATTCAAGCATTCAAGCATTCCTTCAAGCAATTGATCATTCTAAGTTTCCATTCAAGGCTAAGTGTTGCATTCAAGACAAGGATTCAACCATTGAAGAGGAGATCACATACTACAACATACAAACATACAACATACAACAACATCTATACCTTCGCATATAAGGATACAAACATCCTTACAACAAGGTATTAGTACTTGTTTTACATTACATTTACAGCATTTCTCATTTCTTGGTTAATTCCAAAACCGGGGTTTGACCTAAAGCCAAACCCCTCATCCCTAACCCCCTAATCGTCTTCGCTTTTCTGTGTGTAGGTTGCAGGTACGCAGCTGAAATTGAAGATCTGGAATCCTTGTGCAGAGACGAATAGATCCCCCTTCGTTTCGCGGATTTTTTGGAGGACCGTGTGCACGCCGGGCGCCATCGTCCCGTCAACTTTTGCTCAAATTTGCAGGACAACGCCGTCTCAACATTTTACTGCTAATTCCAGGTCCGCAGCTTCATATCATATCCCTAACTCAGTTTATAAGCGAATCTTTCTCACTTTCTATGCATTCCTAGCTTAATCACTCTATCCACATTCTTTACAAAAGAGGGTATCCTTGCTATCACAACCCTTGAAACTCATATAGAATCCAATCTTGCATTGCGTGGGATTGGATCTTATGGGTTTCAACCCCTCTTTTGAATGTAAAGTCTCCCCTAAGTGAAAACCATCAACCCTAGTGACTCTCCCTTCTCTCTCCTTGGAGTTGGGGAGGGGAGAACGACTAGGGTTCGATTTTTCCGCTTTACAGGTTTTCCAAATTTCTTCTTCAAAATTATGCCTGCCCATTCCTGTGAACTCTAGGAATATATGGAAAAATATATTTCAACCTAAACTTTCTAGGTTAAAATTTTTCTCCACCAATCAAATTAAATTATTTTAAAAAAGTAAAAAGAAATCAGATTTACCTTTTTTTTTTCCAAAAACAATTATTTTCTAACAAATAAAATGCAAAAGTCCAATGGAAAGGTAAAAGGAAAATCTTTTATTAATTTTCTATTTCTATTTTCACAATACTTCCTTTCAACATAAGAATTTAAAATTTACATGGCTAGGCAATTATTTATTTCCTTTCACAATACACTAATACGTCTATTCACAATAAAATAAGCCAATTAACCATTTAATTCTAGCAAATCATTAATTTAATTAAATCAATAATCTCAAGAGCATAATAATTAACTAATTATGCCAACATAAAAATAGAATCATTCACTCAATTAAATAACCATTTAAATAAACGGAAACACGGAAAATGAAGGATGATCAAATGGCGACTCACAAATGACCAAACCAAAGCACTATGACTCACATACTAGCCAGATGTGAAAGACAAACGACTAACAACACTAGCACAAGTGTAACTGTGGGTCAAGTTAGGGTCCAACAACTATCTCCTCCACTCCCATTAGACAAATAAGGCACGCTCAGACCTGTGAAACGAGGTGGAGTTGATGCCCCGTACCTACTCGGTACTTGTACCTGCAATATCCTGCACCAAATAACCACACATGCATATAGACAAATATATATAAACAGACACGACACACACACTGATGAAGGAAAATCGTGATGTTCCTCGTCTCACCAGAGTGAGTGAAGGAAAATCATCCCTGGCATCCCATACACACGTAAACACGCAACATATAAATAACACATCATACATATAAGGTAAAAGTGTTAGTCCATGATAATGATCCATAAAAATAACATTAATCATAAGCACTGAGATACTTCAATAAAGCATAAACCACAAATCCAGATAAAGCATGAAATAACATCGCATAAAGTCTGAATCAATATACAATAATGTTCCACTTAATAGTCACTAAAGTCAAACAAAATACAAAAAGAGTCTGATCGAGGAGGGGTACTAAATATCCAATCAGTGGATCATATAGAATCTATATCCATAATGCATCAAAATAAAGTATCAATAATAGGTCCAACATGAAAAATAACTGGAATTCTATGATTGCTCTGGGTATGGCCTCAGATAAATATTGATGAAGAAATAGGTGAAAATATTATTCATGATGACAATACAACTCCTAATGCTTCTAATAGTGACTATGAATATGTAGATGTGGACAAACATTTATCTATAGAGTTTTCAAAAGCCTTAATCCTAGCTCCTAGAAATGAACAAAGTGACTTAGCACATGAGCATAGTCCTTGTTTGGATCTTGTGATAGCTCCATCTGTTATGCTCAGTGTTGCTCCTCTGACATGTTTCTCACCTTCCCAAAATAGTGATCAACAAAATTGGGAGGTGGATGTCATGCTAGACTAGGTACATTAGCACCGTAGATCCTCTACCTCTCTCTTTTCTTTCTCTTTTGTGACCATTTCTCTATGTCTATCCTTGCTCTTCTATATTCCCTAGTAATGTCTACTTGAGTACGATGCAAAGCATTGAGATCTCTTTTGGTCTCTTTGATGTTGACTCAAAAGACACCTTCTATTTCCTTCCGTCCAAGGTAGTTTCCTTTCTTTGGGGAATGATGACTATTTTTTGCATATATATATGATATAAATGAGTTATCATACAACATAATGACCCCAGGGAAAGCGAAATTACCTCATGATTTATGTTTGTGTTTATTATCCTTGGGTTTATTCCTCAATTGGGGGCTAAATCTTGTGATAACATTCTCTCTCTCTCTCTCTCTCTCTCTTGGGTGTATCTTGCCTTAAAGCCATCACTCCCAATAAGGCATGTGTGATCACTTTAATGTGGGAGCATAAACTCCACTCATATTTTCCTTCTTGATACTTAAAGTTACTTAGTGAACTTGGCTTTACTTGGTAATTGTTTGTATCCTTTATTTTCATGACTCATAGTGAGGGAAACCTTGCTACATGTAGTTGTGGTCCTTCCCTCTTGATCTTCCCTTTTACTTTGTGAATCAATGTCATAAGATCCTTATTCCACTGGGGGCTTGGTATATCTTTCCTCCTTGACATGGTGAAAGTCTTTCAATCTTGTATCCTTGTACTTTACCAGTAGTATTGGCATATGCTTATACCCCACTAAAGTGGGGGCTAAATGTAGCATCATAAAATTGTGACCTTGCAATTTTCAACCACATTTGGGTCTTCGCATTGGCGGATGAATCCCTAAGCCTGATTGGAGACCCAAGACATGCTCACACTACCCGAAGTTTACATTTCCTCACACCCCACACTCTCCTTTGCTACTTCTTATCTTGAATTAGGGTAGGACAGAGGCGTGGCACCCCTTTCCCCCCTAGGATAGGGGTATGGTGCCCTTGTCATCCTAGGATAGGGATGTGGTGCCTCTATCCTTGCCTTATTTTGGGCCCCTTGCAATCAAAATTTACATTGGGCTTTGCATTTGGAAAGTGAGAAAAGTTTCCCTATGTTGGCCTTTGATGAAAAATTAGTCAATTACCCCTAATTGACGAATATATAAGATGCATTATTCTCTCCTATTTGCATGATAAGATAGGTCAAGAACTTCATATGAGTTCACTAAGTGGAAATTGCGATCCTAAGTGAAATCAAGCATTCAAGAATTGAGCATTCTCAAGTCTCCTTTCAAGGCTAGGTGTTGCATTCAACTCAAGGATTCAACCATTGAAGTGGAGATCCCTTTTAACATTCAATTCTAGTATCCTTTCAAACAACTCTATCAACATTTCAATTACATCCTCTCTTGAGGTGAATCCCATTTTAGTCATTTACTTTCATTACTTGCAAGTACTTTTTGTCATTTGGTTAATTCCAAATCAGGGGTTTGACCTGAAGGCAAATGCCCAATCCCAAGAACATTTCCTCTCTTTTATGTGTGTAGGTTGCAAGTGCATAGTTGTATTTGCAGATTTGGAATCCACTCTTAGAGGCGGAAAAACCCTTTTCAGGGCACAGATTATTCAGAGGATCGTGTGCACTTTCAAGACAGTCTTGACAACTTTTGCCCAAATTTGTAGGGGAGTTTCATCTCGGCCTTTTACTACTAATTCTAGGTGCATAACTTCATCCTGCATTTCTATCTCAATTTATAATCACTTATTTGTCTCTTTTACACTTGTCTTGAATTGCATAATTCAACCTATTACATTCTAAAAGAGGGGTTACTTTCAGGGTATGTGCACAAAGATGGTGGTCAGAAAAGTGGACACCACCCAAAAAAAACATGGAAAAACAAGCAGTGCATACGCAGTTTTAAAATTTGAATTCCCACATACGTGCTTAGGTTTGTTCTTCTTGAGCCTAGAAAAGGTAGCGTGTACGCACTGCTTTTAGGAAAATGAGTGCATATGCGCTATGCCTAGGAAAATGAGTGCATACGCGCTGCTCATAGGAAAATGAGCACATAAGCGCTAATAATACAAACATAACCGTGTACGCGGTGCCTATTAAAAAAGTTTTTTAAAAAAACTAGGTCTCATTTACCCGTGAATAGCGCGTTTTTAGTTCATTTTTTTTCTATTTCCTCTCCTAAATAGTGAACAGGGTGCTCGATTTGTCCTCCAAGCTATGGATCAAGGTTAGTTTTTATTTATTTTTATCTTTCTTTCCCGTTTGTTCAATTTGTTTTACATTTTGAATTTAATTTCATTAATTTTGATTAGGTTTTTTCATTTTTTGTTTCAAAAACTAGATTCTTCTAATCCACAACAAGAATAACCAAATGCACCACATGAAAACCCACAAGAACAACCAAATGCACCTCCTAAAAATAAACAAGAACAACCCCCAATTCCTCCTTTTGACTGCACACCCAAAACACAGGAGCAATTAATTAATCAATTAGGCCAAAATACATCTAAAATCAATAGACTGATTGTTAAATTGAAAACTTCTGAACTTGAGCATCATCAATCCCTCGCCACTAGCCTAGAAACATTAGTTAGTGGTGCCATAGTTGTTTCCACATAAATTACTAAATGGGGAAGCTTTAGGGATATGTGTCATCAATTCTATGTCGATGGGCTATCATACGATAGAGTTAAAAACAAAAATATTGCTAAACAACAAATATGTGCCTTTTTCGCTGATCCTGTTAGTGAACAGATTTGTCCTTCAACAAATACATACACATACTAACTCCAAATGATCGGGATAACGGACAAAGAGAACCAACAGTTGGATATATTATCATTGAATTGATAATCTTCCTCTAACTTGAGAGGTACAACTCCCTCTTTACAAGATTTACAATGAATTTTGACCAAATTTTATCATATAATTCACTTTTAACCAGAAAGCAAAGAAAGGCTTTAACATTCACTTGTCAACACAAAATGAACACCTCACAATGATTATTGGAACGTATAACAAAAAATTAAACTTCAAATAACGATTAACCTATATAAAGTGATCAAAATATTTGAACTCTAATTGATACTCGCTCATGCCTCACAGGACAAGGGGAATCAAAATATTCAAATGCTTTCAGCTAATTTCATTCATCAGATTGATTCATAGACTTGATATTAGATAAAAATCAGAGAAAGGAATCCAATACATGAACATATAAATATCCCAACAGAAATCTTTTATATATTCAAACGCACAGGTTTCAAAAGATGTATCAGACATTCCATTCCATTCAAAGATGGAGTATTTCACTGAAATTAACAAGTAAAATAGTCTGCTATCATTTACACTTCCCACAGTTCCTAAAAAAAAACTCTTCTATTGTTTCCAAAATCATAGTTTCAGAACCCCCTCTTTTCTTTCATTACATATATATATCTAAGAATATCAGTTATCAATAACCGATTCTTGAAAAGATTATTAATTAATCTTTTCCTTTATCCTCTTCTTCCGACAACTTTTTTATTTTGCTTCAAATCTTTTATCTCAAAATTTTTGATAGACCCGTACTCAGAGATAAATATCTTTTTAACCCGACCATATTTTTCAAATCTCTTCGGTGACAATTTAGAAAACTAGGCTTTCTAAAATATATTAAAATTTTCACGTGATCCAATGGTTCAATTGAAAGTTATGTCCCCCACACCGAGTCTCCATTTTTCCATCTCAAAAAATCTATGGTTCCAAATTACTTTGAAAATTACAAACATTAGCCATGCCAATGTTATTGGATTTTTGAACTTTTTTTTTTTTTTAAATCTGGAACTCACACACTTTGAACCTGCATCTGATGAATCTTTGAATTCTAAATTTGAACTTTTGAAATCAAACCTTGAACCTTGAACCTGTGTGCTTGAACTTGCGGGCTTGAACCTGCAGGCTTGAACAAAAGAAGGTTCAAAGTTCAAGTTCAAAGACCAAAAATTACAATGAACCTGAAATTTGAACTTTGAAGATTTTGAAGTTTTTGAACTGCTTGAACCTTGAACTTGCGGGGTTCAATCAGAAGGTTCAAAAACACAAACTGCACTCATATTATATTTGCTTTATCACTTTGTTTTCATATTTGGCTGCGCGTTGAACCTTGAACCTTTTGAACCTAATAAGGTTCAAGGTTCAAGTTCATTGACAATTGTTCCTTTGGGCTGCCATAGAAAAACCTACATAACTGTTTACTGAGAGCTCCTTTCATTATGAAATTTTAACAATAGAATAAATGGGCCTAGTAGAGTATAACCCAGAAATAATTTTTGCATATAAAACATAAAAAAGTGAGATTTAATTGTTTGGGCATATGGGTAAGCTAAAAATAAAACAATTAAAATCTCTTAGCTGACATGGACTTTGGCCACAAAAACTTCAGCATTAAAATATTAATAATAACTGATTTTAGCTGATTATGAGACTTTAGGAATGAGAAAAAATATGGGGGTAACATTGGCTTTGATTGGGGACCAGGACTGTAAAGGACTAGGAGAATCCGGAATGTCTCTGAGAGAGATTAGTGCCTAGCAATTGGGCAACAGAGTTGAAACAAAGAAGAGCACAAAGAGACAATTGCAGAGGGCGGAGGGGAGCAAGGCAAACCCACAAGCCAAAACATCGAAGCCTATGACACAACAAAAAGACTAAATATGTACATGGTCACAAGACCTTATCAGAATATGTACAAGACTAATCATGCAAATCAATTAACCGGTTGTGAGAAAAAGGCACCTTTCTGAAATAATGGATTGTAGCCATTTGATGCAGCTAGAGATACCTGCCATTCTGCGACTCTCTTAATGTTGGACCTCAGATTTATGGAGTGCAATAATAACATGTAGGCATATTCAGATCCAAATAACCACTTATCATCAAAAATTATTGAATCATCCTAAGCTCCTTGCATATTATTACTCAAGCAATTTTCTCCTTCTAATTGATTAAAAAAATGGCCAAGATTTTCTAGAAAAAGGGGAGCAGCTTCTTTAAAATTTGCACTGCTAAGACCATCATTCTTAAAATAATTTTCAATAGTCAAACCAATAGTGTGCAGGAATAACCTGTGCAAATGCTCATTGCCAAAAAGCCACCTTTCATAAAAAATTTCTGAATTCTCTCGGCTACCTTGTATAGCACTATTCAAGGAATCCTCCACCTTTAATTGTACATTAAAATGCTGAGAAACTTCTAATGAAATGGCTGCATTATTCTTACTATTCTCAATGTGAAAATAATCATACTCAAAGGGAGTTTCAACATTTGCATCACCTTTGGTATAAAGGGAAACTTCATCAAGCATAGGATCAGCATAAGTTTGAAAGACTTCATCCTTTTTAAAATTCATCAAATCTGAAAACTCTCTATCTAGGACAGAAGCACAACAAGAATTTATACTTGAGTCTTTTGCAGCGAAGTCTTCTTGCTCAAGGGAGGATAAAAATTGATCTATGACTTCTTCACAAAAAGAAGTGTCAACCAAACCATTCAACAATCCTTGAGGCTACAATATTCTATCGATTTGACCATCATTTTGTCCCACATTTACATCAAATATATCTATTATACCTTCATTTTCAGATTTTGACAAATCTTTAACCAAGCATGATCTTTCTTTATCTTCGTTACAAGCTTCAACTGATAAATAAAAATGAAATGATTCTAACATACATTCATTCAGAACTTTTGAATGTGAAGAATCATTCTTACTGCTTTCTTGTGCAAAACTGAAAGTTGTATATTCTGGCTGCAAGTTTATCTGAAAATCATCATCTTTACAATTTTCTGGGACAAGTCCACTTTCACTGGCCTCAAAATTGAAAGTCTCCATTTCTGGCGAAGAGAAAGATTCCAACATATCTTCACCTTCCAGGCTCACAACTTCTCTATTGTTTTCTTCATAATCTTTGTCTGCTAAAGCTTGCTTTGTAACGGGTGTGCATGATGATTCATTTTCCCCATTACGGATACTTGACAAAGAAATTTCATGCTTTTCACTTTTAGCTTTCCATAACCTTTCTCTTTGCTGTTGATCATGATTCCAAGCCTTTGACGTCTTGACCAAGGTTGGCTCAAGATCTCTTTCTCCAAAAACTGAGAAGATATAAGAAATTGACTCTTCATTTTCTGATTTTTCTTTTAATCTTTCTATAGCAGATATAGTCTTTTTCTCATGATTTTTGAGGTCATGATACCTCTGATACACACTTTTCAGTAGCAAGGAAAATTTGTGATCTTTAGTAGGATCTATTTTACTCTTTTCAGCTTCATAGATACTTTTCTTATAAGCTTTCCTGAGGTATTGCAACATGGGGTCATTTTCAGCCATTATTTCTTCAATAGTAGGTTCCTTTCTCAATTGTCCTCTTGGTTGGATTTCTTGATCGCTCAAGACTGTGCAATTTTGCGAATGTAATGACTTTTGGGTAACAAGAGCTTCTTCATCATCATTATCTCTTAACTCCTCTTCCAGCTGCAATATTTTCCTTGCATAAACTTGCAAAACTCTTGTCTTTTCTTTCAATTATTTTAAGTTGTGAAATCTGATGCAAAGACTTCTCCATAGAAGAGTGGATGCACGATCATCTTCCACACTTATATTGTTTCTAACAGCATGAGAAATACTTTCTTTGTAATGCTCCAAGAAGTCATACAGTACTTTATCATCTATTTCAATAATTTCCAAGATTGAAGGATCTGGTCTTTTCCCTTTTCTCATCGCTCTTATTTTGAGCATGATGTTTATATACAGAGTCGCCAATCTCCTGCACTGAGATAAATCTAAAAATCTGAGGAAAGAAAAATGCACTAATCTTTGATTCCGAGTCCCCAGCAGAGTCGCCAAAAATCTGTTAGTGAACAGAATTGTCCTTCAACAAATACATACACATACTAACTCCAAATGCCCGAGATAAAGGACAAAGAGCACCAATAGTTGGATAGATTATCATTGAATTGATAATCTTCCTCTGAATTGAGAGGTACAGCTCCCTCTTTACAAGATTTACAATGAATTTTGACCAAATTTTATCATATAATTCATTTTTAACTAGAAAGCAAAGAAAGGCTTTAACATTCACTTGTCAACACAAAATGAATGCCTCACAATGATTATCGGAACGTATAACAAAACATTAAACTTCAAATAATGATTAACCTATATAAAGTGATCAAAATATTTGAACTCTAGACAAGGGGAATCAGAATATTCAAATGCTTTCAGCTAATTTCATTCATCAGATTGATTCATAGACTTGATATTAGATAAAAATTAGAGAAAGGAATCCAATACATGAACATATAAATATCCCAACAGAAATCTTTTATATATTCAAACGCACAGGTTCCAAAAGTTGTATCAGACATTCCATTCCATTCAAAGATGGAGTATTTCACTGAAATTAACAAGTAAAACAATCTGCTATCGTTTACACTTCCCACAATTCCTAAAAAAAAACTCTTCTATTGTTTCCAAAATCACAGTTTCAGAACCCCCTCTCTTTTATTTCATTACATATATATAGCTAAGAATATCAATTATCAATAACTAATTTTTGAAAAGATTATTAATTAATCTTTTCCTTTATCGTCTTCTTCTGACAACTTTTTTATTTTGCTTCAAATCTTTTATCTCGAAATTTTTTATAGACTCGTACTCAGAGATAAATATCTTTTTAATCCGACCATATTTTTCAAATCGCTTCAGTGACAATTTAGAAAACTATGTTTTCTAAAACATATTAAAATTTCAGTGCGATCCAATGGTTCAATTGAAAGTTATGCCCCCCGCACTGAGTCTTCATTTTTCCATCTCAGAAAATCTGTGGTTCCAAATTACTTTGAAAATTACAAACATTAGCCATGCCAATGTTATTGGATTTTTGAACATTTTTTTTTTTTTAAATCTGGAACTCACACACTTTGAACTTGCATCTGATGAATCTTTGAATTCTGAATTTGAACTTTTGAAATCGAATCTTGAACCTTGAACCTGCGCGCTTGAACTTGCGCGCTTGAACCAAAGAAGGTTCAAAGTTCAAGTTCAAAGACCAAAAATTACAATGAACCCGAAATTTGAACTTTGAAGTTTTTGAAGTTTTTGAACCGCTTGAACCTTGAACCTGCGAGGTTCAATTAGAAGGTTCAAAAACACAAACTGCACTCATATTATATTTGTTTTATCACTTTGTTTTCATATTTGGCTGCACGTTGAACCTTGATCCTTTTGAACCTAATAAGGTTCAAGGTTCAAGTTCAATGACAATTGTTCCTTTGGGCTGCCATAGAAAAACCTACATAACTTTTTACTGAGAGCTCCGTTTGTTATGAAATTTTAAAAGTAGAATAAATGGGCCTAGTAGAGCATAACCCATAAATCATTTTTGCATATGACACATAAAAAGTGAGATTTAATTGTTTGGGCATATGGGTAAGCTAAAAATAAAACAATTAAAATCTCTCAGCTAACATGGACTTTGGCCACAAAAACTTTAGCTTTGAAATATTAACAATAACTGATTTTAGCTGATTATGAGACTTTAGGAATGAACAAAAATATGGGGGTAACAGATCCGAAAACTGGTAAGTCATTACCTCTTAATGCAAAGAGGTTTCTCATACATTGGTTTACTAATGTGTAGATGAAGAATATTTTTTGGCAGAGGTGGTGGATGTTCTTTGATGATCCACCTTGTAATAATTATGAGGTGCCATTATATTTTTTGAGAAAATTATATTGTGAGTTTGTGCTCAATGTGTGCCCAAACTATTTTGACATGAGAGAGTTTCATGGTAGAGGTGGTGTCTCTGCTCAAGATAGACCTGGAGCCCATAGGCGATTACCCATGGAGAGTCACTGGCCCCTAGCACCCAAACCCAAGGTGCATCAAGTTGTCCCAGTAGCACTGAAAGAGTTGATGGAGCTACAGACTCTTCAGGCAGCCACAATGTTGACCGGTGCCATCATCTAGCATGGGACATCATTAGCACACCCTATTGTATTGGATGATGAGCCATTAGGTGGTGACAGAGATCCCATCCAGCATATGTGTGTCAGTTGCTCGGGGATATGCATGGGGATAGATGATGCAGTTGATGCAAATGGATCCTCATCTCATTTGTGCATGTTTTGCGGGAGTAGATGTCAGGCCTACATGGCTGAGGATTTTGCACTGACAGATGAGTTGATGAACATGGTGTTTGCCCATGAGCGAGAGACATAGGTGTGTTGATTTGAATTCATAGCATTTTATTTATCAGTCCATTTAAATTTGTAATTACATAAATGAATTTTTATTTATACATCTATTAAAATTGAGACAAATAATATGCATTTTAGGATGTAGCAACGGTATCCCATACTCCTCCCCCAATTACTATAGCTGCAACTTCGATGCCTGAGGTATAAATTTTGTAACATGTTAAAATAGAATAGTATATTTTGAATTCAAAAAAATACAAGATATACTAACTATCTTTAATGCTTGGTCCAATTTTTTGTTTTTAGGTGTTGACAAGGGACAAAATGTCCTAGATTGATGACATCACGCTCTCAATGATCGATTTTGGCCTACAAGGCTATATGGTATCATATTTTGTACAACCCTTTTTATGTATTGTTTTGATGGAATATGAAAGTATTTTCATTTTAGATTTTTAAAATTATGTTTAATTTATTATCTGTACAAATATCTCATGTTAATTTTGTTTTTTTAGGGTACTGCTCTGCGTCTAGGACTCATCCTGAAAAAAAGAATTCCTCGAAGATGCCAAAACGTGGCAATAAGGTAATTGAACACATTTTTATTTGTACAATTGTTTGAAAAGGTTGAAATCAAGTATTATTTGGGGTTTGTAGATTGATTATTTTTTTTTGTCTATTTTACATGTACAACGACCATTCAGCTATGTGGATTTGTTGAATGCACTTGATTCACCCGTGGATCAAGAGAGCGCGGAGGTATGCATCTTTGCTTTATTTTCTTGATTTCATGACTATATGCACACATACATGTGAACTTGTGATATATTATAATCTTATAATTTTTTCATATAGGAAATATTGATACCTATTTCATTAATGGCAAACCCTCCTCTGTGCACTGGAGAAGCATCTTAGGATCCGATACACTTTTGTTTGATATGTAAAATTAATTGCTTTTAACCTTCAATACTTATCATTATATTAATTGTATTTAATCTTTGAACTTTTTTGTATAAGTAATAGCGACAGTTTCTACATCGATGGTGAGCCATCCTCAATCCATTGGAGAAGCATCTCAGGCACAGTTACATTATTGTTCTCTATATTATAGTTTTTAAGTGTTTCTGATATATTTATGTTACTACATTGTATTAATTGTACATTTAATCTACAATAGACCCCTTTGTTGTACGGCCATAACGTGGATCCATTTAAGTATGTCTTCAAGAAAACTCCTAAGAGTGACAAGGAGAGGAGAGCGAAGGCATTAGCTCCTTGATCAACCAATGAGGTAATATACATTTCAATTGCAAAGGAATTAAAGTTAAATGCATAGTTATGTTGTTAATTGTGAACTATTTTCTACAAAAGAATTCTAACTTGGCTTTTGAATTGTGGTTTTGCAGCCATCTACAAAGTCATGTACTGCATTGAAGAGGCTTGATTTTGATGATCCACGACAAGTTTAAGATCATATAGTGTTATTTTTAGTCATAGAATAACCAATACATGTAGATATATTCTACATTTTTATTGTATATCAATTTGGACATGGCATATGCCACATTTTTGTAATACTTGTATTGACTTGGCAGACATGCCTTTTTATATATATATAAATATTGATATTCGATCCAAAAAATATGTACTGAGTTCATTATTTTGTATTCATTTTATTTTGTGGTTGACCTTTTATAAATTTAAATGAATATTTGCATATGTAATCAACAATATGAATATAACCAACAAAAATATATGATATAAAACATTGCAATCGTGGAATATGATTTGATAAAATTTCTAAAATGTTGAATTAACCCTACAAAACTCCTTGTATTCAGTCCATTATTGTGTATTCGTTGTATTTGGTGGCTGCCCTTTTATAAATTTAAATGAATATTTGCATATGTAATCAACAATATGAATATAAACAATAATATGTGTTTGGTGCGAGAGCACCCTCACGCTTGCAATGGTCAAATTTTGTTCATTGTGTGCACAAACTAACATTGTGAGAGTGTCTGGGTGGTAGGTTTATGCTAGGCATACCCCTGTCATGCATCCCAAAGCGTCGGAACGTCGAGAGTCATACCACACTAGTGCGATCTCTCAAGTGCCCTGAGTCCAAAAAATTGTCAAAATTTGATGGACTATTTCTTTAAATCTAGGACACATATGGTCGATCTGTTTGAACGCGTGGGGTCATGTGAGGCTCCTCTATAATGGCCTATCTTGGTTTTTGATGAGTCAGAGCTATTTTCAATTGGTAGCATTTTGTTGCCTGCTGCAAAGACCGTCAATTACATGCAATGCAAAGTTGTCAGATTGGCTAGAATTGATTCAGTCCATTGTGTGCACAAACTGACATCACGAGTGTGTCTGGGTGGGCAGGTTTATGCTAGGCATTCCCCTATCGTGCATCCCAAAGTGCCAGAACATCGAGAGTCATACCATACCAGTGTGATCTCTTAAGTGCCCTGAGTCCAAAAAATTGTCAAAATTTGACGGATTGTTTCTTCAAATCCAGGACACATATTGTCAATCTGTTTGAACTCGTGGGGTCATGTGAGGCTTCTCTACAATGGCCTATCTTATTTTTTGACAATTCAGAGCCATTTTCAATTGGTAGCATTTTTTTGCCTACTGCAAAAACCGTCAGTTGCATGCAATGCAAAGTTGCCAGATTGGCTAGAATTGATTCGGTTTATCGTGTGCACAAATGGACGTCACGAGCGCATTCGGGTGGGCAATTTTATGCTAGGTATGCCCCTTTCATGCATCCCAAAGCTCCAGAACATTGAGAGTCATACCGTATCGGTGCGATCTCTCAATTGCCCTAAGTCCAAAAAAATGTCAAAATTTGACAAACTATTTCTTCAAATCCAGGACACATATAGTCAATCCATTTGAATCCATGGGGTCATGTGAGACTCCTCTATAATGGACTATCTTGGTTTTTGATGAGTCAGACCCATTTCCAATTGGTAGCATTTTTTGCCTACTACAAAAATCGTTAGTTGCATGCAATGCAAAGTTGCCAGATTGGCTAGATTTGATTTAGTTCATCGTGTGCACAAACTGACATCATGAGCACATCTCGGTGGGTAGGTTTACCCTAGGCATACCCCTGTCATGCATCCAAAAGCACCAGAATGTCAAGAGTCATATCATACCGGTGCAATCTCTCAATTGCCCTAAGTCTAAAAAATTGTTAAAATTTGATGGACTATTTCTTCAAATACATGACACATATGGTTGATCCATTTGAACCCATGGGGTCGCATGAGGCTCCTCTACAATGGTCTATGTTGGTTTTTGATGATTCGGAGCCATTTTCAATTGGTAGCATTTTTGCGCCTACTGCAAAAATTGTCAGTTGCATGCAATGAAAAGTTGCAAGATTGGCTAGAATTGATTCCATTCATCGTGTGCACAAACCAACATTGTGAGCACGTCTGATTGGGAAGGTTTATGCTATGCATGCCCCTTTTGTGCATCCCAAAGTGCCAGAACGTCGAGAATCATACCGTGTCGGTGTGATCTCTCAATTGCCCTGAGTCCAAAAAATTGTCAAAATTTGATGGATTGTTTCTTCAAATCCAGGACACATATGGTCGATCTGTTTACACCCGTGGGGTTGCGTGAGGCTCCTCTATAATGGCCTATCTCGATTTTTAACGAGTAAGAGCCATTTTCAATTGGTAGCATTTTTTCACCTGCTACAAAAACTGTCAGTTGCATGCAATGAAAAGTTGCCAAATTGGCTAGAATTGATTCGGTTCATCATGTGCACAAATCGACATCATGAGCGTGTCTGATTGGGCAGGTTTATGCTAGTCATTCACTTGTCATGCATCCCAAAGTGCCAGAATGTCAATTCATACCCTATTGACGCAATGTAGAAGTTGTTTGACAACTTTTTTGACAATTTTTTTGACAACAATGACAATTTTTTCTCCAATTGTACCTAGTCTCAATCTATGACCCCTATGATCCAATAATGACTCAAATAATTATCCATGATTATACAAGAATCAAGAATGCTCATGATTGACCAGGTTCACATCAAGTATACTCAAAACATAGTCACAAAACATTGACACACAAAATAGTCACAAAAACATTGTCACATATTATTCAAAAATTTGCCTCTAAATATGGTCAAATTAGCTCTTGGCTATTTGATTATACAAAAAAATGTCTTACAAATCATCTCATGGGCTTTTATATAAAATTTGGCATTACAATATGTGTGATTTAACTCATCACCATTTTAATATACAAATCATGTCATGGGCTTTTATACAAAATTTGGCATTACAATATGTGTGATTTAGCTCATCGCCATTTTAATATACAAAATTTGGCATGTACATATGTACAAATCAGCTCATTGCCATTTAAATATACAAAATTATGCCCCTAAACATGTAAAAATTAGCTCATGGGCATTTATATATACAAAAAATGAATATAGAACAATTCATCGATGATTTATGTTCTTTATAAGGGGACTGCTTCATAACAAAACAATCTTCATGCCCCCTACAATTCTATGGTGGGTAGGGAGGATCTTTCATAAGATCTCTCTCACAGAGTTTTAGGATCTCACAAAATTCTCAAAATTATTCTACTCTGAGCCATAGAATCAATTAAGTGAGCCTTCAGGATCAGCTCTAACCCGTATTGTGTCAAGTATGGCCTTGTGGTCAGATTCATGAACTTTCCATAAAATCTTGTTATGAGGTCTACCACGATACTTAATCAAATGAATATTTGTTGCAACAATAAGGTTAGAGAAATGAAGAATATGTTTGTGTGTTTCAAAGTCCTTGAACAACCAAACATTAGAATTCTTGATAGGGTATCTCCGAAGCCATGTTCCTGTCACGACAATAGACCCTATTGGGTACTCAATACCCTCTCCATCAACAATTGTGGTTGTCAATTTTCTTTTTGGCTCAGCACAACGACACAAATAGTAATATGTTCCTTCTTCATTGTTCTCTTCTGTAACAACTACATACGCATGACCTACATTTTATAAAGTCTTAGTTAATACCAAAAATAAAGTATGATGTACAACAAAATGAACCAAAAAGAATACTTGCAAAAAAATTAACTCAAAAAATCACCTCAATCCACTAGGTCAAATATATGGTCAAAATCCACTGATGTCTCCATCTGGCTCAATTGTAGTGCTTTGGAAATTTGATATGAATCAATGGGAACCAACGGTCTAGAAGACCATTTGTCAACCCACTCTTGTGATTCACATTCTTCCCACAAACAATACATGCATGAAGAGAAAAAACATACCATCTGTCTCGTATACATTACCAATGAACTTGAATTTGAACTCATAAATGAGTGCATGTCACTTGATCCTGCAATTGTACAACAATCTAGATAGTTTTCAATGTTAGATTCGATGATGAACCAAAAATATCTATGAACCATTGACGTACCTGGATTACCTGGATCCATCGTAGACTTACACCATCACACAAATGTTTTTATATGTATCAACTTAGCACCACCTTCGTACTTCAATTCTTCCCTAGCTAGGGCTCTTTTCACACATGCTCCTACACCATTGTGCTCTCCCTTACCATGTCCAGCCTCAGTGAAATTCAAAAAATGTTGTACACCACTTGTCATATGCATCCTTGTCAACCAATAAAACATCCTTGCATTCTTGAATTGTGCGGTGCAATTATCTAACCATATTAAGTGTCGGTTGTATCGTATGTTCCTTTCCCTTAAACTATCATAGAAAACTTTAAATCATCCTTGTACAAAATCTGATGAATGAGTACGATCATCACTTATGTAAAAGTGATCTCTTACAACCTTTCTATCCTCCTCTATGTTATCATCTTCATGCATGAATGCAATGTGTACAAAAATAGAAACTTGTGTAGAGTGATAATACATGGATTGCACTTTATTTTGAGGTTGTAGTGTATAATTTTCAGTGAAATACACGATAGAGACAATGATGCCAAGAGGAAATGTGTCCTTACATAACTTGAATTTCTCATCTAACCATCGAGCTCTATGTGTATGCATTATGTACTCATAACTAGTTTCTCTTGAAACATTTTCATAAATTGAGCTACACATATATAATTTTTCACTAGCTCACATCTCTTCAAATATTTTTCATCTTTTAACTCCATATGTGACTATCTTGTATTTTCCGAAAGAAACTATTTTCATACCAATTTCATGTGTGCTCTCTAAATGTATGCATCTTGGTAAACGTTTCAAACCATGACATAGAGCACAAAAACCTTCCAAATAAGGCATCTTATAATAAATGCAACCATCATGTATATTACATAGCACACTTGAAATAAATTATCTTACCAACTTAGGAGTTGCTTGTATATTACATTCTTGCAAAACATCGTTACTGTGCAAAGTAGAACAAAAATGACAAAAAATATCATAATGCATGGAAAATTCAATATGCATCCTACAAAAACACATGTTGTGTACATGATTAATCTTAATATAAAAAGGCTTTTTCCATTTCAAAAAATCTTTGAGAAATTCTTATTTGAGGAAAATTTTGAAGGAATCTTTCATAAAATTTAGTTTGAGTCATATCCAATAGTTTTTGGCATGTGGCTCATGATTTGTAGACCCAATTTTCCTTCTAGGAAACATCTCTTTGGTTGGGAGAAACTCTTGTGTTGTCATGCCAAATTTTTTTAATTAATGTTCATAGTGCATCAACAACAACCTTGTATTTGCGTGGTAGTCTACCCAAGAATGCCCAAAGAGAATTATTGTTAGGTTCCTCTATTTTTTCCCGCTTCTTAATGCTTTACTTAATATTGTTCTACGAATGTTTAATGACTTACTAGTTTTTCTTATCAAACGATCTTTTTTTATTTTCTTGTAATGACACGTCGAGTAGCATTAGAATCTTTAGTACATGATTTTGAACCAATAGCTTGATATGCATCAAATATATTTCTCACAATAGTTCTTTCACTATTACTTTCAGATGATTTTAGGCCTAGAATTTTCATTGTCTCTCTAAAATTCAAAATTTTAATCATTTGAAGAATTAATTGACATCTTGCAGTTTGATTTAAGTTTTCAAAATAGTTTTTCCATATTCTTTTAACCATTCTCCTACAAGTTCGTTCATTCATTTTATTGGGCATTGGCTTCAATATATTCTCATCAATGTCAATTAGATACTTTGGTTTCCTACAAATGATTATAGGAGGTGTTAACATCGATGCATTATGTACATTCAATTCATCAAGTAGAGAAGGTGTAATATGTTCATCATTTAATTGATTATTTAATGCGGTATCTTCTTCAATTGCATTAGGTTCATACGGTAAATCAAATGTCTCTTCTTCAATTGCATTAGGTGCATTATATTCATTTGGTAAATCGAATTGAGATTTTGAGGATGACATACCTTCTTCTCCCATTGTTCTTATGTCACGCAATTTCTTCATACGTTGCCTTTGTCTTTCCTTTAGAGCCTCTCATTGTTCCATCATTCCTCGCTTGTTCTTTCCCATGGTTGATATCGGTTGTCCTAAATAGAATCATATTAAATATATATGTAAACAAAAGTTCATAAACAAACAAATAACCATAAATATGCATCTTATCACTATTTTTTAGAATCAAACTATTAAACAATCACAATACTATTGACAAAAACTAATAAGAACAACAATTCAATCATTTGAAATCATGCAAAAACAAAAAATTCACTTACTTCTATGTATAAAACAGTGATAGAAGTGTAGACACAGTTCCAATGGGGCCTTCAACAACCTCAAAAATATTTTTTGAGGTCATTGAGGCTCTTGGGCAACTAAAACTATGTCTATGTACTACGTACGCACTACATTAATAACCGCGTACGCGCTGTTAGTCCATAAAATGATGGCAAGCTCAACAGTATTCTTTTTTCCCATTCTGGACTAATAAGTAGCATGTACGTGCTCCTAAGCCTAAAAAATGTTATCGCAGCGTAGCGAATAATGGGCTCAGTACCCCGTATGCACTTACAAGTAATAAGTACTACGTACACACTCCTTTGCCTTAAAAAAGTTATAGCAAGGCAGTGAACTAATAGTTTCAATACTCTATATGCACTATTGGTAGTAGAAAATATGTGAATAAAAAGGGAGGGAGGGGGAGAGAAAGAGAGAGAGGGAGATGGGGGAGATTAGGGGGGAGGGAGAGAGGAGGGGGGGCAGAAGGGAAGGAGGGAGGGAGATAGGGAGAGAAGAGGGGGGAAAGTGGGAGAGAAGATGGGGTATGGAGGAAGGGAGAGGGAGAGTAGGGGGGAGGGAGGGAGAGGAGAGGGGGGAGGGAGGGGGAGGGAGAGGGGGGAGGAAGAGAGAGAGAGAGAGGGAAGGAGGGAGAGGGAGAGGGAGAGAGAGAGAGAGAGATAGAGGGGGGAGGGAGAGGAAGAGAGAGAGAGGGAAGGAGGGAGAGGGAAAGAGAGAGGGAGAGAATAGTGGGTAAGGTGGGAGAGAAGAAGGGGTATGAAGGAAGGGAGAGGGAGAGTAAGGTGGAGGGAGAGATGAGGGAAGGAGGGAGAGGGAGAGAGGGAGAGAGAGAGGGAAGGAGGGAGAGGGAGAGGGAGAGAGAGCGAGAGAGAGAGAGGGGGGAGGGAAGGTAGAGAGAGGGAGAGAGGTAGAGGGAGGGAGAGAGGGAGAGAAGAGGGTGGGAGAGAAGAAGGGGTATGGAGGAAGGGAGAGGGAGATTAAGGTGGAGGAAGAGAGGAGGGAAGGAGGGAGAGCGACAGAGGGAGAGAGATATGGGGAGAGAGAGGGAGAGAGAGAGAGAGAGAGAGAGAGAGAGAGAGAGAGAGAGAGAGAGAGAGAGAGAGAGGACACCATATGATACCATATGACCTCTAATGACACCCAAGGGGTCATATGGTCGGCTAATAAAATTATATTAAATTTAAATTTATGAATAGAACATCATACAATGAGCCTCCAAGCGAACAAACAATGAGGCTTCACTAAAAAGAAAGTGTAAGAGCTTGACCTAACCCTAAGAGTATTTCCTAAGTTCTAAAACATATGATGGTATTAAATGTGCAAGGTTATAAGACTGATCTTGATTGTGACTATAGGAATTACACAATTGATTTCTTTCATGGGTATGTACCATTCCAAGCTGTTTGACAAGTCGTGATCATCATATACTACCACTTCCATGCATACAACAAACTTTAATTTCTTTAGGTGATAGTCGTAGTGTAACAACATGGGAACTCTCACATACCCACCACTATCATTCTCCAAGACGTCATCTGTGTTACTCTCCCTCATTCTCTTCCTACCTGTTCTTTCCTTCTGAAAAACATATTACAAGTACTCTGACTCATCATGTTGCTTTATTGAGACTATTTTCCACATCTTCTCTGCCCATTAAAACCATATTCGAGAAGAATATTGCTATAGGTTTCCTTGTTTGTCATGGTAATACACCCGTGGTTCAATTTCAAACCCTATTCCTCCTATTCAATATACACACACAAATCCATCAGTCAATGAGACTCCAAGCGAACAAACAATGAGGCTTTGCTAAAAAGAAATTGTAAGAGCTTGACCTAACCCTAAGAGTACTGCCTAAGTTCTAAAACAAATGATGCTATTAAATTTGTAGGGTTATAAGACTAAACTTGATTGTGACTATAGGAATTACACACTTGATTTATTTCATGGGTATGTACCATTCCAAGCTGTTTGACAAGTCATGATCATCATATACTATCACTGCCATGCATATGACAAACTTTAATTTCTTTAGGTGATAGTCATTGTGTAACAACATGAGAACTCTCGCATACCCACCACTATCATTCTCTAGGACATCATCTATGTTACTCTCCCTCTTTCTCTTCCTGACTATTGTTTCCTTCTGAAAAACATATTGCAGGTACTCTAACACATCATGTTGCTTTGTTGACACTATTTTCCACATCTGCTATGCTCATTAAAAACACATTTGAGAAGAATATTGCTGTAGGTTTCCTTATTTGTCATGGTAATACACCCATGGTTCAATTTCAAACCCTATTCCTCCTATTCAATATATACACACAAATCCATCAGTCAATGAGACTCCAAGCGAACAAACAATGAGGCTTTGCTAAAAAGCTAGTGTAAGAGCTTGACCTAACCCTAAGAGTATTGCCTAAGTTCTAAAACATATGATGCTATTAAATTTGCAAGGTTATAAGACTAATCTTGATTGTGACTATAGGAATTACACACTTGATTTATTTCATGGGTATGTACCGTTCCAAGCTGTTTGACAAGTCATGATCATCATATACTACCACTGCCATGCATACGACAAACTTTAATTTCTTTAGGTGACATTCATTATGTAACAACATGGGAACTCTTGCATACCCACCACTATCATTTTCCAGGACATCATCTATGTTACTCTCCCTCTTTCTCTTCCTACCTGTTGTTTCCTTCTGAAAAACATATTGCAGGTACTCTGACTCATCTTGTTGCTTTGTTGACACTATTTTCCACATTTGCTCTACTCATTAAAAACACATTCGAGAAGAATATTGCTGCAGGTTTCCTTGTTTGTCACGGTAATACACCCGTGGTTCAATTTCAAACCCTATTCCTCCTATTCAATATACACACACAAATCCAACAGTCAATTTTCTTAGGAGAGCATACATGATAAAAATCAAAGAGGAAGTTGCAGACAAGAAATAAATTAACTTACTTCTATAGAAATGCAGACATAGTTGCAGTGGGGTATGAAGGGAGGGAGGGAGAGAAGAAGAGAAAGAGGGATGGGGTATGGAGGAAGGGAGAAGGGGAGAGAGTGAGAGAGAGAAAGATGGGGTATGGAGGAAGGGATAAGGGGAGAGAGGGAGGGATGGGGTATGGAGGAAGGGAGAAGGGGAGAGAATGAGAGAGAGTGGGATGGGGTATGGAAGAAGGGATAAGGGGAGAGAGGGAGGGATGGGGTATGGAGGAAGGGAGAAGGGGAGAGAGAGAGAGAGAGAGAGAGAGAGAGAGAGAGAGAGAGAGAGAGAGGCACCTTGTATGCGTTTGAGAGGGGGAGACAATACACTTACATGTGTATATATATATTTAATATATTATATATATATGTATATAAATATTATATATTATATATATATACACATATTATATATACAATATCATATTATACACATATTATATATTACATATATTATGTGTATATACACATATTATATATTATATATGTTATATGTATATACACATATTATATATAGAATATCATATTATACAATAGCACGCACGTGCTGCTTACACCATAAGTACCCCGTACGCACTTTTTAAACCATAAGTATTCCGTATGTGCTTTTGACAATTTAGGCTTGGAAATAGGCCTGGATGACAAAGCTACGGTTTGGAAGTTTGATTTCCCTCCATTTCTCTCATTTTTGACATGTTTTATTTTATCAACTTGGTTTATCAAATTTATCATCATCAGGTTTTCACTTCATCAGGTGGGTGTTTCTAAAATTGCCACCATATTTTCACCCATCTTCTCAGCTTTCTAACCATATAATTTTTTTTAATTTGAACAACAATAACACATTATTATTGAATTTCTTTTACCAATGTCTCCATAGTTCTCATAGAAATAGGTGCACCATTTTTTGAATAACTTTTGATATACTTATCCAAATTTTAAAAACTTTATATATTATTGTAGTGCACTTGATTATTTACAATTTTAAAAAAACAAAATTGTATTTTCAATTTGTTTAGTGCAACTTATGCTTTGCGCACGAACAGGTACCTAATTTTCAGGATGTGCTCGATTGGAAAAATCATAAAAACAAAATACTCAACAAAAAATTACAAAAAAATATAAATATTCTAGTGCTCACTCTTAACTATCTTTTTGCCAAAGGATTTGTCAAAATACTAAATCTAACTATGACTTTTTTGATGTGCATGTGAGACACTATGTTATGTTTTTCATAAAAAATCAGGGTCAGGTTTTTGTGTGTGAAGGATTTGACCCCCTTAATCTTATCCAATTTTCAAAAAGTTTAGTAGTTTGGAAACTAGATTCAGAGTACTACAATATTTATTCTTTGATTACCTTCATATTCTGAGTGGATGACTTTCAAGTTTTTCCTCCAAGTTCAGGTTCACCTAGTTTCAGAAAAAAAGTGTCCACTTATACCCCCTTTTTGACCACCATCTTCATCAATTCACTTAGCATTCAATCTCTTGAGATTGGATCTAGTGAATTATCCACCCTCTTTTAAATGTAATGTGTGTGAGAGGTTGAATAGAATATTTTGTGAAACTTTCACTCCTTTCCTTGAGGAGAGAGAATCTTTCCTCTTGACTTCTCCATCATCCTTTTTCACCACATTGTAGATACATCTATGTGTATAGAAAGGAATTAATACAAAATCTAGAGTTAGAAACATTATAATGATAGTTATATGCTTACATCCAAGAGTATGGACATGTTTTATTTTCTTCTCTCACTTATATACTTAGTTAGGATAGCTTTGGATATCATTTTTTTTTTTTATTCATTTTGGTAGAGGTCATCTTTGGATACTATTGTCATTTTATGACATCCCTAGTCCATTAATGAGAACTAATCAAATATATGTTCCATGGGCTAGTGTTGCCCCATTTGATCAAGCATCGAGTCAGAAAATCAAGAAAATGTTGAAGTGTTCTCTTTGTTGGCATATTGGCATAACTAATGGAGATGATGATATATCGGTAAAGGATGATATGATATATTGATGGACTACTGGTGACGATATATTGATGGACTGTTGGTGATGATATAATTATGATATAATGCTCTATGATCAGTTATTTGTGTTGTCGTTGATGGTAACCATGTTTTTTAATGTTTGGTATATCATCTAAGTTATCTAAGCCTAATGGGTAATGGAATGTTGCTAAGTTGACAGTGAACCGGTAAGCAGGAACAGTGAAGGAGATGGTTGCGGTAGAGATACATGCTGAATTAGGTGTTGCAGTTTGGAATGTATGCTTATGAAATTATAATGAGTCTATGACAGGTACTACATCATGTTTGGAGAACCAGAAGTCATGTTTGTAATTGGCTATTTTTTATTCAATGAAGGGTTTGAGAACCGGTAACAAGATCTTTAACCGATGATATTTTATGGTTTGGCGGTAAATCTTATCATGTTCATTACTTAGTGATGGCATGTTAGAAACCGTGTGTGATGATAAGATTGCATTTAAGCATATACAAGGAGCAAATTTCTCATGAAACAATGAAGTGCTTAGTAGAATGTGTTATAGGGTTTGACAACTTATCATATCGATGTGCGGTGATGTGTTATGATCATTCAATGACTGTAATTGTCTTGATATTTGTTGTAATGATATGTATGATGATTTGTAATGATATGTAATGATCTTATATGATCTATGATGTAAATTCAATGTATTTTGAATGTTGTTAGGGTTATGTAACTGACCTAGTTGAAAAGTGTATTTAGGTCGAGTTTGAGAAGGTTTAGTGTGTCAATGATCAGAGAAGGAGAGTGTGTCAAACCAGATTGAGATGTCCACACGTGTGAAGCAAATTGGAGCTAAAATGGATCTATACTAGCAAGTAGAGAGTGGATTGATTATATCATTTATCTATTGTTCCCTAACAGTTGCAGCAATATTAAAATCCCTTAACCAAGTAGGTCCTAATAGGCCTGATCTTTTAAATCCCTTCACCAGGTGGCTCATTAATTTGGGTTTAAATCCTTTAGAAAGCTTACTCCTAATAGGGTAGAACTCATAATAGAGCTGAGGTTAAAATCCCTCATCAGATGACTCCTAACAGGGTGTGCTCTTAACCGAGCATAATTGTAAAGTTCCTAACTGGGATAATCCTTTAACAGGGCACATTCCGAAAGAGTGCAAATTTTTTGGGTACAAATTCCCAAGATGGTTTTTTCCATTTGGGTTTTCACATTAAAAATATTTATGTTCATATGGTGGTTGATTTGTTTATGTGTGGATTTGATATCATTACATTTCTTACATGTTGATGAACACATGAATGAGTAGTTTGGTAAATATACTTTAAGTGATTGATTGAGTAGTTACCGATAGTGGTTATGAACTGTTTTTGAGAAGTATTTTTAGATTGGTAAAATATTTCAATTTATTGCTATTTCTAATTCACCCCCCCCCCTCTCAATAATAACCAAATCCTCACAATAACAATTAGTATCAGAGCATTAGGTCCTCTTTGTGCAGAAACTTAACCGCTTGAGGTAAAGATCCTTAAGGATAACATGGGGGAAGGTTCAATGAGTAAATGAGAGCTTTCAAATAGGATTGCAAAATCTGAACAAGCCTATGAAAAACTAAAGGTCAAGTATAAAGCTTTATTGGCTAAGAGAAGAGATTTGGCTAAGCAGTTGATGGAATTCATTGAAAATAGTTCATCTAATAAAGTGAACATTGATGCCTTGGTTAATGAGGTATTAAAGATGAATGATTATAAGGAAAATCTAAGGAGAGAACTAGAAGCCCTTACCATCAGGATGAGTCAAGAGTTGGAAGCTAGAAGGATAGTTGAAGACACAATAAAATATAAGGAGCATGAGATCTTAAAGCTCAACTGAGAGATTAGTACCTTGCATGCACAACTTCATGAAGAAAAAGAGGAGAAAGAGGAAATACAAGTTGATCTAGACATGGCTATGTCTCTTAGAGAAAGTCTTACAAAGAAGAATGGGGAACTTACCAAGGAGTTGGTTGATACAAATGAGATACTAGCTAAATTCAACAAGAGCACTACTATGCTTGATGAGCAGATTTAGTCACAAAGGTAGAATGGAGATACAACTGGCTTGGGATTCACAACCTTTGAACAAGGAGAGCCATATAGTACCAAGGACACCATGCATGAAGCCAAATATGCACCAAAGAACAAAAAGAAGAACATTGATAAGAGAACCTACAAACCAGTATGTTTTAACTGTCATAAGGTAGGTCATACTACTAATGTTTGTAGAAGTAGATCCAGTACTTTTGATGGATATAGATCTAATGCATATGAAGGATATAAGCCTAGAACCCTTAATGGATATTGCTTCAATTGAAACAAGTATGGGCATAGATTTGTTGAGTGTAGGCCAAGAGTGAATAATTTGAGATCTTACATGGGTCACAGGTCTAATTGCAAATGGAAGAGATCTTACAATAACTAGAGAAACCCTACTTGGCATAGATCTTACAATGACCAGAGGAACTCTACTTGGCAGAGACCTTATGTGAATCGGTCTAGTCCATATGAAATGGAGAATAGATGGAATGTGACATGTTCAATCTATCACAACTATGGACATGTTGCTATGAATTGCCAGAGAAGAACTAGTAGAGGCAATACCAGACCTTGGAGCAAATATAGAATGACATTTTTTTATTGTCACAAACTAGAACACCTTGCAAAGTTTTGTAGATCCAGAATGAACAAACTGGTTAATTAGTTTGTTGACCAGAAATGAAAGAAGAAACTAGATGTTGAAGAAACCAAAAGCGAGATGAACAAGATACAAAAGAAAAAAAGTGAGGAGATATCATCTGAAGACTCCCATTCTTCACCTAGTGTGGAGAATCCTTCATTGGTAAACTAAGAAATGATGAAGCTTAGGTGGAACTTATTGTCAGATCCATTTTTGGACCCCCTAAATGGTATGAAGTAAGTCAAATCTACATGTTTTGTTGCAATATGATGTAATGAAGTTATTTTGAACTAGTTACATTTTAAATCTATAAATTGAATATTATATGTGTGTCTGTATCAAGTTGTAGAGTTGAACAGTGACTAGGGTTTGTTCAATTAGTATGATAAAAGGTAAAGAAAAGGTGTTTTGTAGTCTCATGTTTCACTTAACATTTTTTAGAGCACATCTGGAGAGCTATAAGAACATAGAATAACTTTTGATTTCTAGTTTGGTGAAGTTGATAAGCGGATTGTGAATATTGTGGAAGAGCATTTAGACCAAAAACCCTAGTTGCAAAGAAGTTTGATGATACGAGCAAGTCTGATGTAGTTGAGGAACAAAAGATAGTAATTATTGAACTAGAGATTCAGATTGATGTTGAGTAGAATAGTGTAGAGGAAGAAGCTTAGCTAGTAGATGAAGAAGATGAAGATGATGAACAAGAACAAACTTCTTTACTGGAACTGGTTATACCTAGATATGTAAATTTGAATCACTTAGCAAATCAGATAATTGGAGACAAGAATGTTGGAGTAAAAACAAGGAGAATATCAGAGAAAGTGCTTGTCTTATTTCCACAGTTGAACCGAAGACAGTGAGAGAAGCTCTTAAGGATGTTGATTGGTTTAAGGAAATAAATGAAGAACTTGATCAGATTGAGAAAATAACACTTGGTCACTTGCTCCTAGACCCGATAATAAAAATTTGATTGGTACAAAGTGGGTATGTAGAAACAAGCTGATTGAAGAAGGAGAAGTTGTTAGAAACAAGGAATGACTAGTTTACAAAGGGTATGCACAAGAAGAAGGTGAAGATTATGGAGAGACCTTTGCACCAGTTGCTAAAATGTATGGTGTTAGGATGCTACTTGCATTTATGAATATTATTCTTGAAGAAGAGGTGTATATTGAACAACCAAATGGATTTTCATAATTAGAAGATAAGGATATGGTATGCAAACTACATAGAGAATTATATGGATTAAAGCGAGCACCAAGGCATGGTTTGAGAGACTTCATGCACATATGATAAAAATAGGATTTCAAAGAACCAATGAGGACAACAATATTTATTTGAAGATTGAAGGAGACAAGATGTTGATTGAAAAAGTATTTGTTGATGATATCATATTTGGAGGAAATGATGATATGAGTATGAATTTTGTAGATGAGATGAAGGAAGAGTTTGAGATGTCTCTAATAGGTGAGATTAATTTTTTCATTGGTTTGCAAGTACATCACATGAAATGTGGTATCTTTATGAGTTAGTCTAAGTATGGAAAGAAGTTTTAAAGACCTTTGGAATGGAAGATTGTAAATTGGTTGGAAAACCTATGGTTACAAGTTGCAGATTGTCAAAAGAAGATGACTCACCCTTAGTGGATGAGAAGGAATACAAATATATGATTGGGAAACTTCATTATGTTGTTCATAGTAAACTGGATATTGCCCATGCAGTTGTTTTAGTAGCAATATTTCAGAAGAGCCCTAAGGAGACACATATGATAGCAGTGAAGAAAATATTCAGATATCTTAGACGAACAGTTGACTATGGATTATGGTATCTATTGGCATGTTTGGCATAGTTGATATAGATGGAGAATGATGACTGAACTAGTACAAGACCATTTGAGATGACATTGTAATGAAGAGATTGAGATTGCATGATGGATGACTTTGATCAGTTATTTATGTTTTTGATTAAGGTAAAAATAGGTTTTGAAGGGGCCCCAAAACCCTTTATAAATGGAGCTTAACAGAAAAAGCAACAAGAGACAAAAAGGAACAGGCCAGTGAAAAGCCAACAGAAAACCATAGAAAACCAGCTAAAGCCCCACAAAGCCAGCAAAACCAGCCAGACCCAAGAAAAGAAACTAATTAATTTTTTTCAGGGCATTAGCTAGGGTGTTACTAATCCCATGCAAATCTTTGATGTTATCCCTAAGATTTGGGAGATCCTTAGCAGAAGTAGCCACAACTTTCTTGACACTCACCCTGGTCCTCTTAGCAGCACTGCCAACCAGAGTAGCTTCGCTGCTGCTAGTCTGGATAGTCTCATCATCCATGTCAAGTTCCACCACCGGTTTAGGAGAGCTGGTATGATCAAATACCTTAGCAATATCCTCCAAGTTTTTAGTGACAGCTAATAGGATATTCAGGATAATGCCCAACAAATTTTTCATCACCTCTCTCCCTTCTTCCAGCGATTTAACCTTCTCCTCCATATCCTACTTCCATTTTATCTGCTCCCTGTCATCATCCTCCCTCTTCTCATCTATATTTTTCCCCTTTTTTTCCAAGTTCTTTAAGAGTTCATAGGTCCATCTGTCATAATCCAGTCTCACCTCAGTGAATTTTTTAAGGTTATCCAGGAATAACCCTTTACCCACACTTTCCTTATCCTCGCTTAAACTATCCTTAGTCATATCCTTCTCAGGTTCCTTGTTCCTTTCCCACTCGAAATTCACATCTATTTCCTCATTATCCTTCTATTCCACATCCTCCATAGGATGGTTGTTGTCCTTGCTAGGGCAATCACTGTGGATAGGGATTTCATTATCAAACTCATTATCACCACATTCTTCCTCAATTCCCACCTCCTCATCTTTCCAGCTATCATCACCATCAGAATCATCCATCTCCATTTCATTGCCTTCTTTTTCAATTTCCTCCATTTCCATCCCAGGGGCACTCTTTCTTTTTTTGCTAGAGGATGCCTTCTCCTTGCTGGAATCGCCTCCCTCCATCTTTCTCTTCCCCGGAGAGGCGGATAACCTCTTGTTTTCCAGCAAGGTGAGGGTTTTACAATGCTCATAAATAAGCAGCAAAAGCCCGAAATGGAGAACCAGACTTGAGGGATTCTTACTGTGTTTATTGAGGGACCTGGAAAGGGACCTGAAAAGGTAGTAGAGCAGGGATACCTTTTTGTCATGTCTGAAATGGTTTAAAAGAACAAAATGGTAGGTGTGGGCCCTGGAGAATCAGCCCTCAACCATGATATATTCCATTATAACATTCAAAATCTAGACCCATATTTTCTTGATATTAGCAGCTTCATAGTAACCCCCTATGGCTTTGCCAATTCTATTCCTCTTTTTCCTTCCACGGGAACAGATTAACCGCGTTGTTGGAGACTTTAAGGTCTCTAAAAAAATTAAGCCCAGTATGGGGCATGCCAGCTACAGTAGCAATGAGTCCCATGTCCAACTTGAACTTAACCCCATAGATTTTAAAGGACCCATTACACGAATTTTCAGAAATTTTGGGAACGGTGAGATTTACCCTATCTTTGTCATAATCTACTAGCTTCTCCATAAAGCTTGTGAGGGACCCTTTTTCCAGCTTCGCCCACACTTTCAGTATCACTTTCCATGTTGATGTATTGTCTGGTTCCTCCCTCCTTAAATCTCCTCCCATCTATGAATTTGGATTATTAGCTTTGTTCCTCTACAAACTCAACACTTCTTTCTCGTAGTTACTCAAGATTTTGAACTGGGTGACCCACAAAGCGTGCGGCATATTATAAGAAATGGTTGGGGATCTACCACTTTGCCTGGTAATAATTACCTTTCCATCAAGGCATAAATTATTCATAATCCCTATCATGATTATGCGGTCCTTCCCTCCCCATATATCTATCCTTTCTAAGGAGCTCTTTAATGTTTAAGTTGAAATCTTCCCCATGCCAAATCATTTGAGAATTAGAATTAACACCTAGGTTCGCCAGATAGTCCACCACCATATTTTTCTCTCTAAAGGCATGTTGAATTATTATTTCTTTAAAACTAACTATAATTTCGCTAGCTTTCATGATAATATTTTCAATTGACCATGATGGCTCCGACTCCCCCTTCAAACACTTAATAATATTAAGTGAATCTCCCTCGATCCATAATTTATCATGATTAAGATTCTTGGCTATAATTAAGGTGTTTAGGGCAGCTGAGGCTTTGGCAAAATGACTTGTCTGACTCCCCAAAGGACTAGCCACCGCCACTAAGCAACTTCCACCAAAATTCCTGACAATGCCCCCATATCCAGCTTTACCCGGATTCCCCTTAGAGGCCCCATCAAAGTTAGCCTTAATCCACCCCTGAGGAGGAAAACACCAAATGAGACCTTATCTTCCCTTCTCCTTGCTAGTAGTAGTAGTAGAGAAGTTCCACCTATCTTTGAAGTCTTCTTTAGCAGCTGGTCCATAATCAGTACCATAGATACAATCAAATATACTCTTGTAAATTTTATCTACAGTTATTTATGTTGTCATTAATGGAAACTAATATTTATTCATGTCTATTTATGTTTACTTATTTTTTATTGTTTCATATAAATCTTTTGGTCTACCAGAGAGGGCTTACCGGTTAAAAATCAAGAAACTGAGAATTAGGACCTTAACCAGTAAACGAGGAAATATTCTGATTGTATATGGAGATTACTGATGATTGAGGCTTTGTGCTTTTGAATGTAAGTTTCTATCATTGTAACATGTGTCTAACCAAAACTACATCATGTTATGACAACCAAAAATTATGTTTATAATTTTTATTGAGTTTTTGTCAGGGTTTAACAATGGTTTAAGGATCGGTAAAGAATTCTCTTGACCGGTAATGATTTTTGGTTTGGTAGTGATCTACATAACGTTCACATGTTGATGATAATGCAACACAAATCACATGATGTGTTTGAAAGATGTTTTGGTGCGTTTGGAGAGAAAATTTCTTGGGAATGTGCAAAGTGCTTAGCAAAATGAGCTAAGGGTTTGAATTTGTACCAAATCGACTTGTTGTGATGATTTATGATCATTCAAGAACTGATATTGATTTGTAATTGATTATAATGATCCATATGATGATTTTTAATGAGTTGTAAATATCTATGATGATCTATGTAGTAAGTCTTAGGGTTTTGATGCCGACCTAGTTGTAAAGGTTATTTATGTCAATAAGGATGTTTTGAAGTGTCAGTGATTTTGAGAAGTGTGTGAAGCCAAACCAGGGTGTGTGATGTATAATTAGAAATTAATTGGATCTGATCAAGCAGGCAAAGTAGTGATATACATAGATCATTCATTGTTGTTCTCTAACAATTACAACAGCTAAAATTCCTTAACCGAGTAGGTCCTAATAGGCCTTACATTATAAAATCCCCTAACAAGGTGACTCAATATCTGAGTTCTAAATCCTCTTGAGAGGTTGATCCTAATAGATCAAAGCTCCTAATAGGGCTGAGGTAAATCCCTTAACTAGTTGACTCCTAATAGGATCTACTTGTAACAAGGCATCATTGTAAGCTTCTAACTGGGCTTGGCTCCTAATAGGGTACATTCCAAAAGAGTGCAAAATATTTGTGGGTACCGATTCCCACTATGGTTTTTCCCTATTTGGGTTTTCACGTGAAAATCATGGTGTTCATATGGTGAATGTTTTTGATGTGATGGTTTTCTTTACTTTCAGTTTATGCATGGTTAATGAGCACTTAATGTGCAACATTGATATATCAGTTTAGCAGATGTTTATCAGTAGATGCCAATACTGGTAAATGACTCTAGTGTTGATCTATATTTGATTTGGTGAAAGTTTTATGAGTCTAAGTTTCTGATTTCAAATTATTGTTAACACTGATTCACCCCCCCTCTCAGTATTAACCGGATCCTCTAAGATTAATAATTGGTATCAGAACATTGGTCCTCTGTGTGTAGAAATCCTAACAACTTGAGGGAAAGATTCTATGAAATATGATGAAGAAGGAGGGTCCCAAGTTTACCAAGGACAACTACCAGATATGGAGTGATCAGATGAAGATCTACATTAAAGGAATGGGTTCATAGTATTGGAATCATGTGATTACCAAGTATATTTCTCCTACTACCAGTCCCTTGACACCGAATGAGCTCAACGAACAATAGGAAAGTATTCAGGCTCTTGAAGCAATTGTAAGTACTTTGTCTGAGTTTGAGTATATTGATGTTCATGGATTAAAAACTACAAATGAGTTATGGGAGAAATTAAATCTAATTTATGGAGGAGATGAACATGTATAAAGGGAAAAGGAAGAGAGTTTAAGAGGAAAATTTGATGATATGAAAATGGTTGATGGTGAGAACATAGTTCAATATGGACAAAGGATTAAGGAAGTTGTACATGGTATAAATAGTGTCAAAGGTAAGATTGAAGATGATACCATTGTTAGTAAAATGCTTAGAACTCTTTTACCGTAGTATTCTATCAAAGTGTCTGCTATTCAAGAACTGAGATCCATTTCAAAAGATAAAGTCACTATTGATTCTCTAATTGGAAAGTTAACTGCATTTGAACTAAACTGTTTTGATAATAGTGTTTCCAAACCTTCTGAATCGACTTTTAAGGCTTTTGTAACTGATACATCAACAAGGAAAGGAAAAGATGTTTTTCATAATCATGACTGCAGGTCTAGTCATGGTGGTAGCAGAGGTGATGGTGATGATGAAGATCATTTGATGAAACTTGAGGCATTACTGGCTAAAAGATTCCTTAGAGGAATAGGTAAATATAAAGGTAAATTAACCTAGAAGTGTTTCTCTTGTAGTAAAATTGGACACATAGCTACTAACTGCCCTAATACTAATAAGAAAGAGAAGTTTAGGAGATTCAAAGGAAAAGGCAAAAAACATTGTTAAGTTGTAGTGGATGAATGTGTGACCGATGATGAATCAGAAAAAGATGACAATGAGGAGATAGTATTTGTTTCTGCGAAGGAGGATCTGATTGATGAGAAGGCTTTGGTGTCTCACATGGATAACAAAAATAAATGGATAACAACAACGAATGGATAATAGATAGTGGTTTTTCACACCACATGACTGGTGACAAAAGTAAGTTCTTATCCCTTGAAGAGTTTGATGGAGGTGTTGTAAGATTTGGTAATAACTCTCCCTACATGGTTAAAGGTAAAGGATCAATTTCATTAAATGGGAAGAGTAATACAAATGATGTCTTTTAGGTTGAAGGACTAAAACATAACCTCTTGAGTGTTGAATAACTTAATGATAATAGACATCTCCTTGATTTCAAAAGTGGAGTGTGGAGGATTCTTGGAAATAATGGAGAATTGATTGCTCCTGGGAAGCAGACTAGAGGTAATTTATTTCATCTAAATACTAATGTAAATGATTGTTTGGTGGCGAAGATTGAAGACAATTGGTTGTGGCACAAGAGATTTTATCATGTCAATTTTGACAATTTGATTAAAGTTAGTAAGTCGAGTATTGTGAGAGGTTTGCCCCAGCTTGTGAAACTAAACAATGTGTTATGCAAGGATTTTTAAATGGGTAAGATGACCTCTGTATCTTTTAAGAGTAAGTCTTTCTCTTCAGAGAATATTCTTGATTTGGTTCAACCATTCTTTGTGGTCCTATGAGGACTAAGAGCTATTTTGGTGATAAGTATTTTGTGATCTTTACTGATGATTATTCCAAAATGATGTGGGTAACATTTTTGAGAGAAAAATCTGAGGCATTCAATAAGTTTAAAGCATTTAAAGCTCTTGTTGAGAAAGATACTAGGAAGAATCTAAAATGTTTAAGATCTGACCGGGGAGGTGAATTTACTTCTAATGAATTTGTGAAGTTCTGTGATGAACAAGGAATTAAGAGGTAGATGTTAGCTCCTATAACTCCACAATAGAATGGGATAGTAGAGAGAATGAATAGAATAGTTTTTGAAGCTGCTAGAACCATGATGATTCAAGGTGAAGTACCGAAGATGTTTTGGAGAGAAGCAATCAACACTGTTGTTTATAATTTCAACTAGGTACTTGTCAAAAAAGGTAATAACAAAACACCTTATGAATTATGGCACGAAAAGACTCCTAGAGTAAGTTCTTTCAAAATTTTGGGGAGTAAATGTTATATTAAGAGAGATGGTTACACTAAAACATCTGATGCTAAGTGTGATGAAGGCATTTTTCTTGGTTACTCTACAAAGAGTAAGGAATTTAAATGTTATAACAAGAGAACTAAGAAGATCATTGAGAGTGTTAATGTGAAGATAGATGAACTCTCTGAGAAATCTAGAGAGACCAACAGATATGAGCCTGAGAAAGATGAAGACAGACTTGTGTTTATAGAACCATAATTGCAGAAGACTGATGAGAAAGTTTTTGAGAAATAGGTGCTCAAATGGTAAATGTAGAGAGCGATGAAGAAAATAAAGAACATGAAGCAGGAAGCACAACACCAAAACTAGTTATTCCAAGGTATATCAGGCTAAATCACTCAGAAGAACAAATAATTGGAGATAAAAATGCTAGAGTACAAACAAGGAGAAATATAAGAGAAAATTCATGTCTAATTTCTACTATTGAGCTGAAAATAGTAAGAGAGGCATTAAAGGATGATGACTGGATTAATGCAATGAATGAGAAGTTAGATCAAATAGAGAAGAACAAGACATGGACACTTGTTTCTAGACTGGAAGACAAGAATGTGATTGGAACTAAATGGGTCTTTAGAAACAAGTTAAATGAAGAAGGCAAGGTTGTGAGAAATAAAGCAAGATTGGTTTGCAAAGGCTATGCACAAGAAGAAGGAGAAGATTATGGTGAGACCTTTGCACCTGTGGAGAGATTGGAAGGAGTAAGAATACTACTTGCTTATGTTGCATTTAAAGGATGTAAAGTCTATCAGATGGATGTTAAATCAACTTTTCTTAATGGCATCCTTGAAGAAGTATACATAGAACAACTAGATGGATTTACTTTGTCTAAAGACAAAGATATAGTTTGAAAACTACATAAGGCACTGTATGGATTGAAGCAAGCACTAAGAGCATGGTTTGAAAGGTTGCATGTACACTTGATCAAGATAGGGTTCTAGCGTACCAATGAGGACAGTAACTGTAATACCCTAAAAATGGTCATCTAAACCATGAGCCCCTAATCTTGACAACATCACCAAGGTCCTAACCAAAGGCAATTAAATAAATCTTGAGCACATAATTAATTCTAAAATCATCAAATGTCACATGGCAAAATGAATCACCCAAATTAAATATTTATTTAATTAATTGATCATTCCAAGTAAATCATTTTAAACAATTATCTTATTTATTTTATTAAATATCCTAGCATATTTAATTAAATAAATCAATTTTCCATAAATCTTCAAAAAGGAAACAAATCAAGAAAGAGGGATTGGAAATTATGAGCACAAATCTTCAAAAAAGGAAATAAATTAAAAAAGGAATTAATTGACTAAGAAAGAATTAAAAATTGAGAAAAAGAAATCAATTGGAGATAATCTTGAAAAACAAATTAAAAATTGATAAATAATCTCAAAGAAAGCAATTAAAACAATTAAATATTAAAATTGAATGAAATAGAGAATAAATCAATTTTTTCTGATTTTATCTTAATTTTATTTCAATTTCCTTTAAAACTGAGAAAAGCATCTAATCACATCAATTGACTTGGATTGTGCTTCCTCTTGGAAAATCTTGATCGCTCATCATCATTTGATCTCAACCTTTGGTTTCTTTCTAAATTTTCTATAAATTCAAGTTCTCATCTCTCATTCAAAGATCCTAGAGAATATATTGTTATTATGCTATTTTTGCTCTAGATTCATTACATACATATTTAGATCATTTATCTTAGTTATTGCTTAAATCTTGTTAGATTAATTTTGCATCCATCTAGCTTAATATCATGCTCATATAGATTAAATCCTTCATCTTGGTGCTGTCTAGTCACTAGATTGCTTATACAAATCTAAGAGCAATCTTATACTCGCATCTTTTAGAAGGCAATGGGTCGATTTGTTATGGTTTTCATATCCATGCTTATATCTGTCTAACCATACATGTAATGAATTAATTGAAGTGTTGTGTATTCCAGATATAGATACAAGTCCACTTTTCACACACACATTTTTGGCGCCCACCGTGGGGCAAAAAACTACATTTTTCTGCCTCCAAAGACTGACTTTTTAGTTTTGTTATTTTTTAGGTTTTTTGACTTTTCGGATTTTCGGCCATACAACCTCTATGTCATCTCATACGACATTTCTCACAAGCTGAAATGACAAACTATAGGTGTCATACAAACTGAAATCCTTTATCGTACGAGCAGGAATCCTTTGTCGTGCGAGAAGAAATCCTCTGTTGTACGAGCATAAATCCTCTATTGTGCGAGAAGAAATCCTCTATCGTACGAGAAGAACTCCTCTGTCATATGAGCATAAATCATCTATGGTGCGAGAATAAATCCTTTGTCATACGAGAAAAAATCCTCTATCATGCGAGAAGAAATCCTTTGTCGTATGAGTAACTGATTTGTCATTTTTTTCTGTTTTTACTCATTCAGTTCGGTGAGAATTGTCGTATGGTCAGGTGAGAATACTCATACGAGTTACTATTTTGTCGTGTGAAAAACAAAGTTTTTGTTTAGGATTATTCTTGAAATAAGGCTTGTGGAAGGTCGATATATATGAAATATAACATTTAAGTATAAGTGATATTTCGTCTTCTCTTCTCTCTTTCTTATACTTTAAGTTATATTCTATATATATTGTCAAGATGTTTGAGAGGGGTTTCGAACCTCTAGGAGTTATAATGCAAAATCTAGTTTTTAGAGGATCCTCCAAATTTCAAACTTAGTCAAATTTCAAGGCATTTCAGCATTAGGAGTGAAAAATTTGTAACCAAGATTTGAAATTAGGCTTGTGTAAGCCCACCAAGAGATTTTATACTTCGCTAACTTTTTCTTCTTGTAGGTTTCTAACAATTTCTTGCAAGTTGGAGGAGTTAGATTAGGATTTGTTGAAAAACAAATTACTTTTTAGGGCTTTTCTTGAATTAAATTTTGAAGATACTAACACTAACCCTAAATCATCTTTTGTCTACTTGATATTTTTACATCCTAACCAGTTTCTTGCAGGACGCTTGTCAAAGAATTTATCAATCAAACATATGCTCGTCAAAGAATAAAAACAACATGACTACTGATACGTTGTTTTTGCGGGTTGCCTAAAGAGAAATCAATCAAACATCATGTATTCTTTAATTTTTTTTAGGCACCTAACTTGCTATCTGGTTAATGAACAAACCTATCTTTTGTGTTTTTAGAAAATTCTGAGAGGTAGGAGAGTATGCTCTTGTCTTTTTAAGACAATCAAAAATCTAGACCCTTGAGGCTTTTTCTTTGTTTGAGATTTGTACATCTTTAGCAGGCCTACCCTCCCGAGGGGTTGAAAAACTCTTAAAGGCATTACGGTCGGTGTGAGGGGAATGACCTAAGTGGGAATGGCTGAATGCCAAGTACTCCAACCCACTATTAAATAAATGTGATTTGATGAAAATCAAGTCAATGGTAGTGCTCAGGAATAGCTCTCCTTAGTAGCTTTGGGTATATTGAACCTTGGTTTTCAAGGCTGGGAGACCTCTTAATTGAGTTTATACCTCAACGCATTGAATAGAACCCTTACTAGATCCAATTAAAAGTAGAAGCTACCTGATTCATCTCTGAAAGGTTGATAATCTTTGTGCAAGAGAGATAGTAACTCTCCCAAGACACTTGCCATATTGTGCCCCCACTAGCATTTGGAGTCGGCTAATACGGCGTTGAGAATCCATTGCGTGAGACTCAGCAGTCGTATTCTGATTAGCTATTGGGTGTGTACCTAAGTCAGCAAGAAAAGGTTTTCTTCTCTAAGCCAACTTCCATAGGGTTTGCATGTTGTGATTGGAGTTACTATTCATACTACGTGTTTTCTGTGTTTTCATCCCTGAAACTAAAAACTAGAATACTAAAATTGGAGAAGACAAATCAATAACTCAGTGATAAACTCTGTCTGTGTCGAAGCTAGTCTATCTTGGTCAAAAATTAGTCCACCTCAGAATTGGTCATACTCAGTTGTCTTACTCAGCCATTGAAAAACTCAGAATTCCTGTCTCTGTCCTATTAATAGTCATAGGAACCTGATCATTTATCGTCCTGCACTATATCCTATGTTGTATGAGTATTCTAAATTGTCATCCGAGCTAAATCCTTTGTCATATGAGACCCAGTAGTTTGTCATTTAAGCTAAATCCTGTGTCGTATGAAACAGAAATGCATTGAATCTTTTGTCGTTCGGGACCTACCCATTTGTTGTAGGGTTCTAAGCAGCAACTCATACGAAATAGAACTGTTGTCATCCTTAAGTTGTTATACTGTCGTATAGTCTCAAAAATTCTATCATACATGTCTCTGATTTTGCCAGTCGAGAATAGTCAAACCTGTCTAAAATAGTTTACAGCAAGCCTAAAACGGGTTATCATCCTCCGAAGCATAAATAACCTTGATAGTGTACCTCTGCCATTGCATTGCATGATTTTGTCGATCATCTTTAAGCTAGTTCAAACAAATATCTTATCAAACCCAAGTCAACTTAGATAATGTCTTACATAGGATAGATCATTCCTGAAACCAGACCAGATCTTAGTTACTTCTCTCAATTACTATGTTAAATGAACTACTAGCTACAATTTGATCTTGACTTCTATAAAACATTTGGCTCTCAGTCCTGTTGGTTACAAAATCCCTATTCAAACCAGAAATTCTCATAGCAAAAGAGACAAAGAAAAAGAAATGCCCTTTTTGTCAAAAGACAATCCATTCTTTGTGGAAAACCCTTTTTACAATAAACCGTCCTTGTCACAGATACCAGTTTACGATCTACCAATCTTTGGTCATCCCCTATCTCCCACCATGTCTGGGGAAAGACAAGAAAGAGAAGCTAGTAAAAGAGACACTCACGATGACTTTAGCAATCATGCCACTGACAGTGATTCCTCATCGACTGAATTTGAGCTTCCTGAACCTCCCAGAGCCGAAGTACATAGATGTCAGAATGATAAAGAGTTCCAAAAAATGATGAAGGTCATCATGGATAGGGAAAGAGAAGACTATTTCCTAGAATTAGCAAAGCAAGGTGCCAAACTCCCTACTAGTTATAATATGTAGGCTCTCATTGCTAAAGAGGAAGAGACACCATGGGGAAAAATAAGTAAACAAATGCAAACATTACAAACTACAGTCACAAAACTACAAAACAAAGATAAAACACCAGAACAATATTCTCTGGACACAATATGCCCATTCCCATTTGACAAAAACCTTTACATGCCTCCATTTCCTTCATGAGTTGAGATCCCAAAATTTGACAAATATGATGGCACCTCAGATCCTCAAGATCATGTTAGAGAGTTTTGTGCCACCTATATGGAGTTCATGCACAATCAAACGTACCTCATGCACCTTTTCCCAAGGAGTTTAGGGGGTCAAGCGATGGAATGGTTCTCAAGTCTACCCAAAGGAATAAAAACATTTGAAGAACTAATCCAACTATTTTTACAACAATACTCATACAACATTTGTCATCTGGTCACCATGATAGAACTTTGCAATACCAAGCAAAAGACAGGAGAACCCTTTCTCACTTTTCTCCAACGATGGAGAAAGATGTTCTCTAGATATTCACAGACTATCCTAGATCTTGAGAAAATGGATATCTTTGTCAACAACCTAATCCCTAAATTAAATTACAGTGTCTAGATGCAAGTACACCCTTCATTCAACAAAATGGTGGATAACGCCCTCAGAATGGAAGATGTGCTTATAAAAAAGGGAGATATATCATTTTGGAAAGAAACATTGCACGGTTCTAGCTCTAAAGAAAAGAGAAAGTATTGGAAAAATGACAAAGATAACAACATAAATGTTGTTAGTGATGGAGTGGTGGATACTATCCAAGCAAAAACAAAATCCACAATATTTAACTTGGCCAGTGGCACGCAAGCGCTCAAGGCAACTGAAACTACGGCAGAAAATCCTCCAAAGAAAACAAGAGAATGGTTTAAAGAAAAGCCTTGGTTCTCAAAACCTAAGCGTGATTTTACTCCTCTAGATGAATCATATGAATCCACTTTTAAAACCATATTGGCAAAGAATCTGATAATATTGCCAGACAATTCTAGACCATATGACCCAGAAATTAGACCCAAATGGTAGAGAGAAAATGAATACTGTGAATATCATCGGAACAAGGGACATAACATAAACAACTGCATGAAACTCCAACATGAAATCTAGGATCTCATTGACATAGGAAAGATCTTTGTTGGAAATCATGTGACTAATGCTGATCATAAGGCCTTTAAGGATCCCTTACTGACTTATGAACAAGGAGATTCCTCAAAATCCAAGGGAGGAGCTCGAGTCAATTATACCTACACTAACAATGATAATGTGATCAACATGATTGAATACGCTCACCCTGAATATTGCAATGTGATCATAGTCTCAGATCACCATAGTCAAGCATAAGCTGCTAATGTTGTGAATTGTGCTCAAAGGAAAATTACTCTCCCAAGAGCTAGTTCCTCAACTTTTGATCAAACAACATCAAATCTACCAAATAGACAAACAGACAATCATGGCCAAATCAAAACAACTGGCTTCATCATCTTCTCCTGGTTATAGTATTGTCAAACAATTAAAGAGAACCAATGCTCAAATCTCCATTTTGGAACTACTTAATATCTCTTCTGCTCATAGAGAGGTCCTGGACAAGGCTTTAATTACCACCAGTGTCCCTAAAGATTTAGACATAGATCGGTTTCAATCTATGGTGGGTCACTTGACCTCACCTCATTACCTTACTTTCTCTAAAGAAGATGATAACTCACTGAGTCACCCACATAACTAGCCATTACACATTGAAGCCATGATCCATAAACACTGAGTTAAATGTGTTTTGATAGATGGAGGCATTGGGTTGAATATCTGTACATACAATCTACTGACACAGCTGGGATTTTTTGCAAATGCTATTGATCCAACAAAGAAAATAACAATCAAGGCTTATGATGAAGAAGAAAGAACCTCCAAGGGTTTGGTACGATTACCGATTAGGGTAGGACCTGTAGAAAGAGATGTCATTTTTCAAGTCCTGGATCTTTATCTTTCATACAACATCTTACTAGGCAGGCCATGGATTCATGAAATGAAAGCAATACCATCTAAGTATCATCAATGCCTTAAGTTTCCTTATAATGGAGTTGAAGTCAGTATTCCTACCGATACAAGTTATACCTACAATGCATTAATGCAAAGTGTTGATGCTTTTGTTCCTCATAATAGAGTGGCCTCCACAGCTGAAAGTTTAGAATCTTTGCTAAAAGATTTACAAAAGAAATTGAAATCACAAACATTGGCATAGATGGCTACAAAATAGAGCCTATACTCTCACTAATGTCTCTTCCTCCATCACCAAGATGTTCCAGAAAACCATCAGAGGCTATGAAGCCACAAACTTCAACTCCAAAAGTCATTTACGATGGTGTCTTTATATAGTCCTCTACTTCTCTTGCAAGTGAAATAGAAGAGGATAATGTTATAAAGTCACTTTTCCAAGAAGACAATGCAAACAAAGAAATATGACATTGTGATATTTCTCTGACACAATATGGTCTAGGCTATAAGATGCTTCAAGGCATGGGATACTTAGGTACTAGTCCTCTAGGCAAATGTCAAAAAGGTACTGTTGAACCTATTCAGTTACAAACTAAGTCTACCAATGATAAAGCTAGACTGGGATATGATCCAAGAAAGTCATCAGATCAGAAGCACACACCCCACCATCAATGTAAGTGGAAGAAAAAGGTACTACCTTTAACAACACAAGAAATTAATACTCAACAAACTCAAGAAGAGTGTGACAGTGAACAAAAAGAATTTCCCACCCAAAGAGAGGAAACAAATAGTAATCAAGTTCTAGTTATATCAGCTATAATACCATAGGAAGTAGAAGTCTCAGACGATATGAGAGATGAAGTATATAGAATCAAAGAATTGTTTGCACTGCTAAACATTCCGGTCACATATACTGGTAGACAACAAGTAGATGATTCAAAAACTGATTCAAATGAGTATGAATGGGGTCTTGACCATCTCTCAGATACATCTACTATGGAAACCCCTAAAGAATCCAGTGATATCATAGATGATGCACAAGAGCTGATACGCCAAAAAATACAAAAGGAAATGGAAGAAATCAGACTAAAAAGACAAGAAGACTATGAACGACAGATGGAGGAAGAAAGGACACAAGCAATTTCTTCACCCACTAACTCTCCTTCTAATGAGATAAGACAAATCAAGTACGAAACTACAAAAGAAGAACTAGAAGCTATAGAAATAGAACCAGTCATCAGTCCAGAGGAAGCTGAATGGAACAGGTGACAGGGATTAACAAAACCATCAAGGTCATGTCCACAAGTGTGTCAAATACAAGCAATCAATGAACCAAATCACAAAGGAACTTGTAGCATCAAAGGTGTGGATGTTGATACTATATATACTTTTACTAAGCCACTTGAAGACAAGTCTAAAACTTCATCTTATGACTATGATAACTCAGACATGAGCTCTATTCATAACAACGATTATTCAACAACACATTATGATTACTTTGTCATGAATGTTGAGATGATGTCTGCTCACCCTGTTACTGTCACACCACAGTATGTAGTCCAGTCTGAAGTAGGTGATGATGCTATAAGTAGGTCGGTTGGGTTAGGTCCAATATATACTAACATGAATTTCAATAATCATGTCGTAACTCTTCTTGGTTTCGAGACACATACGTAAGGTAGTCTTCTGGAACTCAACTAGTTAGTTCAAAGCCATGATGATAGTACTATGAACTTCCTTGAGCCTATTCCAACCTTATCCTTAATACATCCTGAACTGATTGATTGTACTCTTTATAACCAACCCTTGAATGTACCTACTTTTGCCAATGACTATACATTAGCCTACTATCTCAATGCAATTGAACACATGTACTCTTCCACCAGCGAACAAAGTGAAAACATGACTAAAATAGATATCAAGTATCTTAGTCGTAAAAATAAGAAAAATAAAAATAAAAGATCTAATGGTGAAAACCACATTGTGGTGGTGTTAGAATCTAAAAAAGAGAAAATAAAGGACTTACCTAAAGGTGAAAACATCTTTGAGGCACTTGAAGGTGAGATACTTGATATACTGCCAAGTCACTTCCAGTAGAGATCTTCCATATTGATCGAGCCAACTCAACCAGTGAACATTGGGAGTCAAGAGACACCACACATCATTCATTTAGCTCAATCACTATCAGCAGAAGAGTTAAAAGATTTCAGCAACCTTTTTTTAGAAAAGAAGATCAACTTTGCATGGACATACTCAGATATGCTAGGACTAGATCCTGATCTCATCATGCATCATCTCTCTATTACACCAAGAGTTAAACGAGTCAAGAAAAAACTCCGTAAGATGCATCCTCATGTGGCACTGCTAGTCAAGGCTGGAATAGAGAAATTGTTGAAAGATCGATTTATCAGAGCTATAAACTATGTAGAATGGATATCAAATATAGTACCCATATCAAAGGCAGACAAATCTATTAGAGTTTGCATAGACTTCAAGGATCTCAACAAAGCATGTCTAAAAGATGATTTTCCATTGCCCAACATTGACATGATAGTAGATATGACTGTTGGATATGAGATGTATTCATTAATGGATGGATTCTCTGGTTACAATCAGATCAAGATAACACCTGAAGATCAAGAAAAGACAACTTTCACATGTGCATGGGGAACCTTCTACTGGAATGTTATGCCGTTTGGTCTAAAGAACGCAGGAGCAACTTACCAAAGAGCAGTAACCACTATCTTCCATGATATGATGCATAAAAACATGGAAGATTTTGTTGATGACACCTTCATAAAGACTATGAAGAGATCTATGCATATTCAAGAACTAGGCCTCATCTTAGATAGAATGGAAAGATTCAGGCTCCGGTTAAATCCTAAAAAGTGTGCATTTGGGGTAACATCAAGAAAATTGCTTGGTTACATAATTTCAAAAAAATGAATTGATGTTGATCCAGAAAAGGTCCAAGCTATAATGGAAATGCCTCCACCCAAGAATATTAGTCAAATGAGAAGTTTACAAGGCCATCTTTAATCAATAAGGCATTTTATATCTCAACTAGCAGACAAAGCTCAACCCTTCACGAAGATATTAAGGAAAGGAGTTCAATACAACTGGGATGAAGATTATAAACAACATTTACAACAAATCAAATAATATCTTTCTAATGCACCCATATTAATAACACCAATTCAAGGTAAGCCACTGATCCTATACATATCAGCTACAGATACTTCACTGGGGGCACTTCTGGCATAACAGGATGATAATAGAAAGGAATGAGCTATCTATTACATCAACCGAACATTGGTGTTGTATGAAATGAACTACACTATAATAGAGAAAACATGCTTGGCATTGGTATTTGCATCACAAAAATTAAGGTACTATATGTTGGCACACTCTATTAAGCTGGTAGCCAAGATTGATCCGCTCAAATATCTTCTCAGTAAAGCAACTCTTACAGGGAGACTGGCTAAATGGGTCATGGTTCTTATGGAATTTGATATCAAATATGTGGAATGTAAAGCCATCAAAGGACAAGTTATTGTAGACTAACTTGTTGATGCTCCACTTGAAGATAGTCAACCTCTGCATATAGAATTCTCAGATGAATAAATCATGCACCTTACTGAACAATCATGGAAGATGTTCTTTGATGGGTCTTTCACTCAACATGGTTCTGGTACCAGAATACTTTTTATTACTCCTCAAAAATATTCAATTCTGAAAGCTTACAAGATTCTCTTCCCTTGCATAAACAACATTGCAGAATATGAAGCTTTGGTAAGTAGGATCAAGCTAGCCATCGAGTGGAAGATAGTTGAATTACACATCTATGGAGATTCTCAACTCATTATCAACCAAATCAGTGATCTATATCAAACAAGAGATGAGAAACTAATGCCTTATAAGAGAATGGTGGATGATCTCAAGAAATACTTTACCTTTGTATCATTTCAGTAGATCCCCAGAACAACAAATAGAGCAGCAGATGCAATGGCCACCTTGGCATCTATATCACAGCTATAAGAATCTAATTTTTGCTTTGAATTCCTGGTGGAAGAGTTACATTATCTTGCCTATGATTCCCCTGAGTACCAGATGGTCTGTTCTATTATTGGACATGACTTATCTCATTATAGCCACATTTACTCTTACCTTCATGACCAAGTTGTCCCTGCTAATCTTTCCTGAAATAAAAAAAAGGAACCTAATCTGAAATGCATCACGGTACATCATCATTGCTAACGACCTATTCAGGCAAGGTTTAGATAATAATTTTCTTAGATGTCTAGAAACTAAGGAGTCCCAATGTGCATTATCTGAGGTTCATGAAGGTGTTTGTGGATCCCATTCGAATGGTCTAATTTTAGCACAAAAACTACTTAGGGTTGGCTACTACTAGCCAGACATGGAGAAAGAAGCTATAAAATTTGCTAAACCCTGTGAAAAGTGTCAACTAGATGGGCACCTTATCCATGCTCCATCAAGAGATCTCATACCCTTTGTTACACACTAGCCCTTCGAACAGTAGGTGTTTGATCTAATTGGCCAAATATATCCTGCATCATCTAATGGAAACAAATTTATTATCACTACCACTAAGTACTTCACTAAGTGGGTAGAAGCGGTTCTACTCATCAAGGCAACTAACAAACAAGTATCTCTCTTTATTCTTAATTATATCATCTGCAAGTATGGTATACCTCCATCCATTATAACTAACAATGGAGGACAGTTCAAGAACAAAGATCTAGACGAACTCTGTGAGAAATTCAAAATAAAACAACACTAGTCATCAGTATATTACCCTTAAGGTAATGGACAAGTAGAGGCATCTAACAAAAACCTATTGACTATCTTGCATAGAACAGTGAACAAATCCAGGAAGGATTGGCATCTGTAGCTCAGTCCTGCATTGTGGGATTATAGAACAAGTATCAGAACACCTACTAGGGCTAAACCTTTTTCTCTAGTGTATGGGTCTGAAGTAGTATTACCTATTGAGGTGGAAATACCATCTCTAAGAGTTTCCTTGCAAGGTCTTGTTACTAATGAATAAGATAGAGTATCTAGATTGCAAGAGCTTGAATTGCTGGATGAGCGTCGACAAGTGGCATTTGATCATCTCAGAGTGTATCAAAAGTGAATGTCCAGAGGATATAACAAGAAGGTTCGACACCGAGAATTTTAGGTTGGTGACCTAGTTCTGAGAGAAAATCCTAAAAATCAACAGTTTCGAGACAACAAAGGGATGTTAGAACCCAACTGGATGGGTCCCTATATCGTTACTACAACTTTTGGCTCTGGTGCCTATCAACTCTCAACATCGAAAGGAGAACAGCTCTGTGAACCGATCAACACCATCCATCTGAAGAAATTCTTCACTTAAATATTGTCTACTCCAGTAGCCTATACAGCTAAAAAGTCCTGAAGAAATCATAAAAATCAGAAAAAGTCCTAAAGAAATAAGAAAAAAAAAAAGAGAGAAAATGCCCTGGTGAAAACCTGGTAAACAGAAACCTTGGTAAAAAAAAATAAAAATCTTTGCCAAGTAGGTGAAAACCTAGCAAACAGGTGCCTCTTATACTCAAGTGCTCCATCCATCAACACAACATTGGCATTCCTACTTTCATGTATCTTTGCTTTCGCCTGTACATATTTTGGTCACTTTTGTGACATCCTGGTTCGTTGGAACCCTCATGGCTTGAAATTAATCATTGTCCTAGTCTTAGGTCATTGACAAGAGCACATTACATGTCCTAAGAAGTATCAACCAAGTCAACCTTACGTCAGTGAAACCTGGTCATCCACTCCAAGTCAATTACCTGTTGCCTGACTACTGAAGATTTTTATCACTGAGTTAACAAGCAAAACAACGTAACGGAAAACAATCACTAAATAGTTTGAGCTATGAATGAATTTTTTTTTTGTGTGCTGTCTTTTATATTGGTTTTTGATTATTATCCCTCTCAGTAACTCGAGGAATTCTATCTTGACTAAGAGTAGGAAGGACTGGGGGCATAATATCTTCTTTGTTTTCTGCTTGAAGGAATGATCCCAATGATCTAGAAACATCTAAATTAGTTGGGTGTCTATGATAAGAGCCTTCACATCAAGGTGAAATCACCTCACATACCTTGATTCCGCTTATTTGAATGCTATGGGGAGGTCAACATCATTTCTTTGTTTGTTTTGAGGGAATTTCTTTATGATGCAATTTGGGTCCCTACAGAATCTGTCCAAGGATATGAACAAAAAAAGGGTCATTGTGGACAAGATAATTAATATTGCACATAACAAGAAATGATTTCTATTCTGCCTGCTATAATTGTAAAACGCTCAATGATGAAAATTAAGCTTTTCAAAGTCCAGTGACTAGGTTTAGGGTTGCATCTCATTTTTCATCTCATCCTGCATTTCATTTTGCATCTCGTGAATTTAGAGTGATTTTGGTATGGTAACACTAATCTCTGTATCTTCTGAATAAGAGTTGGAAGCTTCATCATTTCTTAGCTAAATAGTCTCTTTTCATCATTTCTTCGATCGAGTACTTGTGTTTTGAGGTGTTAGCTACATAAATAAGCATTTTATATAAATTCATACATTCATTTGCATTCATCTTATTGCATAGAAAAATAAAATTTGGTTTGCATTACTCATTCACATTCATTTATTTACATATGAAAAAGAAACAAAAATAAACATCCATATTTCATCTGCATTACATACATTCATACTAACTCAAAAATGCATACATGTAGAATAAAGCATATAGAAAGCATCTGAAAAATTGAATCAACACAAGTATGATGAAGTCAAATCAGATCTCGTATATATATCGTATCAAGTCTAAGAGTACAAAATGATGTCCAATGACATGTACAAACTCCCATCGGAGCAAGAATCATATCGGCTATAAAAATGGGTGTGTCTACAAAATATATATATATATATATCCCAGCTACAAAAATAAATATCTAGCTAGCACCCTCTCCCTCATTGCCAGGTGGAGGAGGAGCAGCCTGATGCCCGACATCCTGACAAGGTGCCCAAGCTCTCTCTGACCGTGCCATATACTACGAGTAGGGTATCACCTATTGCGCAACAGGAATTGCAACACTATATGCTACAACATAGTAGGTTGCCCTACTAGTCTGGTGAAGGACCTCTTGTCGTAAGGGCTCTATCTCTACTCTCATCTTTTCTCTTAGTGCTACAATTTGGTGATCACGCTCGACCCTCACCTCAGCAAGTTGTCGGTCTTGCTCTACCAGTTGAGTCTGAGCCACTATCAACTGTGACTACAGCTCTACAAGATGTGCTCTCATTGACCACCCTGCGTCAGTCCCCTTCTCTCTAGCAGGCTCTCCCCCCCATCTCCACCTCCAGTACCACCCTACTCATCCCTCCACTGCCGAACCTATCTCAGAGCTACTTGCTCCTCCTCAGTCCCACCCAATCTCACTCCTACTTTCCATAGGGATCCACCCTCCCCCCTCTGTTGTCCACCCTCGGTTGGAAACCTGCTGCTGCTAGCACCAAGATCACCACTTGTCTGCCTCGGAGCCTCGGCTCTCTATCCCTATCCCTACCTCTGAACCCTATCCCTGTGTCACTAAGGGGGCATCATCCTCAACATCCTCAATATGAGGAGCCTGCTCTGCTAGATCTGTGAATCAAGGGAATGGATGCTGCTAAAACCAATCCCTGAACTGAGGCAATACCCCCACATCTACCACATCGTCCAAATAGTCCCATCTCAGTCACTAGAGACTAGTCAGCTCCTGCATAGCTAAGGCATAGGATAACCATGGAGACCATCCTTGTCTCTCCTCATCCGCATAACGCGCATAAGCTGTATACTCCTGGGATATCCCCTGAGGATTGCCATACTGCCTCATCACCTATGAAACAACGAATCGCTCAACAATGGTCTGTGATCTCCTGATGAGAGGGCGCATAACAAAAGGGTCCCTGTGAACCAACCACTAGTCATCCCATGGCTCTAAGCCCCTGTATGGTTTCCATACTACGACTATCAAGCCATCAAGTTGTTATCTCCAAAAGTCTATCTAGCCCAGATGGGGCTGTGTAATATAACCGGCATACCTATATATAATCGGCTTCCCAATCTCTCTACTATCATCTACCACTGGCCGACAAATGGGAATGTGCTCCCAAGCCCAAACCTATAGGATATATACACCTGCAACCATGCTCCTACCATCTCTATACATAATCGCATGCATCTCTTGATACATGTGAGTCAATATACAAGAACCCCAACCAAGTCTCTAAGGGGTCTCAATCAATCTCTCTAGCATCTGACCCCATCCACACTGGAAACCATGGTGCCCTCTATCTGGCATCAAAAAACAACCAATGAAACTTTCTACAACACATGCCAGCGGAAACTCCTTGTTGTATCTGCTCATCAATATGTCCCAACTAATGGAACGGGTCAAAACATCTAGATTCCTGAATAAATGCCTAACTGCCTATAATCCAGGTAACAGTGCAGTATCATAATCCACCTTATCCCCAACAAAAGGGATATGAAGGACCTATACACATCCTCAAGAGTGATAGTCAACTCCCCCACTGGAAAATGAAATGTGTTATGCTTTGAGTGAAAACGCTCGACCAATGCTATGAGCATACCTTGATTAACACGGATATTAGGTAATCTCAAAAGATGAGTCAAATAAAATAAATCAACCTAAGCCTGCTCAACCTCAGATAAATGTCATAGTAATGCCATGGTGGGAGGATATACACATCTGAAAAACATAAGAGGTAATCGAACCTACAAAAACCCAACAACGAACATCAGAATACATTCCAAATGAGCCAAGACGAGAAATAAAACATCACGTAAATCCAACTAAGTCAAGTGCAAAATCAAATTTTCAAGTTTAGACCTTAAAAAATGCTCACTATTTTCTAAATGACAAAACACAGAAGGGTAGCATTTTGTACGAGTCAGGAATAGCTCTCATACGATAAACCATTCCCGAACGACAAATTATAAGACTTCTCACGACAAAATTCTCTTTTTACTGACATGTCGTACGACACAAGGTTAGGGTCCGAATGACAAAAATAATGGTCCCAAATGACAAAACAAAATTTACCAATTACTCATACAAGATAGGATCCTGTCTCGCATGATAAAACGTAAAACCCGACCCCAAACATGCGAAAAACTTGAAAAATGAACAAAAAACTTCAAAATTAAAAACATAAAGAGGCTTAAGATCAATCACTTACCACTGGCTCATAGTTTCGGGGTCAATTATGACGTCTCTAGTGCTCAAATCGATGCTGATGAGTAGGAACCACCATTTTCTTTGTGGAAGGCTTTTTGAATTTTCAAACTTTGGAGGGTTAAAATGAATTGAAAATGACACATTTGTCCATATAGCCAAAAACCTAATTTTTCAACTTGCTCCGATGGTCATGAAAATTGTACCCTTAGCTAATTTGACCATCCTGATTCCATTTTTGGGATCGAAATAGAAATTCAAGATCATCTTGCTAGTCAATTTCCCAAAGTTTGAACCACATAGCGCTTTTCATCAAAAGCTCATTCTCTCTTCTAATTGCGCTCAATTTCTCATATTTCAACGCTAAATCTCAATTAAATTTCTACAATCAACTTTGTGCTCAATTTCTTATCAATCAATGCAAAATTTTCAAAATTCCTCTAAATCAATTTGTGCTCAAAAAAACCTATCATCGCTCAAAATTGCATATAATCATGTACCCTCACTATCTTTCGATTTCGCTCCTGAGGGGGCATACTTGTGACCTTATGACCTCACATTCTTCAATCTCGAGAAAATTTTCAAATCTTCATCAAAAGTCGAGCAAAAATCCTTTTCAACTAAATAAAATCAAATAAGACCTCAATCTCTAGGGGCACATTAGTTTCATCGCTTCATATCAAGCTGATATTTATCTTCGTCTGAATCAATCTCTTAACGTTAATCAATTTCATCGCTTTTCATCAAGCTTATTATTCATTTAAACTCAATCAAGAGTTTAAAGAGTTTCTTTGATCACACTCAATCTAAGTAGGTGTTTAGTATTCATCGCTTTGTATCAAGCAGGATAGTTTATCTTCACTCATCGTGTCTTGATCGATCAAGTTCAAGATCAATTTGTATCATCACTCACTATGTCTAGATAAATCAAGTTCTAGATCAGTAAGATCCGCTTCTTGATCAATCAAGTTCAAGTTCGGTATCTTTTGTTTTCTATTGTTCCTAAGTTCAATCAAGTTTAGGAACGATATCACTTTATTTAGACTTTATTCAGCTTCGTCACTTCAAAACGAGTTAAACACCTCACTTTCATCTAGTTCGCGATCAATCAAGTTCAGAATCGATATCTCCTAGACATCAAATTTTCTTTGAACCAACGCGTTGCTTGGACATTAATTCAAATAGGGGAAAATGTAATACCCTAAAAATGGTCATCTAGACCATGAGCCCCTAATCTCAACAATATCACCAAGCTCCTAACCAAAGGCAATTAAATAAATCTTGAGCACATAATTAATTCTAAAATCATCAAATGTCACATGGCAAAATGAATCACCCAATATTAATTAAATATTTATTTAAATAATTGATCATTCCAAGTAAATCATTTTAAACAATTATCTTATTTATTTTATTAAATATCCTAGCATATTTAATTAAATAAATCAATTTGCCATAAATCTTCAAAAAAGGAAACAAATCAAGAAAGAGGGATTGGAAATTATGAGCCCAAATCTTCAAAAAAGGAAATAAATCAAAAAAAGGAATTAATTGACCAAGAAAGAAATAAAAATTGAGTAAAAGAAATCAATTGGAGATAATCTTGAAAAACAAATTAAAAATTGATAAATAATCTCAAAGAAAATAATTAAATATTAAAATTGAATGAAATAGAGAATAAATCAGTTTTTTCTGATTTTATCTTAATTTTAGTTCAATTTCCTTTAAAACTAAGAAAAGCATCCAATCACATCAATTCACCTGGATTGTGCTTCCTCTTGGAAAATCTTGACCATTCATCATCATTTGATCTCAACCTTTAGTTTCTTTCTGAATTTTCTATAAATTCAGGCTCTCATCTCTCATTCAAATATCCTGGAGAATATATTGTTATTATGTTGTTTTTGCTCTAGATTCATTGCATACATATTTAGATCATTTATCTCAGTTATTGCTTAAATCTTGTTAGATTAATCTTGCATCCATCTAGCTTAATATCATGCTCATATAGATTAAATCCTTCGTCTTGGTGTTGTCTAGCCACTGGATTGCTTATACAAATCTGAGAACAATCTTATACTCGCATCTTTTAGAAGGCAATGGGTCGATTTGTTATGGTTTTCATATTCATACTTATATCTGTCTAACCATACATGTAATGACTTAATTGAAGTGTTGTGTATTCCAGATACAGATACAGGTCCACTTTTCACACACACAGTAACATATATCTAAATATTGGTGGAGAGAAAGTATTAATAACTGAAGTATTTGTGGATGACATCATTTTTTGTGGTAATGATGACTTATGCATGGATTTTGGTGAGGAGATGAAAAAGGAATTTAAGATGTCTCTTATTAGTGAAATTAAATTTTTCATTGGGTTGCAGGTCCAACAACTAGATGGTGGAATTTTTATCTATTAGAGTAAGTATGTCAAAGAGGTGTTGAAAAAATCTGGCATGGAGGATTGTAAACTGGTTGGTACTCCAATGGTGAGAGGCTGCAAGTTGTCTAAACAAGATGATTCACCATCTATTGATGAGAAATAATATAGGTCTATGATTGGTAAATTACATTATGTCATTCATAGCAGACTGGATATTGCACATGATGTTGGATTGGTTGCTAGATTTCAAAAGGATCCCAAGGAGACTCACTTGGTAGTGATGAAAAGGATATTCTGGTTCTTGAAAGGCATAGTAGATTATGGTTTATGGTATCCTTATAAAGGAAATTTTTCTTTAAATGTGTTTATTGATGCAGATTGGGTAGGCAATATTTATGACCAAAAAAGAACTACTGGTGGAGCTTTTCTTCTTAGAGGCAGATTGGTTGCTTGGACAAGTAAGAAGAAAACATGTGTTTCTCAGTCAACAATAGAGGTAGAGTATGTTTCAACATCAATTAATTTCACGTAGGCAATCTGGATGAGACATATGCTTGAAAGATTCAGATTTGATATGTTTGAACTATTATCTATTTACTATGATAATATTAGTGCAATTAATATTTCAAAAAATCCCATGTTAAATGCAAGAACAAAGTACATAAAATTGAAATATCATTTTCTAAGGGAAAGAGTACAAGAAAAACAAGTTAGAATGGAGTATGTGACAAGAAAAGAGCAACTAGCAAACATTTTCACAAAACCATTACTGAAGACAACCTTTGAGTATCTCAAAGGTAAATTAGGGGTCAAACGACTACTGAAAAAGAACTAGAATGCAAGATGCATCAATCCAATGGGCTTCATGACTATTTTTCACTTTGGATTGATGAGATGGGGGCTACTCCACAGGGGGGGCTGCTTAGATGAGTTTTTAGATGCGTTGAAGACAACAACAATAGATTTGATGATTTGTGATTCTTATACACCTTCGGAATTGTTGTCAAAGGGGGAGAAGAAATATGATTAGTCATAAGAGAAGACATATGATCAAGAGGAGAAGATGTGTAATTGAAGATAAAGTGTAACTGACAGATGAGGTGCAATAGAGAAGAGAAGAGTTCCAGAGAAGGTCTACAACAAGGTGGAACAGTATGAGTTGAGTATATTGATGTTTAGTGTTTCCATCAATGCCAAAGGGGGAGATTGTTGGCATGTTTTGCATAACTGATATAGATGGTGAATGATGACTGAACCGATACAAGACTATTCGAGATGACATTGTGATGAAGATATTGAGATTGCATGATGGATGACTTTGATCAGTTATTTATATTATCATTGATGGAAACTAATGTTTATTCATGTATACTTATGTTTACTTATGTTCTATTGTGTCATCTAAATATTTTGGTCTACCAGAGAGGGCTTATCGATAAAGAATCAGGAAACTAAGAATTAGGACCTTAACTAGTAAACGAGGAAATATTCTGATTATATCTGGTGATTGGTGAAGATTGAGGCTTTGTGGTTTTGAATGTAAGTTTCTATCATTGTAATATGTATCTGACCGAAACCACATCATGTTGTGAGAATCAGAAGTTATGTTTATAATTTATGTTGATTTTTTGCCAGGGTTTAAGAAGGGTTAAAGGACCGATAAAGAATTCTCTTGACCGGTAATGATTTTTGGTTTGGCAATGATCTACACCAAGTTCACATGTTGATGATAATGTGGCACAAACTACGTGATGTGTTTGAAATATGTTTTGGTGCATTTGGAGAGTGAATTTATTGGGAATGTGCAAATTGCTTAGCAGAATGAGCTGAGGGTTTGACTTTGTACCAGATCAACTTGTGATGATTTATGATCATTCAATGACTGATATGATTTGTAATTGATTGTAATGATCCATATGATAATTTATAATGAGTTGTAAATATTTGTGATGATCTATGTAGTAAGTCTTAGGGTTTTGATGCGGACCTAGTTGTAAAGGTTATTTATATCGGTAAGGTTGATTTTTTGAAGTGTCCGTGATTTTGACAAGTGTGTGAAGCCAAACTAGGGTGTGTGAGAAGATTTTCCAAAGTGATGTAGACTTAGAACATAATTGGATCTGATCAAGAAAGTAGTTGAGTGCTATACAAAGATCATTCATTGTTGTTCTCTAACAATTACGGCAACTAAAATTTCTTAACCGGGTAGGTCCTAATAGGCCTCACATTGTAAAATCTCCTAACAAGGTGACTCAATATCTGAGATCTAAATCCTCTTGCAAGGTCGATCCTAATAGATCAAAGCCCCTAATAGGCCTAAGGTAAATCCCTTACCCGGGTGACTCCTAACAGTGTCTTCTCCTAACAGGGCATCCTTGTAAGCTTCTAATCGGGCTTGGCTCCTAATAGGGCGCATTCCGAAAGTGAAAAATATTTGTGGGTACTAATTACCACCATGGTTTTTCCCTATTTGGGTTTCCACATGAAAATCATGGTGATCATATGGTGAATTTTTTTGATGTGATGATCTGGTTTACTTTCAGTTTATGCATGGTTAATGAGCACTTATTGTGTAACATTAATATATCAGTTTAGCAAATGTTTATTAGTAGATACTTGTACTGGTAAATGACTCTAGTGTTGATCTATATTTGATTTGGTGAAATTTTTATGAGTCTAAGTTTCTGATTTCAAATTATTGTTAATACTAATTCACCCCCCCTCTTAGTATTAACTGGATCCTCTAAGATTAACAATATCTATATAGAGGAATTGTTTCTTTGTTGGTATTCACTGATGCAGATTGGGCAGGAAATGTAGATGACCAGAGGAGCACAACTGGTGGTGCATTATTTCTAAGAGGAAGACTAGTATCTTGGACCAATGAGAAATAGACTTGTATTTCTCAGTCTACAATAAAAGTAGAGTATGCAGCTACATCCATGAATTGTACACAAGCTATACAAATGAGACATGTCTTGGAAGGATTCAAGAAGGATATGACAAAACTAGTGATCATATATTGTGATAACACTAGTGCTATAAACATTTCAAAGAACCCGATATTGCATGCTAGGCCTAAACATATTGAATTGAAGTATCACTTTTTGAGAGAAAGAGTTCAAGAAAAGAAAGTGAGAGTAGAGCATGCGTCAAGTAAGGAGCAGTTGGTAGATATATTCACTAAGCCATTACCTAAGGCTACCTTTGAATATCTCAAAGGTAAGTTAGGGGTTATACCCCTACCCAAGGTCAACTAAGAAGATGTGGAAGAATCAATCCAGTGGACTCATTGAATATATTTCACCATGGATTAATGAGAAGAGGGCTACTCCTCAGGGGGAGCAGTAGAGCTGAAGTGAAGAAATGAAGACAGAAGATGCCTTTGCACCTTTGGCATCGTTGTCAAAGGGGAAGAAGAAAAATGACAGGGAGAAGAACAATGATAGGGAGAAGTAATGAAAAGGAGGAGAAGATCAAGTGAAGCACAATGTTGATATTATCTAGTGACTAAGAGGGGGGGGGTGAATCAGCCCTATACTGGTTTATACCAGATTTAACCTTAATCAAAACTTCTATTCAAACTTAACACTTATCAGTATAAGCAAAATTAATAAGAAACATGAAAACATAAAATCAAACACACATGACAACCAAGATTTATCACGTGGAAACCCAAATCGGAGAAAACCACGGTGTGAGTAGAAACTCACAAAGTCTACACTATTCTGGAGTATGCCCAGTGAGGAGCCATCCCTATTAGGAGATTACAAAGACACTATTAGGTGCCACCGAGTTAAGGTATTTTCTTCAAGGCCTATTAGAACCTTTACCCTATTAGAGGTAGCCTTGTTAAAGGACTTAGCATCATCATTTAAGATGTCACCCGATTAAGGGATTTTACAAAGGGACTTGTTAAAGTACACTCAGTTAAGGGATTTTACTTGTGCTGCAATTATTAGAGAGAAACAAGTCATTGATTTGATTATGACACTTTTCTATCATATAGATTTGTTCTGTATCTGCTTCAATCTCTCCTTGGTGATGGATTCACCGATTCATGAGGAACCCTTCTGCAGTATGCTTGTTCTTCACCATTTCTCTAATTTTCAACCTCAAGCCACTTACAACTTTACCAACACATCAAATTCAAGATGAAAAAAATGTATTTAGCTATCTTCAATCCTGGATCAAACTTTCCCTCCAAAACTCAACCTCAAAAAAAATCATTCTATGTGCCAATCTGTTCATTCCTCAAATCACATTTATTATACTGGTGGGACTAGCCATTCATGCCACAAATCTCACTAGTTCTCTATCAAGTACTTTGACTTCAACTGGCACTTTTCTAAATTGATCAGATCTACATTTCACCATTGTGATCTACTACCGGTTGTTTTCTTTATATCGGTGAACCTGCTTTACTCAGCTCAACTACCGATCGCTTCTTGTAAACCAGTCTCTGCTCACTGGTGGAAGCTTTTAGTCCCCTGTTCCTTACCAATCCACTACAATCCTTTTCTAATTGGTTATGATGATATTAGAACTAGTATTTCCATCAATAACAACATCTTAAGTATCTTAAACTTCATCTTTCCCACCATGATGCCAACAATCTCTCCCTTTGGCATTGGTGGCAAAACATCTAGCTGGATTGAACTCGATCTCCCCATGTTCTAATATCTTAAATTCTTGCTAATTATCCCCATGTTCTCAACCTTCTCTATCGGTACTGTATTTTTTGCCAGTACTCCTTTGCCACTCTATTGGTACAACTCTGTCTCTCTACTGGTACTACTCTGCTACTACTCTGCCTCTCTGTCAGTACTGCCTTTTCTACCAATACTGCTCTGCCATTCTACCGGTACTACTTTGCCTCTCTACTAGTACTACTCTGCTAATATACATTGTCTCTATAGTCATTCCTCCTCATATGTCCAATCCACTACACATTCATTCTCCCCCTTTTTGCAACAATGACAAAGAATAAAGGAATCAAAGTATACAAAATAATTTATGAGAGTAAGTCAAATATTTCTTTGAAATTGACCATAGCAGCCTCTAAAGAAGATTCCCATGTAGGCTTCACTTTATTCACAGAGATAATTTTTCCATGCAGGTGTGTGAAAAAATCCTCCATGTCATCTACTATCTTGCAGTCAGGTTACTGATAAGGCCTTCAGCTTGTTTCACATTGCCTTGCAATAAATCAATGAAATGGGCATGATAGAACTATATCTCTAGTAGGTTTAGAGCTCATTTGTCTTGTTCCTCTTTCAGCTTGTTGATTTCATGAGTCAACTATTTGACTTTTCCACTGAAATTTGCTACTGAGCTTGTAAGAGGATCAAAGGAACCTAGCAAATCTTTGATGAAATCAGGGAAGTTTGAGAATCTGACCAATAATTGGCCAACTTCCTTTAAGATTGATTTCACCTCTTCAGTGTTGGTAGAGAGAGAAACTTTTTCAACTAATATTTTTTCCATTAATTGCTCACCTCTTCTAGTTTCATATTGCCTTGCTGCAACCTTCTCCATATCGGTTTCCTCAGAGATGATTGCTTTGATAAGAGTGCCCAATTGATCAATGATAGGTGCATTCTCATCAACAACAATATCAGGAATGAGATTAGATAAGATTGTCTTTGTGGTATTAAGAATTCTTGCCTTCTTTTTCTTTTCTTTAAGTTTGGCCTTTTCAGCTTGAATTCTCAATTTTTCTAAAACTTTTATTAATTTTTTGGGGGTCATCTTCTTGATATCAATTATTAAGTCTTCCCCTTCTTCCAATTCTATTTCTTCTTCTTCTTCTTTTTCAGCTTCTACCTCAGAGTTGGCTGAGATGGGGAGTTTAGCTTTCTCTTTCTAAGTTTCCTTTTCTAAAACTAACTTCCTCTTTACTGGAGGAGTATCCACCATTGTTTTCTGACCACCTTTAGGTTGACCGAATGAAGAATCTTCTATCTTCTTCTCTTGGTCAGGTTCCTTGGTCTCCCCTAGACCAATATCAGTTGCTCATGTTTCCTTCAACTCTTCATTCTTCTTTTTTGCTTCCTTCTTTTCTTGTTCCTTCTCCTTCGTTTGATCAACAGATGGTATTGATGAATCTATCATCTTGGGGTTTTCTCCCTCTACACCTTTTTCTAGAAAATGAGGTTCATTGCTAGTAGGGTGTGTTGTGGGAATATTTATTATAATTGGATGCCTTTGAGGTTTTTCCTCATAAGGGATGTCCTCAATTGTAACTTGATCATCTCCGGGATGCTTAGTTTGATCGATTACCTTTGCCAGTGTATCATCAATATCAATAGTTTCAACAGTTGATTTTTGGTCAACTGATGGCTCTGCATCCTTTGTTAGATTAGGAATATCTGACACAACATAACCTATGATATCTTCAACAGAAAATTCATCAAACCCATCAGTGGTGTCCTTGTCTTTTCCTTTTCTCTTTTCTTGAGTAGCTATATCTTGTCCTTGTTTCACTTCTTTTTCTATTTCCTCATCATCTTCCTTTTGTTGGCTCAAAATCATTTTCCACATGTCAACACCCTCATCATGCATGCCTTGAATGTCTTTGATGGACACTCTCCCTATTCTGTTCCTTATTTTGAAATGTTGTACACATGCTTCGGCCACTAAATTTGCTTGATTATAATCCAATTCATTTTGCACTTCCATGAGTGCCTTTATTCTATGTTCCTTCTCAATTGCTAAGGCAATTTTCCATCTCCCTTCAATGAGATTTTGTAAATCTGATGGAATTACTTCATGCAATTCATAGGGAGTTCTACATAAATTATGTAAGTTCCAGATGAGTGCATCTTCAATTTTTCTCTTGTCTTCCTCGTTGCAGAGGGGATACTTTCTCCCAACACCAACTAAACCTCCATACTCTTTGATCCCATGGACCAATTCATCAAAAATTGGAGCTACATTCCTACCACTTCTTTTGACTTCTTTAATTACCACATTAGATTGGGTGTCAGAGTTATCCTCCTCCTTTTCATCTTTATTGGGCTTCTTCTTAGCCTTTGTGTCAATTGACCTTTCATTCTTTTTCTTTCTTTCATATGTGACTCCTACTCATCCACCCACCTTGGGAAGATGTAGAAGTATCTGAGTCCTTTTCTTTCATATATGTTTCTAGTTTGCTGGATGCAACACCCTTGGATCTTGTCTTGGACATTTTCTTCTTTTCATCTATTTTCTCTTCATTTTTGCTTGATTTTGCCCCTATTTTCTCACTTGTACCAGTGCAAGAAGTGGCACTGGATGCTTCACCTCCATATTTCTTGTCTAAGGTGTCAATCATTTTCCTAAATTTCTTTTGAATGATAGGCTCTTTTATTTCCTTCTTAATTTTGGAGCTTGCCTCCTCATAAGTTCCAAATCTCTTAGATTTTCTGTCTACCGATTTAGATAGTAACATGTTTGCATATATTTTGGCAATGTCTGCCCTGATCTCATAACCAATAGCAGGTACCCAGAAATGTCTAGGTTCAACCGCTTGAATGATGAAACAATTAGTTTCAACAAGAAAGCAAATAGTGTCCTTGTACTTTTGAACTATATCGATCAGGATTCTTTCTCTTTGATGCATTCTAGTTTGGAATTTTTTAAAATAACCCCACATTGTCTCTCCAAACTTATCACCTATGTCTCTAGTAATTTCACCTATCTGAACTGTGATAGGTTTTATATGTAGAACACACTACATTACCCTTACTGGGAAATAAATTTTGCACATACAAGAAAAAGCATACCAGTGTTGAACCATACTTGAATGATTGCTTTTTGTCCTTCTTAATTCAGTCCATGTTCGCTGGGAATTAACTCCTTATCATCTCAAAAATGTTGTATGTTGCATCCTCTTTGATGATCCAGTAAGTTGCATGGATAACATCACTCGACACACTATTCATGTGGCTTTATTGGTACACTCTATAAGCCATCACTGCAGATGCAAACCTTACTTTCGCATCCTCAATGTGAGTGACTATCATTGCTCTCTTGTGATATCGGGATTGAGTCAACTGAGTGACCTCACTGGATGATATTGTCCTTAGGGTTAGTACTTTGCCTGTTTTGTTGAACCCTATTACTCTTTGGATCACATCCTTTGTGATTTTGATTGGAGCTTCATCTTCCAACCATAGAAACTAGTCATGCACTCTACTTAGCACATACCTAATCCAATCGACATGGAATTGGTTTGGAATATCAACAACATGCGACAAACCCTTGGTCTTCAGATGCATATGTTCTTCCTTCAATAGACCATTGTCATAGAACCCTTTGAATTCATCTTGAATGATTTTTTTTTCAAGATCTTCAAGCTTGCAGTGGATGAAGGAATAAACATCTTCAATCAGTAACACATCATAGGATATAGATGATAGGGTATCGGTTATAATGATTTCTCTGGCATTCATAGGATGTAGCTTGAACTCAAGTGGTGGTTCCTTAGCTACCTCAACCAACACGGGAGTCAACACGGAAGATGCCATGATGAATTAGAATAGAATTCATAGATTGACTTCTTCTACCATTTCTTCTAGAGCTTTCGATCACAAAAACTTCACCGCTTGATCTCCAAACTAACTTTGCACGTAATGCACTTAATAGATTTAGAATGTCTTTGATCGCACTAGGAGCTCACAAATACACAAATGAAAGCAAGGTAAACAAAATGAGCTTTCATTTCCTTATTTGTTTGTTAATTTTTTCAATGCACTTTTACAATGGTTAAATTGTACGACCTCAAAAGGTAACATTTTATAATTTATCGGTGTTACTTCCCTACTGGTAACAATACAACCTTTAACACCTATACTCTTAACAATTCACCGATGAAGAGTTAAAAATAATATGTCAACTTTTTTGCATCTCAGTAATGCAAATAAGAATTACCTCACTTTGGCTATGGGGAATCAGCCATGATTTTTTAATAAGTGCTCCCCTTGAGCATTGGTTTTCTTAGTTTGAATAAGAACTGTCATCATCGGTGGATGATGAATTAGTTTCAGACTACCTCTCTTCTTCTTTTATTTCTTCCTTCTTAGTCCACATCCTTTTCATTTCATTCTTCATCTCTTCAACTATCATGTTTCCTTTCAAATCATTTGGCCCTTTTTTCTTGCTAAACTGGTTCCTGTCTTCAAACTGGTTGTAGGATCCATTCCTACACTCTCTGACCAAATGAATGATCTTATGGTAGTTGAAACATGGCATACCAGCTATCTTCCATGGTCCTGCATTTTTTGTTTGACCCATTCTCCTCTTGCAATTCTCTTCAACATGACCAAAGTTGCCACAAGTAGAATAGGTGGTATTGAGCTGATTACTCTTTCTATTAGGGCTAACTAGTTTGGATGGAGATCTTGATGCTTTTTTCTTGAACATATATTCTTCAGCTTTGTGTCCATATTTATTGCATGTAAACCAATATCCATTAAAGCTTGTTCTATTAGACATACAGCTTGATCAAGGTCTACACTCATAAGAAGTGTGTCCATACTTGTGACAGTTATAGCAATAAGCATCAAAGGTGAATGACTTCTTGTGACTGACCGGTTGATTTCTACAGCCATCATACTTATGACCCGATTTACCAAAATAGTTGCAAGAGGATTTAGAAAACTTCATACCTTCCATTCCTGATTTGTTCCTTTTATCATCCTTCATCCTTTTGGGATTAGATGATTCTCCAATTTCTATTGGACCTGTACCAGAGTAACCAAGAACAGTTGTCTCCTTTGTTCTTCTCTGAGCTTTTGATTGTTCATCTATCTTCTCAGTGCTTTCATTAAATTTTCTTAGCTTTTCATTTTTTCATCTGCAACTTTCAACTCATTTTTGACTTGTTCAATCTCCTTCATCATCTTCTCATTTTCCTTTGTTTTTCCATGCAAATTCTCATACATGACTATATTCTCTTGAGTAAGAATTTGAATTTCTTTATCCTTTTCAATGATGATTGCATAATTTTCTCTTAGGGCTTCTTCAACAAGCCTTTTGTATCTTTCAACTTTTGACAGTGCTTCATCTTCATTTCTCTTTTTTTCTTCTACTATCATGTTGGCTTCTAGTATTTTAGTCATTCTCAGGGCCTGACTTTCATGCTCTCTTTTTTGATTTGTTATTTCTTCAAATAGCTTATTGTTCTTTTCTTTCAGTTCTGAGACTGCCTCTTTGGCTTCTTCACATCCACTCTAATTAGAGAGTTGTTCTATGATATCCTGACTCTCATTAAGTTGTAGAGCAAGTTTATTCCTTTTACCAAGTGACTTTTTCAGTCTCTCCTTCAGTTGAGAAATCATCTCATTAGCTTCATCAAGGTGCTTCTGATATTGGTATTCCTCCATCATCTTTTCCTCAAGCTGTTACACTTTTGTTCAGAGGACCAAAGCTCTGATACCAATTATTGATATTAATTGGTGACTGAGAGGGGGGGTGAATCAACACTATACTAGTTTATACCAGATTTAACCTTAATCAAAACTTCTATTCAAACTTAACACTTATCAGTATAAGGAGAATTAATAAGAAACATGCACACACAAAATCAAACACACATGACAACCAAGATTTATCATGTGGAAACCTAAATGGGAGAAAACTATGGTGTGAGTAGAAACTCACAAAATCTGCACTATTTTGGAGTATGCTTGGTGAGGAGCCATCCCTATTAGGAGATTACAAAGACACCGCTAGGTGACACCCGGTTAAGGGATTTTCTTCAAGGTGTGTTAGAACCTTTACCCCTTTAGAGGCATCCTTGTTAAAGGACTTAGGATCATCATTTAAGATGTCACCCAGTTAAGGGATTTTACAAAGGGACTTGTTAAAGTCCACCCCATTAAGGGATTTTACTATGCTACAATTATTAGAGAGAAACAAGTCATTGATCTGATTATGACACTTTTATGTCATATAGATCCATTCTGTATCTGCTTCAATCTCTCCTTGGTGATGGCTTTATTGATTCATGAGGAACCCTTCTGCACTACGCTTGTTCCTCACCTTTGCTCTAATTTTCAACCTCAAGCCACTTACAACTTCATCAACACAACAAATTCAAGATGAAAACATGTATTTATTTGTCTTCAATCTTGGAACAAACTTTCCCTCCAGAACTCGAACTCAAAAAAAATCATTCTATGCACCAATTTGTTCGTTCCTCAAATCTCGTCGATTCTAGCAGTGGGACTAACTGCTCATGTTACAAATCTTGCTGGTTCTCTATCAAGCACTCCGACTTCAACTGACACTTTCTAAATTTGTCAGATCTACATTTCACCATTGTGATCTACTACAGGTTGTTTTCTTTATATTAGTGAACCTTCTTTGCTCAGCTCAACTACCGATTGCTTCCTATAAACTAGTCTCTGCTCACCGGTGGAAGCTTTTAGTCCAATGTTCCTTACCAATCCACTATAATCCTTTTCCTATTGTTTATGTTGATATTAGAACTGATATTTCTATCAATGACAACTTCTTAAGTACCTCAAACTTCATCATGCCCACCATGATGCCAACACATAGATAAGTACAACATGGCATGATGAGTTCCTGGTATTTGTCATCAGTTGATTGTTTTGGTGTTGCGTTATTTTAGTGTTGTCATCAATGCCAAAGTGGGACAATGTTGGCATATTGACATAACTAATGGAGATGATGATGTACTAGTAAAGGATGATATGATATATTGATGAACTGTTGGTGATGATATAATTGTGATATGATGCTCTATGATCAGTTATTTGTGTTGTCATTGATGGAAACTATGTGTGTTTATGTTTGGTATATCATCTAAGTTATCTAAGCCTAACTGGTAATGGAATGTTTGCTAAGTTGACAATGAACTAGTAAGCAGGAACGATGAAGGAGATGGTTGTGGTAGAGATTGATGTTGAGTTAGGTGTTGTGGTTTGGAATGTATGCTTATGACATTATAATGAGTCTATGACAGGTACCATATCAAGTTTGGAGAACCAGAAGTCACGTTTGTAATTGACTGTTGTTTATTCCTTGAAGGGTTTGAGAACCGGTAACAAGATCTTTAACCAGGGATGTTTTATGGTTTGATAGTAAATCTTATCATGTTCATTACTTAGTGATGACGTGTCAAAAATTGTGTGTGATGATAAGATTGTATTTAAGCACGTACAAGGAGCCAATTTCTTGGGAAACAATGAAGTTCTTAGCAAAATGTGTTAAAGGGTTTGATAGCTTATCAGATTAATGTGTGATGATGTGTTATGATCATTCAATAGTTATAATTGTCTTGAAATTTGTTAGAATGATCTGTATGATGATCTGGAATGATCTGATATGATCTATGATTTAAATTAAATTTATTTTGAATGTTGTTAGGGTTATGTAACCAACTTAGTTGAAAAGTGTATTTTTATATTGGTAAAATATTTTAGTTTATTGCTATTACCGAACCCCCCCCCCATCTTAGTAATAACCGGATCCTCACAATAACACTTATCATGAGGCAGATTTGAGCCTTCACCATTTCATCTTTTCTTTGCACCGTGGAGTTCTTTGGTCCTTTATCCTTCCCTTTTCCTTCTTAAGAATTCTAGATTTTGATATTCAGGGAACTAGTCTATCCCTTCCCTTTTTGGAAAGAGGCATTTTGTCTCCCCAAACCTTGAAACTTGACCTTTCCTTTCTTTTCAAATTTTGGGATTTGGGAAACTGGTCTACCCCTTCCCTTTCAGGAAGAGGTATCCCATCTCCTTGAACCTTGAAACCTATCCTTCCCTTCCTTTCTAAATTTTAGGATTTGAGGAACCGGTCTACCCCTTCCCTTTTGTGAAGATGTATCCCTAATCCTCGAACCCTAAAAATTGTCCTTTCGTTCCTTTTTGGACTTTCAGATTCAGGGAACTGGTCTACCCCTTCCCTTTTTAGGAATCAGTATCCCATCTCCCCAAACCTCAAAACCTGACCTTCCCTTCCTTTTTTGATTTCAAAATTTTAGGGAACTGGTCTAGCCCTTCCCTTTTTGGGAAGAGTGATCCCATCTTACTGAACCTCCAAACTCAACCTTCTCTTCCTTTTCAGATTTCAGGATTTGGGGAAACATTCTACCCCTTCCCTCTTTGGGAAGAGGTATCCCATCTCCCTGAACCCTGAAACCCTCCTATCTCCTCCCGCTCTTTCCTTCAAAATCTGGGGTTTCCAACTCCTCTCCCTTTGCAGCATTTTCCTAAAGGATCGACATTTGATGTCAAGTGAAATCAATACTTCTAGATGGTGTGATCATCACTCAAGGCTCTTAATGCTCCACCAACTCCTACGACTTGTCTACTTTCATTTATGGAGCTACATGAGAACATTTAATGTTTTTTACAAGATTTCCATCAAGTAGAGTCCAAGGCCATGCTTATTTATAATTACTTGATGGCCTTCATGTCAAGTTTGTACACTCTGACTTTGGAATATAATGCAATCCACCTTCTATAAGTACTTTTCTTCTTGAGATTCCCTTGTCACGATATGGATGGGTTTCTTGCATGCACAACCATGTTAGATTTGTGCACTTCCCTACCTTCCTAGACTCAAATTCTCATGTATACTCCAAGGTTAAGGTTTCCCCTTCTTGACTATTGGTCTTTTATTTGCAACCAGATCACTATATATAGGTTGTTAAGCCTCATTGCAAAGGGTTCCCTCCCTGTTGGCTCGAGATACCTTCTGCTCTTTCACTTCTTTTGAAGATTTATTTTTTCTTGCATTTCTACAACTGTAAGTTTGGCCATTGGCTTGAGAATGAATTGAAATCATCATTCTTTCCTCTCATCAACTTATGCATGTTGTTTATGTTTTCTTACCTTCATTATATGTGCATGTTTTGTGGCTTTTTCTCACATATATGTTGTGTCAACATTTTTTTGAGTGTGCCTTGTGAGAAACATTCTCCCCTTTGACATTTAATAAATTCTAACCTCCATACATATGTTGGGGTCATTCGTGCAACTAAAGTTGGTGCATCTCCAGGGTATTTTCAGTTTATTTTTTGTGTCATTTTGGGGTAGGGAGAGGAACATCTCTCATCTTGGTAAATTACCTCTTTTCATTTTAGCATTTCCTTCTTCCCTTTTCCTCTACAAGATGTTAGGATAAGTTTAGAATTAGAATTTGGAGTGGTGAGTTGGTTCAACACCTACACTTGGATTGAGAAGGAAGTCAACCTATTCTAGAGATTCAACCCCTTGCACAAGATCCCACACTTTGAGTTTGTTTCCATGTTTCATGAGCTTGCTAGGTTAATAGCTCAGCAAGGGTGTAAATTTTTTTACAACAGATACCAAAGTAAGTTTCTCAAGACAATGGACATGTCTTTATTTGGCTACCTAGGCATAGTTGTGTTTGTAACCCTAATATAGATACCTTTGGTCTCCACAAATTTGTTGTTAGTTAGTCTTCCAAAATGAATGAGGGTTTTTTATTTCTTCTTTAATAATATTTCTTTAATTTTCCTTATCCTATAGCAATGAAGTCTACTATTGGTTTTGGTTCACTATGGTAGTCATTTTTTCAACTGTTTATTTTATACTTGATATCCTAACCATGTTCAGTTTGACAAGTAGATTTAAGAATTATTAAAAGATAGAAAGTGATAGATGAAAACTCCATAGCATATATTTACATTGTGTACACTTTCTTTAGCATGCAATTAAATTTACACATTCAAAATGAAAGACCAATATCCTATCATAAATGCACAAGATATATTTGCAATAAGAATTTGAAACTACAATTCAAATGAAAACTACAGGACATTGTAATTTCCCTTATAGAGATGCTTATAATTTTCCTTCAAATAGATGCCAACTATAACTTGAAACCAATATTGTGATGTCACCTTCGATTTCTTAAGGAAACAATTCTATGTTAATAAAAGTTTTGATGGTGGATATATATATATATATAATATATAATGAAATTAATAATGGTGTCATGTTCTGATCTGAATATTGAATTATTGTTAATGAAATCTGATACGATAATTATCTTGAATATGAATTAAATACAATCAATCATTGTTTAGGATTAAGTTTATATGATCATGCATGAAGATATAAGAGGCTATGCCTCAAATGTTCCTGATTGACCTTCATATCCCCGCTATAATATTTGGTGTTGTGTTTGATTATTTCTTTCTACTTGTGCCCCATTTATCTTGTAGTAGGGTAGGTTGATGCTATTAAAATAGAGATATTGTATTGTAGAAAAATAAAACAACATAAATAAAGAAAAAGAAAATAAGAATTCAAAGTGTATTATTCATTAACAAATTTACATATAAATAGATAGATAAAACTCTATCAATCTTCCTATCAATCTGAAAAAGACTTTGACAAGGCATACACAATATTGACAACAAATTGTAACAATAAAAAACTAACTAGATTTTTGTTGATAGCTAACTATGATGGTGAACTAGGACTCCTTAAAATTGTACAAACTCTGTTATTGACTTATTCCAACACTCCCCCTTAAGCAATAATAGAATTTGATGGACATAATTTTACTATGTACAAACTAATTTACAATATAAAATAAAATAACACATTATATAGAAGCTATTCAGTGAAAATATTTTAAACTAGTAAGACTTATTCAAGTTGGTCCCAACTACTGGTATAATCAAGAAGCTATCATCCAAGTTTCTAACATTATTGGACACCATATGCACATGAAGTCTCTCATCACATTTGTAAAGGTATGTTGTTAAACTTCTAGATTTTTAGATCTCCCCTAAACTATAGGACATCGATTCTTACATGTATGTCTCATAACCTCAATGAGGTATGACTTCTTCAATCCATTAGCACCTTAGACTGTTGAGAATCTCTCTAGCCTCTATTGTACCCTTTCCTATCTTCAAAGCATTGGCCTCTTCAAAATAGAATAATTTATTCATCTTTAATGAAGTCATCATCATCATCTGATGGTTCTTCAACAGTCTCACTCTTATCTACATTCTCTTTTAGACTATGGACAAGTTGCATGCCCAAATACTAGATAATAATCTTTCTTCTCTACTAGTAAACAACAATGGTCAAAGATGTTTGGTGCACATTCACTTCAGGTATAGGATGAACATGGAGGTTTATTCCTTGATTATGGCTTGGGCATGCGAATTTGAACCAGAGGTGGAAAAAATTAAGCTCACAATGACAAAGTTGATTGATGGGGACTATTTGATCAACCTTGACTCCATTTTGGAGTGGGTGATCCCTCAAACTAGAATCCACATTTGGGAAGGAGATGTCGAGGAGGAGATATTACCCTTTGTTTGTGGGCTAGAGAATCAAATAAAGGAGCAATGCAGAGAGCGAGCTCGCATAGGCTAGGAAGCCATGAACCTCTGCATCAAACTCATAAGAATAGATGAGGTACTGAAAGCCCTCAAGGTGGTGGTACGCATCGAGGTGGAAAGAGAACTGCGAGACCAGTTTGAGGAAGGGTGGGCAGTCAAGTTTTTAGCAAGTCTAGAAGGAGACCCAGACTTTGGGAATTTAGATTGCATCCCAAAGATGAAGACTGAAGCAGCCAAAGGAAAAGCTCTAGTAGACATTGCAGATGAGGAAGAGAAGCAGATGAACCAGAGTGATACCAACTAAGGGGATACGGTGCTAAAAACTCATTTTTTGCTTTCTACTAGTTGCTAGTTTTTTAAAAAAAACAATATTTTATGGATGATTGTAATATTTAGTGCAGAAATGCATGATACTAGTTTTATTTCTGTTTTAGCTTGAACGCTCTTCATAGTAGCCTAGGACTATTAGTTTTTTGGGCTGATGTTGAAATTTGTATGGCCTCAGATTATTGTAGCCTTTTTTTGGAAATCAATATAACACAAAAATTATCGATAAAAAAAAAAAACAATGGTCAAAGCTACAAGCTATAGATTTAATAATCTTACAAGCAGTGCATAGAGTTTTTCATGGATTCCCACTTCCAATTTTAGTGCAAGCTACAAATCAACACATTACAAAATATTTGTAACAGTTTAAACTTCTCAAATCTCACAACAGATGTTGTCTCCTTTGTGAATACCCACCACAATGTAACATACCCATCATTCAAACTTTTAAAACAAAAACACAATGGAGGAACATGTTAGGTTCTGATACCATATTAAAACAAAGATATTATATACTATAGAAAAATAGAACAACAAAAGTAAAAATAGATAAAATAAGAACTCAATGTGTATTATTCATCAACCAAGTTACATATAAATAGATAGATAAAACTCTATCAATCTTCCCATAAATCTGGAAAAGACTTTGATAACACATATAAGTTATTGACAACAAACTGTAATAGTAAACAACTAAATAGAATTTTATTGTCAACTCATTATGATGGTGAACTAGAACTCTTTACAACTATACAAGTTGTTGGACATTATTGTTGTTAGGTCCCAGAGATAACTAAGAGGGGGGGGGGGTGGTGAATCAGTTGTCCAATAAATTCAAACCAAAATTAACTTAACCAAAACTTAATTCTTAATACCAGAAAACCAAACTTTATGTCGATAGATAGTTTATCAGTTAAATGCAATACCGATAAAGATTAATGCATGAAACAAAAAGATAATAACATCCACAACACATAACACCAATTTTTGTACGCGGAAACCCTGTAAGGGGAAAAACCATAGTGGGAAGCCTTACCCATAATCAGATGATACTACTGCAGATAGTATGTGTGTACAATAAGGGGTCTGCACATGCATAAAGGCCAAGTTTCTAGAGCTCACTGCTCAATCACAAAATGAGAGTCACACTGACTACAATTGGATGGTTAAATCCAATGATAATGTACTGCTCAAAATAGCATCTTCATATGCTAGATTCAGTACTAGTTTAGCTTTGATATGCCTTCTTCAAACCTTCCTTCAATCTTGAATGATGTTTGCGTGTATAGCTCTTCTTATATTTGTATATACCTTATTACAATCCTTTTCCTTATCCTATCCTTGCATATCTTAATCTCACAAATGAGATCTTACATTTATATCATAACCTAAGACCAATTGAGTAGGTCGGCTCACTAAAAGATATTTCAATAAAATCAATTACAAATGAAACAATATCCGAAGCATGATGTCGGCTCAATGCATTTACAATAATAACAAATCATCTCTATGATGCGTCATGTTGATCTGGAATAGATATGCTTGCAGGTGCATAACCTAGACCTATTTGCTGGTAACAACAAATATGCAAACCCAAATATACCAATGAAAAAATCACCAAAACAAAATGTCCAAACAATGTCTTCAATGTAACCAAGTAGTCTCCAAGTCATTCCAAGTGTCGGTGAACAATATAACCTACCGGTGAACCAAATACCGGTGATTGTGTATAAGTCACTTGCTTGCCGGTGAACATAACCAAATCTCCAAGTGTTGATAAGTGTTGACAAGTGTTGACATCAATGAAAAAACCATATCAACATATCCAAAATACCAACAATCTCCCCCTTTGGCATTGATGGAAACACAAGATGGAAAAAACATCAAAGTGCCAAAATAGAAATGCCAAAAACCAAAAAACAATCAATCTCCAAAAATCCAAATTACAGATATAGAGAGTAATCAATCATTCTCCAAAATAGCAATCTCTCCCCCAAAAGATAATGTGTTTTTCCATATCAATCTCTCCCCCTTTGACATCAAATGCCAAAGCAATACAAAAACTAGATTCAGATACAAAATACCAATTCATTACAAAATACCAACTACCCCCCCTGAGAAGTAGCTCTCTTCATCAAAGCCAAAATAAAATATTTCTCTGTTAATTTTGTCGGTTGATGACAAACATCAACTGTCTAAGTCTCTACTGATGGAGGTAGAACTCCAAGCTGGTCTCTAAGATATTCAAATGTCTCTTTAGGCAAAGGCTTAGTAAAAATATCTGTAATTTGCTTTTTAGTATTCACATAAACCAATTTCACTTCTTTTGCTTCAACATTCTCTTTTAGAAAATTTAATTTGATAGAAACATGTTTAGTTTTTGAGTGAAGTACTGGGTTCTTATATATATCAATTGCTGCCATATTATCACAGTAAATTGTTATAGGTTCCTTTCATTTTACCTTTATTTCCTTCAACATTTGCTTAATCCATAATACTTGTGTGCAATTAGTTGTTGTTGCAATATATTCTAATTCTATTGTTGATAAAGATGTACAACTTTGTTTCTTGCTCAACCAAGAACTTAATCTATTACCAAGAAAAAATGCTCCACTGGTGGTGCTTTTTCTGTCATCTACAACATCTCCTGCCCAATTTGCATCTGTGTATGCACATAAATCAAAGTTTTCATCTCTAGGATACCATAACCCAAGATTTGTAGTGCCTTGTAAGTACCGGAAAATCTTTTTTACTATTGATTCATGATTTTCTTTAGGATTACTCTAAAATATTGAAACAATACATACTGCATTCATAATACCAGGTCTTGTTTGTGTCAAATACAGTAAAACTCCTATCATAGACTTGTATCTAGTCGGATTAATAGATGTTGATTCATCCTTCAATGATAATTTATTAGTTGTAGTCATAGGTGTGCTTACCAGTTTAGAGTTTTCCATGCCAAATTTCTTTAGTAATTCCTTCAAATACTTAGATTGACTCAAGAATATACCTTTATCATTATGTGAAATCTGCAATCCTAAGAAGAATTTGATCTCCCCAATCATAGACATTTCAAATTCTTGCTGCATTTCATTAGAAAAGTCTTTACATAATCCATCTTCTCCTCCAAAGATTATATCATAAAACAAAAACTTCTATAGCCAAGATGTCATCATTAGTCACTTTGTAATATAAGTTGTTGTCAGCATTACCTTTAGTAAAACCAATCTTCAAAAGATATTTATCCAATCTAGCATACCAAGCTCTAGGAGCTTGCTTTAGCCCATGCAAATCTTTCCTTAACTTGCAAACCATATCTTTGTTATCTGTCAAGGAAAATCCATCAGGTTGTTCAATATAAACTTCTTCTTCAAGATCTCCATTTAGAAATGCACATTTAATATCTATTTGATATACTTTATAATTCTTGTGTGCTACAAAAGCCAAGAATAATCTGACTGCCTCAATTCTAGCTACTGGTGCAAAGGTTTCATTATAATCAACTCCTTCTTTCTTTCAATATCCCTTACACACTAACCTTGCTTTATTTCTAATTACCTTACCATCTTCATTAAGTTTGTTTCTCAATACCCATTTAGTTCCAATTACATTTTTATCTTTAGGCTGAGGAACTAATGTCCATGTGTTATTCTTTTCAATTTGTTCCAATTCATCTTCCATAGCTTTAATCTAAAATTTATCTTCACATGCCTCATTAACTGATGCTGGTTCAATTTGAGAAATAAGACATACCTCTTCATTTGCCAATCTTCCTCTAGTCATAACTCCTTGATACTTGTTCCCAATTACCTAATCTTTAGAGTTGTTCAATCTTACATATCGAGGTGTCTTTGCTTGTTGTTGTTCCTCAATTACTATGGAATTTTCAGATGATGCCGATGTGACTGGAACATCATTCTGTATTGGTGTACTCATTGTAGGTTCATTTGATATTATCTCTGTTGCCAGTTCAGAGTCCATGTACCTTGAATTTCTTCTAAACTATTCATCAATCTTCACATTTGTACTCTCAACAATTTTCTGCAATCTTTTTTTAAAACATATATATGCCTTGCTCTTAGATGAATAACCAAGAAATATTCCTTCATCACTTCTAGGATCAAATTTGCCAATATACTCATCTCTTCTAATATAACATTTTCTTCCAAATATTCTGAAATATTTAAGAGTAGGAGTAATACCAAACCATAGTTCATGAGGGGTCTTACCGGTTTCACCTTTGATGTGAACTTTGTTGAATGTGTAAACCGTTGTACTCACTGCTTCTCTCCAATATAGATGAGGTAGATTTGCTTCTGATAACATACTTCTAGCTGCATCCAAGATAGTTTTATTTTTCCTTTCCACAAATCCATTCTATTGGGGTGTCTGAGGTGCTGATAACTATCTTCTGATTCCATTCACTTCACAAAATGTATAAAATTCCTTACATGTGAATTCACCTCCTTGATTTGATCTCATACATTTGATTTTCTTACTAGTTCATTTTCTACCATCACCTTGAATAACTTGAATTTCCTAAGTGCTTTTGATTTCTCCCTGAGAAAAGTAACCCAACACATTCTAGAATAGTCATCAATGATTAGCATAAAATACCTATCTCCTTGTAAGCTTCTAGTTCTTGTTGGACCACATAAATGAGTATGAATTAAGTCAAGAACATTGTTGGAATTTTCTAGAATACTCTTAAAAGATGCTCTAACTTGCTTTCCAAATTGATATTCCTTACATACCGAATTGTGAGGTTTGACAATTCTAGGTAAATCTCTTACTACCTTAATTGTACTGATTTTCACAATGCAATCAAAATTTACATGACAAAGTCTCTTATGCCATAACAAACTTTAATCAATATATGCAATCAAGCATGTCTTTTCATTGTTGTTCAAATGAAAAATATTACCTCTAGTCTGATTACCGGTTGCAATTTTCAAACTAGTTTTATTCATGATTTTGCATTTACCATTCTTGAATTGTAATTGAAATCCTTTTTCAACTAATTGACCAACACTCAAAAGATTATGCTTTAAACCTTCAACATAGTAAACATTATCAGTTTTGTTCTTACCATCAAAAGATATAGTGCCTTTTCCTTTGATCAAACAAGCTTTATCATCTCCAAATCTCACTAGACCTCCATTGTATTCCTGAAAGGTCAAGAATTTACTTTTATCACTAGTCATATGATGTGAACATCCTGAATCATTGATCCATTCATCCTTATCTTCAATTCTAGCTGCGAAGGGCTTTTCTACTGGTTGAACAGTAGATGTCAGTTGATCTTCTACTATAGAAACAAAAACCCATCCATTGTCTGTTGGATCCTCATTAGAATCATTAGTGACTCCTTCGTCAGCAAGATAACAAGATTTGTATCTATTCTTCTTAAATTTGTATCTTTGATATTCAGGGTTAGGTTTGTAGGTTCTTTTAGCTTCTTCTTTCAATTGTGTATGTCTATCAAGACACCTAGATGCCATATGACCAATCTTATTGTAGTTAAAACATTTAAAAGGTGCTTTACCTTCATACTTACTTCCAATTGGACCTTTAGGCATTTTCTTGCAAATAGTGATTCAAGTTCTTCTAGTTCTTCATTTTCTCTCTAGCTTTCTTCAAGTTCTCTTGCATAAAAGACTTTCCAATCAGATTTATCAAATGATGATGATGCAGATGATGGTACCTTGAAAGCTAAATCTGTCTTTATAGTAGCAACATAACTGAATTCCTCAAGTTCAAAAGTTGAAAGTTTTCCAACCAAAGTGTCTCTAGTTACTGATGTATTAGGCATTGTTCTTAATTCATTTATAGCAATTACTTTCATTTTATATGCCGGTGGAAATGCTCTTAAAACTTTTATAACAATTTCATCTTCACTTAAGGTTCCTCCACAACATTGTATACCCAGAACAATTTCATTTACTCTTTTCATGAAAACAGAAATCCTTTCATCTTCTTCCATTTTCAGATTTTCATACCTGGCCCGAAAGCATTCAAGTTTTGCAATTTTGACTATGGAATCTCCTTCATTCAATGTTTCCAATTTGTCCCAAATAGCTTTAGCAGTAGACCTATCTAATAATCCCATGATTTGTTGATCTGATAATGTGCTCAAAAGTGCTTCTCTTGCTTTGCAATCATTTTTCTCATCTTTACCTAAGGTTGGTGGATTAGGTTGACCTTGAGTAGGAGAAACATAACCATTCTTTGTAACTTCTCATATGTCCTTTCCAATGCAATTCAAATGTGTCTCCATCCTGATATTCCATATGCCATAGTTGGTTCCATCAAGTTTAGGATTGTCCTTCCTAAAATAGTTAGAAGACATTGGATCTCCTCAAGTTGTTTAACTTCTACAAAAAGAGGACTAGGCTCTGATACCAATTGTTAGGTCCTCGAGACAACTAAGAGGGAGGGGTGAATCAGTTGTCCAATAAATTCAAACCAAAATTAACTTAACCAAAACTTAATGCTTAATACTGGTAAACCAAACTTTATGTCGGTAGACAATTTATCAGTTAAATGTAGTACTGGTAAAGATTAATCCATGAAACAAAAAGACAATAACATCCACAACACATAACACCAATATTTGTACGCGAAAACCCTATAAGGGGAAAAACCATGTTGGGAAGCCTTACCCACAATTAGATGATACTACTATAGATAGTGTGTGTGTACAATAAGGGGTTTGCACATGCAGAAAGGCTAAGTGCCTAGAGCTCACTACTCAATCACAAAATGAGAGTCACACTCACTACAATTGGATGGTTAAATCCAATGATAATGTACTGCTCAAAATAGCATCTTCATATGCTGGATTCAGTACTAGTTTAGCTTTGATACGCCTTCTTCAAACCTTCCTTCAATCTTGAATGATGTCTACATGTATAGCTCTGCTTATATTCACATATACCTTATTAAAATCCCTTTCCTTATCCTATCCTTGCATATCTTAATCTCACAAATGAGATCTTGCATTTATGTCATAACCTAAGACCAATTGGATAGGTCGGCTCACTAAAAGATATTTCAATAAAATCAATTACAAATGAAACAATATCCGATGCATGATGTCAGCTCAATGCATTTACAATAATAACAAAGCATCTCTATGATGTGTCGTGTTGATCTGGAATAGATATGCTTGCCGGTGCATAACCTAGACCTATTTGTCGGTAATAGCAAATATGCAAACCCAAATATACCAATCAACAAATCACCAAAAAAAGTGTCTAAACAATATCTTCGATGTAATCAAGTAGTCTCCAAGTCATTCCAAGTGCCGGTGAACAATATAACCTATCGGTGAACCAAATACCGGCGACTGTGCATAAGTCGCTTGTCGATGAACATACTTCTTTGCCAGTGAACATAACCAAATCTCCAAGTGCTGATAAGTGTTGATAAGTGTTGACATCAATGAAAAAACCATATCATCATATCCAAAATACCAACAGTTGTTGCTAGGATATGTTGTTATCATTAATGTTAACACATTCCTATGATTTACTAATTTATTTTGTAGTTTGGTTTTTTTATCACTGCTTTGTAGAGTTCGGTATTTCCTCTAGTATATTCTGGAATGATCAGATCTTGAGTTGATATTTTGGGAGATTGTGTGGGATGTTCTGGTGTATCTTAATTTCAGATGGTTCGTGATTTGGTGCTTCGCAAGCTATCTTTCTAGTCCGAGTTGTTATTGTTTGAGTGTTCGTGAGTTTCAGATGTTGATCAATGAACATTTGATAAGTGGTGTTGGTGCAACTATTGTGAATGATTCTAATGTGATCGCTGGTGTTTCCTAATTGTGTCCTATTTTTTTTGATGATCCACATTGGCCGTTGTATGAGTTTTTGGTAATTTTATTGAACCAGTGATATTCTTCGTGTTATGTGGTATTATTGGTGGTGTAGCATGTTGCGATAGATCTTTGCATGATTTTTGATGGTGTTGCACATTTGAGAATTTGAGTTAGGTCCATGGTATATCATGTATATCATTATATTGGTCTGGTGGTCATACTTGTATCGTGTGATGCAATTTTTTAATTGTGAGTTGAGGGTTTGACCGACCTTGTTGTCAAGGTTGATGAATTATATAAATAAGTGATATAGTCATGTAATTTAAGGGTCAAGTTTGTGTCTGCATTATGAGAGAGTGGTGTATGTGCAAATAAAGGGATTCATCTTTCAATATGGTGTATTGAGCAGAGATTGGTGTAGAGCAGACAAATGTGCTTAACTCTAATTGTCATCAGGCATTAGCAGATGCTATTATTGCAGTTCATTCCTTCTGGATTGTAGTCCAAATCTTGTTGTAAGTCAGTGAGACTTCCCTAAGGGTTGTAGCCTTTTGGGTTATTGTATCTTGAGTTGTGAGCTCTAGGTAGTGTTCCTGAATGCTGGTGCATTCCCCATTGTAATTATTTTCACATACTATTGTAGAGTATCATCATATTGTGGGTAGGTTCCCACTATGGTTTTTCCCTTAACTAGGTTTCCACGTAAAAATCTTGGTTTTATTTGTTTTGCCAAACATTTTTCTTATCTTTGTTCTTATTGTAGTTTATTAGATTTACTTGTAAGGTTAAGTTTTATAATCTGGTGAAAACTGATTCACACCCCCCCCCCTCTCTCAGTTTTCTTTCTTTGTTGTTTCCAACACAAACTCTGTTATTGACTTACTCTAATAGATCCCGCTCTTACTCAGTTGTTAAAAGGCTCCTTGAGCACTGTGAATATGAAACAAGATTATAAAACAACTTCAATTCTTTTGGTAGAACTTATGATCACCCATAAGTACTCCACAATGATATATGATGTGAGAAGTTGTGTTCATTAGTTAGTTAACTAATTGTAGTTCATGGTTCTCCTTATTGGACAATGATAATATAGAGGACAATCTCTTGTTCCTAGGTCAAGCTGAATTACTTCTTTGATAGTGATTATGTAGAAGACTAATACTTGTTCATGTGATCTGTGGTGTCTCCTCATGGACAACAATAATGTGTGAGACAAATGACAACATCTATCCAACACCCATATTGTGTCATTGATCTTGTTTAAAAATTAATAAAAAAATAAATACTTGTTATATTTTAATTATTAATTAATTAAAAAACATTGTCAATGGAACAATTTGGGTGCTGCATAAACACTAGCAAGACAAACTATGTCTTCGACTGATCTGTTTTATTGGCATCAATCCTATATTGTTAACTAATCAAGATGGAAATTTCCTTGGCCTACCATGTCGTTGGACCATACAATATTCTTTTTCTTGTTTTGTTTTAGAAATTGGATGGGGATATTATAGTCATCTTGTGATTTTCTCAATTAGGGGCATGATACTACCATGGAAGCAAATTGACAAATAGAAGTTAAAAATTCACAATCGACATAACAAAAATACTCCAAACCCAAAACAAACAATAGCCAGCAACAAAAGAAGAAAACCCAAGAAAAAGAAAAACTAAAAATTATTAAACTATCCACTCCTAAAAACTTGAAGGTTCAAGAGTAATGATATGGGAGCATCTATGTTTTCCTTTTCAATCTTATCATGTTTCAAAACAACCCTAAGGAAAGCATGTTTATCTTTATGTTAGGAGAAGGAAAGATCAGATATGGTAATTTTATTCTCTTGATTATTTTGAAAGATAGTTAAGATTCAAGGGAGCTCTTCATATTTAGACTCGTTGACAAGTCTTGTAATTTGAATACAAGTTTTCTAATTTGAATCTTATATTTGAAAAAATAAAATAAGTTTATGTTTATATTTATTTCAACCTCTTGATTATTTGTGAATCCTTTATGACAATTATCTCTTTAAAAATTTCTCAATCCATTTTAATGACATTCGATTTGTCATAAGTTTTATCATTATAATATAAATAACATGATGAATGACAAGTAAAGATGATTTAAGAAGATACTATTTTGAGAACTCATTCATTAGGATGATTAATTTGTTGTTACATTCATCATTATTTTTAGATTTTTATGTGCCAATAAAATTTTTGTCATAAACATAATTTATGTAAATTGGGTAAATTTAAATTTTATAATTTTGTGTATTCTGTTCTTTTAGTCCAAATACCCAATTTTGCTACCTTCATGTATTGTAGGCATTTCAATAATGTTATTGTGCGATGAAAAAGGTGCATGCAAATACTAAGGACTAAAAAGAAAAGCTAATTTAATCAAGAAAACACAATACATCATACACCTCAATATTAGAATGATAAAACCAAAACGAGCATAAAAATGATAACATACAATGCAAACCAAATTCCCACTTTTATTTGATTTTTCTGCGATTCGATGTGTGCTCATGATGTAGCTTCAAATGCTCAATGTTTCTCCATGATGTTGATGCAATGATAAATGTATTAATGGATGAAAATGATGGAGTGTGGGTTAAGTAATGAATTCTGCAATATTTCAACATTATGATGATATGATTATGAAAATTGGATGAAGTGTGTAGAAAAAGGAGGGACTAAATAGGAGATGAGAGGAAGGATGGGAGATGAGAGAATGCAACACATGTCCTCAAGAAGGAAAAGTGGCACTCCAAAGAGAGCCTAGTGGAAGAAGATTCCACACTTTTCCTCAAATCAAGAGGGAAGACAAGTGTCCCAAAGGAGGGACACATGTCTTTGGAAGGAATGACATGTGTCCTCAAGGACACATGTTTATTTGGGGAATAACCACCCAAATATAGGATATTTTCCAATATTTGGAAAATAGGGAATGTGCACACATGTGAGAGGGGAGGTTAGAAGGGATAGGATAAGATTGGTTAGGGAGGATAGGGTATTTATAACCCAAGGGTAAGGATAAGGGGATGGTTAAATGGGGGTTATGTTAGGTGGTTAGAATGTAGGAGGCATGTCACTAATTTAAATAATTATTTAATTATTTAAATGAGGAGAGGGTAATTAATTAATTTATGATAATTAATTAACGGGATGGAAATGAGATCATTAATTAATTAGAAATTAACTAATGGGATAGGATGAAACGGGGATTAATTATTTCAAAGGGATTGGAAGAGGAGAATTAATTAACTAGATTAATTAATTCAAGGGATTGGAAGAGGAGAATTAATTAATTAGATTAATTAATTCAAGGAATGGGCTGATTAATTAAATGGCTAAGGGAAATAAATTTGACTAAATTGATTAGCAAAATTTAAGTGTCTACATTTTTTCCCCTCTTCACAGTGGTGCTAGAATAGCATTGGTGTGAAGACAATAAGACACTTGCGAGAGTAGAAAAAAGAAGGGAGCAAGAAAATGTACCAAGCGGATGAAGGAATGGTTAGAGATGCCCCCTCGAGAGGGTGTACAATGAAAAAGGGGGCCCGAGTGGCATCTCGAAAGAAACATTGCCCCAACAGACAAGACAAAAGGAAAGAAGAAGAACATGAAGGGGAGAAAAATGCAAATGCAATGGATGAAATGATCATGGAGAATGAACACCCATGGAATAAGAAACCATGTAGTGAGCACTTATTTTGATTTAGAAGTGTTTGTGAGTCACCAAGGTAAAAGGAATCGAGGTGGAATCTCACAACCAATGCATGGACTGACTTAAAATAGACACATAGACTAATCTAAGACCCTACAGGCAATGGTGCTAGAAGAACCCCAAGGAGAAGATATGCCCTAATGTAACATGAGATAATAGAGACCTCATGAGGGCACAAAAAGGGACACATCCAAAATACACACCAAGAAAAACCAAAAGCAACAAGATCACATCATGAGGCATGTGATTCCCAATACACCATGATATAAAGGATCATGGTGACCAAGAGGAAACAAGAATCGAGGAACTTAAATATAAACAAAGATCAAAAAGAAGATCAAATCCAACACAAGTGTCTCAGATATCTTTTGCCAAAAGGATGAGTGATTGGATTAGGATTGGATGATGTCTGACTTATGGAAGGATACATACTATGTAGACTAATGATGGGTGTTGGTGAGAAGGATACATCTTGGAACAACCCCAGGATAAAAATATTTGATGATGATTAACAAAAGAGGTCTGATAGGATCATGATGACCAAGATGTTCAAGGATGATTTTTGAAGAACAAGCCAATAGGATATAATATTGAACGACAAGACTGATGAATGCCTATGTACAACGACACATAATTACAAGATGAACAAGAACTATGGATGATGGAGGAAGGCCTAGGGACATGCATGATGTTTCCCCAGTCAAGAGGAAAAGTGATGAGAGATTGGTGATGATGATTGGGAATGATACATCCTAATGATGATGAGAAGACTGTGATCAAGGCTTGCAGCAAGGCTGGGAACTGTTGGCATATGCACACTCCAATGAGACATTGTAGGTGATTGAACATTTTGTCATTGATGGCAACCTTACAATCCTATGGCATCGACAAGGCATTACACTGGCACTAGCAAGATCAGACTCTACACTAGCACTCAGACCACTGACACCAGCAGAGAAAGGAAGCATACCGGCACAGAGGCCGATAGGATTTTTGTTATATTATATTTTGTTTATTACTATAAAATCTTTGTAAGCTGACATGGCATCATTGTAAAATGACTCTTATATAAGAGAGATCATTATAGAACATTTGTGTGAGAAGATTATATTTAGGCGAAATAAGGCAAACCTATTATGCAAATTATAGGTTAAGGGTTTATGTAAGAAGCAGAGCAGAAACTGGTACTGGATCTGGCATTATAGATGCTATTTTGAAGTAGTACAAGATACTGGATTTATATAATCCATCATTGTAAGTCAGTGAGACTTCCCATTGAGCAGTGAGCTCTAGGCAGTTGGCCTTCCTGCATGTGTAGGCCCCTCTTGTAGCAGTAATATTCTCTTATTGGCCAGTAAGTGAATATTGTGGGTCACAAATCCCATCGAGGTTTTTCCCACACCGGGTTTCCTCGTTAAATCATTGTGCTATGGTGTGTTTTTCATGTGGTTGCTTTTAATTCTATTTATTGCATTATTTCTTGCATACCGGTACACTATTATAATATGTTCTACATGTTTTAAGTTAAGAAATTCAACTCACCGATTAGATACTGATTCACCCACCCCCCCTCTCAATATCTGTAGGAATCCTAACAATTGGTATAAGAGATTGGTCCTCTATTTTCAGAAGCCTAATAGCTTGAGGAAGATCTTGACACCGGTAGATATGGAAAATCTGATGAAGCAACTAGAAGTAGCTCTTTCAGACTATGATGCAGAGAAACTAAAAAAATATCAAACTAGAAGATGATCTAAAGGCAACCCAGGATATTATTTAGGCACTTCAAGAAAATCTTAAAAATTCAAGAAACAAAAGAAGAGAACTTTGTGAAAAGATGCAAAATGAGACTGATGAAAAGGAATCACTTAGTGATATGATAAACAAGCTGAAACAAGAGAACATGACAACAAAGAATGATATGCAGGATATGACTATGAGATTTTGTAAAGAAATTGAAGATAGAAAGAAGAATGAAGAAGATTTGACTAGAAGACTAAGTGATGTTGCAAATGAAAACACAAGACTTGGTTATGAAAATGATTTGTTGAAGGCAGACCTGATGCACACTTAGAATGACTCAAATGAACTGATGAGGCAGAAATAAGTCTTAGAAAGAGAACTAGATACTGCAAATCAACATAAAGAGAAATTCAAGAAAAGCTCAGAGGAACTTGGTAACTTGCTAAAGAATCAAAAACCTAAAGGTGACACTTTTGGAATTGGCTTTGAAGTTGGTGAAAGCTCTGGTACTGCAAATACATAGAATCATAGCAAACCGGTAAGGCAACCTAATGCTTAGAAATTCAATGGAAAATGCATTAACTGTAATAAGTATGGTCATAGAGCAAATGAATATAGATCTAGAAATTATTAGAATATCAACACACCCACCGGTCAATGTTCAAAATGCAACAAAGTTGGTCACAACTCTGAAAATTATAGAATGAATGTGAGATGTTATGTTTGTGGAAGATTTGGACACCTATCTAATCAATGCAAAACACAAACTGGCATAGGTTATGGGAAAGTTGTTTAGAAAAATAATGTGACTTGTTATGCATGTAACAAGATTGGGCATATTGCTAAATTCTGTAGAAGCAAAGGATCATCGGCAAACAACAAAATTTCTAGCTTGAAAGGTAAAGAAAAAGTTGAAGAGGTTAAGCAAGAATTCTCAAAACAATGGATTAGAAAGTCTGACCTAAATGTTGTTGGGAATACTCCTCCACTAGTAGAACCAATCAACACTTCACCAGCAGAACAGAGTGATGCTTCACCAGCAGGACAGAGTAATACTCCACCGATAGGAAGCTCTTCATCAAATTGAAGAAAATTTTCTTGAGGGTTTGGCAATCAATGAGACATATGCTATAATTCCTTCAGTTAATGGTGAGAAGTTGAAAATTACTTCTATATCGGTAGACAATGTTAAGTGGCTACTTAACCGGCATACATTCAATGTGGTAGATGGCAAATAAACATTATAAATTTGTGGTTTTGGCTCCATTTCACTTCACTGAGATTTCAAACATTCGAAGAGCGTGAAATTTGCAAAGCTAAGGGATTTCAAGCAAAGAGGCAAAGCACTTCGGCAATCAATCCATCCAAAGGCAGAAAAAGGTATTTATCATGGCATCCTCCTCTGCACCTGAATTCATAGAAAACCCTATAGTAGTCGAGGTTATAAAATGCCCTAGGCCCGTATTTCAACTAGTTCCCGAGGTAGCTAAGAAAGATGACAATGTAGGTGCTTTTTCCCAAATTCCAAAGGGAGTTGTTTTTGCAGAAGATCCCTGAATATATATTCATTGTAACATAGAGGAATTAGGAGATGAAGAAATTTAAAGCATGTATAAGACTGTTATATGTGACAATTCCGGTAATGTAAAACTTGAACATAAAATTGTTGAAACCCTAGGATTCACTGAAATCCTCTGCATTCCTAAATTTCCCAAGGAGGTTATTAGGATAGTTTTAAGCAGGGTACATGGTTCATTCTTTTGGCTTGATTCAATACACAAAATTACAAAGGAAGCTATGAAAGCAGTAACAGGGTTACCTTCCACCACTAACAGACCAGACAAAACTAAGAAGGTCTCCAATGACCTAGTAATGAACTTAACTAGTACAACATTAGACAAAAGGTCTCTGAGAGTTAATGATGTGACTGATATAAATGTGAGATTTGTTAGCACGATTTTAGGGTACAAAGAAACTCATGCAAACAGACTTAACTTAGTTCCCAATTTATGCATTAAAAGTGCTTACGACATGGTTAAAGACAATATAAAAATTGATGTATGTGAATGGTTAAAAGATGAGTTGATTGATAACTTAGGCAACATCAAGAAGGATAAGAAAGGAACTTTTAGATTTGGAAATCTACTTGTATGCTTGTTGCTACACATAACCAAACAGGTTCCCGGTATAGGCAGTAAGAATCTTGGATTTGATATACCAGTAGGAAAATAGTTAACAGACCTATTCAATAACATGGGTGAAAACAAATAAAAGAACATTCATGACTATTTTCAAGCACTAAAGGTTAGGATGAACAAAAGAGTCAGACTATCACAGAAAATTGTCAACAAATACAAGGATGATATATATTTTGTAATAAAAAAGGATGAGATCTAGATGGAAGCAGTCATCCCAAGAACAATTTGGGTAACATAGATGGGTTATGAGACTGATGATCATATAATTGAAACTTATTCTAAAGCACTTCTGGAAGCACCAAATGAACCAAAGGAAGAAGTATTTGGTAGTGCTGAGACCATAGAAAAACAAATTCAATCTAAGAAGAGAGTTAAAAAGGTTGAAGCAGTTGTGAGAAGAGGTTCTAAACAGGCTAAGGCTATTAAATATGTATTGAAACAAACCGGTATCACTGAGGATGAGTTAGGAACTCTACAGCCTAAGACTCACCTATCACTGGTAGCTACTTCTTTAGAGAGTGACATGCCTACAGCTTTCAAAAGAGTTGTAAGGAAAAGGGATCCTTCACCAGCATCCACACCTTCGCCTGGAAGGCCTAGACAAAAACAATAGGCAGTAGGGTCTCCGGTTAGAAAAACAACACCAAAGAAGAAGAAGACTAAACAAAACATGGACCCTCTTGACAAATTGCTATATGAAATCACAGAGGAAGGGAAACTCAAAAACATAGGAGAGGTCTATGATGCACTATCAGCAGATGACAAAGAACAAGTTGAAAACAATGTTATTTTACACATGGACATTTATAAGAAGTTCTTAATGGAAGTGATAGATGATCTACCAGATGAATTGTTCAAAAGACTGGAAGCAAGAAGACAAGCTATTGTAGAGCTTGATAAGAAAATCAAAATTGAAGAGTTACTTGTTGTTTACCTAGTAAACTCAGCTAAGGAGATAGATGACTTAATTGCAGAAGCCAACCGGTCAGTATTGTCTATTACACACCAGCATATTGCATTAATGGTTGGAAGAGTGAATAAAGTAACAGAGGAAACAGAAAATGCATGGGACATATTTCTTGTTTAGAAAGAAAAACAAGAAGAGTACAGGAACCCCAAACCAATAAAGGTATACCAGAAGGAGAGAGACAAAGGAAAAGGAAAGGTTGGTGGACCTCTGAGCATCAAAGTAAAAGATAACTTATCCCCACTGCCTCAAATTACATCACTGGTAACAACTACTAAAGATCAACTGGCAGATGAGAGTATGGACATAGAGGATACAAATCCTAATCCTAAGGTACTATACACAATTGATGTTGATACACAAAAAGTCAACATTGTGATAGACAAATAAACAACCAACAAGACAAATATGGCTAGTGAGCCACCAAAAACTGACAGCATTGACAATACTAAAAGGAAAGTTGAAGTTGATAACACAGAGCAATAGGCAGAGACTCAGACTGAGAGACAAGTAGAGCAATAGGCTCTGGAATAGGAACAAGTTCACATGGAAACAGTGCCACCGACAACAGGAGAATATCAAAAACCATTGCTTAAAGAAATGGAAACACAAACTAACCTACCAGAGGTCACTACAAGCTTGGTTAATTCCTCCACCGATGGAATTCAAAATGTTGGTTCCTCCTCAATAGGTTAGAAATCAACAAATGTAACTAAAGTACTTTTGGACTCCATCAAAAGGATAACAGATTGTAGTTCACAGGCTTATAAAGCTATAGATGACACAATCCCAATATTGAAGGTGATAGCTCCTAACCATAACATAGACAATAAGGATTCTTTAAGACAACTTGACACTTTGTGTAAATACATCACTGAGAACACAGTGACTATTGAGCAATTAAAGGAAGAGACATTGAAGGATAAGTTAGAAATTGAAAAGCAAAAATTATTTGAAGATCAGATAAAGAAGTGTACTAGGAAATTTGACACACTTCTACCAGAACTATGTAACTTATTGAAGGAATTTAAAACTCTATACAAAGATACTTGCAAGACAAACTTTTTGACAATAGACATAGATAAGAAAATGAGCAACATATAGGATGAAATCAATAAACTTGCAGACAATTTTATTAACTCACCTGATACATTATCAGTTTTTGAGCAAAGGATAACAAGTTTTGAGGAAGAATTACTTAAGTTAGAAAGAGAAAAGGAGAGAATAGTAAATAAGGCAAAGCATTTGAGACTAAGATTGAGTCCAAGATTGGACTATCTAGCATCATTATGGAAGGAAATATCTGAGGCACTCGTACAGGGATGAAGAACACCGACAGAGCATAGGCAACACCTCACCAGTACAATTCAAAGAATAGAGACAACAATAAAGGATAGCAAGAAGTTTATGGAAAGTATAAACTTGATTTTGGCAGATCTTTTTCAAATTGTAACCACCCAATTACAAGGTTGAGTGAGACTACAACTCTACTGACATCTTGACAACCTTTGTCATTGATGCCAAAGGGGGAGTAGTAGTATGAGAAAATAACTGGTAGAAGACTTATCTGCTCAGGGGGAGCTCTTATATTTTTGGTAACATATTTTTGGAAACATTTTTGGATTACAAGTTTTGGATACACTTTTGAATTTTCTCATGAGTGTTGCCATCAATGCCAAAGGGGGAGATTGTTGGCATATGCACACTCCAATGAGACATTGTAGGTGATTGAAGGTTTGGTCATTGATGGCAACCTTACAATCCTATGGCATCGGCAAGGCATTACACGGACACTAGCAAGATCAGACTCTACACTAGCACCAACAGAGAAAGGAAGCATACCAACATAGAGGCTGATAGGATTTTTGTTATATTATATTTTGTTTATTATTGTAAAATCTTTGTAAGCTGACTTGGCATCATTGTAAAATGACTTATATAAGAGAGATCATTATAGAACATTTGTAAGTAAGTGAGAAGATTATATTTAGGTGAAATAAGGTAGACCTATTATGTGAATTATAGGTTAAGGGTTTATGTAAGAAGTAGAGCAGAAACCGGTACTAGATGTGGCATTATAGATGCTATTTTGAAGCAGTAGAAGATACTGGATTTATATAATCCATCATTGTAAGTCAGTGAGACTTCCCATTGAGAAGTGAGCTCTAGGCAGTTGGCCTTCCTGCTTGTGCAGGCCCCTCTTGTAGCAGTAATATTCTCTTATTGGCTAGTAAGTGAATATTGTGGGTCACAAATCCCACTGAGGTTTTTCCCACACTGGGTTTCCTCATTAAATCATTGTGTTATAGTGTTTTTTTCATGTGGTTGCTTTTAATTATGTTTATTGCATTATTTCTTGCATACCAGTACACTGTTATAATATGTTCTACATGTTTTAAGTTAAGAAATTCAACTCACCAGTTAGATACTGATTCACCCCCCCTCTCAGTATCTATGGGAATCCTAACAAGAACAAGACCAAGGATATGATTGGATGATTCAATTAGAATTTGACCCTGGATAGCTGAGGAAGATGGATAATATTTTTACACAATGGTGGATTGTAGGGAGCAGATGGATTGATTTGGACAGAATGACATTGGATTGAATGAGGGTAGCCTAGAGCTAGATACTGATGACAAGGGATGAAAGAGGCGATGGAATGATATAATAGGATGAATTAAAGGATGGTAGATAGGATGAAAAGGACTTGGAGATGAAAGAATTATGGATATGGCTAGGAGATGGAAGGATGAGGGATGGAGGGATGGGGGATTGGGAGGAATTGGGAGGTCCAAGGATTGGTGGAGGATCAAGTGATGGATGAAGAGATGGAGGAACAAGGAGATAAGGATTGGTAGATGGATAGATAAGATAAAATGACTAGGAGGAGGATAGGAAGTTGAGGGAAGTGAATGGGAGAAAGGGTGATGGGTGGTGAGGACCATGAAGATGTGCGAAAGGATTACATGGAAGGGAGGAAGGATGCGTGGATAGGATGAAAAGGATTTGGAAATGGAATCATTAGGGATGTGGATAGGAGATAAAAAGATGAAGGATAGATGGAAGGAGGTAGATGAGGATTGGGAGAGGAACCGATTATGGATGAAGGGATGGAGGAATGGAGAGATAAGGATTGGTAGATGGATGGATAAGATAAGATAAGATAAGATAAGATGACTGAGAGAAGGATATGAAGTTGAGGGAAGTGGATGGAAGATAGGTGATGGGTAAATAAGGATTATGAAGGAAAAGTATGATAGAGAAATGGAAACCAAGAGGTGTCCAAAGCATGTATACACAGTTGCCTTTTCTTTTATCAAGATCTAAACGAGGATGGAGGAAGTGAAATGTGTTGGGAAAAATGGTGTCTCAACCTTGCATTTATGCGAGGTTACTATTTATAGTAAGTTTTTATTTGAGCACGAAATGGTGTGAAACTCTCCCTGAAGCTTCTGGTTGGCTAGATAAGCATTCCGGTAAAGTTTCGTCGCAAGGTCACAACTAGTTTTGAAGATATTAAAGTTTTCATCTTGGAGGGGTGCAATAAAATATTTAAACTTAATTTTGGGGACTTTAGAGGCTCCGAAACGCCCTGAAAAGTGGCCGTAACCGGCGAAGCGGGTTACGAGGTGATAGAGCACTTCGCGAGCTTTCCGGCGCTTCAAACGGTTCGTCAATCGGACACCCGGTTCTCAAGTTATGGCCTCCGGAAGTTTGTACTCCTGAAATAGGAAAAATAATTTGTATCGGATACATAAATGAGCTGTAAAAGGGAGCGACACGTGTTGATGTGTGCTTTAACATGTCATAGAAGGGAGATAAGGTCGGCTACATCTTATTGGATGGTTTTAGCCCATGGTTTTGTAATACCGTTTGACGGTTTCTTGTATTGTATCTCCTATTTATGAGGTGTGTGAGATAGAGGTTGTGTGTAAGAGTCTTATGGCTATTGAGTTGCCTCTGAATCTCTGATTAGTGCTACTCCTGCGAAGAGCTTGCTCTGCAAGTATTTTGTAATCTGTTTTTGATTGCTGAATAAAATATTGAGTTGCTTTTGGAGGGTGGGGTTTTTCTCCTGAAAGGGTTTTCCCCACGTAAATCATTGTGTTGTGGTATGATTGTTATTATATCTATTTCTATTCTCTGTAACTGTTGTAATGATCTGAAAAAGTTTTGCATTACCCTCCTCTCAAGGTTAGTGTAGGAAGTTGTTTCCGCTACTTAACTTCCTTACAAGTGGTATCAGAGCCTGATCACCTTTGGTTTCAATTGTGGGCAGTTGGTTTTTTTGAACTAATCCAGATTTGAGTGGGAGCTTGTGCAGAAGACACTTTTTGATCTTGTTGCAGGAATATTCAGATGGCGAGTTCGTCAGGGAGAATAGAGGTGGAGGAATTTAATGGAAGTAATTTTGAGATGTGGAAGCTGAAGATGGAAGATCTGCTAATAGATCGAGATCTTTGGGATGCTGTTGATGCGAATGTCCAAAGGCCCTCAGATCCTACTGCGGCAGCTTAGTATGATGTTATGGACCGAAAAGCCAAGGGTCTAATCAGACTGTGCCTGGCAGACTCTGTTCTAATCAATGTCCATGAAGAAAACTCTGCAAAGAAGCTATGGACTAAGCTTGGTGAGATGTATCAAGTGAAATCTTTATTAAATCAAAATTTCTTAAGAAAGAAATTGTATTCCTTGAAGATGGAAGTGGGTGGATGAATTGCAGACCACCTAGAAGCATTCAATATGATTGTGGCTCAATTAGTATCCGTCGGTGTTAAGATGGACGAGGAGGAGAAATGTCAGATCTTGCTTTGTTCTTTGCCTGATTCATGGGATTCTCTTGTTATGGCTATCGGTAGTACTTCTGTTGTTTTGAAATCTAAAGATGTGGTGGGTGCCCTACTCGGTGAAGAGATGCGAAGGAAGGTATCCATCAGTTCAAAGGAAGCCCTAACCGTTCGTGGAAGACCTAAGGAGAAAGGCAAGAAGAATGAGAAGCGCGGCAAGTCCAAATCCAAAGGGAGATCGAAATCTCCTGGAAAGTCCAAAGTCATTTGCTGGAATTGCGGTAAACCGGGTCACATCCGTAAGGACTGCAAAGAAGAAAAGAAGAAGAAAAAGAAAAAGTTCGATTCTGATTCTGAGTCCGACAAGGAAGATGGCGATGCATTTATTGCGGCTTTGGCAACTCATGCAAGTAATGATGCCTGGCTAATTGACTCAGGTGCATCTTTTCATATGACTTCCAATAGAGATTGGTTTTCTGAATATGAAGGATTTAATGGAGGTAAGGTGTACTTGGGTGATGATTCACATCTAGACATTGTTGGTCGAGGTAAAGTTAGAATTAGGTTTTCTGATGGTAGAATAAAAAGGATTAATGGTGTGCTACATATCCCTGGATTAAAACGAAACCTGTTATCTGTGAGCAAACTAATAGATGTAGGTGTGCAGGTAGTCTTTTCTGAAACAGGATGTAAGATGATTAAGGGTGCTATGGTAGTTGCTAGAGGTGTCAGGTTTGGCACTTTGTATAAGCTTGAAGCATACACTGTTGAGTGTAATAGCACTTCTGTAAAAAGTAAATCTATGGATACTTCACTGGAAGATTTGAAGGTTTCACCTTCAGCAAATAGAAATGGTTTTTGGGTACCTAAGGGTACACTTTCATCTGAAGCAAAGTTACCTGCAGAGAAGACTATGTTATGGCACCAGAGACTTGGCCACATTGGAGAAAAGGGTCTAAGGACCTTGAAAAATAAAAATCTTGTTGAAGGTTTGAATGATTGTAATCTTGACTTTGATTTCTGTGAGCATTGCATTTATGGAAAACAAAACCGCGTTCAGTTTTACTCGAGTTCTCATAAAACTTGTGGTGTTTTGGATCTTATCCATTCTGGTGTGTTTGGTCCAGTAGATGTCTCTTCGATTGGAAAATCCACATATTATGTTTCATTTATTGATGATTTTAGTAGAAGGACATGGGTTTATTTTCTAAAGAGTAAATCTGAAGTTTTTAGTCGTTTTAAAGAATTTAAAGCAATGGTTGAGTTGCAGACTGGAAAGAAAATAAAATGTTTGAGAACTGATAATGGCGGTGAGTTTTGCTCTAATGATTTTGATAGATTCTGTAAAGACTGTGGAATTAACAGGCAGAAGACAACTCCGTATTCTCCACAGCAGAATGGAGTTGCAGAAAGAATGAACAGGACACTGATGGAAAAGGCTAGGAGTATGTTGAGTGGTTCTGGTCTTGAACAAAAGTTTTGGGCTGAAGCTGTTGCCACTGCTTGCTACCTGATTAATAGGTCTCCTACATCAGCTCTTGTTGATAAAACACCTATGGAAGCATGGTCAGGTCACAAGCCTTCATTGAGACATCTTAGAGTTTTTGGTTGCGAGGCATATGCACATGTGCCAAAGGAGAAGCGAACAAAGTTGGAGAACAAGGCTGTGAAATGTATCTTCATCGGGTATAGTTATGGTGTGAAAGGATACAAGCTTTGGGACCCTGTTGCACAAAAGGTAATTCACAGTAGAAGTGTTATTTTTAGAGAAATTAAGTCTCCTTCTGTTACATTGCAGCCAGAACAGACTAAAAAAGAAGATGTGACTCAACTTCCTTCTACACCTGAAAGAGTTGAATCAAGACCCCTAGATAGGCAAGAATTTGAGGAGAGCTCATCTAGCTCTGAATCTTCAGAAGAGGAGGAAGAACCTCCAACTCAGCTTGTTCGAAGGTCTACAAGACATAGACAACCACCTGAAAGGTATTCACCTGATGATTGGAGATGTATTTTTGCTCTGAATACTAGTGTGGATGAACCAAAATCTGTAGAAGAGGCATTAGGTATGAATGATGCAGAATCCTGGAAGATTGCTATGGAGGAAGAAATGGCAGCTTTGAAAAAGAATGATACATGGGATCTTGTACCATTGCCTGAAGGACGAAAACCTGTTGGTTGTAAATGGGTGTTCAAGAAAAAGATTGGTTCAGATGGAAGCATTGAAAAGTATAAAGCAAGGTTGGTTGCAAAAGGCTACTCTCAGGTTGAGGGTGTTGATTACGGTGAGATATTTTCTCCTGTTGCAAAAATGACGTCAATTAGATTTTTGCTTTCTATTGCTACTGCTTATGATTTAGAGGTTGAGCAAATGGATGTGAAAACTGCTTTCCTTCATGGTGATTTGGAGGAAGATATTTATATGACACAGCCGGAGCACTATGTGGTGAAAGGCAAAAGTAATTTGGTCTGTAAATTGAAAAAATATTTGTATGGCCTCAAACAAAGCCCTAGGATGTGGTACCAGAAATTTGATAAATATGTGTTGAGTTTGGGATTTGAACGTTCTAAATCAGATCACTGTGTTTATTATAAATCTTATGGTGATCATTTCTTATTCATTGCATTGTATGTTGATGATATGTTATTCATTGGTAAAGGGAAAGGTATGATTTCAGAACTGAAGTCTCAGCTCGCTGCTAAATTTGAAATGAAAGATCTTGGTGTAGCAAAGCACATTCTTGGGATGGAAATTAGAAGAGATAGGGTGAACAGAAAGCTATGGCTAGGCCAGAGTAAGTATGTGAATTCAGTGTTACAGAGGTTCAACATGCAGAATTGTAGACCATTGAGTGTTCCTTTTACAGTTGGAACGAAACTATCTGTTTCAGATTGTCCTACATCCCCATTGGAGATGGAAGACATGAGCAGAGTGCCTTACCAGAGTGCGGTTGGAAGCTTGATGTATGCTATGGTCTGTACTAGACCAGACATTGCCCAAGCAGTGGGAGTACTTTCTAGATATATGTCTAATCCTGGTAGAGATCATTGGGATGCAGTCAAAAGAGTCCTCAGATATTTGAAGGGTACTTCAGAGTATTCTTTGTGTTATCATGGTAATTCAGTTGGAGACATAACTTCCCTTGATATCCATGGTTATGTGGATTCAGATTGGGCAGGTGATATTGATAGCAGAAGATCCACCAGTGCTTATGTGTTTACTTTGTTTGGTGGTGCAATTAGTTGGATGAGTAAGCGACAGGCTGTGGTTGCTTTATCCACTACTGAAGCAGAGTATATGGCAGCTACTCATGCTTGTAAAGAGGCCATTTGGCTTAAGAGACTGTGTTCGGATATTGGAATAAAACAAGGTACAGTGACAGTTTACTGTGACAGTCAGAGTGCAATTAGCCTAGCTAAGAACTCGACATTTCATGCTCGGACCAAACATATTGATGTTCAGTATCATTTTGTTAGAGATATGGTCGAAGATGGTAGGGTGAAGCTGGTTAAGGTGGAAACTTTGATGAATGTTGCAGATGCTTTAACTAAGGCTGTAAGCACAGAGAAGTTTAGATGGTGTTCAGAGTCTATGGGCCTTATGGCCCCTAGCAATTGATTCATTGTGTTGACATTCCCTTCCGCTCATGCAAGGTGTTCGACAAGTGGGAGATTTGTTGGGAAAAATGGTGTCTCAACCTTGCATTTATGCGAGGTTACTATTTATAGTAAGTTTTTATTTGAGCACGAAATGGTGCGAAACTCTCCCTGAAGCTTCTGGTTGGCTAGATAAGCATTCCGGTAAAGTTTCGTCATAAGGTCACAACTAGTTTTGAAGATATTAAAGTTTTCGTCTTGGAGGGGTGCAATAAAATATTTAAACTTAATTTTGGGGACTTTAGAGGCTCCGAAACACCCTGAAAAGTGGCCGTAACTGGCGAAGCGGGTTACGAGGTGATAGAGCACTTCACGAGCTTTCCGGCGCTTCAAACGGTTCGTCAATCGGACACCTGGTTCTCAAGTTATGGCCTCCGGAAGTTTGTACTCCTGAAATAGGAAAAATAATTTGTATCGGATACATAAATGAGCTGTAAAAGGGAGCGACACGTGTTGATGTGTGATTTAACATGTCATAGAAGGGAGATAAGGTCGGCTACATCTTATTGGGTGGTTTTAGCCCATGGTTTTGTAATACCGTTTGACGGTTTCTTGTATTGTATCTCCTATTTATGAGGTGTGTGAGATAGAGGTTGTGTGTAAGAGTCTTATGGCTATTGAGTTGCCTCTGAATCTCTGATTAGTGCTACTCCTGTGAAGAGCTTGCTCTGCAAGTATTTTGTAATCTATTTTTGATTGCTGAATAAAATATTGAGCTGCTTTTGGAGGGTGGGGTTTTTCTCCCGAAAGGGTTTTCCCCACGTAAATCATTGTGTTGTGGTATGATTGTTATTATATCTATTTCTATTCTCTGTAACTGTTGTAATGATCTGAAAAAGTTTTGCATTACCCTCCTCTCAAGGTTAGTGTAGGAAGTTGTTTCCGCTACTTAACTTCCTTACAAAATGGACTGGATATGATGGATATGATAGGAAAATGGAATGGAGGAGGAAATAGCTAGATGGCTACAAGAACCTGCCCCCAAGTGTGGAGAGAAAAATGATGAGGGGAATTATGCATGACACCTATTTACCAGGTTTTCATTATGGTACTTGTCTAAGGAACCTATTTGCCAAGTTTTCACCATTGGACGAATTTTTCTCTTTACTTTTTTTCTCTTTCTTTTTTGGAATTTTCTGATTTTTGGGAGGAAATTCATGGATGGAGATTGATGAGGATAAATGGATTTAGAGGATACATAACAAGGGAGATGGATGGAGGACTCAAGCATCAAGTTCCATATTAAGGTAATTGAAGCCCATTTGGAGTGATTACAAGATGTTAGTATAACTTTATTAAGAATGAGTGGATTATGCAAAGGATTGGATTAGATGGTTTTGATGGGGAATGCATGTGGTGGAAGGGATATGGTAGTAGAAAGTGTTTGGATGGAATGAAGGAAAGTGAGTGTGATGGGGGGATGTTTTCAGGACCAACATTGGCACATGTTGTGGGGGTGTGAGATGAGTGGAGGAGAGATGGATGTAGCATGTGGATATGATGGAGGAATTAGGATAGTGAGCTTTGGGACATATGGACCCAAAATAGACTTAGGAGATAGAGGGGGAGAATGTTTAGCTGGTGGACCAGCAATTTTGGATGTCATTGTAGGTTTCTTTTTGCTTTGGAATCCACATTGTTTCTACTTTTTCTTTAGTGGGCCTTTGTGGCCTTTGGGATTTATTACATTTTTGTACCATCTTTTGCTTTATTGGATCATGTCTTTTTGAGTGGAAATGGTCACCTTTATATTGTTGTGGATGTGTATCTTTATGCATTTCTGATTTGGTATCCAAATTGTTGTGAGTAGCATTGGAAGGAGTGTGTGAACATGGAGGAGATGGAGGGAATATGGGTGAAGTGATGGAGGTAGGATGTTGGATGGAATGTGAGGACATGTGCCTTTGTTGATCCTGACTAGGAATAAAAGGAATAGGATGTTTATGATGGGTGACAAAGATAATGGATTTGTGTATGGAGGGATGAGTAGGAAAGATGGAGGATGGGATTTTGGGATATAATGGCCCAAAATGTATTTTTCATGTGGGGAATGTATGAAGGTGGATTTTGGGATATAGGGACCCAAAATGGACTTAGATGATGAAGGGGGAAGATGGATACTTGTTTTACCTTTATATGATGGAGGGGGGATGACAATAAATGATTTGGAGGAATGATGGGGAGATGCAATGTTGTGTTTGGAAGTATAATTGGATTTTGCATTAGTTGTACCAACATTTTTGGATCAAGTGCCTGGGGATATGTAAGCGAGACCATGAGATCCTAGATGTGCTTTGAGATGGATGGGCTCCAAAGTACCTTGCTCATGTAGGCCTAAGCCTTTTCCTTCATAGTTCATTGTTTTGAGAATTTTATTTAAAGTAGGATACTTGTTCTCTAGGTAAAAAGATGCGAGTCCTTTATCAAATGGAGGAGAATGGGTGGTGTATATGAGATGCTCTTTTGCTATGAGGGAACTACCATGGATAAATGTAAGTGAACTAAGTGGATAGAGTGATGGTGGTGAGATGGTTTGGATAGGAGGAAATGGAGGATCAAGAGGTGGAGTATATGTGAAAGGAGGATCTTGACTTGGAAGGGGAAATGGTAGGGGATATTGAGATGAAGGAGAGGGAATGGTAGGATCTTGACTTGGAAGAGGGGATGATAAGGGATCTTGAAATGGAGGAGATGGAATGGTATGATCCTAATTTGGATTAATAATTCCTTGAATATGCTCTGGAACAAGATCTTGGCATAAGGGGATTGGTGTGGATGGTGTGATGAGAGGTGAGTGGGTGTATTCTTTAGAGGGAATGGATGGAATGATGGAAGATTCAATGACTGATGGATGGATTGGATGGAAGGATGAGAGGCTCTTCAATTGGGATAGATGGAGTAGATGGAAGGATGTGAGGATAATCAATTGGGATAGATTGACTACATGGAATTATGGGGAGTTCTTCAACTCGGATAGATGGAGGGATGAGAGATTATACAACTAGGATAGATGGAGTGGATGGAAGGACAAGACGTTCCTCAGATGGGGGATATGGAGTGGATGGAAGGGCAAGAAGTTCTTCATCTAGGAGAGATGGAATGGATGGAAGAATGGGAGGTTTATCAGCTAAGAGAGATGGAGTGGATGGAAGGATGTGAGGTTTACCAACTAGGAGAGATGGAGTGGATGGAAGGATGGGAGATTCATTGGATTGAGTTTGAATGATGGTAGAAATAGGTGATGGGGATTGTGTTTGGATGGTCTCAATTAAGGAGAGGTTTTTAATGATATGTTAGGAGGTGGAAGAGGAATGCTAGGTGTGAGAATTGGAAGTAAAGTTGGTGGATTGGGATAAGATGGGGTTGAAAAAGGTGAAGTTTGGATGGTACAGATGAAGATCTTTTGGTGCATGATGGAATGAAAGATGGTGGATTGAGATAGCATGAAAGTGGTCGATGGGTTAGGATAGGATGAGGTGGATGAAGGTGGACTAAGGTAGGATGAAGTAGATGGTAAGTTGAGATAAATTAGGGAGTGTGATTGGTACCACTTACCAATTCATGAATTTTCATCACAACAATGGATGAAGGCAGTGCCCATAGATAAATAAATCATGGTTGTGAAATAGCAGGTTGTGATGCTACTTGAGTTTGATGTCGTGGAGCACTGATAACTTGTGGCATTGATTGGATGGGTGGGGGCACAAATTATAATGGAATTGTTTAATTCATGCCCCCAATCATGGCTTGAGTGATAAATGATGACGGTGTTCACAATTTGGAGGAATTGATTATGTGTTGCACTGATGTTTTTTTATTGATGGCAAAACTGGCTCTTTTGGTTGTTTACCAGTTTTTGGTTGGTTCCGGTAGAGTGGTTGGATTATGATATTGACCTGGTATGCTCCGATATGATTTGGTTTGTGGAATTGATTTGGATCTATCATTTATTCTATTCAAATGTGTATTAGGCTCAATTGGTTTAGGATTTGATGACTCAGATACTATCCATTTTTCTAGTAAGCCTTTTGGTCACCGGTAAGGGTTTTACTGACATAGCTTTGTTGAAGATCTTTTGATGCATGTGATAAATGGTGTTAGTGCGGCTTCTAGATGGATTTCAAGATGTTGTTGGTTATCTTGTTCATGTTCCTATTAATCAGTGGTGTTGCATTTAGGACCAAACCAAATGTTATCTTATTCTGCTAGGTTATGGATCAGCTTATGTAATGTGTTGATGGGTGATCCTGATGTGTTACTGGACGGATTCAATGATTGGACTATATTGTTTCGGTCTTAGGCCAACTTAGTTGATCATTGGATTGTGGGTTTATGTTATGAATTTATTGTATTATCTTTTAGGTGGCCGACCTAATTGTTTAGGTCCCCGGTTGGTATAAATATAATGTAAGATCTCTTTGTAGATCATGGTTATGGGATGGTTATGCGATTACCTATGTGAAAAATGTTGTAATCATATGCAAGAGTTTTGGTCAATCATAGGTGATTGAATTGGGTTGGTTAGAGATGTTTAGGACCTCTAGTACTGAGCTTAACCAAAACTACACTCAAGCATAGGAGATGATATCTTTGTAGTTCACTCTTCTTTCCGAATTGTAGTCTAGATTTCTTTGTAGTCAATGAATCTCCTTTTGTAATGAGCAGGCCCCTCATTTTGTAATCACATACTTACTGCAGAAGTATTATCTTACTGTGGGTAGGCTTCCCACTATGGTTTTTCCCTTTACCAAGTTTTCCATGTACAAATTTTGGTGACATGTGTTCTGGATGGATGGTAATTGTTCTATGATTTATGTTTATGCTTAATTGCTATATCAGTTACTCTGATATTTGGTTTATGCATTCCGGTATTGGGTTTATGTGTTCTAGTAATAAGTATTCGAATGTTTAAAGTTTTGTAATCTGTTGACAACTGATTCACCCCAGCATCTAAGTTGTCCTCTAGTTATCTGAGTTGTCTAACAATTGGTATCCGAGCATGGTCCTCTCTACGGATGCTTAACCACTTGAGGAAGATCCTATGGAAACTAATAGTTCAAGTTCATCAAATACATTTGCAATTATTTTCCAGAGAGAAATTCCTAGGCCTGATGGAACAAATTACAGGGTATGGAAGATTCAGATTGAGACTCATCTGAGATGTCTTCGAAAGGAAATTTGGGAGATCAATGAGAAAGGAGTAACACCTTTTAATCTGACATTTGGAAATCCTCCTCTGGTAGGCCTAGATAAGGAGCTTGAGAATGATTGTAGAGCTAGAGAAGCCCTTTTGTGTGGACTTTCTGATCAGCAAATAATAGGACTAACTGAAAAATCAACTGCAAAGGCTATATGGGAAAAATTGGAGACTCTGAATGAAGGTGACCCTATTGTTAAAATTGCAAAACTTGATGGTTACCGAGTGAGGTATGTGAACATAAAGATGGAAGAAGATGAAAGGAGTACTACATTTATGGAGAGAGTTAATGAGATTATTATGGGAATTCAATGTTGTGCTGGATCTCTGAGTGAAGATGAAATAGTTTCTAAAGTACTGAGATCTTTTCCACCAGCTTATAGGATGAAGGCTACTACAATTAATGAGATGAGAGTAATGGAAAACGCATCTATAAATAGGGATACCTTGGTTGGGAATTTATTTACTTTTGAACTTGAGGAATTCAGACCTTCTGGAGCTATAAAATATGAACCTGCTTTTCATGTATCTACATCATCTACCGACAAGAGTAATTGGAAAGCTTTATATGCGAAGGAACTAGAGGATATGAAGAAAGAAGATGAAGAGTTTGAGCAACTTGAATCCTTATTTGCTAGAAGAGTACCTAAAGGACTGACATGAAGTGAGTATGAAGGAAAATCACCTTTTAAATGCTTTGCATGTAATAAGATAGGTCATTTTGCATCTAGATATCTTGAAAGGAATTCAATATTTGAAGAAAGTGCTAGAAGATCTTTTAGGCCTAACCATGATTATCAGAACAAGCATAAGTACAAGAGGAACAAAGACAAATCATGTTACTTTGCTGATGAGGAAGGTGTGACTTATTCTGATGATGAACCGACACAAGATTTAGCTAGTGGATTCAGCAATAGAAAGGAATGGGTATTTTTGGCTATCAAGGAAGATGATCTGGTACCTGCAGAGAAGGCCCTTGCTGCTAAAATTGAAGACAAGGATGAATGGGTAATGGAAAGTGGATGTTCACATCATATGACTGGAGATAGAAGGAAGTTCTTATCTTTTCAAGAATTTGATGGTGGTCTGGTGATATTTGGAGATGATAAAGCATGCATGATTAAGGGAAGAGGAACAATATCATTAGACGATAAGCATAACACTGATAATGTTTATTATGTTGAAGGTTTAAGGCATAATCTTTTGAGTGTAGGATAATTTGTGGATAAGGGACTTCAGTTATAGTTCAAGGATGGAAAATGCAAGATTATCAATAGATCTAGATTGGATATTACAATCGATACACAGACTAAAGATAAAATCTTTCATTTGAACTCAGTGAGAAGACATGTTTGATTGCAAAAATTGATGAGAGTTGGCTATGGCATAAGAGGTTGTGTCATTTGAATTTTGATTGCATTGTGAAGATTAGTTCTACTAAGGTAGTTAGAGATATACCTAAGATTGTGAAGCCCTATAATCTGGTATGTAAGGAAAGTCAAATGGGAAGTCAAATCAGAACTTATGAGAGAGAACCGACAGTGAAAATGATCATAACTGAACCAATAGAACCTACGTCAGAATAGAATGTTGAACCAGTTACTCCACCAGTATTAGAAAATTTAATAGTAACTGAAGATTAGGATAGAGGAACAAAAAATCAGAAGACTCCTAGGTATGTGAGGTTGAATCATTCAGAAGATCAGATCGTTGGAGACAAAAACAAAGAAGTGATGACAAGAAGAAGGTTGGCAACTAATGAGGTATGTTTAATCTATCAAGTTGAATCGGCATCAGTAATTGAAGATTGTAAAGATGAATGTTGGATGAAAACTATGGAAGAAGAATTAGATCATATAGAAAAGAATAACACATGAACTTTAGTTCCCCAGCCTAAAAATAAGAATGTTATTGGAACTAAATGGGTTTTTAGGAGTAAATTGAATGAAGATAGACAAGCTGTGAGTAATAAAGCTAGATTGGTTTGTCAAGGATATTCTCAGAAGGAAGGAATTGATTATGATGAAACCTTTGCACTGGTAGCTAGGATTAAAGCTGTGAGATTATTTCTTGCGTATGTTGCACATAAGAACTACAAGGTTTATCAGATGGATGTTAATTGTGCATTTTTGAATGGAGATCTTGAAGAGGAAGTTTAAATTGAGTAACCTGATGGATTTTCACTTTCAGATGACAAAAACATCGTTTGCGGGTTAAAGAAATCTTTATATGGATTGAAACAAGCCCCTAGATCTTGGTATGCAAGACTGGATAAATATCTTTTGAAGCTTGATTTTACTCAAGGTAATGTTGATGTAGACATATAAAAATGACCATTTGTAAATGAATATTTTATGTTCATTTCTCTATTTAATTAAATCCAATTTAATTAAATTATCCACATTCTTCTATTTTATTAAGTAAATTACTCAATTTATTTAAATAAAATTCACTATACCCATTTAATGAATAAATCATTTTATTCAATTAAATTCCCCCTATCCACTTTTAATTAAATTCCAATTTAATTAAATAGTTATCCTAAATTGAATAAATCTAATTTATTTAATTTCCCCAAATTACAACCAAATTGAATTAAATCATTTAAATCAATTAAATCCTATTATCCCTCCATCCACTTGCAAAATCCCAAACCCCTTTCTAATCCCTTCTAGAATCTTCTAATCACTTCTAATTAATCTAACCCCTCCTCTAAACTTTGTCACATTCCTAAGAAAGAGGAGGTCACTTCTCAAACCCTCAAAGTCTTTGATAACCATTAAAGGTTTTCAACCTTCAACCACCAAAATCCTCAAAGTCTTTGATAACCATTGAAGGCTTTCAACCTTCAACCACTTAATTCCCAAAGTCTCCAATAACCATTAATGGTTAACTCAAACCCTCCTACATGGTTAAAACATTTGTTTTGACTCAACCTCTATCTAACCCAAGGGTCTCATCAGGCCTTTAATGCTTTGACCATGATTATCTCTTAATCATTTGCACAAAGGTTTATCCTTGGATTAACTCTTAATCCAGTGGGTAAGCCTAACTTAGACTTGACCCTTAGCCTTTAGCTAACCATGAGTTCTTCTCAGGCCTTTAATGCCTCCAACCCCTTTTCTCAACCCAACCCTATGTTGACACTTGTCCCCATTTCATTGGTGCCAATTGTGCACATGGATCCCCAACTTTCAAACTCAACCCTTGATTAAACCATTCAATCTTGACCATCCATTGCCCTATTTATGCTATAAATAGAGCTCTCCTTCCTCCATTCTAAACAATCATCTTTCAAATTTGAAGCATTACACTTATGCTCAAATTCTTTCAAGCTTTCATATCATCTTTATGCTCCTCATTTAGCCTCTTTTAGATCAGGAATTAGACTAATATGCATATTTAAAATAATTTCTTTATCATTTTAGCTCAATTATAGATTAAATATAGTATGCTAGGATAGTATTCATACTAATCTTGTCATCTTATCATTTAGTTTATTGCATTCTAGAATCATACATAGCTTATAACACATCTTAATCTAAAATCTATCAAAAGCATCCCTCGTTCTTGCATTTGCCATCCCTAAACCATTTTGCTCAGTGATCTGAGAGCAAAACATTGGTTTGAGGGACATTGTGAGATAGAGAACCATGGGACCCTCCTTGGGAAGCTAAGTAATACGTTATTACTCCATAGTTTGCACCAAGAAGTCCTGTGTGTGTGTGTGGACTAGTATTCTAACATATTTTCACATATTAAGTTTTATTTGCGCACTTTTCCCGCATACATTTCTGGCGCCCACCGTGGGGCTCGACCCCAAATAACAAATTGGTTTTTGTAATTAATCATTTTTGTAGGTCCGCGGGAAACAGGAATCGGCGTGTGGGAAACATTCCCTAGCGCATCCAAATAACAGTCTAGCGCATCTTGCTCACTGTTTAGCACATGAGGGCCATACTTTAGCGCGTAAAGACCATCATTTAGTGCATAACCCCACTGATATATTTCCTGTAGGTCTCAACGCGGGTGAAACATAGAGTATCTCATTCAATAACCAGAATAGCGCATACAATCCACAGTTCGGCACTTATAAACCATCATCCAGCACGTATATTTCAAACGTTAGCGTATCATATTTCAAATTTCCTGCAGGACTCGGTGGGAAAGAGAAAAAGACAGAACAACGCTTCCAACACACAGAGTAGCGCATTCAGAGAATAGAGTAGTGTGTTGATCATTAATTTTAGCGCATCTAACATATATTATAGTGTGTACAGTCTGTTCTGTAGCGCATCACAGACACAGAAAAAAAAAAAAAACTTTATTGGAACCGAACTGAAATTTTAGACTTGTAGAAGTCCCCCAAATCATCTAACATTTTCCTTTTTGTTTGCAGGACTCTAACAAATTTCTTACAGGTGGAGCGGGCCACTTTATTTTTATTTTTAAAAAAAAAAAAAAGATTTCTTTTGTTGACCGCAAAATCAAAAATTTGCTTTGTTGACAATTTCTTTTTATAGATCAGAAAATCATTCTTTTAAGGTAAAATGAACACCATGTTTTTGTGGAGCAACATCTTCGCATAGATTTTAACAAATCACTGATTTGAAAGGTTAAAATAAAATTGACTGCTTTGTCTCGAAAGTGGAAGGAATATGCTCTCCCCTTAACTGGGTGATAAAAAATCCAGCCCACTCTTACAGCTTTCTTTAAATTCAAGCATTTACATCCTTTAGCAGGCCTGCCTTCCCGAGGAGTTGCAATCAACTCTTAAAGCCATTTATGACCGATGTGAAGGGAACGACCTAAGTGGGGAACGGCTTTGATGCCAAGAATTTCAACCCACTATAATCAAATGTGGAAAGTGATGAAAGTCTTTTTCAACGGTTGCACGCAGTGATTAGCCTTCCCCTAGTATCCTTGATATACGTAAAGCCTTTGTTCTAAAGGTTGGGAAGCCTCCTGAGGGAGTTTATCACTGACGGTCGAACGGGAAGCCTGATTACGAACCATAGCACTAGAAACTTTGAGCCGAGTCAGTAACCAGACATTTATAACATCATAGTGCAAGGGTGGGGAAGAATCCGCCCCCAAGATTACTCACCATATATCTCCCAAGATAACTACTCAACTGTGAAACAATTCACTTTGGGTTAATTTTTGGCAAAAGGCAAAAAAACGGGCGCCCTCTAGGGGGTGACACGGCTGTTTGAGCTGACAGAGTATCGAGACTAGTGGGCTATGATGTTATTTATGACCCTTGACTAAAGAGTCTTTCTGAAGTGTCTTACTTGTATCCAAACCTGTTAAAACATTGGGGATTTGAACACATCCTCGCAAGAACATACACTTTTTGTTAGATTAGGCAAAATGGTTGTACTTTTGGTGCTATGCTTGCATTTATTATTTTAGAAAATCATCCATCAAGCTTGAAAAATCCACAAAAACTTTCAAAAATCAATAAAAAACTAAACCAAAGGAAAAATCAGTGTAGTTTAGCACATAAGAGAAATCTCTTAGCGCGTGCAACACTTTTGTTAGCGCATTAAAACCTAAAACCAGCGCGTTAGCCCAAAACAGTAGCATTTTCATCTTAAGGCAAAACAGTGCAAAAGTCCTTTAGCGCATCCCAACAATAGTCTAGCGCGTGGAAGCAACATCTCAGCACTCAGGAACCAAGAATTAGCGCATAAAGTCTGAAATTTAGCGCGTGATAGGCCCAGTATAGCGTGTAGCTTTTCCAAAACAATTTTCAACAGTCTGAATTTTAGCGCGTGGAAGAAACAGCTTAGCACGTGGCAACCAAATTTTAGCACATAAAGTCAAAAAATCAGCATGTTGATGACCCAGGATAGCGCATAACTTTTACACTAGTTAAACAACAATTTTCAATGAATCCAAACTTTAGCGCGTGTCTAGGGGCAGCTTAGCGTGTGTGCTTATTCTTTTAGTGCATTGAGTAAATTAAGTAGCGCAGGTAGACTCTGGTCTAGCGCGTGATTCAAGGCTGAAAAACAAAGAGTAAAATCAAGAAATTTTTTTGAAATTTTCAAAAACCTTTTAGAAGCCTTTTTCATCAGACATCAGTTTTCATCAAAACAGAGTGCCAAAAACAGACCATTAAAAACTTTTCTCGAGCTAAATTTGTGTCAAACAAAGTTGTCAGAATCCAAAACAAATCGCACAATAGAGGATGTCTCTCCTATCATAATCTAGAAAAATTTCATCATCAGTGTCATCAGAATCCTTTACCATCTTATGGATTTTTATCCCAAAACACTTGTTTAGAATTTTCAAATTGTCAAATCCAGTTTCCCAATCGAGAAGCTTTTATCCATATCATTTGACATGCTTTGTCATGAAGGGACATCTAAACCTTCACTCTGATAAAGTAAGATTTGAAATTTCCAAAAACAAGAATCAACTGAATCCAAACAAATCAAAGGAAACCATTGATCACTCATGCATGACTAATCCCCTTATTCTGAGAAGAAAGAACCTCTATTGTAACATCACGTTGAAGAAACAACAACCTAGTTTTTCCAAATTCATCAAGAGAAATAAATTTTTATACATTAATCGTCAACTCTTCAAATCTCATCGAGTATTCCTTCATCATGTCAAAAAGTATATCCAAAACAAATCTAGCGAATTTGACAAAGAACCCTTGAAGACAAGAGCATACTGTCAAAAGTCTGCTTTCAATCAAACTATAAACTGCGGTGGAAAGATCAATCTAGCATTCTTACCCGACGAGTGCATCACATATAACACATCTCGACCAGAACCACCAACCCCTGAGCAACACATCGAAGAGGATTTTGTTCCTTTCATCACTGAAATTTTCTACTAAAATGCTTGTCACTCACTCTCAACGAGATAAACAAAGTGAGACACACGCAGAATCAATTATGAATCGAAGATTATCAAATCCTTTTGAAGTTCCACCCATCGAAGAGACTGAAATTACTGAAGCACTTCTTCGGGAATGTCAGGAAAACCCTTCCTTCCAAAAACCTGTAGAAAAGCTCATGGAAAATGACAAAGAAAAGTATTTGCTCATGCTTACAAGTAAAGGCGTTAAACTTCCTAAAGATTTCGACGCAAACATTTTTCAAATTGGGTCTCGACAATATACATATCAAGAACAACAAAGAGAAGAAGACACTCACATACCTGAACAACATATTCCAGAACAACACATACCAGAAATGCATGTACCTGAGCTCGAAACTCCATAACAAAACATACCATTTACCACAACTTTTCAACTAAGAACAAATACAAGGGAAGAACTCTTCCCTCGGCAAGATAATGCGCCTTTGATTTCTCTTACCCAACAAATGCAAATGTTGCAAAGACAAATACAAGATATGCAACAAGGGACAACAGTACAGTACTCTTTAAATGAAATCTGTCCTTATCCATTTGACAGAAGATTGAACATGGTTTCTTTTCCTCCAAACTCGGACGTTCCCAAATTTGATAAATATGATTGGAAAAGTGATCCCCGGGATCATGTTCAAGAATTTTGCACACTGAGCCTTGAATTTTCTCATGATGACACCTATTTAATGAAGTTATTCCCTAGGAGCCTGGGAGGGCAAACCATGGAATGGTTATCCAAAATTTCGCCACCTATTAGATCATTTGATGAATTGGTTAACAAATTCATCACCCACTATTCCTACAACATCCAACATGCCATAACCATGCTAGATGTTTACAACACCAAACAAAAGAACAATGAAACATTCATGGTGTTCCTTCAACGCCGGCGACACATGGTATCTAGATATCCTCGAGATATTCCTGAAAAGGAGAAAATGGAAATCTTCATCGATAACTTGAATGGCGAAATGAGTTACAGACTAAAACTTCAATGCATACCATCTTTCGCTAAATTGATTGAAAATGGCATTCAAGTAGAGGAAGCCTATGTCAAAAAGGGAACACTCAAATTCTACAAGGAAGGAACGAACTCATCAAACTACAATAATCAAAACAACACCAACCTTGACAAATCTCGATTTTGGACCCGAAACAAAATGAAGGCAACAATGAATCATATGATCCCAAATCTAAGCAACCCGTGCTTGCATTATCCGGAAATCTTCAAAATCCAAAAAATCCTAAAAATGCTACCACCAGTGCTAACACATATGCATCAAACAATAATCAAGGACAACTCAACACGAACAACACTAACGATTCTCAAAGCAAAAACATGAATCCAAGACCTAACAACAATTCACGCAACAACACGAACAATTTCCAAAAGTGTATCTTCACACCACTGGGACAATCATTAGAATCAACATTTAGAGAAGTTTTGGCAAACAAGATTCTTTCTTTGCCTCCAATAAACAACTATGAACCCCCAATCAAACCACCTTGGTGGAATGATTCCCACTATTGTGATTTCCATTGCAACAAGGGTCATAGAACAAATGAGTGCATGAGATTGAAACACATAGTACAGGACATGATTGATCGAGGTGACTTAACAGTCAATGGTCTCAAAACAAATGGTGATCACGGAGCCTTCAAAAATCCTCTCCCAAATTACAACAAAGATGGAGCATCAACTTCAGATGATACGCGCAGAGCTCATATTAATCACATCTACAACAACACCATCAACCACATATCAGTTGAAGATCATCAAGTCAATGTTATCACCATTCGAGATCGGCATGATCATGAATCTGTCAATGTAACAACCCGAACTCAGAAATATGTCTTGAAGGGACATACTGCACCTACAACTGCCACACCAAAAATCCAATATGACTTGGTTAGCCAATTACGCAAAACTCCCGCTCAGATATCTATCCTAGAATTATTAAAACTATCACCAAAGCACAAAGACATATTGGAGCAAGCACTATTGGAAACAAATGTACCTCAAAATCTAGATACAGACAGATTTCAAGCCATGGTCACCCATATAACAGGACCTCATAACCTCACCTTCTCAGAGCATGATAATACTTCCTTGAGCCATCCACATAATACTCCTCTCCATATTGAAGTCATTGTTTGCAAACACTGAGTAAAAAGAGTCTTAATAGATGGAGGAGTCGGACTTAATATATGTACTTTAAAGCTTATCCATGCATTAGGCTTCTCAGAAGAATCTATTGATCCTTGCAAGAAAATTACCATAAAGGCATATGATGATGAAGAAAGGTCCTCTAAAGGAACAGTGATATTACCTATTCAAGTAGGGCCAGTACAAAAGGATACTATATGTCAGGTCTTAGATATTGATCTCACTTACAATATCTTGTTAGGACGACCCTGGATACATGAAATGCAAGCAGTACCTTCTACATATCACCAGTGTGTCAAGTTTCCTTATGATGGACAAGAAATCTCCATATCCGTTGATCACAATCCATTTCAACATTGCAACACAACAGGGGCAGCCCAAGACAGTTTGGTTCCTCATAATAGAGAAAAGCAGCGATCCTTGACATCAGATCTACAAATAGCAAAGCCCAACTCCTTATGGGGAGACTTCAAGCAGAAAATGCAAATCAAAGACCAAGGCATGGGAGAATACTCTTTGGAGCCTTTATGTTTGGCCAAATTGCCAACATCACCTAGATCACATGGTTTACCTACTACATCAACACAATTGGCTACTCAGCCCATCACCAAATTTGATGGTACCTTCATCCAATTGGGTACTCTAGCACATGAATCAGAGGACAAAGACGTTCTTAGCTAGTTATACAAAGATGAGGAAGAAGATCATAGAGCAGCCACTCTGGACATTGTTCTACCAACACACCTGTATGGAAAAGGCTACTTAATCATGAAGCAAATGGGATATGGTGGTAAAGGACCTATTGGGAAATGCAAGGAAGGAGTCATGGAACCTATAGATCTTCCTTCACAACCTAGTAGAAACAAAGTAGGATTGGGTTCTAAACTCACATTCCTATTGAAATGGCCGACACACATAGCTACAAAAGCTCAATGGAAGGAAAAAAAGAAGTACAAAGAAGAATCCTAGCAGGAAGCACTTTTTGAATCAGTCAAAACAATTCGCAAGACACGGGAACGTCAAGATCAGAAGTTACATCAGGAAAAACTTCTAAGTCATAAGAAGGCCCTATCTGCAACAGTAGCTCATATCCAATCACCAATATCTCAAGAACAAATCATGACATCTCCAAATACCATTATTCCTCCATGAGGAGGCATAGTCTATGAACAAATCCAGCAAGTAGAAGATGGATCTGATACAGAATCTACAAAAACCATCAAAATGGTATCTATCATCAAAGATTTGTTTTCACCATACAACACACCTGTTTACAGCACAGATAGAATCTGGGATGATGCCTATGAGACAGATTCCAATGAATATGAATGGGGTACCTGCTCCAATGCTACTACCAATATTCTGGATGATACTGATTCTATATCCCTTTCTCAGGAAGAACATAATGCAGAAGATAGACCTCTTGAATTTGGACCACAAAATATCTATGACGCCAAGGAAAGCGAATAGAAACATTATGAACAAGTCTATGTGGAAGATGATACCATCGAGGACCTTGACGAAATCCTAAATTTCTTTAAACCAAAAACCCATCACGATGAAAACTCTATCCTAACACTTACAGTAGCAGAGCTTGATCCGCCCAACGATTCCTTATCACTTGTCTTTCCTGACCTCATCAACTGGGATGAACCTGAAACACATGATATACCAATTTCTCAAATGATGCATCTATTATCCATTACTTATGTACCGTAAATCCCGAAATAGGCTCTACTAGTGAACAAAATAACGATATCTATCTATCAGGGAGTGCCAAGTCTCTCAGTCGCAAAAATGAACCAAATAAAGAATCTAATGCTGAAAACCAGTCAATGGCAGCTCTAGATCATAAAAAAGTAAAAATAAAGGACGCATCGGAGGGTGAAAACTTTTTTAAGGCACCTAATGATGGGAGACTTGACACTCTTCCTGAGTACTTTTATGAGCGATCACCCATTTTGATTGAGCCCACTCAATCAATCAACATTGGTACTACAGAAGCAGCCAGAAACATACACCTTGCAGAATCTCTGACAGAGGAAGAAAGATCGGCATTCATCATCTTCTTTAAAGCACAACAAATTAACTTTGCTTGGTCATATGCTGATATGCCCGGAGTGGATCCACATTTAATCATGCATCACTTGTCCATTTCTACAGGAGTTAAGCCAGTCAAGCAAAAGCTACGAAAGATGAATCCACAGGTGGCACTCATGGTCAAAACTGAACTGAAGAAACTATTAGATGTCGGATTCATTCGACCCATTGACTATGCAGAGTGGATTTCCAACATCGTTCCAGTATCAAAACCAGATGGTAGTATCAGAATATGCACTGACTTTAGAGATGTCAACAAAGCTTGTCCAAAAGATAACTTTCCTCTGCCAAGTATCGACATAATTGTAGATCTCACAGCAGGCCATGCAATGCTCTCATTAATGGACTGTTTCTCAGGCTACAATCAAATCAAAATAGCTCTAGAAGATCAAGATAAAATAGTGTTCACCTGTCCTTGGGGAACATATTGTTGGAATGTTATGCCCTTTGGCTTAAAGAATGCAGGGGCCACTTATCAAAGAGCAATGACCACAATATTCCATGACATGATGCACACATTTATGGAAGACTATGTGGATGACTTATTAGCTAAATCTTTTACCAGAGCAGAGCATCTTGGTATCCTAACAAAAAATTTTGATCGATTGGAGAAATTCCAAGTCAGGCTTAACCCTAAGAAGTGTGTTTTCGGGGTTACATCAGGCAAGTTACTAGGCTACATAGTCTCAGCTAAAGGTATTGAAGTAGATCCAGCAAAGGTACAAGCCATTATGGACATGCCACCACCACAGAATATCAATCAACTCAGATCTCTACAAGGACGACTTCAATCAGTCAGACGATTCATTGCTCAGCTAGCCAATAAAAGTCTCCCATTTAACCATTTACTACACAAAAATGTACCATTCAAATGGGAGGCTAAGTGTGTAGAATCTTTTTACCAAATCAAATAGTACCTGATGAATCCACCAATTTTGGTACCACCAGTCGCAGGAAAGCCTCTTATTTTATATATTTCAACAACAGATATTTCACTGGGGGCACTATTAGCACAAGAAGATCAACAAGGAAAGGAACGTGCCATATACTACATCAGTAGGACATTGAATGGCTATGAACTCAACTATACATTCATTGAAAAGGCTTGCCTAACAGTGGTTTTTGCATCTCAAAAGTTCTGACATTACATGCTAGCACACACCATCAAGCTAGTAGCAAAAATTGATCCTCTCAAATATCTACTCAGCAAGGCCGCTCTTACAGGCCGATTAGCTAAATGGGTCATGATTCTCAATGAATTTGACATCCAATACATAGAAAGACGGGCTATCAAGGGACAAGCAATTGCAGATCAACTAGCTGAAGCACCACTACCAAGAAAACAAACCATGGAGGTTGAGTTTTCAGACAGAGATGTTCTTGCTCTTTCTACCAAACATTGGACCCTATACTTTGATGGATCCTATACACAACATGGTTTAGGGGCGGCATTCTATTCATCACTCCTAAAGGACACACTATGCCAAGATCATATAGGCTTATGTTTCCATGTACAAATAATGTGGCTGAATATGAAGCATTGGTCATAGGCATCAAAATGGCTGTCGAATAGAAAATCACAGAGTTAAAAGTCTATGGAGACTCACAACTGGTCATCAATCAAATCAATAACAACTATCAGACAAAGGACGACAAGGTACTACCCTACAAACGAATGGTGGATGAATTCAAACAGTATTTTGTGCACATCACCTTTGAGCAAATACCAAGGTTGAATAACAAAGCAGCTGATGCAATGGCTACAATCGCTTCACTACTACAAATTCCAGAGCAACAGAGTCATTATGAGTTCCTGGTAGAGCAACTGTTCTCCCCCACCTATGACCACTCTGAATCCCATGTTATCTATGCCTCGACTGGTTCAGATTCTCCGTTATATGGACCAATATACGACTATCTCAAGCATAATATCTTACCCATTGACCAATCCCATAACCAAAAATGTAATTTTATCTGACAAGCTTCCCGTTATACCCTTACCACTGATACTTTATATCGTCGAGGTCTCGATGGTACTCTTCTTCGTTGCCTTGATCGTAATGATTCCGATTTGGCTTTACACAAGCTTCATGAAGGTATTTGTGGCACACATTCAAGTGGCACTACTCTTGCTAAAAAGCTTCTCAGGATGGGATACTACTGGCCTACAATGGAGAAAGACTCATATCACTTCACCAAGAAATGTCCTAAATGCCAGATCCATGGCAATCTAATACATGCACCAGCACAAGAACTGCAGCCATTTACAACATCCTGGCCCTTTTGTCAGTGGGGACTGGACCTAGTTGGCAAAATTCATCCTTCATCATCAAATGGACACAAGTTCATTATAACAACAATAGAATACTTTACCAAATGGATAGAAGCAGTTCCCATGACCATAGTGACTGGGAAACAAATTGCCTCTTTTCTCCTAAATTATCTGATCTGCAGATCTGGTATTCCAAGTTCAATCATCACAGATAATGGATGACCTTTCAAGAATCAAGATGTCCAAGAACTATGTGAGAAATTCAAAATCCAACATAGATTCTCTACACCAGATTACCCACAGGGAAATGGTTAAGTAGAGGCATCTAACAAGACAATACTGAAAAATCCTCAAGAAAACGGTGAATGATGCAGGCAAAGATTGGCACGTACAACTCAATCCAGCACTTTGGGCATATCGAACCAGCATCCACACACCTACAGGAGCAACACCATACTCATTGGTATATGGATCAGAAGCCATTTTGCCCCTGGAGGTAGAGATCCCATCTCTCAGAGTCTCTTTGAAAGGCTTAATCCCAGATGAAGAGTATCGAGTTAACTGATTGCAAGAACTTGAACTATTAGATGAAAGATGCCAACATGCTTATACCCATCTCAAAGCATATCAGCAACGCATGTGCAGAAGCTACAATCACAAGGTCATTCCCCGCAACTTCAAGGTTGGTGACCTAGTCCTCAAAGAAAATCCAAGAAATCAGCAAGATCGAGAAAAGAAAGGGAAATTTGAACCTAACTAGTTGGGTCCCTATGTCATCATATCAGTCTATGGATCAGGTGCTTATCAGCTAACAACTTCAGACAGAGATGTACTCGACAACCCAACTAATAGCATTCATCTGAAGAAGTACTATACTTAAGTAGCCTAATGCACGGAAAAAGCCAAAAACAAACAAAAAAAGCAAAAATCCAGAAAAAGCAAAAATACAAAGTACAATAAAAACAAATGGTGAAAACCTGGTAAATAGGCGCCCTTGTGAAAGAACGGCTTCTCTATCTATCTCCATACCATTTTATCCATCAAAACACTAATGACCATTGCCCGACACTTAGCATATATTCATTCAGGATATACTTAATGTAGTCACTATCCTAGGTTATCCATCTGTATCTATCCTCTTACCACATCCCACCATGGCTTGGTAATCATTGTACATGATCATATCAAGAGGCACACTCAACTAGGGGCATTCATTGGTTCAAAAACTTGCAAACATTCCAAACATCACAAAATATTGCCAAAATCAGAAGCATGACATCCAACACACAACACTACGCTTCATCGCAAAAACCAAAACAAAAACAATTCACACAAATATCAAGGATGGATGATTTTCTGAAGTACTAGATGTTGCATTGTTGCATAAAGTCTTGACTAGTTTTGCATTTTGACATTTTGAATTATTGGATTCTCTTCCTTGTCTCACTACATGCTTCACAGCTAGAGGTCAAGAGGACTTTCCAATATTTTCTTTGTCTTCTGTCTGGGAGGCGATCACTTGTACTGTGTGAATACATGCCTCAAGACGTGATACGTCGAATATCACTGAAGGCCTAATTCCACTTCACGCATATAAATGATCTAATCTTGTCTATTTATGAAATGCGCACTCAGGTCATCCTGGTTCAATTATACCTTGATGCTTGTGCTATTTTGCAAAATAAAAATATCATGTAAATTTTTCTCAGGTCATTATGGTTCAATTATACCATTATGCTTGTCTAAATTTTCAACATATCCAAAAATCAGTAAATGCTCAATGATGATATCTACAAAGAAAGCAAACAAATGGTTCTATCGGATGACAAATACAGAATGAGGGATGCTCCAACAACAATTAGTTGCATATCATTTTACAATTAGTTACAGATCATTTTACAATTAGTTGCATATCATTTTAACATCATTACATATCATATTACATTCAGTTGCATATTAAAACATACATCTCATTTTCAAGATACATCTCATAGCATATAAATAGCATACATCCTGCATCATACATTACATCATGTATTTAAAAGCATTACATCATCACATAAAATAAATGCATCCATATCAACACATCACATGATAAAAAATGGTGCCGTATATATATATATATATATATATATCTATCTCAAAACTGATCAAAATCTACAAAATGTGTCCACACACTGTGTCCAGTATAATGAATACAATGCTCCAAATATAACAGAGACCAAGTCTCTCAAGTATGACTATCTCCTGACGGAGATGGTCTCGCTCCAGATACACCCACCCCTGGATCTCTAGGAGGGTCCAGTCTCGCTGGCCCCGTCACACCTTAGCTCTCAGATCATGACCCAATGGCTTGAGATTGGCTAGATCTCGACTGAGCAAAACTCTCAACCCGTCGATCCCTAAGTACCACTGCCTCATAATGCCACCTATAGTATTCTGCCTCCTGGGCTCTCAGTGCTACCTCTCTCAGGGTGTCTCTCATAGGACCACCCGCCGCTACTCTCTGCATGCTCGCCACCACCTCCTCCGCTTGTCCTCTCCACTCTATCTCGGTATCTCTCTCAGTCATCAACTGAGAAATCTGCCGCTGATAGGTCAAAATCTGTGCTTGCAGCTGCTGTACAGTAACCTGTAAGGTCCAGATCTGAGCATCCTCCACATGTCCTGGGACCCGAAACCCATAGTGGTACCTGTGTTGGAGGAACCCCTCCCACTCGGCCTGTCCTCGGTACTGGAGGTGGGAGCACATCTGTCTTCCTCCTCTAAGCTGGTTGCATGGCCTCCTCTACACCACCCACTACAGCTAACACCTCCCCCACTCTCCCCTCTCCACTGGCTCCGATAGCCAATCCACCTCTCCCCCTGTCTATCCTCCCCTATCTGACTGCTCTATCCACTCCTCTCACTCCTCCTCCTCCTTCATCCTCCCCATCATCTCCATCATCTCCCCCATCTCCCTCCTCCTCATCAGAGTCAAATGCTGGCCTCATCTCCTCTGGATCCGAGATCCTAGCCACCGCCCGCGCCGCAAATAATCAAGCGAACTCATCTGTCATCCCCACATCTTGGATCTCTGGGGCATAGTCCCAGATCTTCTCGGCCAACCCCACAAACTCCTCCAGTGCCACAGCACTATCAATAGTCGGCCCCCAATCGGCCACTTCCTGTTGCCACCGTGCATAAAGGCACGCTCCCTGTGGAATACCCTGTTGGTGCCTGAACTGTCTCAAAACTTGGGTCACCACAAACTGCTCAATGACGAATGGGGTCCTCCCAATCAGATACCTCGTCATGAATACAAAGGGCATCTCCAGCCCATCCTCTACCCATACCTCGCATCCTGTATATGGTCTCCAGGTGACCGTATCTATGTCATCAAAAACCCTCCTCCAATGCTCTAGTTTGCCCAGCTTACGCTAGACAACTAGACCTCTGTATCCATAGGCATATGCTACACCTACGAGCCTGTCCCTGTCTGCCAGTGGCCTCACTACTGGAATGTGCTCCCAACACCATACCTGTAACAAAGTCATGCCAGTTGACAAACTGCCGTAACCGAGGTATACTACCTCATGTAGACTCCTATATAAATGAGCCAGCATCACTGACCCCCATGCAAACCTCCTGCCCTGTGTAACCATCTCCTCCAAAACCAATCCCCATCCCACCGAGAATCCCTTTGACCTACGATCAGGACAAAGGAATCCCCTAATGAATCTTGCAAGTACAGATGGCAGTGGTGCATAATCCAAATCCAGAAACTCCTGCCAGGGGATCTCATAACTACAAACAGTATCATCCTGGAAAATCTGGCATAGTGCCTCTGTGCCACCCTCCTCCGACTGCTCATATGGTAGTAGTGCACCTACCACAGGAATGGGTAGAATCCAGTAACAGTCCTCAAGTGTGACTATCATCTCTCTAGTGGCAAAATGGAAGGCGTTCGTGTCGCTATGCCACCTCTCTGCCAAAGCTGTCAAAATCCCCCAATTCACAGTGAATCGAGGCATATCCAGAAGAGACGTCAATCCACATCTCTCAATAATGTCCAAATCGGCCTGTGACAACCGCGGTATCAATGTCCACGGTCTGGGGAATCTCTCCCTCGACTGTACCACACCCAATCGCTCCTGTCAAACACAACATATCCAATATCAGTTTCCACATCAAAACACAGATATCAAAATCAAACTTACATCAACAAACATGAAACAATTTGCTCATCTACAATCAAAGTTTAAAATCCTATCATTTCATATCAACTTGTAAAACAACTCAAGTTCTCAAAAACCATATCAAAACTTGTAGTACAACTCAAGTCTCCACAATCACATAAGCTTGTAATACAACTCAAGTTTCCAACCCATATCGTCTTGTAACACAACTCAGGCTTTCACACACATTGAACTTGAAACAGACCACACAAATAAATCATATTCTGATCAATACAACAGCTTGATATCTATACATAACTTGGAAAATCACAAATCAAAACAAGTTATGCAAACACTCATATTGGATAAGTTCATCAAAACACGACAAGCAAACAACACAAATTTTCAAATCGGCAAATTCTGCAAAATTTTTTTGATGCGCTAAAACAGTTATTCAATGCGCTAAAAACCTCCCACGCGCTAGGCTGTCTCTCCGATGCGCTATTCTATCTACCCTATGCGCTAGACTGACTCTGCGCGCTAATCTACCCCTCCTAGGTGCTGCCCGTTTAGCCCTATGTGCTAGGTTAATCCTACGCGCTAAACCCCCTTCCCTATGTGAACCCCTGTGACTTCTATGTGCTAGGTCATTCCTACGCGCTAACCTATTGACACGATGCGCTACCTGACACTTTCTATGTGCTATTCTACATGCACGCGCTAACCTAATAGTTTATGCGCTATCCTATCTTTTTCGGATGCGACCCCTATATTTGAACTCGATGCGCTACTTCACACTTCGTATGCGCTATTGTAGACCCTAGATGCGCTAAACCATAAAACCCAAACTTCGAAATTCAAAAAGCGAGTAAAAATGACAAAATAAAAAATCAAAAGAGGGTCAATAGTGTTAACTTACTGGTGGTCCACACGCTATAGGTCTCCGGTACCTCCGAACGTGCTCGAATCGGTGTCTGTGATAGGGAATAGGCATTTTCTCTCCAGAGCAAATTCTCTTTCTTCAAAGTCAACAAAGCACAAATGAGTCTAAATCAAGCCTTTTTCCCCTTTTATAAGAGGAAAATGAAATTAGGGTTAGCCAAATGGACTTGTAATATGGTCGCGGTCTCCACTATACCATAATATTTGTAACTTATCGGGAGATGAATCAATTTGCACACTTTTTACATGCACGAAATCATACACATCCTCGCAACTCATCAAAAAATTTCAAACAATTTTTTTTTTTCAGAAATATTGATTCATCTCCCGAGGGGGCATCACCATCTAATATCGAATCTGGGGCATCACATCAAATCTGGGGCACGACTGGCAAATTAAAAGAGCGACACAAAAATTGCATTAGATCATAAATCATGATAAAGCATCATTTTCTTTGAAATAACATGTGCACACACGTCACTTCAAAGAGGGGAAAAATGTAGATGTGTAAAAATGACCATTTCTAAATGAATATTTTATGTTCATTTCTCTATTTAATTAAATCCAATTTAATTAAATTATCCACATTCTTCTATTTTATTAAGTAAATTACTCAATTTATTTAAATAAAATTCACTATACCCATTTAATGAATAAATCATTTTATTCAATTAAATTCTCCTTATCCACTTTTAATTAAATTCAAATTTAATTAAATAGTTATCCTAAATTGAATAAATCTAATTTATTTAATTTCCCCAAATTACAACCAAATTGAATTAAATCATTTAAATCAATTAAATCCTATTATCCCTCCATCCACTTGCAAAATCCCAAACCCCTTTCTAATCCCTTCTAGAATCTTCTAATCGCTTCTAATTAATCTAACCCCTCCTCTAAACTTTGTCACATTCCTAAGCAAGAGGAGGTCACTTCTCAAACCCTCAAAGTCTTTGATAACCATTAAAGGTTTTCAACCTTCAACCACCAAAATCCTCAAAGTCTTTGATAACCATTGAAGGCTTTCAACCTTCAACCACTTAATTCCCAAAGTCTCCAATAACCATTAATGGTTAACTCAAACCCTCCTACATGGTTAAAACATTTGTTTTGACTCAACCTCTATCTAACCCATGGGTCTCATCAGGCCTTTAATGCTTTGACCATGATTATCTCTTAATCATTTGCACAAAGGTTTATCCTTGGATTAACTCTTAATCCAGTGGGTAAGCCTAACTTAGACTTGACCCTTAGCCTTTAGATAACCATGAGGTCTTCTCAGGCCTTTAATGCCTCCAACCCCTTTTCTCAACCCAACTCTATGTTGACACTTGTCCCCATTTCATTGGTGCCAATTGTGCACATGGATCCCCAACTTTCAAACTCAACCCTTGATTAAACCATTCAATCTTGACCATCCATTGCCCTATTTATGCTGTAAATAGAGCTCTCCTTCCTCCATTCTAAACAATCATCTTTCAAATTTGAAGCATTACACTTATGCTCAAATTCTTTCAAGCTTTCATATCATCTTTATGCTCCTCATTTAGCCTCTTTTAGATCAGGAATTAGACTAATATGCATGTTTAGAGTAATTTCTTTATCATTTTAGCTCAATTATAGATTAAATATAGTATGCTAGGATAGTATTCATACTAATCTTGTCATCTTATCATTTAGTTTATTGCATTCTATAATCATACATAGCTTATAACACATCTTAATCTAAAATCTATCAAAAGCATCCCTCGTTCTTGCATTTGCCATCCCTAAACCATTTTGCTCAGTGATCTAAGAGCAAAACATTGGTTTGAGGGACATTGTGAGATAGAGAACCATGGGACCCTCCTTGGGAAGCTGAGTAATACGTTATTACTCCATAGCTTGCACCAAGAAGTCCTGTGTGTGTGTGTGTGGACTAGTATTCTAACATATTTTCACATATTAAGTTTTATTCGCCCACTTTTCCCGCATACAGCTGACAATAATTTATATTATAAAATGACTGATGATGACATATTGATTATTGAAGTCTTTATTGATGATATAATTTTTGGAGGTGAAGATAAGTTGTGCATGGAATTCTCTAACAATATGAAGAATGAATTTGAGATGTCTATCATTGGGGAGATGAAATTTTTTTTAGGCTTCCAGATTACTCAAATTGATAAAGGTATTTTCATCTCTCAAACTAAGTATGCTAGAGAGATGTTGAAAAAATTTGGGTTGGAAAATTCTAAACCAGTTGGTAGTTCGATGGTTACAAGTGAGAACTTGACAAAGAAAAATGCATCTACACCGGTAAATCCTACAAGATACAAGTGTATGATTGGAGGTTTTTTATATCTGACTCAGACTAGACCGGATACAATGAATGTTGTTTATATTGTATCTAGATATCAGAGTGATCCTAGAGAAAATCACGAGTGTGGTGAAAAGGATTTTAAAGTATTTGCAGGGAACAACTGAATATGGTTTGTGGTATCCTAAAAGTGACGACTTTACATTATATGCATATACAGATGCAGATTGGGCTAGAGATGTTGATGATCGAAAGAACACATCCAGTGGAGCTTTCTTTTTTGGAAAGAAACTTATTTCATGGATCAGCAAAAAATAGTCATGTACCTCTTTATCTACTACTGAAGCTAAGTATGTTGATACTGCTACTAACTATACACAAGTTCTATGGATGAAGCAAATGTTGAAGGATATAAAGGTGGATTATAATGAACCGGTAGTTATTCGCTATGATAACTTTGTTGTTATTAATATATCAAAGAATCCAGTATTTCATTCTAAGACAAAGCACATATCTATCAAGTATACCTTTTTGAAGGAGAAGTTGGAAGCAAATGAAGCCAGACTAGTTTATGTGAACACTAAAGAGTAGATTGCAGACATCTTCATTAAACCTTTGCCTAAAGAATCATTTGAGTACTTCAGAGACATATTGGGGGTTTCTGCCCCTCTAGTAGAGATCTGAGTGATGTTGATTAACATTAGTCTGGTATGCATTATCAAAGCTATTACTCATTCTAGATTGATGTGGTGGTGATACTACTTAGGGGGAGTAGTCAGTTGTAAGAATCAGAGGATTTATGATTTTTCTTTGGTATTTATGTCAAATCTTTGGCATTGATGTCAAAGGGGGAGAGATATATTCATTAGGGGATTTTCATTTAGAGCTTCTTTGCTATATCATTTTATGGGAGATTGTTGGTTTTCTTCCATAGGGGGAGACTTGTTTGGCATTTCTTGGCACTTGGATGTTTTTCACATCTAGTGTTTTCATCAATGCCAAAGGGGAAGATTGTTGGCAATTTGGAGGAATTGATTATGTGTTGCATTGATGTTTTGTCATTGATGGAAACACTGGCTATTTTGGTTGTTTACCGATAGAGTGGTTGGATTACGATATTGATCCAATATGCTCTAGTATGCTTTGGTTTGTGGAATTGATTTGGATCTGTCATTTATGCTATTTGGATGCATATCATGATCAGTTGGTTCAAGATTTGATGAATCATATACTATCATTTGTTCTAGTAAGCCTTTTGGTCACCAGTAAGGGTTTTACTGGCCAAGCTTACTTGAAGATATTTTGATGCACTTGATAAGTTGTGTTGGTGCGGCTTCTAGATGGGTTTTGGGATTTTGTTGGTTATCTTGTTCATGTTCCTATTGAGCGATGGTGTTGCATTTAGGACCGGACCTAATGCTATCTTATTCTTCTAGGTTATGGACCAGCTTATGTAACGTGTTGATAGGTGATCCCAACGCATTATCAAATGGATTCATTGATTAGAATGTGTTGTTTCAGTCTTAGGCTGACTTGGTTGATCATTGTATTGCGGGTTTATGTTATGAATTTATTGTATTATCTTTTATGTGGCTGACCTAATTGTTTAGGTCCCAGGTTGGTATAAATATGATGTAAGATCTCTTTGTAGATCATGGTTATGTGATGGTTATGTGATTACCTAGGTGAATAATGTTGTAATCATATGTAGGAGTTTTGGTTGATCATAGCTGATTGAATTGGGTTGGTAAGAGAGGTTTAAGACCTCTAGTATTGAGCTTAATCGGAACTGTACTTAGGCATAGGAGATGCTATCTTTGTAGTTCACTCTTCTTTTCAGATTTTAGTCTGTATTTATTTTGCATTCAGTGAGGATCCTTTTGTAATGAGCAGTGCGCTCTAGGCTATTGGCCTTCCTGCATGTGCAGGCCCCTCTATTTGTAATCACATACTTACTGCAAAAGTATTATCTAACTGTGGGTAGGCTTCCCATCATGGTTTTTCCCTTTACCGGGATTTCCATGTACAAATCTTGGTGTCATGTGTTATGGATGGATGGTAACCATTATGTGATTTATTTTTATGCTTAATTTCTATATCAATTATTTTGGTATTTGGTTTATGCATTCTAGTCTTTGGTTTATGTGTTTCAATAATAAGGATTTGAATGTTTAAAGTTTTGTAATCTGTTGACAACTGATTCACCCCCCTCTCAATTGTCCTCTAGTTATCTGAGTTGTCTAACAGGCGGATTAGGATTAGATGAAGGATTGAGATAGGATGAAAGATTAGAATCAGATAGAGAATTTAGATAAGATGGAAGATTAGAACTAGATGGAGAAGTGAAATAAGATGGGAGATTAGAACTAGATGGATAATTTAGATAAGATGGAGGAATATGATTAGGGATTGTGTAATGAATTGATTGATTTGGATTAGGGATTTAAGCATAAGCAAATGAAGGATGAACAAACCCGTCATAATAAGATTGTGACATGACTTGGACATCTATCTCATCAGGCTGATCAATGATACCCTTGTCATCATCGACATAGGGTGAAGTAGAAGAAAATGAGGGATGACCACACTCATCATAATAGAATTGAGGCATGCCTTGGACATGTGTCTCATCAAGTTGATCAACTATACCCTCATCATCATTGACATAGGGTGAAGTGGAAGAAAATGAGGGGTGACCACACTCATCATATTAGAATTATGACATTACTATTAGTTGATGAGTTGGGAAGATGAAAGATGAACATGGATGATAGACCAAAATCTCATAATAGAAAGATTGACAAGCTCAAACTTGGATTGGGACCGACTTTGAGGAAGTTGGAAAGAGGATGAAGTTTGATGTTCGATTCTGGAGGTTTGATGTTTGGATTGATGACCTAGAAAGAAGGCGATTATGATGCAAATTAGGAGATGAGATATGATGATGGATGATAGTGATGATGCAAGAACCAAGATGATGATAACTAAGGTGACGACTACCAACTGATATGATAAAATTGACCATGCAAGTCGAGACCCTAGTGGATGATAATAACGATGTAAGCTAGAAGTGATGACAATGATGTAACTATGTAAGCAATGAGGATACGGAAAAATGCAAATGCAAACTAAGATGGACGACAATGACACTCAAGTGAATGCAAACTGGATTGTGGGAACAAGGTAAGCCCACTAGATTATGAAGAAAACTCACGGGGACAAATTTTGGCAACATAACGAGACTAAACTCACAAATCAGGACAAGATAAAGTAAGCTCTCTATAATAGGCCACAAACTCATCAAAACAAGGCATGAACCTATTAGAACAAGGTGCAAAACTGCTAGAACAAGACTGGAAAGCTTCAAATTGACTGAAAAATGCTTTAACAACATACCAACACTAAAAAGAAAACCCTCTAGAACAAGGTAACATATACTATAAAAAGAAAACCCACTTTTTCAGGGTGCAAACCCGCTAGAATAGGGAGCAAACCTGCTAGAATGTGAAAAGACCTAAAATGACAGGTGAGACTATTAGCAAACCCATGAGTTTTCAAAGCAAACCCACAAGAGTTCAAATGATAGTGACTACGCTAAGTATGGCAATCTAGCTCAAGACAAAGGCATTCCCGCTATACTAGGAAGTGAACTCGCTACAAGACAATAACAACTAGGATTGTGTAAAATGTGATGTGTTTGATGACTTAGACTGATTTTGGCAAAATATTGTTATGACACAAACATAGCAAACATGCAAATATGATAAAATTGTGAACTCATGTACTTCCTAGGATAGTCAAATGAAAATACTTGTTGAATCCCCTAGCCCAAAATACCACATCCAACCAGATAGATAGAAGCTTGGTAGCACTGGCTCCACCTTCGACACACACTTCTCGGGCATGCCAAGCTTTGAATTTTTAAAGATCCTAAGATCTTGAGAAATTTTCTATCTTAAATTGGGGGGTACATGAGGGGTGTCTTTGGCATGCACATATCACAATGCCTAAGCCAACAAGTAGAAGGATTGGGGCCACTATAATAATGGTTCGTAGTAATTTTCTGATGAGTCCAGTCCAACAACAAGTTCTCAAAGAAATCCACTTAAGACTTTAATTGAGTTTATGAATGCAGAGAAGGCCACCACATATGACGAATTCAGTCAACACTTTAGTTGTTTGACCAAGTTTTTAATATAGCAGCTCAAAAACACCACTCAAGGTCCTGCTGGGAGAGATGTTATTCCCAATGTGCAGCCCCTATTTTGAAACACTCCCTTGAGGTGATGAGGCCCCCAAGAGGTGACTCGCTAATAATTAGAAAAATGAGTGTCGCTAACACTTTTCTCTTGCACCTAGGATCACGAGAGCCAAGGGAGAGGATAGTGTGTGTTAGCAGTAGGACCACTCTACATGCGCACAAGTGTACCAATCATGAAAGACATGGGGTTCATTTCTTTTAATCAAATTAAAGTGTACCTAATTAACATAAGACAAAAATGCAATAATTGAAAAACAACAAAAGGAAATAAAATTGTTTTAGCAAAACCCCTCTTTAGTGGTCCTACAAGTAATTGTTAATGTTTTAAAAGCATGGGGTCTTCAATTACATGATTAGCTACATAAATGTTAGCAAAAATATCATTCAAAAATACACAAGTTAGCAAATTAGTCTGAAAATAGCATTCTAGAAAATCATATAAATGATAATGAGCGAACCTGCTACAACACAGTGCAAACCTGTTGTAGACACCTAAAATTAATATTTAATTAATTTAACCCTATCAACATAATTAATTAATTTAATTGTGTTATCCTTATTCCTCTCAAAATCAATTAAATCTAATTTAATAAATCCTGTCACTATTGTCCAATAATTAATTTATCAAATAAATTAATTATTCCCCTATTCCTCTAAAGTCCCCTCCAATAATCATTTCCTCTAAACCCACTTAGTTAATTAATTCTAATTAATTAACATAGTCATGTGATTCCTACAAATCACTTTTCCTAATCCCACTCAACCTAATTAATCCTTCTAGAATCTCTCATAATCATGATTATCATTATCCCTCAATTTTTAATTCCCACTCATGTCACATCAACATTGAGTCTCTCAAAGAAATTCAAATTTCTTTGAATCCCTCAATGCATCCTTATTTTGGAATTTTTAATTCCTCAAGTTTGAAAATCAAATTTCTCCCCCCTTTTTCCAAAGGAATTTTATATTCCTATTTATTTTCCCAAGGCACCCTTGATCCATGCCTTCTATCTCAAATCAATCTCAACCCTTCATAATCAAATCAATCTTCGCCCTCCATTGGCCTTCTCTAATCTATAAATTGGAGCCTATTATCTTCACAAATCATCCACTTCTCATGCATTGTCATGCTGCCTATTTCTTCTCCCATCCTCTTCTAATCCTCTCTCAAATCTATCAAATTCATAATCCATCACTTAAATCCAATCCTATCAAATCCATCAATCTATCTTGTTGAGCACAAAGGAGATCAATCCACATCCAAATCAATCAAAGGAGCACATCAAGTGGAGCATCATCAAAGGGCGTCTTCACTTCATCAAGCTCAATCTGAAGGAGAAGGTAAAATAGGAAGGTAAAATGATCTCTTGATGTTTTAGCATTTTCATGTTTATTTCATTGTGTTTTTGATCATTTGACCTCCAAAATCCATTTTCCCCTCTTCACCCACTATTTCAAAATTAAAACATGGAAACCCATTATTTCAAGTAGCAAACCCGCTATTTCAGGATGCAAACCTACTATTTCATGTTGCAAACCGAGTGTGTGCACCAAGATGGTGTGCAAAAAACTTGAAAAAACACAAAACACGCACGAGCTATTTCAAATTTAAAAAACCCATATGCATTTAGGCTTGTCATGCCAAGCCTAAATAAGGCTAAACTACATATGGGGTTTTAGTTTCTAAACCACGTACGTGGTTTAGAAACTTAAACCACGTACATGGTTTAGAAACTAAAACCCTATATGCAGTTTAGAAACTAAAACCGCGTATGCATTTGTCTATTAATAATTTTGTTTTCATTGTGGCTGACTAAGTCATTTTTACCCATAGCTACAAGAGAAGAGAGGGGTTTGGAAAATGCAAAAATGCACACTAGCTCCACAAATTCACACACACCTGTCATGAAAAGAGGTAGGAAAAGTAATTTTTTTAATTTATTTTCTGCATTTGATGAATTTTATTTGCAATTTGAATTTAAATTCATTATTTTTAATTATTTTTTTATTTTTTGTGATTAATGCATATCAAATTCTGAAAATACTTCCCCCGAGAAAGACACGCCTCCTGAAAACTTAGGGAAAAACCCACAGGAGAACCCACAACCAAACCCTCAAGATACACCTCCATCTCCTCTAATAGACTGTTCACAAGCTACACGAGGATTTAATAAACCAGTTAGCACAAAACACTATCAAAATAATTAGACTAGTGAATAGACTGAAAGCATCTAAGCATGAGCATCATGCATCTCTTGCCACAACTCTAGAATTATTGGCTAGTATTGCCAATGAAGTTTCCAATAAAATTACAAAATGGGGAAGCTATAGGGATCGATGTCGTGCTTTTTATGTTGATGGGTTGTCATATAATGAAGTGAAAAAGAAAAACGTAAGTAAAGCACAAATATGTTCTCTTTTTGTTAATCCTAAAATGAGTGAGACCTTACCTCTTAATTCAAAGAGGTTTCCTATACACTGGTGTAGCCATTTGCTGCTAAAAAATACTTTTCGGGATAGATGGTGGATGGTCTTTGACTGACCACCTTGTAATAATTTTGAGGTTCCATTATATTTTTGAGGAAACTATATTGTGAGTTTATCCTCAATGAGCGGTCAAACTATTTTGATATGAGAGAGTTTTAGGGTAGAGGTGGAGGCTCTGCCCAAGATAGACATGGATCATGTTGGGTACTAGACCCCTAAAGTTGAATCCCCCTAGCACCAAAACCTGTGGTGCATGTGATGATCCTAGTAACCCTGAAAGAGTCGATGGAGCTATAGACTCTTCAGGCGACCACAACATTGATCGATGTCATCATTCAGCATGGGACATAATTATCACACCCTCTTGGCTCAGACAATGATCCAGTAGGTGAGGAACCAAGCCTTGGTCAGCCCATTCAGCATGTGTGTCCTAGTTGTTCAGGTATATGCTCTAGTATGGATGTTGATGCCAGTGAAGATGGTTCCACATCCCATCTATGTACGATTTGCAGGAGTAGATGTCACACTAACACTATAGAGGATGTGGTGTTGACTGTTGATTTGATGGATATGGTGTTTGGTGGTCAGACATAGACACAGGTGTGTTGATTTGAATTGATAACATTTTATTTATCAATCACTTAAAATTTATAATCATAAATGAATTTTCATTTACAAATCGATTTAAATTTATACAAACAACATGCATTTCAGGATATAGTAATGTGTGTTAATACACCATCTGATATTCCTCCTGTAGTTGTTGCAACTGGAGCTTCGACGCTTGAGGTATAAATTTTGTAACATGTTAAAATAGAATAGTACCTTGAATTCAAAAAAATAAATAAGATATACTAACTCTCTTTAATGCATATTTATATTTTGTTTTATAGGCATTGTCAGAGGATCAAATGGCCCACATTGATAATGTCATACTCTCGATGATCGATTTTGGCCTACAAAGCTATGTGGTATCATATTTTGCACACCTCATTTTATGTATTCTTTTTATTGAATATGCAAGTCATTTAATTTTAGATTTGTTAAATTATGTTTAATATTATCTACTAATATCTCTTGTGTTAATTTTGTTTGTTTTAGGGTACCTCACGCATGTCTAGGACACCTCCTCGATGAAAGAAATCCTTGAGGATGCCTAAATGTCAAAAGGTAATTGAACACATTTTTAAGTGACACAGTTGTTTGAAAAGGTTGAAATTGTCTTAATTGGAACTTGTAGATTGATTAGTGTTTTTTGTTTATTTTATATACAACGGCAATTGGGATTTGTAGAATTGTTGAATGCACTTGATACGCTAGAGGATCGAGAGAGGCAAGAGGTATGTATCTCTACTTTATTTTCTTGATTTCATGATTACATGCACGTGTACATGTGAAATTTAGATAAATTATAATCTTATCATTTTTCATATAGGAAATAGCCATAGCTACATCATCAATGGTGAGCCCTCATAAGTCTACTAGAGAAGCATCTCAAGCTCTGGTGCACTTTTGTTCTATATATTGTAGATTTTTAGTGTTTTTTTATCTATATATATTATTGCCTTGTATTGATTGTTTTTAACCTACAATACTTATCATTGTATTAATTGTATTTAATCTTATCATTTTTCATATAGGAAATAGCCATAGTTGCTCCATCAATGGTGAGCCCTTTGAAGTCTACTGGAGAAGAATCTTAGGCTCTGGTAAACTTTTGTTCTAACTTCTATATATTGTAGGATTTTAGTTTTTTTTATTTATATATGTTAGTACCTTGTATTAATTGTATTTAACCTACAATAGGCCCCTTCGCTTGGATCCTTTGAAGTTCCATTTTAAGAAGATTCCTAAGTTTGACAAGGAAAAGAGAAAAAATGCAGTACATCCCAGATCAGCAAATGAGTTAATCTACAATTCAATTGAAAATAAATTATACTTAAATGCATAGTTATGTTGATAATTGTGAACTATTTTCTACAAAAGGATTCTAACTTGGCTTTTGAAGTGTGGTTGTGTAGCCATCTACAAAGCCACACACTGCATCAAAGAGGATCAATTTTGATGATCCACCATAGCTATAGGATCATATAGTGTTAGCTATGGTCATTGAATGACCAATACATCTAGATATATTCTACATTTTTATTATATATCGATCTAGACATGGCATATGCCACATTTTTGTAAAACTTGTATTGACTTGGCATATATGCAATTTTTGTATACATACACAATCATTGTGCATTTTGATATATATAAATGTTGATATTCGATCCAATAAATGTGTATTGTGTTCATTATTGTGCATTTTGTTGATATTGATATTGATATTTGATACATACACAATTTGTTCATTGTGTTCATTATTGTGCATTTTGATATATATAAATGTTGATTTATAATTGATGTAATTATTTTTTTCTCAAACAAAGATATACAATTCATTATGTGAGAAATATATCAAGCTATATAAATGTTGATTTATAATTGATATAATTAATTTTTGGTCAAACAAAGATATACAATTCATTATGTGAGAAATATATCAAGAGCGCTCAATTAAATAAGTCTTAAAGATAACAAACAAGCTTACTTAATTGTAATAAAAGAGCCTCCAACACACAAATCATTAAATTTTGTCTCTACCTAAAATAGTAGTTGCAAGCTAGGTATTGTCAAAACTAGTGGCTTGCTAATCAATTACTTCAGCTACACAAATGTCTTTTGTTGAATTCCACTCCATATACTTAGCTAATATTTGATCTTAGACTTAGACAACTATTTGATGTATTTGGTGACTACCCTTTTATAAAGTTAAATGAATATTTGCCTATGTAATCAACAATATGAATATAAACAACAAAAATCTATGATATAAAGCATTGCAATTGTAGAATATGATTTGATAGGCTTTCTAAAATATTGAATTAACCCTACAATACTCCTTGCCTCAATCAAAATGAAATTCAATGGTAATGATCACTAGATGTTTTTTATTCATATCCTTTATATTTGTCAATGTGAGTGGTGCGAGAGCACCCTCATGCTCTCAATGGTCAAATTTGGGTTTTTGTCTTATTTTACATTGTTTCATCTAAATAAGGTGATTTGGGACCAATAATGATTATTTGGAGTCATTTGTGAAAGTTTGGAGTCATTTGGATAAAATATGTAAAAGTTGCTCAATTGTTGTCAAAGTTGTCAAACATTGGGGTTGGACGATGGAAAACACTTGTGTGGTCATAAATAGTCATTTTCAACATGATTCAAGGGTTGAAAAACTTTGTATTGCAATTTCTTTAAAATCTGTGCGAAAACCGTCAGTTGCATGCAATGCAAGGTTGCAAGATAGGCTAGATTTGATTGTGTTTGTCATGGGTATAAACTAACAACATGAGCATGTCCAGGTGGGTAGGTTTATGGTAGGCATGCTCCTATTGTGCCTCCCAACTCGTCAAAACGTTGAGAGCCATACCCTACCGGCGCAATCCCTCAAGTGCCCTGAGTATAAAATATTGTCAAACTTTGATGGATTGTTTCTTGCAATCCAGGATTCATATGATTGATCTATTTGAACCTATAGGGTCATGTGAGGCTAATCTATAATGACCTATCTCATTTTTTGAAGAATCAAAGCCATTTTAAAATGGTAACATTTTTTCAATTGGTGCAAAAATTGTCAAATGCATGCAATGCAAGGTTGCAAGATAGGCTAGATTTGATTATGTTCATCATGGGCACAAACCAGCATCATGAGCACATCTAGGTGGGAATTTTTATAGTAGGCATTCTCCTCTTGTGCCTCCCAGCTCACCAGAACGTTGAGAGACATACCCTATCGGTAAGATCCCTCAAGTGCCTTGAGTCCAAAAAATTGTCAAACTTTAATGGATTGTTTCTTGCAATCTAGGACACATAAAATTGATCTATTTGAACCTATAGGGTCATGTAAGGCTTGCATACAATGAAATATCTCATTTTTTGAAGACTCGGAGCCATTTTCAAATGGTAGCATTTTTTCACTTGGTGCAAAAACTGTTAGATGCATGCAATGCAAGGTTGCAAGATGCGTTAGATTTGATTTCGTTCATTGTGGACACAAACCAATAGCACAAGTCCATCCGGGTGGGAAATTTTATGGTAGGAATGAAACTATTATGTCTCCCAACTCATCAAAACATAAAGAGCCATACCCTACCAACGCGATCCCTCAAGTGCCCTGAGTCCAAAAAAATGTCAAACTTTGACGAATTGTTTCTCACAATCTAGGCTGCATACGATTGATTTGTTTGAACCTATAGGGTCATGTGAGGCTCGTCTACAATAAAATATCTCAATTTTTGAATAATTGAAGCCGTTGTCAAATGGTAGTGTTTTTTCAGTTGGTGCAAAAACCGTCAGATGCATGCAATGCAAGGTTGCAAGATAGGCTAGATTTGATTATGTTCATCATGGGCACAAACCAGCATCATAAGTGCATCTAGGTGGGAAGGTTTACAATATCCATGCTCCTTTTGTGCCTCCCAAATCATTGAAACATTGAGAACCATACCCTACCGACGCAATCCCTCAAGTACCCTGAGTCCAAAAAACTGTCAAACTTTGATGAACTATTTCTCACAATGCAAGATGCATACGATTGATATTTTTGAACCTATAGGGTCATGTGAGGCTTGTCTACAATGACCTATCTCTATTTTTGAAGACTCAGAGCCATTTTCAAATGGTAGCATTTTTTCAATTGGTGCAAAAATCGTCAGATGCATGCAATGCAAGGTTGAAAGATAGGCTAGATTTGATTATGTTCATTGTGGGCTCAAAATAGGAGCACGAGTGCATCCAAGTGGGTAGTTTTATAGTAGGCATGCCCTTTTTGTACCTCCCAACTCAACAAAATGTTGAGAGCCATACCCTACTAGTGTAATCCCTCAAGTGCCCTAATTCCAAAAAATTGGCAAACTTTGACGGACTATTTCTCGCAATCCAGAATGCATATGATTGATATGTTTGAACCTATAGGGTCATGTGAGGCTCATATACAATGACCTATCTTAGTTTTTGAAGACTTGGAGCCATTTTCAAATGGTAGCATTTTTCACTTGGTCCAAATATCGTCACATGCATGCAATGCAAGGTTGCAAGATAGGCTAGATTTGATTTTGTTCATCGTGGGCACAAATTATCTTCACAAGAGCATATGGGTGGGAATTTTTATGGTAGGAATGCTCCTATTGTGCCTCCCAATTAGCCAGAATGTTGATAGCCATACCCTATCAGCACGATCTCTCAAGTGCCCTGAGTCCAAAAAATTGTCAAACTTTGTCAGACTGTTTCTCACAATCCAGGATGCATATGATTGATCTGTTTGAACCTATAGGGTCATGTGAGGCTCATATACAATGACCTATCTCAAATTTTGAAGAATCAAAGCCATTTTTACATGGTAGTATTTTTTCACTAGGTGCAAAAGTTGTCAGTTGCATGCAATGCAAGGTTGCAAGATAGGCATAGATAGTCATGTACGGTAGGCATACTCATGTATAGTAGGAACACTCATTGATGCAGGAGCATCCTTGATTCTTGGCAATCTTGCATCAACCAAAAATATTTATTTTTTGTTTGTTTTCCAATTTTGAAGTTTCAGCATTTCATTCTGCATTTTCTTGCATTGGCTCACCAGATCTTGTGGAGTTGGATTTTGCTTGAGGACATGATCATATTCCTTATTCCTAAACCATAGAGAGCTTGGATAATTTTTTAGTAAGTTATTGATTCTAGATTTCAAGACAATTTTTAGGCACTGAAACCGTTTGGACCTATTTGCATTGGTGAATCTACTAGATCCCTTCCATAGTTTGTGAAGCCCTATGTGTGGATTTCGATATTCCTTGCCCTATGGTTGATCTTCCCTTCTGATCCACACTTCATCCTTTGGATTTTTTAGAGGAATGTCTTTGGTGGAGGCCGACCTATTGGTTTTACATGTTTGATCTTGTTCTTCAGCATTTCATTCCTTTTGGGTCGATTGGATCCCCTTGGATCATATAAATCATTGTAATTAAGCATTAGAAGTCAAAAAGAAAGACAGAAGAAAATCAGATAGAATATAGTAGATATATCTTAGGTTTGGAGGTCCGGGAGTGACCTGTTCTATAATTAAGCATGTTATAGAATGATAATTAATAACAAAAATAATGTTTGATGTAACAAAATGAGCCAAAAATAATTCCTGGAATAAAATTAACCCCATATGCAAGCTTAGATAACATGGACTACTCTTGAACTAGGTAAAGATAGAGAGTGGAAGTGGGAGTGAGAATGGATGCAAGGGTGGAACTAGGGTTTCTAACAAAGCTACAGAGGATTTGGAAGATAGCAACGATGATGGAGCATTTGTGTCTAGTTTTTGTTTGTCCCCCTCCTTCTCTTCCTACAATATGTTGGGTGGTTGTGAGAGTGGATTTGTGAGTTGGTGAAAAGGTGGAGACTGACCCATTGGAGATATCCTTGGTGCTTTGGTAGTCAGTTTTAGGGGATTAATAAGCTTTGTCCCTCTATACAATGGTTGTGGCAGTTGGGCTTTGATATGTCCTGGCTGCTATCTATTGTGGATCCTCTATAGAGGGATCATTTTCTTGCAAAACCATGATTCTCTTTGTATCTCATGCCCTTTTTCCTCCTATTTTTCAGTGTGTCGATGCTTCTTCCTAGTTGGGATTGTTAGATACTTAATCAGTCCCAAAGACACTAAGAGGGGGGGGTTTGAATAAATGTCTAACCGTTGGATAGAAGATTTAAATGTGTTTGCAACTTTATAACCTAAATTAATATATTGGTAAAACAAGTAATAATGTAGTAAAGAGAAATAAGAGAGACAACATCAATGCACACCATAACACAAGATATTTTTGCGAGGAAACCCGCTAGGGGAAAAACCTCAGTGGGATTTGTGACCCACAATATTTACTCATTGACCAATATGAATAAATATTACTGATACAATAGGGGCCTGCATATGCAGGAAGGCCAACAGCCTAGAGCTCACTACTCAACAACAAAACTGGAGTCCCACTGACTACAAAATTGGATGATTAAATCCAATGACAATGTACTACTCAAAATAGCATCTGTAATGCTAGATTCAGTACCGGTTTAAGCTCTGTCAAATACCTCTTCCATAAACCTTGCTTCACTCTGCTTCTACTTTTATTCGCTCATAAAATACTTACATCAAAATGCATATATAGATATTTGCTCTCATATTCATTACCTAATTACATAATCATCTCCTACAAAATGACCTACAAGATCTGATACATATATGAGTCTTTACAATACATCATGTCGACTACAAATAATTAATTACATTACAATATAATTCACATAAATAAAACTTTATCATATGTTAGCCTAGGTGTCGGTATGATTTGTTGCCGGTGTAAACTGGATGCTGGTGTGAATGAAATTTGTGTAGTTTCTGGTGCCGGTATGCAAAGTTTGTTGCCGGTATAATCAATAGATTCATGTAGAACCATGTTACTAGTTGGTTTCCATCAATGACAACATCAACCATTCTCATCTGAGTGTGTAATGCCAACAATCTTCCCCTTTGCCATTGATGGCAACACTCATGAGAAAAACCAAAAACCAAAAGTGCTCCCCTTGAGCAAATGATCTCCTTTAGTATACCTTTTCTCTATCACTCCCCTTTTGACATCAATGACAAAGGTTGTCAAAAAGAATCAAAAATTCAAAAATTCTACCTAGAAGCCTGTAACCGGTTATGTACAATCTGAAAGATATCTGCTACAATTAGATTAAGTCCTTGCAAAAATTTAGAACTATCAAAAATGATATCCTCAGTTTGTCGGATCATGCCAGTTAGATGATGCATTTGTTCCTCCAATGATCTTCCTCTTGGGATATTAGCCTTAGATAGTCCATTCTGGTGTGTCAACAGATTGTCCAATCTAGGACCGAGTTTTTTCTTTAACTCTCGAGCTTTTAACTTTAATCGAGCTTTCTCCTTTTCAATATTTTCTATTTTCTCCTCATATACTGCCATTTCTTGATCTAAAACTGAAGTGAGTTCAGAAGAACCAATCAGGTTGTCTGCTATATCATCAATTTCCTTCTGTGTCTATTTAATCTGATCATCAATATCAGCAGTCAAATGTTGTGGCTTGCAAACATCTCTATACAGTTCCTTAAAGTCCAAAATTGTTGAATTTAGTGTCGGTATAAAGGAATCTAACTTTCTTGTACAGTCCTCAATAGATTTATTAATGAAATCTGCCTTCTCCTTATTTACCCTTTCTCTAATTGTCTCCTCATTAATCTTATCAATCGACTGAATATTAGATGAAATGAATTTAGATAATGTGTCTAACTTACCAATACAGCCTACAACATCATCTACCTTACATGTTGGTACTATATGTTGTAAAATAGGTAAGGTGTCATCAATAGCCTTAAATGCTAAGGCATTGCATTTAGTGAACTTCTTGATAGAATCTAATAAAACATCTATCACATTGGTAGGTCTGTAATCCATGTTGGGAGTGCTAGGTAGAGTGAGATGTTTTGCAGTAGGTTTCTTATCATCTTTAGATGTCTATACATTAACCACTTCTACTAACTTACTACCATCATTTACCTCTTCTTTATTTACTATTACTTCCTTATGATCACTCTGTGTTTCAATTTTGTTTTCAACTTTACCATCATCCTTTCTCTTTTCCTTGCCAGCTATTGATTCAGCTATACTATGTTCTTGTCCCTTACCTATTTCAGTTTGTGCTTCTACCAATTTCTCAATGTTCTGCTGAGAGTCAATAGTGTTGAAAGATGACTCAGAGATCTCAATGTTTGTAGCTTCATTTTTCTTTTCTTCAACATTCTCAGAAGATTTATCTATAATTACATTGATATCCTGAGTGTCAACATTCATGGTAAACAAAATGTTTGACTCTGAATCAATATTCTCAGTGTTCACTTCCTCTGTTTTCTCTTCCTCATGTTCAACCTGTGCCTCAATTTTTTCTTTAACCTGTTCCTTTTCTTGTCCCTCAACTCATTTCTCTTCTTATTTCTCTGCCACTATCGGTGGTGTGTCTTCAACTAGTGGGGGTAGGTTATCCTTGATAGTCAATTCAAGAATATCACCAACTTTGTTCTTACCCTTATCATTTTTTGGATATAATTTAGTGAAAGATTTGTCTATTTTCTTTTTATCCTTCTCTTCCTTCTTCTCCTTTTCCACAAAGAATATATCCCATTTTTTAGCCATTTCATCAGTAATTTCTTTGGCTTTGCCTGCCATTAAGTTAACATGCCAGTGACCACTAGCAAAAACTAACCGGTTGGCTTTTGTAATCAATTCATCAATCTCCTACTGGGAATTGATAGGGTGAACCACCAACAATGCTTCAACTTTTAATTTCTTTTCAAGTTCCATTATAGACATTCTTGTTTCCTCAAGTCTCAGATAAACATCATTAGGCAAATAATCAACAACCTCAATTAAAAAATTTCTTGTAAATATCAAGATTTAGAATGATACTTTCCTCAATTGTTCCCTTATCAGAATATTTGTAAGTATGATAACATTTGCTGATATTGCTAAGGTTTCTATCCTGGGTAATTTCATTTATAAGTTCTCTTGAGGATAGAATATCTATTACCTTAGGTATCAGTTTCTTTTGTGTAAGTTTCTTTCTTTGAATGCTAGGCTCTCTCATAGCTTGTTGTTTCTTCCTGAGTGCTCTTGTCCTTTTTGGAGAAGGAGTAGGTGTCGGTGAAGATTTCCTTTTCTTTCTTTCAACTCTTTTAAATTTTGCTACTTTATCACTTTCTGTCTCAGAAGAAGTAATAACTGGGGAAACATGAGCTACTGATTGCTGTCTAGTTTTACTTTCCTTCATTCTCTCAGCAATACCACTCATATGTTCAAATCCTATCAATCCTTTCTTAACATCTGCTACAAAATTTGAAGTATCTTTCATTAATTTTTATCTTTTCTTCCTCTTCTTCTACATAGATACATCACTCTCAATTGTTTCAGCTATGCCAAATATCTTCTCAGTTGATTCCCTTCATGCATCAAGAAGTATCCTTACATAAGACTCGAGAATGTTCAAATCTACTTCACAGCCCATCTTTATTATCCAAATGGTTTGAGGAGTAACAACCTCCATCCATGTCTCATCTCTCTTCATTACAAAACATATATGTTTGTCATATTTGTCCACAATGCTTTGAGGAATCCTTTCCCTTGCCTTCATCTTAGTTTGAAAGTTCTTGAAATAATCTTTTACCAGCTTATCACCATGAGCACCTATGCCGGTAATTGCTTCCATAATTTGTCTTCCAACAAGGATGTCATAAGCAAAGTCCTTGTGACCCATACCGAGAATCTCCTTTGTGAAATAAAGCATTAGGCATATAAGTAAGTTACCAAATCTAAAGATTCCTTTCTTATCACCCTTGATCTTCCCCACATTGTGTAGAAGTTCATCCTTTAGCCATTCACAAATATCAATCTTTGCACTGTTCTTCACCATTTCATATGCACTATGTATACAGAGACTAGAAACATAATTTAACCTATTTGTATGAGCAACTCTGTAACCAATCACCATACTCACATATTTCACATTCTCACCATTGATATCACTAACCCTAAGGGATCTACTATTAGATGTAGCATCGGTTAGGTTCATAACCCCCTTGTTTGGGATCTTCATCTTCTGGTTAGGCCTAGTACTGATAGAGGGTAAACCAGTGACCACCTTGATTGCCTCCTTAGTAATTTTGAAAATAGAATTTAACCACATACATTTTCCATGAACCCTGCTAAGTACAAGACAAACTATCTCAACCAAAAATTCAGGAATGTTCAAGATATCAACAAATCCTAAATCCTCAACAATCTTATACTCTGGCTTGATTAAACCTTGTTTATTAGCTATAACATTTGGGTATATGTTTTTCAAATCATCAGACCTAAATTATCTATGTTGCAATGAGTATATATCCTCATATCTTCAGCAAAAGCAACTCCCTTCAAAATTTTAGAAAAGGAACCAATAGAATCATCCTATTTTTCTATCTTGGGAATGATCTTAAAAATGGGTCTAGGATGCTTAACATTCTCTACCATAGTAGAGTTTGCAATGAATTGGGGAAGAGAAGATGAAGTAGCCATGATACTAAAATAAATACCTTTTCTACAAGTGAAATCCTCTGAAATGCCCTAAAAATGTCTTAGCTTCTTTGCCTCTTGAATGCCTTTGCTCTCTTCATGCTCTTTGTAAATTTGAATTCTTTGTGATTCAAAATGAGAGATTTCTGCACTTTATAACCAAAACATTTGCCAACAACTACTTTAAATGCTTCTGGTTAAGTGAAAACTTAACATGTCTATCGGTAAAGAAGAAATATAACTTCTTACCATCAACCGAGGGTAAAATGCATGATTTTCAATTTGCTTCCTTACCCCTAAGGATTATTCCTCAGTTAGATGAAGTACCTCCTGCTAATGCAGGACTACCCTATTCTATCGGTGCAAAGACAAATTCATCTCCTCTCTGATCTCTCTTTCTAATCCATTGTTTTGAAAATTCTCACGATTTTAATCACCTTGTCTTTGCCTTTGTTATTGGATCCTTTATTGTTCAATGGTGAATTCTTGCTTCTACAAAAATTTTGCAATATGCCCAATTTTGTTACATGCATAACAAGTTACATTGTTTCTTTGAATACCCTTTCCATAACTTTGACCGGTTGGAGTTCTGCATTGATTAGATAAATGTCCAAATCTACCACAAACATAGAATTTCACATTCATTCTATAATTTCCTGAGTTATGACCATTTTTATTGCATGTGAAACATTGACCAGTGGGTGAGTTTGTATTCTCATTATTCCTAAATCTGCACTAATTTTCTCTATGACCAAATTTGTTGCAATTAAAACATTTCCCATTAAATTTATAAGCATTAGGTTGCCTTACCAGTTTGCTGTAATCATGATTGTTTGTAGTCCCGAATCTTTCTCCATGTTCAAATCCAAGTCCAATTATTTCTCCATCAGGTCTCTGACTTTTGAGTATATCATCTCATTCTTCATTTTACTATTCTCTTGTCTCAATTTCTCTGCAATATCTCTGAGAGTTTCTTTTTCTTCATCATCTTGATTTTGCAATTTCACATGTAATTCTTTTCTCTTATTCTTTGCTATAACCAGGTTATCTTAAAGTGCTTTGATAAATTCTTGAGTAGTTCTGAGTTCATCTTCCAATTTGACATTCTTCAATTTTTCTGCATCAAAATCTTCAAGAGATCCTTCCAATTGTTGTCTCAAACTTTCCATCGGTACCAGTTTCAAAATCTTCCTCAAGTTGTTAGGCTTCTGTAAATAGAGGACTAGGCTTTGATACCAATTGTTAGATACTTGATCAGTCCCAAAGACATTGAGAGGGGGGGTGAATCAGTGTCTAATCGGTGGATAGAATATTTAAACTTGTTTGAAACTTTATAACCTAAATTAATATACCAGTAAACAATTAATAATGCAGTAAAGAGAAATAAGAGAGACAATATCAATGCACAACATAACAGAAGATATTTTAGTGAGGAAACTCGGCAGGGGAAAAACCTCGGTGGGATTTATGACCCAGAATGTTTACTCATTAGCCAATATGAATAAATATTAATGATACGATAGGAGCCTACACATGTAGGAAGGCCAACAACCTAGAGCTCACTGCTCAACAACAAAACTGGAGTCCCACTGACTACAAAATTGGATGATTAAATCCAATGACATTGTACTTCTCAAAATAGCATCTGCAATGCTAGATTCAGTACTGGTTTAAGCTCTGTCAAATACCTCTGGCATAAACCTTGCTTCCGTTTGCTTCTAATTTTCTTCGCTCATAAAATACTTACATCAAAATGCATATATAGATATTCGCTCTCATATTCATTACCTAATTACATAATCATCTCCTACAAAATGACCTACAAGATCTCATACATATATGAGTCTTTACAATACATCATGTCGGCTACAAATAATTAATTACATTACAATATAATTCTCATAAACAAAACTTTATCATATGTTGGCCTGGGAGCTGGTATGATTCATTGCCAATGTGAATGAACTTTGTGTAGCTGTCGGTGTCGGTATGCAAAGTCTGTTGATGGTATAATCAATAGAATCCTATAGAAGCTTGTTACAAGTTGGTTGCCATTAATGACAACATCAACCATTCTCATCTGAGTGTGTAATGCTAATAGGGGTTGGTGTCATTTATGGTGGGGAAGGAGATGAGGTAGGTGTGTGGGCTTCAATGTATGTTTTTGATTTTGGGGTTTGGATCTTAAGGGGTTTGTGCTCCTGCTTTGTGGGCCTACCTGGGTTCAACTATTCATTGCTTCTATTATGGGTCGGTAGGGTTGTTTGGGACTCGGGAGGTTATTTTATTTATTGGCTTGATGGCTTCTTGGTCATTGGATAGGTTCAAATATTGTAGGGGACCTCTGTTTGGGAGGTTTTCTTGTCTTTGTTTCTTCTCCTTTTTGGGTTTCCCCTTGATGTGTGTGGCCATGCCTTTATTCCTATTTTTTTCAAGGGATTCCCAAGTGTTCTTTAGGCTGCCATCTTTCAATCTTTCTTGGTCGGTCCTATTGAGGTGAACCATTCTTCTCTCCAAGGGAAGAGTTGTGGGCTGAGTATATTGGGATGGCTTCTAGTTGGGGTTTTGGATGCTTTGCTTTTTGAGGCTGGTGGTGTTGTTGTTTCTCTTTCCTTGTTGCTGGGTTTTTCTCCCACCTCTATACTTCAGAGGAGCTTGTCAGTTGGAAATCTATTTGGATTGGGCCTCTTCTTTTGTGCAAGGTTTTGGGAGCCTTTTTAAAACCCAACTATCCTTCACAGCTTTGTGGTTCCATCTTTTGGCTGTTGGACCTTGGTTCGTGATTAGAAGCTCTTCTCTCTCTACTGATAGACTCCTTCTGCCCCTATTGAGGTGGATAGGTGCTTTATTGTTAGAGGTATGACTTCTAGATGCTTTGAGGTTGTTGTCTTCTTCCTAGTGGTTTTGGGAGCCACTATAAAACCCAAATCAAAGGCTAGGAAAGCCTTTCAAAAACCCCTTGCTTATGTCTAGATGGATGTTGATAGTTTTGAAGGGCCCAACTTAGATTGTGATAGTTTTTGGTTAAGGGTAGGGCTAGTCTTTTGTTGCCTAATTTTTTTATATATGGGTAAGGGGGCCCAAAAATTCCCTGATGCTTGGATGAGGGAGTCTACTGAATTCATCTAAAGGTTTAGGCTATGTTGCTAGAAGGTTTTGTAATGTCTTCCTCTTAGTTTGGCTGACTTATTTCTGCTTGTGGTTGTGCTAGCTTTTAGCTGGCACTAGCCAGATCTGCTGTAATGGTCTGTTGATTTTAATTTACCTATCTTTTTGGTAGAAGTTTAATTATAAGATCCTAATCCTAGTAAAATATGAGGATTCTGGGTCCCTTTAAAACCCTATTGTAAGGGGTTTTAGGTTCCCCCAAAAACCTATTTTTCTCTTAATAAAAAATAATCACCTAGTTCCACTAGGTCAGATACATGGTCGAAATCAACTAATACTTCCATCTGGTTCTACTGCAATGCTTTAGTAATTTGATAGGTATCAATGGGAACCAATGGTCTACAAGACCATTTCTCAACCCACTCTTGTGATTCACATTCTTCCCACAAAAAATACATACGTGAAGAGAAAAAACATACAATCTATCTAGTATAAATTACTAGTGAACTTGCATTTGAACTTCTAAATGAGTGCATCTCACTCAATCTTGCAACTATACAACAATCTTGATAGTTTTCAATGTCAGATTCACTGATCAACCAAAAATATCTATGAACCATTGACATACCTACATTATCTGGTCCCATTGTAGAGTTACACCATCGCACAATTGTTGTTGCATCTGTCAACTCAGCACCACCTTCATACTTCAATTCTTCTCTAGCTAAGGCTCTTTTAATGCTTGCTCCTGCACCATCATGCTCTCCCTTTCCATGCCCATCCTTAGTGAAATTCCAAAAATGTTGTACATCGCTTGTCACATACATCCTAGTTAACCAATAGAACATCCTTGCATTCTTGAATTGTGAGGTGCAATTATATGACCATATAATGTGTTGTTTGTATCATATGTCCCTTTCCCTTAAATTATCATATGTAATTTCAAAGAATCCTTGCACAAACTCTGATGAATGAGTATGATTGTCACTTATGTAGAAGTGATACTCTTTTACAACCTTTTTGTCCTCCTCTATGCTAGCGTTTGCATGCATGAATGCTATGTGTACAAAAATAGAAACTTGTATAGAATGGTAATACATAGATTGCACTTCATTTTGAGGTTGTAGTGTATAATTTTCAGAAAAATCAACAATAGAGACAATGGTACCAATAGGAAATGTGTTCTTACATAGCTTGAATTGCTCATCTAACCACCGAGCTTTGTGTATGCATTATATACTCATAAACTAGTTTCTCTTGAAACGTTCTCATAAATTCAACTACACATATATCATTTTTCACTAACACACATCTCTTCAATTTTTTTCCATCTTTAACCCCATATGTGACAGTCTTGTACTTTTGAAAAGAAACTAGTTTCTTACCAATTTCATGTGTGCTATCCAAATGTAGACATCCTTGCAAATGTTGCAAACCAACACATGTAGCACAAGAACCTCTCAAACACATCATCTTATAATAAATGCAATCATCATCTCTTTTACATAGCACAATTGAAATAAATTTTCTTGGTGACTTAGGAGGTGCTTGTATATTGCATTCCTACAAAACATCATTAGTGTGCAAAGTACAACTTATATGATGATAAATATCATAGTGCATGGAAAATTCAATATGCATCCTACAACAACACGTGGTGCATACATGATTAATCTTAACATAAAAAGGTTTTGCCATTTCAAAAATCTTTGACTAATTCTTATTTGAGGAAACTTTTGAAGGAATATTTCATAAAATTTTGTTTGAGTCATATCCAAATAGTGTTTGGCATGTGGCTCACAATTTCTAGATCCAATTCGCCTTCTAACAACATTTCTTTGGTTAGGCAAAACCCTTGTGTTGTCATCCCAAAAATTTCAATTAATGTTCTTAGTGCATCAACAACAACCTTGTCTTTGTGTGGTGTCTACCCGAGAACGCCCAAAGAGAATTAGTGTTAGGATCCTCTATTTTCTCCCACCTCTCTAATGCCTTACGTAATGTTGTTCTACTTATGTTTAATGACTTACTTTTTTTTCTTATCAAATGATCTTTTTTAATTTTCTTGCTCATTATGGTTGATGTAATAACACGTTCAATAACATTATAATCTTCAGTACGTGATTTTGAACCAATAGCTTGATATGCATCAAATAGATTTCTCACAATAGTTCTTTCACTATTACTTTCAGATGATCTTAGGCCTAGAAATTTCATTGTCTCTCTAGAATTCAAATTTTTAATCATTTCAATGATTAATTGGCATCTTGCAATTTTATTTAAGTTTTCAAAATAGTTTTTCCATATTCTTTTAACCATTCTTCTACAAGTTCATTAGTTTATTTTATCAGGAATTGGCTTCAAAATATTCTCATCGATGTCAATTAGATACTTTGGTTTCCTAAGAATAATTCTAGAAAGTGTTAACATTGGTGCATTATGTTCAATACGTACATTCATCGTATCGAATAGAGCTGGTGTATGTTCATCATTTAATTGATTATTGATTGTGGTCTCTTCTTCAATTGCATTAGGTTCATTCAGTAAATCAAATGTTGTTGGGGTATCTTCATCATTTGTTTGATTATTATTTGTGATTTCTTCTTCAATTGCATTAGGTTCATTTGGTACATCAAATTGAGATGTTGTGGATGGCGTATCTTCCTGTCCCATTGTTCTTAGTTCACATAATTTCTTCATATGATGCCTTTGTCTTTCCTTTTCAGCCTCTTGTTGTTCCCCTATTCCTCATTTTTTATTTCTAATCATTAATAGTGGTTGTCCTAAATAGAATCATTTTGCATATATATGTAAAGAAAAACTTAAACAATCAAATAACCATAAAATGAGTATTATAATTATTTTTAAAAATCAAAACTATTAAACAATTACAATAACATCGACCAAACTAATTAGAACAACAATTCAATCATTTGAAATCATGCAAAACAAAATTTTCACTTACTTGCACATATTAAACTATAATAGAATCGTAGTATCAATTATAGTGGGGCCTTCAACAACTTCAAAAAATCCTTTTTAGGTCATTGAGGTTGTTGGGAAACTAAAAATATGTGCCTAAAACATACATGGGTTATGTTTAGTTAACCCGTGCACATTATTAGTCCCTAAAAATGCCGAGCAGACCAACGTTCATATTCCCCATACCCCATACATGTTTTTACATATTAAAATCTTGTACGCATTATAATTTTAAAACACGTACACGTTACTTATAGTAAATAAAAGGTTAAGGAAAGGGGGGAGAGAAAGAGAAAGGAAAAGGGAAATAGAGTTGAGGAGAGAGAGAGAGAGAGAGAGAGGAGGATGGAAAAGGGAAGGAGGGACAGGGACAGGGAGAGTGGGGGGATGGCAAGAGAGGGAGGGAGGGAGGAAAAGATATACACAAAGATAGACACAGAGACAAAGATGGAGACAAAGACATAGAAAGAGATAGAGACAGAGATAGAGACAGAGAAAGAGATAGAGACAAAGACAAAGACATAGACAAAGACAGAGATAGAGACAAAGATGGAGACAGAGACAGAGACAAAGATAGAGACAAAGACAGATAGGGGGATGGGAAAGGAAGGGAGATAGAGGGGGAGGGAAAGAGAAAGAATGGGGAGGGAGGGAGGGAGAGAGATAGTGAGGGGAGAGGGAGGGGAGCAGATAGGAGAGGGAGATGATGGGAAAGGGAGGGAGAGGGAGGGGAGAGGATAGGAGAGGGAGAGGATGGGAAAGGGAGGGAGAGAGGTAGTGAGAGGTAGAGAGAGAGAGAGAGAGAGGATGGGAAAGGAAGGGAGATAGACAAGGGAGGGAGAGAGAAAGAGTGGGGAGGGAGAGAAGAAGAGAGAGAGGGGGGATGGGGTATGGAGGAAGGGAGAGAGGGGGAGCATGCTGGTTTATTATTTTTGTAAGCACTATTGGTCCTACTTTATATATTGTAATAATGGTTCATCTTTCCACCTTAGGACACCATGTGACCCCTTAGGATATCATACAACCCCTTAGGATATCATATGGTCTTACTTGGGGTTATATGGTGTGCTAAGGGGTCATATGGTGTCGTTAGGGGTCATGTGGGGTCATAAGGGATTGTATGGGGTCCTAGGGGTCATATATTGTAATACTGGTTCACATTTCCCCTTAGAACACCATATGACCTCTTTTGGATACCATATGACTCCTTAGGAGACCATAAAATGCCTTAGGATATTGTATGGTTCTAAGGGGTCATGTGGTATGCTAAGGGGTCTTATGGTGTCATTAGGTGTTGTGGGGTCCTGAGAGAGAGAGAGAGAGAGAGAGAGAGAGAGAGAGAGAGAGAGAGAGAGAGAGAGAGAGAGAGAGAGAGAGAGAGAGAGAGAGAGAGAATGGGGAGGGAGAGAGATAGTGAGAGTGAGAGAGAGAGGGAGACGGAGATGGAGAGGATGGGAGAGGGAGAGGATGGGAAAGGGAGGGAGGGAGATGGGGAGAGAGAGAGAGAGGGGGGAGGGAGATAAGAAGATAGAGAGAGAGGGATTTGGTATGGAGGAAGGGAAAGAGGGGGAGCATACTGGTTTAATATTTTCATTCTTGAACCTCATGCTCATTGGGATGATCTAATCTTATCTTTGTAATCAGTATTATCACTCCTTTTTATATTGTAATAGTGGTTCATCTTGTCACCTTAGGACACCATATGACCCCTAATGACACCATATGACCCTTTAGGATATCATATGGTCCTACTTGGGGTCATATGGTGTGCTAAGGGCTCAAGTGATTTGAACTTATTTTTTAAGTAGTATTGGAACTACTTTTAATATTGTAATAATTGTTCACATTACCCCCTTAGGACACCATATGACCTCTTAGGACACCATATGACTCCTTAAGACACCATACAATGTCTGAGGATATTGTATGGTCCTAAGGGTTCGTGCGGTGTGCTAAGGTATCTTATGGTGTCGTTAGGGGTCATTTGGGATCCTAGTGGTGCCATACATGTATTACAAAACCATATGATTGATTAGGACACCATATGACCCCTTAGGACTATTGGCATTTGCATGACGATTGCATTAATAATATGTTATGTTGCCATTTATGTCAATTAACTGGTAATGATATTGTTGATATTGTTCTTATTGTTGATATTGTCTTGTAACTAGTAGAAAGAGCTTTGTGAAGGATAATGTAAACCGGTATGTAATTTTGTGAGTTAAACCGATAACCGGTGTAAAAGGTTAAACCCTGTCTATGTAATGTAACTGGTAAACCCTACCAGTTGTTTTTTTGTTAAACCCTAACCAATTAAGGTTGTTGAATTGGTTATGTTAGTTTATGATCTGATGTTGAGCGGCAATGATGGTGACATGTAAGGTCATTGTATGAAGACAAGTTCAAATGTTTTGGTGTGTTTGTTTGTCTAGGGAATGAGAAAAGTGTATTGCATCTAATGCAAAGTGTGTGATGAGTTATTGAGCTCGATGAAGCAGTAATCAAGGGGTGATTGAGGTTCTCTTGATTGATGTGTAGAGATTTCTTGTAATCCAATGGTCATACTTGTACCAACTTATTTGTAATCTCGATGAGAGAATTAGGTATTTGTTGTGTTACCGAACTAATTGATTTGTATTTAAGGTTGATGAAGTTGTTTTGTTTAGTGTTGGCAAGAGTTGGTAGAAATCAGTTGAGTGTGTGCTTGCCGAACCAGATAATGAGTCTATAATTTGAGTAAAGGTAGATAGGTGCATGAAATGGATTTGATCAAGAAAGTGTAGTGCTATTCAAATAGATCAATAAAACTCCTGTTGTTTTCTAACAATTATAGAAAAATTGAAATCTCCTAACCAGGTAAGCTCTAATAAGGTGATCCATTAGATTGGATTTTCAAATCATCTACTGAGGTTACTCCTTATAGTGTATTTGATTCTAACAAGGCATTTGTAGTTAATCCCTTAAACGTGTGATTCTTAACTAGACCAATTCTTAACAGGATTTTTGTAAAATCTTTAACAGGCTTGGCTCCTAATAGGGAGAACTTCAGAAGAGTTCAGATTTTATCTTGTGAGTCCCATCTCACTGTGGTTTTTACCTACTTGGGTTTCCATGTCAAAAATAATTGTTTCATGTGGTGAATGTTTTTGTGGTTATGATCTTATGGTTGATTTGATTAACTACTTAACTATTTTTGATAATGCATGATAACCGGAAGAATTGAGAAATAAAGTATGTTGACATATGATAAAGCATTTGGATGTTTACAGGTTAAATGTTGTTTACTGTTAAGTTGTTGTAACAGTCAACCGGTATTCTTATGAGTATTGATCTTGGTAGTGGTATTTTATTGATAAATTTACTTTGTGTGATTGAGATTGAGTTTGGAAAAGTTTGTATCAGTTTTTCTATTTATTGATTCACCCCCCCCCCCCCTCTTAGTAATCTATCGGATACTTATTCTTTCATCATACCATCAATTGGTATCAGAGCATCTCAGGTCCTCTAAGGTCTAAGCCTAACAACTTGAGGAAAAGATTTGCTAGATCATGATGAAGAAGGAAGGTCTGAAGTTCAAAAAAGAGAACTATAGGATATGGAGCGATAGAATGAAGATTTACATCAAGAGTCTGGGAAGCCAGTATTGGGATCATGTAGATAATAAGTATATTACACCTACTGGGACTCTGGTTGATGATCAAAAAAAAGAACAACAAGAAAATCATCAAGCATTGGAGGATATTATCAGTTCCCTGTCTAATGCTGAATATGTAGATGTTCATGGTCTTGAAACTGCATATGAGGTATGTGAAAAACTTGAAGAGATTTATAGCAGTGATGAACATGTTAAGATTGCTAAAGAGGAGAGTCTAAGAGGAAATTTTGATGACATGAGGATGACTGAAGGTGATAATATTCAGAAATATGGTCAAAGGATAAAAGAGATAGTCAGTAAAATTAAGAGTACAAGAGGGAAAGTGGAAGATGCCATAGTGATCAGTAAGGTATTGAGGACCTTGCTACCAGCCTATGATATTCGAGTTGCAACTATTCTAGAGCTGAAGTCCATTAACAAAACTAAGGTAACTCTTGACTCCATCATTGGAAAGCTTACTACTTTTGAATTAAACGGATATGATGGTAGTATACAAAAATATGAGTCTGCATTTAGAGCTTTGTTTCTAACCCATTTGTGAGAAAAATTAGAGATACTAGTCATGGTTGTGAATCTAAATCCAGTAGAGATGTTGATGATGAAGACAATTTAGTGGATCTTGAAGGATTGTTGGAAAAATGGTTTCCTAGAGGCACTGGTAAATATTGAGGTAAATTACCTTTAAAATGTTTTGCATGCAACAAGATTGGTCATATAGAGGCTAGCTGTCCTAATGGTGAAAATGAACACAAGAGAGATAAATTCAAGAAGTATAGGGGTAAAGGCAATAGAGATTGTCTTATTGCAATTGATAGTGGTATCACTGATGAAGAATTTGATGGTGATGCTAGTGAAGATATTGTGTTTGTAGCTATTAAGGAAGAGATATCATACCAGAAGGCATTAGTATCCAGGATGGATAAATTTGATGATTAGATCATTGATAGTGGTTGTTTACATCATATGATCGGTGATCGGAGAAAATTTCTTTCCTTGAAGGAATTTGATGGCAGTGTTGCTAGATTTGGCAATGAATCACCCTACATGATTAAAGGTAAGGGAGTTATTTCTCTTAATGAGAAGAGTAGTGCAGATGATGTCTACTAGGTTGAAGGTCTAAAGAACAATTTTTTGAGTGTGACACAACTCAATGACAAAGGATAATCACTGGAGTTTAAAAATGGTATGTGCAAAATCTTTGACAACAAAGGTGAATTGATTCCAATCAGGAAACAAACTAAAGGTAACTTATTTCACCTTAATTCTAAAGTTAGATACTATTTTATTGAAAAATAGATGATAGTTGGCTTTGGCATAGGAGATTTTGTCATATAAAATTTGATAACATTGTTAAAGTGAGTAAGTCAAAGACACTGAGAGGTTTGCCTTAGTTAGACAAACCAGTTAATGCTCTTTGCAAAGAATGTCAGTTACGAAAGATGACTTCTTCAACTTTTAAACTCAAATCCTTTTTAGCGGAGCACTTGCTATATTTGGTTCATACAGATCTTTGTGGACCAATAAGAACAAAAAGCATTCAAGGTGACATATATTTTATGATCCTCACTAATGATTGCTCAAGGATGATGTGGGTCACATTCTTGAAATATAAGACTAAAGCTTTTGGTAAGTTCAATGCATTTAGGGCCCTAGCTGAGAAAGAGAGTGGTAAGAAGATAAAATGTCTGAGGACAGATCAAGGTGGTGATTTTACTTATGAGGAATTCACTAGGTATTATGAAAAGAATGGTATCAAAAAAAAACTTTCAGCACCAAGGACACCACAACATAATGGTATTGCAGAGAGAAACAATCGGTCAGTTGTTGAAGCTACTAGGACAATGTTTATACAAGGAGGTGTAGAGAAAACCTTTTGGAGAGAAGTTGTCTATACAATGAACTATGTTCTAGTAAAGAGAGCTAAGGAAAAGACTCCTTATGAATATTGGTATGGAAGATCACCTGATGTTAGCTATTTTAAGATATTTGGAAGAAAATGTTTTATTAAGAGAGGTGATTACATTAGCAAATTTGAGGCTAAGAGTGATGAAGATATATTTCTCGGATATTCCACCAAGAGTAAGGCCTACAAATGTTTTAATAACCACACATAGAGAATTGTTGAGAGTATTGATGTTTGAGTGGATGAATTTCCTGAAGTCTCAGAAGGAACCATTTTAAAGAAAAAGGATGAAGATCCTTTCATTTTGTTTTTGGAACCAAAAACTGTGAAAACTAAAACTGACAAAGCAAATTTTGATGCACTTGTTCAACTAGAATAGATAAATTCAGAAGAAGATGATGATAATGAAGAAGTTGAACCTGGAGATAATGATCATGTTATTCCAATTATAGATAGGAATTTGGAAACCATCAAAGCAATAGACAAATTAGACTAGTTCAATCACGAAAACTCAATTGCAATGACAAATCCTAATTACATTCAATTCAAATGCAAACCATCGCAAATGTGAATGTCTCCTCAAGAATTCTCCATTTTCCTTATTTCTCCTTCAAATTGCTTTGTTTTGTGGATCTCACCTACAAGTGCATAAGCATAATATGAAAGCAAAATTGACAAGACATCATAAGGATACTAGAAGCATGATTGATTGATCGATCGAGGGGGTCGATTCAAAAATGTAATTAATTGGGTTCTTTGGTTGAAGAAATTCATCCAATTTATAGACAAATTGGAGAGATGACAAGATTAGCATGAAGAGATTTGAAAGGAAATTTCAAATCAAGAATGACAAATATGACAAATTATGACAAGATTGACACTTTCTATGCAAGATTGATTGATTGACAAATTATGACAAAATTATGACAAGGTTGCTATGCAAAATTGATTGATTGACAAATTATGACAAATTATGACAAATTGCTATGTCATTCCCATGAAATTAGGGGAAATATTAGAAAAATAGGAGAAAATAGAAAATTAGATGAATTGGAAATTAGGAAATTAGAAAATTGATGAAAATTAGGTAAATTAATTAATAATTTTTCATTCATTAATTAATTCACAAAAAGAGGGGGGATTAATTAGCCAATTAAATAAATATTTAATTGTGACAAGAAGAATTAGGATAAATAAATAAATTATTTAACCTAGAGGGAAAATAATAAACAAGATTAAATGAATAAATTATAAAACCCTAGAAGATGAATTAGAAATGCAAGGATGACAATTAGGTCTTGACAAAAGATAATTGATGCAGGGTCGATTTGATCATGATTCTAACTGACAAAGGACCAATGTTGATAAATGATTGAGATTGGTTGACAAATTGACCAAGATTGACAAAGAGATCAAATTGATAGGCACCAATTGACGAGGAACAATGACTAATTGATCGAAATTGACATGATTGACAAGGACAAGGATCAATGACAAATCAATCGCAAGATGAAAAGATTCACAAGAGGACAAAACCCTAATTCTATCATTGATTAGGATTGACAATGTCCAAAATATGACAAATGAGCACGCACATTGATGCGACAGGATAAGATCGACCAAAATCATGACTGAAGATTGTTATTGACAAGACCAAATTCGAAAGCGAGACAAATGAAGAATGTAGAAGAAGGACTCGATGCTCACAAATGATAAAGACCAAGTGTGCAACATAGAAGAAATGTTAATGCGACGCAAAAACCCTAAAATAAGGCAATGCACAAATGTTAAAGTATGACTTCGCAAGCGTTGACCTTTTTTAGATGTCTACATTTTGCCCCTCTTTGAGACAATGCAATTCTAAGCGTTATTTCAAAGAACAATAATGAAAATGCTCCAGACAATAACAATGACATATGCATGCCCCCTCAAGGAATTGGCAAGAAACATCCAGAAAAGAGGCCAATTGATCGATAAGAATGACAGAAGATGATAGGTTCGAACAGACTACCAAGACTGACGGAAGAAATGTTAGTAAGCAGAAATTAGATAGAGGACAATTAGAGATGAAGGAAAACTTGCTTTCACAAATGCACAGAAGTAGGTGAGAACCTTTATTTAATGTAGCAAAGTGGATGCAAAGCATCATGGCATTGAAGGCCAAAGCTGAAACGCAACCTCTATTGCAAAAGATAGACACATCGTACACAAGGAATGAGTGAATCATCCTAGGGTGCATACATCAAGGGTCGAGGTATGTGCGGTGTTCATAGAGCGAACGTACTTATCACAGACACCTAATGATATAGTTGCCCCAGTTTGTGACAAACATTCCACAAACAGCAAACACAACAAAAAAAGGAAAGGGACCATGAACCATCCCAGTCACTCTAAATCACTCAGTGACATCCTCGAGCAACATAGGAACATGATCGAAGCCAAAGATAAATCAGTAAAAAGATAAGACTCACAAATTCGACCAAGTCAAACAAACATTCTGATCATCATTGTCAAAAGTGGAACACAAGAATGATCATGCTATCTGGTTCCAGGGAATGTGGTACCCCATCTAAGACAGGACACAGTCTGGTTTCGAGTATACCACACCCTGTATAAGACCCATGATAATAGTGATAAGGACAAATGATATTGATGTTGATTGATTGATATGACAATTTTGATCAAGTTGAATGTCTGGTTTGATTGAAAAGTTCATTTGTTAATGTGTGATTTAATTAAAGCACAATGTTTGATTGATTACCATTGGATGTATGCTCAGCGATCTGTCTGCGCATGAAGGGGACCATTTATTGACAAAATGCAAAATGCCAAAGGAATTGCTTTTGGATTTTGATGTTTTGAAAAAAAAATTGTTTTTTTTTTTTTTTTTTGAGTTTTTACAATTTTTTTGTTCGTTTTTTTTAGGACTTTATTTGACTTTTTAGGGATTTTTTTCAGGACATTATGTGATTTTTTAGAGATTTTTTCAGGACATTATATGATTTTTAGGGATTTTTTTTCAAGACATTATATGATTTTTAGGGATTTTTTCAGGACATTTTATGATTTTTTTGGATTATTTCAGGACATTTTTTGAATGTTTTTTAGGATTATTTCAGGACATTATTTGATTTTTTTGATCATTTCAGGACATTATTTGACTTTTTTGATTATTTCAGGATATTTTTCAATTTTTATGATTTTGCCCCCAGTGTCTAGCAAGGCAAGGAATATGACAGGTGAATAAATAGGCTTTCTGAAATGTTGGTGGATAGAGGGAAGACAAAGGCCTTTTATCATGGAGACAATACAGATGCAATTTTCAAGGGCTATTGCATGATGGGACAAGAGATTGGATATGACAATGTAAAGTAGGAACATGGCATGAGGGACATGTCAAGAGGTTTTTGAAACTATGTGTAAATTTTGCGTCCTTATGTTAGATCAAGATCAAGGAATGAAAAAGAGGGTATGGATAGTAATAAGATATGGATAGGATAAGCAAGACTAAGAATGAATAAGGGACATGGACTGAAGGTCGGGGTAGGCTAAGGAATAGTGCCAGAAAGTTGCAATAAGCTAGGGAATATGGATGAAAGGTTGTAATAAGCAAGTGGATAAATACCAAAAGCTATGATAGACTAAAAGATACAAACAAGATGCATGATGCTCATGAAGATCCTTAGCCTTGTCAAGATCAAAGGTGGAAAGGGAAATTAGACATGAGGGACAATAGGATATGAAGGGTAATGACAGGGGTTCGATAGGATAATGGAGGAGGAAACCTGCCCCCAAGTGTGGTGTGCAAGAAGTTCATAGATTACACATGATGCCTGTTTGCCAGGTTTTCATCATGGTACTTGCCCAAGGTGCCTGTTTGCCAGGTTTTCACCAGTGGACAGATTATTTTTGCTTTACTTTTTTCTTTTTTTGTCTTTTTTTTTTTTTTTCAATTTTTCAGATTTTTTTGTTTTTGAGCTTTTTCAATAGAAGTTGGACACATGATAGGGGATGGAAGAAGGACTCAAGCATCTTTTTTTTTGGATAGTAGCCATGAAAAAAGAATGGACCATGACCTTTAAAAGTATACTCAAAGATGTTGGTAGGATAAGGACATGGAAAAAGAGATGAAATTAAGGCAAGGATTTATGTAAAGGATTGGATCAAAGGGATCGAAGGATGAAAAATATGCATTGGATAATGGATAGGGTATTGGAAGAATTGGGCTTCAGTGGATGGAAATGTAGGCAAGATCAACATTGGCACACACCTTGAGGGGTGGTGGATTGATGGAGGAAAAATGGATCTCAGATTGTGAGATTTGGATGGAGGAATAGCTTGGGATTTTGGGACATAAGGGCCCAAAATGGATGAAGAAGGTGATGGAGGAACAAATTTGAGAGGGTTGGATGGAGGAATATCAATTTTGGATGCCAAGTTGGATTTTTCTTTAGGCTTTTGTGCTTCAAGGAGCCGCTTAGGGATCCACATGGTTTCTGATTTTTCATGATTTTGTGGTTCCTTGGAGTGAATTGTCGACACAAGGGATTTAGGAACCCATATAGATTTTAACTTTTTTTTTTGACCAATGGGCCTTTGTGGCCTTTTGGATATTTCTTTTTCTTTATAGATCATATTGTTCTTTTTTTTGACATGTCGATTATATTGGACATGTTGATCCTTGAATACATGTGGATTGCTAGATTTATGACTTTTATACTTGGCATCCAAATTGCTTGGAGGGGGAAAGGAATGCATGGATGGATATGAATGAAATGGACTTCTTTTGGTTTGATGAAATTTACTCAAGGATGTGTTCCTTTGCTGACCTTGCATAGAGGATGAAGGGATATAAGGACCTAAGATGGATGGAAAGTATGATGGGGAAGGGATATGTTTGGATTTTGATGGAGGGATACCAATGTCTTTAGAGTGAGTTGTGTAGACATGACCCTTAAGATCTTCTTTGATATGGAGGATTTCTTTCTCATGAATTTCTACCCCTTTGCCTTTATGAATATTTTGACATGTAGGATAATCTTTTCTTTGGGAAGAAGACGTGAGTCTATTATGAGGTGGATATGATATGAGAGAAATAATGAGATCTTGAAGTGGATCAGATTGCACCAAAGTGGAAGAACCCATTATGCATGTCGAGGGTTCATGAACATCTTGCACTGACACGTTAGAATCATGAAGGGGATTAGGATCATGAGGGGGACTAGGATTGTGTAGTGGACATGGTTCAATGACAGACTCTTCAAGAGATGGAATGGGAAAAATAATGGGATCATCAAAAGAAATGTGATCTTGGAGTGTATATGGAGCATTAAGACAAGGAGATGGAGGAACAAAAGGATCTTGTGGAGGATTTAAAGGAATAATTTGATCTTGACAAGGAGGAAGATCATTGGCTTCCTCTTTAAAGTTGCTTTTCTCTGGACTTTTAAAGGGATCATCATAAAGGATGGAAAAGATATCTTGATCTTTCTTAGGAAGTGGAATGCCAATGGGATTTGAAAGGACATTTTTTTCATGAAATGGAATGGGATCGTTTGAGATTCGATGGATTGGGATATCTTTATCTTTCTTGGGGAATGGAGTGTAACTAGGACTTTGGATAGGATGGACAAGAATAGGGGAATCGTTGTGAGTGTCTAGGGAAATGGGATCCTAGTCAACAATTGGATGGGATGATAAGGTTTCAGGATCTTGATCTTGATTTTCTTTAGGACTCATTTCTTCATGCTCTAAATTATCCTCTTGACATGGGGTTGGACTTTGGATATGCATGGAGGATTCTGACAAGGAATCAATGATTTGGCATGAAGGAAATGCACTTTGAACATTTGTGATCGATTCTGGCAAGGAATCAATGCTTGAACATGAGGAAGAGGGACTTCGAATGGGGTCCTCTAAAACAAGTAATGGCAATAAAGTGCATGGTGGCATTGGGTCTTGTATTTCTAAAACATGACAAGGATGTGCATCATGAATTGGATTATCTTGGCAATCAAATATGGATAGCCTTTGGATAATTTCATCCTTGGGTGTATTTTTTGGTGAGGACAATATGGAAGGTTCTTGTGAAACTTCTAAAGGTGTAAGGATAGATGCCACTAGAGAGTCAATTTGTTTGTGGGGGGATGAGGCATTGCTAGACATAAGTGTATTATCTTGATCTTCCTCAAAGAACTCACTTGGTAGTTTCCTTAAGATCCTTGCAATAAAGCCACCTTTCTTTTGAGGTTTTGACATGGTTGTATCTAGAATTTGAACTTGTTTGGAAAGGAGTTGGTTCTGGTCTGATGTCATATTTTGATTTCGAACTAGATGTTGATCAAATTGGTTTGACATGTTCAAAATTTGGCTTGGTGCATGTTGCAAGTTTTGTTTATGAATTTGTGATTGTCGTTGTTGACATTGATATGTTGATTGAACTTGTTGATATTCCACCATTGGTTGAACTATTTGTGGACATTGTATAGTTGGTTGGACATATTGTTGAAATTGGACCATTGGTTGTGTTGGTTGTATATGTTGGACCATTGGTTGTGATGGTTGAAAATCTGATTAATAGTAAACACCTTCTTGTTCTTGTTGTGAAGGAACATAATGTTGTTGTCTCTTTTCCTGAAATTGTTTCATCATCTCTATTTGTGAGAGGAGAGCTGGTATGTCTGATTGTTCGATAAGAGATCTTACATCAATTGGCTCAATCTTTGGATTTTGACTTGGAAATTTTTGAAACATTTTGGACATTTGTGATCTATTCTTCTCAGCGTTTTTCACTCTTTGTTCTAATATCTCCTTTTCTTGAGCTAGTTTCTCCTCTAGTTTTTGTATTTGGAGACTTGTTTCATCAAAAAAAGTTTGATCAATGTTGCTTTGTTTTTGGGTTGGATAGAATTGTGATTGCATTGTCGGTTGATATGTCAAACTTTGTTACATCATTGGTGCTTGGAACTTCATTTCAATAGACATGTCACTATGCAATGTTTTTGGAATTTTTTATTTTAAAAGGATGATGTATGATATGCAACTAAATGCAACCTAAATAAATGAAAATGCAATCTATGGCAAGAATGCAACCTATGTTTTTGTTATTTTTTCAAGATTTGGACAAACTTTTTGAAATGCAAACCTAAAGACTCAACCTTACGAAGTTGAAATGAAGCCAAGACCTTAAAGGACAAAGGACCAAATGACAATAGGACAAATTGACAATGTCTCACCTATATGCTTGGATACTAAGCTAGGTTTGACAAAAATGATATTAATGAAAGAACAAATTTTAGACAAGGTCAAGACTCCTTAACAACAATGTAGGGTATCATCCAAAGTTTTGATTTTTCAAGTTTGACAAACCAAATTTTTGAGACTAAATGCAAGAAGGAAATGATTATGAAAATGACTTAGGATATGACATGAAAATGATCTAAGGATACAATATGACAATACAATGATAAGGATAATGCACGAATGTCACCTAAATGGAAATCTAGCTTGGATATGACAATGAAATGCAAACTTAGGGAAAATGATTTTGAACCTAAGTGCAAAATGAGGATTCTTTCAATGAAAAGGACTAAAATGAAAGGAGATGACAATATGCTTTAGGACCTAAATGGGACTATGCAAAACATAGCCTAAAGTGACATGAATTTTGAAACAAAGACATTTAATGTGTTGACGACCATGTTCAAATGTTGGATGAATACTTGGACAAATTTGGACCTTTGTTCGGATTGTGTTTTGAGTTGAATGTTGTTGATTTTGAAAATCCAAGTTGATTATGAGCACTTTTTGAAAGTTTTTTTTTTTTTTTTAATTTAACCTTTGACAATCACGGAAGACAAAATGTTTGGACTTAGACCCAAGACAATCATGCTCATTCACAACAAATCTTATGGCTGGCAAGGGAAATATCTATTGAATCCTCTAGCCATAAAATACAACACTCAACTGGATAGCTAGATGCTTCATAGCACTGGCTCCCCCTTACAGTGCACTCACTTCTCGGGCATACCAAGCTTCGAGTTCAAGGGGCATCACTTCCCAAGAACTTGCTATCTCTAACTAAGGAGTACATGAGAGGTGTCTCTGGCATGCGCATATCACAATGCCTAAGCCAATAGATAGAAGGATTTTGGCCTCTAAAAACAAGAGATTCTAGTAAGGGCATCCGTTCGGGTGGGTATTGATCCGGTGAATAAATCGTCGCAATACCATTCCAACACCCGTTGTCTACAACTTTTGTTGCATCCACAATTATTTAGAGTGGTTCAGAAGAGCTTGGCTTTAGCTCATCACCACTTAGGGTCGTTCCCTCTAACCAATGCCTATGCAAAGTGCCAGGCAAATTGGGAGGCAGGCCCAATTCTAAGGTTAAAACATGCAATCAAACTAAAAGTAAACAAAGCATGCATGGTGTTCATTAACCTTTAAGAAACTAAATGTGCAACTACTTTAAAAATCACATGCAAGATGTTTTAATAAAAGTCTTTGACCGCGTCTTGCATAAGATTTGTTAGTAGTTTCATTTTTTAGTCTTCGTCACACGTAACACCAAGGTGCTGCATAGAGAATCAGTACCAAAGAAAAGCTAGAATATAAGAATAGAATGAAAACCAATTTTTTTTTTTTTTTTTACACAGGCACAGAATGCCTCAACACAAGCGCAAAACCCATCAAGATGTGCCTGTGTACGTTACATAGGCACAAAATACCTTGACACAGGCGCAGAACCCTTCTACACAGGCACAAAAGTGCCCAGAAAGCTCCGAGTTGCTCTGTTTCTTGAGTTTTTCACCTGCAAACAGCTCAAAAGCACTCAAAACATGGTTAAGGGGTTAGTTCACATCAAGTTCACTAAGAAATATAGATAGGAATTTGGAAACTATGAAAGCAATAGACAAATTAGACTAGTTCAATCACAAAAACTCAATTGCAATGACAAATCCTAATTACATTCAATAGAGATACATGAAAAATAAGACATTCAATTCAAATGCAAACCATCACAAACACGAATGTCTCCTGAAGAATTTTCCATTGTCCTTCTTTCTCCTTCAAATTGCTTTGTTTTGTGGATCTCACCTACAAGTGCATAAGCATAATATGAAAGCAAAATTGACAAGACAACATAAGGATACTAGAAGTGTGATTGATTGATCGATCGAGGGGGTCGATTAAAAAATGTAATTAATTGGGTTCTTTGATTGAAGAAATTCATCCAATTTATAGACAAATTGGAGAGATGACAAGATTAGCATGAAGAGATTTGAAAGGAAATTTCAAATCAAGAATGACAAATATGACAAATTATGACAAGATTGACACTTTCTATGCAAGATTGATTGATTGACAAATTATGACAAAATTATGACAAGGTTGCTATGCAAAATTGATTGATTGACAAATTATGAAAAATTATGACAAATTGCTATGTCATTCCCATGAAATTAGGGGAAATATTAGAAACATAGGAGAAAATAGAAAATTAGATGAATTGGAAATTAGGAAATTAGAAAATTGATGAAAATTAGGTAAATTAATTAATAATTTTTCATTCATTAATCAATTCACAAAAAGAGGGGGGATTAATTAGCCAACTAAATAAATATTTAATTGTGACAAGAAGACTTAGGATAAATAAATAAATTATTTAACCTAGAGGGAAAATAATAAACAAGATTAAATGAATAAATTATAAAACCCTAGAAGATGAATTAGAAATGCAAGGACGACAATTAGGTCTTGACAAAAGATAATTGATGTAGGGTCGATTTGATCATGATTTTGACTGACAAAGGACCAATGTTGATAAATGATTGAGATTGGTTGACAAATTGACCAAGATTGATAAAGAGATCAAATTGATAGGCACCAATTGACGAGGAACAATGACTAATTGATCAAAATTGACATGATTGACAAGGACAAGGATCAATGACAAATCGATCGCAAGATGACAAGATTGACAAGAATGAGGATCGATGACGAATCGATTGCAAGATGAAAAGATTGACAAGAGGACAAAACCCTAATTCTATCATTGATTAGGATTGATGATGTCCAAAATGAAATCGAATTGACGATGTCCAAAATATGACAAATGAGCACGCACATTGATGCGACAGGATAAGATCGACCAAAATCATGACTGAAGATTGTTATTGACAAGACCAAATTCGAAAGTGAGACAAATGAAGAATGCAGAAGAAGGACTCCATGCTCACAAATGATAAAGACCAAGTGCGCAACATAGAAGAAATGTTAATGCGATGCAAAAACCCTAAAATAAGGCAATGCGCAAATGTTAAAGTATGACTCCACAAGCGTTGACCATTTTTAGATGTCTACACCTATATATGTGAGACTGAATCACAATCTTGAGTAGATTATTGGAGATAAGGATGTTGGAGTACTAACTAGAAGAAGAATCAGAGTTAATTCTTGCATGATCTCCACCATTGAACCAAGAACTGCTAAGGAAGCATTTGGTGATGATAATTGGGTTAAAGCTATGGAGGAGGAGTTGGATAAAATTGAGAAGAACAACACTTGGACCCTAGTACCCCAACTAGTAAATAAGAATTTTATAGGTGCTAAATGGGTATACAGAAACAAGTTGAATGAAGATTGTGTTGTAGTTCACAACAAGGCAAGATTATTCTACAAGGGTTATGTGCAAGAAGAAGGAGAAGATTATGGCAAAAGTTTTGCACTAGTAGAAAGACTGGAAGGTGTCAAAACTTTACTTGCATTTTCAGCCCATAAGAAGTTCAAGGTATATTAGATGGATGTTAAGTCTACATTTTTTAATGGGATATTGGAAGAAGAGGTATACATAGAGCATCTAGATGGTTATGCTTTGACTGATGAGAAAGACATGGTATGAAGATAGCATAAGGCTTTATATGGATTAAAGAAGGCACCCATAGCATGGTATGAAGGGCTTCATACATATCTGATGAAGATAGGATTTCTGAGAACCAGTGATGATAGTAACATATATCTCAAATTTGAAGGAGATGACATACTGGTCAGTGAAGTATTTTTTGATGATATCATATTTGGAGGTAATGATGTCATGAGCAATAGTTTTGTAGATGAAATGAAAAATAAGTTTGAAATGTCTTTAGTAGGGGAAATAAAAAATTTCATAGGCTTGCAGATATAGCAAATGAAGAATGGTATTTTCATTACACAGTCTAAGTATGTGAAAGAGGTTTTGAAGACATTTGGCATGAGTGACTATAAACCAGTTGGGACACCAATGGTTACAGGTTGTAAGCTATCTAAGGAAGATGAATCTAAGTCTGTTGATGAGAAGGAATACAAGTCAATGATTAGCAAATTGCACTATGTTGTTCACAGCAGACCAAACATAGCTCTTGCGGTTGGCATAGTTCCTAGATTGCAAAAGAATCCTAAGGAAACACATCTGATAGCAACTAAGAGAATTTTTAGATACCTGAAAGGTACTATTGACTATGGATTATGGTATCCATATAAAGGAAACTTTGATTTGAATGTATACACAGATGTTGATTGGGCAGGAAATATTGATGACCAGAAAAGCACAACCCATGGAGCATTTTTTCTTGGAGGAAGGCTTGTTTCATGGAGTAGTAAAAAATAGAGTTGTACTTCACAATCTACTACTAAAGCTAAGTATGTTGCAGCTTATATGAATTGCACATAGGCTATTTGGATGAGGCACATTTTGGAAGGTTTTAAGATGAAGATTTCATAACCCATAAAGATTTTATGTGATAATACAAGTTCCATAAATATTTCTAAGAATCGTGTTTTGCACGCACAAACCAAGCACATTGAATTGAAGTATCATTTCTTGAGGAAAAAATTTCAGAGAAAAGATGTTATCTTAGAGCATGTTTCTACCAAGGAACAACTTGCTGATATTTTTACCAAACCTCTACCTAAGACTACATTTGAGTATCTTAGAAGTCAACTAGGTGTTGTACCCCTTCATGAGGTTAGTTGAGCATGATGTTGATTGCATCAGTCCCTGAATCACTTGTAGAATTTTAGAAGGGTTGGTGTAGAAGTGGATGTATTTCATAGGGGGAGCATCAAGTTGTCGTATGTTGTTGATGCACAGTGAAAATTTGACATTACATGTTTTACTTTCAATTTTGCATTATTGTCATAGGGGGAGAAGAATTATGTGATTATGAGAAGAAAAACCAGTGATAGACTGAAGACAGAGAGAGCATGTGAATACTTGGTAATATAAACTAGGATTCCTATTCACAATCACAACAACAAGAAATGGTGTTGATATTTTTATTTCCATCAATACCAAAGGGGGAGATTGTTGACATTTGCATGAAGATTGCATTAATGATATGTTATGTTGTCATTGATGTCAATTAACTGGTAATGATATTGCTGATATTGTTGTTATTGTTGATATTGTCTTGTAACCGATAGGATGATCTTTGTGAAGGATATTGTAAACCACTATGTAAGTCTGTAAGTTAAATCGGTAACCAGTGTAAGAGGTTAAACCCTATCTATGTAATGTAACTAGTAAACCCTACCAGTTGTTTTCTTGTTAAACCCTAACTGATTAAGGTTGTTGAATTGGTTATGTTGGTTTATGATCTGATGTTGAGCGGTAATGATGGTGACACATAAGGTCATTGTATGAAGACAAGTTCAAATTTTTTGGTGTGTCTTTTTGTCTACGGAATGAGAAAAGTGTATTACATCTAATGCAAAGTGCATAATGAGTTACTGAGCTCGATGAAGTGGTAATCAAGGAGCAGTTGAGGTTCTCTTGATTGATGTATAGAGATTTCTATGTAATCCAAGGATCATACTTGTACCGACTTGTTTGTATCTTGATGAGAGAATTAGGTATTTGTTGTGTTACCAACGTAATTGATTTGTATTTAAGGTTGATGAATTTGTTTTGTTTAGTGTTGGCAAGAGTTGGTAGAAATCAGTTGAGTGTGTGGTTGCCGAACTAGATAATGAGTCTATAGTTTGAGTAAAGGAAGATAGGAGCATGAAATGGATCTAATCAAGAAAGTGTAGTGCAATTCAGACAGATCAAGCAAACTCCTATTGTTTTCTAACAATTACAACAGAATTGAAATCCCCTAACCGGGTAAGCTATAACAAGCTTGGTTACTTATTAAATCCTCTAACAAGGTGATTCATTAGATTGGATTTTGAAATCCTCTACTGAGGTTGCTCCTTATAGGGTATTTTCTTCTAACAAGGCATTTGTAGTCAATCCCTTAATCGGGTGATTCCTCATAGGATCAGTTCTTAACAGGACTTTTGTAAAATCTTTAACATGCTTGGCTCCTAACAGGGTGAACTTCAGAAGAGTTCAAATTTTATCTTGTGAGTCCCATCTCACCATGGTTTTTACCTATTTGGGTTTCCACATCAAAAATACTTGTGTCATGTGGTGAATTCTTTTATGGTTATGATCTTATGATTGATTTAATTAACTACTTAACTATTTCTAATAAGGCATGATAACTGGAAGCATTAAGAAATGAAGTATGTTGACATATGATAAAGCATTTGGATGTTTACAAGTTAAATGTTGTTTACTGTTAAGTTGATGTAACAGTCAACCAGTATTCTTATGAGTATTGATCTTGACAGTGGCATTTTATTGATAGGTTTACTTTGTGTGATTGAGATTGAGTTTGGGAAAGTTTTTATCAGTTTTTCTATTTACTGATTCACCCCCCCCCCTCTAAGCAATCTATCAAATACTTATTCTTTCATCATACCATCAAGGACATCATATGCTCCTAAAGGGTCATGTGGTGTGTTAAGGGGTCAAATGATGTCATTAGGGGTCATGTGGGGTCCTAATTGAGCCACATGTATTACAACACCATATGACCCCTTAGGATATCATACATGGTCTGAAGGGGTCATATTGCATCATTGGAGGTCATGTGGGGTCCTAATGGGGCCGCACATGTGTTAGAACATCATATGACACCTTAGGACATAATATGGTCTTAAGGGGTCATATGTGTGCTAAGGGACCTTACATGATGTCATTAGGTATTATGTGGGGTCCTAAGAGAGAGAGAGAGGAGGGTAGGAATACAATGTAATAAGATATCAAAGATAATATATATGCGCATATTTTATATACATATATGTATATATACACATGCACATTATATATATATATATGTATGTATGTATACATACGTGCATACACATATTATATACATATTATATGTACATATATATCCATATTATATATATACATATATACATATTATACATATACATATATGTATTCATACACACACATATTTTAAACATACATATGTATATCTTTGTGATAGGATGTATTTATGTTAACATAACCCATACGGGTTTTGTGTTTTTAAAACCCCGTACGCACTTTTATTTATCCAAACCCCATACGTGCTTTATCTTCAAAATAAACTGTATACATTTAGTTTATTTAGGCTTGTGAATAGGATTGGATGACAAAGCCGAGGATTGGAAGTTTGATTTCCCTCCATTTCCCTCATTTTTTACATGTTTTGTTTTATCAAGTTGGTTTCTCGATTTTGTCATCATCAGGTTTACACTTCATCAACTGGGTATTTCTAAAATTTCCACCATATTTTCACCCATCTTTTGAGATTTCTAACCATATAATTTTTAAAAAATTTGAATAACAATAACATATTATTCTTGAATTTCTTTTACTAGTGTCTCCATAGTTCTCAGAGACATTTGTACCATTTTTTTAATAACTTTTCATCTACTTATCCAAATTTAAAAAACTTTATATATTATTGTAGTTCACTTGTTTCTTTACACTTTTAAAAAAAATCGCATTTTTTATTGTTTTGGTGCAAGTTATGCTTCGCACATGAATAGGTACCTAATTTTTAGGATGTGCTCGATTTGAAAAACTCATTTAAAAAATACTCAACAAAAAATTACAAAAAAAATACCCAACTTCTAGTGCTCACTCTTAACTATCTTTCTACCAAAGAATTTGTCAAAATACTAAATCCTGTTGGAATGCACTAATACCAGCAATAAACTGAGAGCAGGGGTTGAATCAGTTTACTAACAATAAGAACAATCAATTCAATTATAAACCTTAAACCAGAGTACAACCCAATGAAGAATATAACATGAAAGCACAACACACATAACACCAATATTTGATGGGGAAAAATCAGAAAAGGAAAAACTACGGTGGGAAACCCTACCCACAATCAGATGAATACTCTATAGTAGTATTATGAATAATTATAATGGGGTCTGCACATGCAGAATGGCTAACAGCCTAGAGCACACTGCTCATTACAAAGGGAACTCTCACTAACTTACAAAATCATCGAACTACAATCCTAAAAACAATGAGCTGTGAAAGTAGCATCTACTAATGCCTAATATAGTTTCGGTTAAGCACTAATGTTTGCTCTACAATAGAAAACATTTCCAGCCTTCACCTAAATGATATGACTTTTTTCGCACTTAATACTTTCTCTAATAATGCAAACTTAACCAACCATAACCATCGCATTGCAAATTAGATGAATAAGTCACCTAAAAATACAAATCATCAACCTTATTGACAAGGTCGACTAAACCCTAAACCCATAAACCTATAGTTACAAAAAACTACATCACATGATACCACTAGACCAACATTATGATTTACATTACATAAAATCAACCTAAATCAAGTAACCAAACAATTATATCCATCGGGGATTCCGCTAAGACCAAAATCCAACACACTTCACTTGTTGGTAGAAACCCTTAGTGAAAGTTTAACTGGACCCAAATAGGACTACCATAATAGCACACCATCCAATGCAAAGTCACCAAATTCTTAGGATATGATCAAGAAGCACCAACAACATGAAAGAAACTGATTCCATAAGCCGGACACAAATTCCATGGACCAAGTCACCAAAATAGCATATACCGATAAAGCTAATCGGGAACACTTGAAGCTGGTAAAGACAAAAGCTATCCAGGAAAGCCAAGAACAAGCTGGTGACTGGAAATATCAAAAGCAATAACCAAACCATGAAACCACCAGAAAATATCGAGTATATAACCATCAGAATAAGCATCCAAAACCAATTCCAAATTTCTAATCATACCGGATCAGAATCATAGCCAAAACCAAAAAGATCACCAAGACTAACCAGGATAGTCTCTAATCGAGATACAATGTTGACATCAATAACAACACTTAACCAAATCCAGCATATTGCCAACAATCTCCCCCTTTGGTATTGTTGGCATTTTGGCACTAAGTTGTCATTGATGTCAACCGGTGGAGATTGAGCATGGTAGATGATTGCTTGGTTAATGATGAAGAGGTGGAATGTTAAGATGTGCAACCGGTACAGGATGTTATACCAATCAACAGGAGAAGAACACTCTACTGGCAAAGGGTTTTATTGGTATGTGTTTTCCAGACCGACTGAACATTGGAAGGTCATGTCTTGATTGGTGTGATGTCATGTGAAGCTGAGGTGGCAAGTAGGGTGTGGTTTGTGAAGCTTCATCCACATGGTTAATGAATCAGCTATTCACCATTAATGAAGGAACCACAAATCAAGGGATTTCATCAAACTAAATGTGGCTCAAGGAAGAAGGAATGACAGAGGAAGATCAAGGGAGTAGTTGGCACCTGGATCGAAGCAAGAATATCAGATTGAAAGAATACCTCAAGAAGGAAACAATAGAGGGATTAATAACAGTTTGACAAATGTAGATCTATATAAAGGATCATGTTTCCCTTATATAAAAAGCATATCTTAAAAGGCACAAAAATGATGGAGATGAACAGATGGACATCAAGATGATCAGATCCTGCAGGATCTGATTGGATTTGGTTTTCCTCATAGATGGTGAGGAAACCCTAACCGTCAAAACTTTGAATTACTTCTTGGTGGGAAATCATCTGATAAAAAGGGGGAACTATGAACAAAAGAAGATGATGTTGTGAAGATTGAAAGGGGAATACAAGGAAGAGTGAGCAAGCAAACCAGTGAGATGATTCTTCTAGCAGTCTCATAGTTTGACAGTTGAGCCTAACCGATAAGGTGTGGCAAAGAAGGTAGCATCCTAGAGTGAAATAGTGTATCAAGAGATTGTATGTGAGAGGGAGAGAAAGATAACAGAATTTGAGAGATATAGATAGCAATCTCACATTAGGTGGTGGGAGTTCTAGTGGAGGAGAAAGGACTGTAAACTGGCGGAGAGTTAGTTTATTCAAGAGTTGTAAAGTTCATTTGCAACAAGAAGCCTTAGCTATATTCAAATAGTATTTCATTATACAATGCCAAGTTGAAGCTTGGTGCAGGGGTTGGTGCTCCTTGGATTGGTGCCCAAAATCTTTGTAAATTTGTGTTTTACCTGTGAGGCTGGATTGGAGTAGTATTCTCTAGCAGCTCTTCTCACTGAGGTTTTTCTATATCTGATTTTCCTCATAGATCTGGTGTTGTGAGTTTCTTGTGTGTGAATGATCTCTTTAGTTTTCTCTCTTGCATTGTTGGTATGCCTGTTTAGTGGTTAAGCATATAAATGGTTGATCTAAAGATTAGACCGATAAGAAAAAATAGGAATCACTGATTCACCCTCCCCCTCTCAATGGCATTATGTGTTCAACAATTGGTATCAGAGCCAAGTTCTCGGTTATTTCTAAATATTGGGTAGATTCTGGACTTTGAGTACAATGGCAAGAAGTGAGTCTGCTTCCTCAAAAGCTCCCATGTTTGATGGATCTAACTATGCCTTCTGGAGCAGAAGAATGGAGACATATATTTCATCTATTGGTTTTGATGTATGGATGTCAGTCAAAAATGGGTATGTTGTTCCTAATACTCCCCCTACTGATTCATATGCAAAGAAGGAGTATGAAAATAATGGAAAGGCAAAACATGCCATCTTGAGTGGACTGTCCGATAATGAATTTGTCAAAGTAATGCACTGTGTTTTGACAAAGGAGACATGGGAAAAATTGCAGAGGTTGCTTGAGGGAGATGCAAAGTTCAAATAAGCCAAGTTGCAAACTCTAAGGAGCCAAATTGAAAGCATCAAAATGAAAGATGATGAAAAAATTACAAACTACCTTCACAGATTTGATGAAACTGTGAATGCTATTAGAGGACTTGGTGAAGAGATTGCAGATGAAATTCTTGTCAAAAATATACTTAGATCTCTCACTCCCAAATATGATACTAAGGTGTCAGCCATAGAAGAAGCCAAGCATCTGAAGACTTTTACAATGGATGAACTATTTGGTTCCCTGATAGTGTATGAAATGATGACAACTGATGAGACTTCCTCAAGAAAAGAAGTTGCATTCAACACCACCAAAAAGGGGAAATAAGATATTACTCATAAAGAATCCAGTGAACACTCTGATGTTGAAGTAGCTAACTTTGTCAGAAAGCTCAAAAGAGGATCAGGCCGGTACAAAGGAAAGCTACCACTAAAGTGCTTCAACTATGGGAAGGTAGGACACTTCACTACAAGTTGTCCTCACAAAGAAACTAGTGGAGATGAGTCAAGAGAGTTTAGAAGATCTACCAGTAAAGACAGAGAAAGGAATGACTACCAGCAGGGAAGAAGAGACTACCAAAATCAAAATAGCTTATATACCATTGAGGATGACACAACATATGATGAAGATGCATCAAAAGATGATGATCATGAGAAGCACAAAAAATTAAATCTTTTCATGGAACTTGATAGACCTACTATTGAAGATGAGGAAGAAGAGGATATTGAGGCTAAAGTGGATTTGGAGAGTGAACTTATCAGTGCACTTGATGAAAAAAGTAAAACAAGAAGAGAACTCAAGAGAGTTAAGCTTGTTGCAGTAGATGAACAAGATCTCTTGAAGCAGTCTCTGGAAGAGTCCAGTCAAATCATATTTGACTTGAAGCTGCAGCTAGAAGAAACTAAGAGGATCGGTGAAGCTACAACCTTTGACTTGACAAAGAAAGAAAAGGAGCATCAAGAGCTGGAAGGAAAAATAATGAAGCTCAGAAAGGAGCTTGAAGAAATCTAAGGAAGAAATAAAAATGAGAAGCAAGTATGAAGGAAGCACTGAGGCTTTGGATAAGATGTTAAGCAAACAAAAGAAATCCAAAGACATAGGTGGTCTAGGCTTTGAAGTTGGTCAAGGTTCAACCCACAAAGGTAAACCCGACAAATAAATAGTGTTCACTTCTTCAAGTGAAGATGAAGAAAATAAGACATTCACTATAGGCAAGGAAATCGACAAGAAGACATATGCAGATGCTATTGGAAATCGACATCCAAACCAGTACACAGAACTAAACCAGAGGTCACATTTCATGCACAAATTTGAAGACCTAAGGAGGAATACCAGAATTGACCGTGAAGGTTTCACCACATTCAACAACATGAATGGAAGAACCCCAATGAGATAGTTCTATTCAGGACTAAGACAGCTCGACCGGTATGTATGAAATTTTCATGGTTATTGTTACCGTGTAATAAATTTGGGCACAGAATCATGGACTGTAGGTTAAATAATAAGCCTTCCATGAATTCTGAGAGTAGAAATTCATTTAATGCACTCTGAGATATGAACGTTGTTTTCTATCAGTGCAATGGATATGGACATAAGAGTTTTGATTGTAGGAAGAACAAACTGGTATCCTACAATAACCTTAAGGATGCTCCCTTTAATGAAAACATAAAATGCTATAACTGTCAAGAATTTGGACACATAGCAAAATCATGCAAAACAAAAAGATCAAGAAAGTGAAGGAAAATCTTGATCAAAGACTGATATCTGAACCTAACCAGAATACAACAGCTGACAAGAAGAAGGAAATCAAACTGGTTTGGGTTGAGAAAGAAAAGGAAAAGGTAGAATCAAGGCTCATAGTGCAGACTGCCTTGCATGTTGAAAGGAAAAACCTATGGGTGGTAGATAGTGGTTTCTCAAACCATATGACTGGTGAAAAAAGAAAATTCATTAAACTTGAATATTGGAATGGTGGATCAGTAAGGTTTGGAGATAATTCCTCCATCAAAATAAAGGGAAAAGGAACACTAAGCATTGATGGAAAACTGAATGCACATGATGTATACTATGTGGAAGGCCTCAAACATAATCTATTGAGTGTGAGTCAAATGTGTGACAAAGGTTACAAATTCACCGTTGACTCAACCGGTTGTCAGATAAGGAAAGACAGTATCAGTAAAGTAGTGGCAGAAGGAAAGAGAATTGATGGAAATGTTTATAATCTAAAGGAATGCTATGAGTCCCAATGTATGTTGGGACAAGTAGATGAAAGTTAGTTATGCCACAAAAGATTAGGCCACATAAATTTTGATAACTTAGTTGCAGTAAGAAAAAAGAGGTGTGTGAGGAATATTCCACCCATCATCAAGTCAGTAAACACATTTTGTGATGAATGTGTAAAAGGCAAGCAAACAAGAGTAAGTTTCAGGACAAAGGAGCACAATACCTCAAAGCCACTTGAAATTGTGCATACAGATCTATGTGGTCCAACTAGAACAAGAGCACTTGCTGGTGAAAGATTCTCTATGCTCTTCATTGATGACTACTCAAGGATGACATGGGTCACCTTTCTGCAAGATAAATCACAAGCATTTGAAAGATTCAAGATCTTTCGGAAGATAGTGGAGAAGGAGAGTGGGTACAAATTAAAGTGTCTAAGATCAGACAAGGGTGGAGAGTTCATATCAAATGAATTTGAAGATTATTGTGAAAAACATGGAATTAGAAGGAAATACTTTGCTCCTATAACAGCACAACAAAATGGTGTGGTAGAAAGGAAAAACATGACAGTCAAAGAGATGGCCAGAACTATGTTGAATGAGGCCAATCTGTCGAATACCTATTGGAAAGAAGTTGTTCATACTACTACATACACTTTGAACCAGGTTAAACTAAGAACAAACAACAAGATGACACCTTATGAATTATGGTATGACCAGAACCCATCAGTCAAATATTTCAAAGTTTTTGGAAGCAAGTGCTTCATTAAGAAAGATATGGATAGTTTGCGAAGCTTTGACTCTAGGTGTGATGAAGCGATCTTCCTTGATTAGTCATCTAACAACAAAACCTACAAATGCTACAATAAAAGACTAAGAAGAATTGTTGAAAGTGTGCATATAAGAGTTGATGAGGATATGCACAAAGGATGTCAACCACACATTAATCGGTATGATGACTCAGATGATGAAAATAATGAAGTTCAATCTGACACTAAACCAAAGGAAGCACCTCAGAAGGTTCCCAACTGGTATGTACAGTTGAATCATCCAGAAGAGAAAATTATGGGAAATAAGAGTGATGGTGTGCAGACTAGAAGAAGGCTTGCCTGGAATGATGAACAAGTCAACCTATGCCTCATGACTAAAGCTGAACCCAAAACTTTCATTGAGGCTAGCAAGAGACAAGAATGGATGGATGCCATGGAAGAAGAACTGCACCAGATTGAGAAGAACAAGACTTGCGAATTAGTCCCTAGACCAAAAGACAAGAACATCATTGGTACAAAGTGGGTCTACCAGAACAAAATGAATGAAGAAGGTAAGATTGTGAGGCATAAAGCTAGACTAGTGTGCAAAGGATACTCTCAAGTAGAAGGGATTGACTTTGAAGAAACAGTTGCACCGATGGCAAGATTAGAAGCAATTAGGATGTTTTTAGCTTACTTTGCCTACAAGGGCTACAATGTATATCAAATGGATGTAAAATTTGCTTTTCTAAATGGAAATTTAGAAGAAGAAGTATACATGGAGCAACCGGAAGGATTTCTACTACATGATGATGAGACATTTGTATTTTGGTTAAAGAAAGCTCTATATGGTTTAAAGCAAGCCCCAAGAGCTTGGTACTCAAGATTAGATCTATATTTGAAGGAGCAAGGATTCAAAAAGGGAAGTGCTGACAACAATTTGTACATAAGGAAAGATGTGAATCACATGATTATTGTGGTTGTGTATGTAGATGACATCATCTTTGGTGGCAACAAGGATACTCTCTGCAAAGAGTTTTCTGATCAGATGCAGTCAGAATTTGAGATGTCAATTCTTGGTGAATTGACTTACTTCCTTGGCTTGTAGATACTACAGCAAGATAAAGGAATCTTTATCTCACAAGTCAAGTATGCAAAGGAGATGTTGAAGAAATTCCAAGTAGAAGATTGCAAATGGGTAAGTACTCCCATGGTGACTGGAAAAAAATTGAGTAAGAATGATGAATCACCGGTAGTGGATCAAACTTTGTATAGATAGGCAATCTACTATATCTAACTGCCTCAAGACCGGATATAGTTCAAGCAACATGCATGGTGGCCAGATTTCAAGTTGCACCAAAGCAGTCACACATGAATGTTGTTAGCAGAATTTTTAGGTATCTACAAAGAACGCTCAACTATGGTTTGTGGTATCCCAATCAAGGAAACTTTATTTTGGAAGCATACACTGATGCTGACTAGGATGGATGCATTGATGATAGAAAGAGCACAAGCGGTGGTGTATTCTTTCAGGGCGACCAGTTGGTCTCATGGCATAGCAAGAAGCAGGACTCAGTCTCCCTATCTACTGTTGAAGCTGAGTACATTGCTGCTACTACATGTTGCTCTCAGGTGCTTTGGATGAAGCAGACTCTCAAAGATATCCAAGTGCACATCATTGGTCCCATTCTCATCTAGTGTGACAATTCGAGTGCAATCAATATAGCAAAGAATCCTATCATGCATTCTAGAACAAAACACATTGCAATGAAATACCACTTCCTCAGAGAGAAGGTTGAAGGACAAGAGGTAAGAATGGACTATGTTCCTACTGATGAACAAGTAGTAGACATTTTCACCAAACCACTACCGATAAGAACATTTGATTACCTTTGACACAAGTTGGGAGTTGTATCATATGCCTAGGAAGGTTTATGTGGCTCAGTGGGAGCATTGTATGGATCAAAGGGAGAGTGCGCAAGTACCCTTTGTCATTATGTCAAAGGGGGACAAATGTACCGGTGTGGAGTGGACTGTGAGAAGTTGACATCAATGCCAAAGGGGGAGATTTTTGGCATTTTGGCACTAAGTTGTCATTGATGTCAATCGGTGGAGATTGAGCATGGTAGATGGTTCCTTGGTTAATGATGAAGAGGCAGAATGTTAAGATGTGCAACCAATACGGGATGCTATACTGGCAATAGGAGAAGAACACTCTACTGGCAAAGGGTTTTACCAGTATGTGTTTGTTGGACCGACTGAACATTGGAAGGTCGTGTCTTGATCAGTGTGATGTCGTGTGAAGATGAGGTGGCAAGTAAGGTGTGGTTGGTGAAGCTTCATCCACAAGGTTAATGAATTAGCTATTCACCATTAATGAAGGAACCGCAAATCAAGGGATTGCATCAGACTAAATGTGGCTTGAGGAAGAAGGAATGATAGAGGATGATCAAGGGAGTAGTTGGTGCCTGGATCAAATCAAGAAGATTTGATTGAAAGAATACCTCAAGAAGGAAACAACAGATGCATTAATAAAAGTTTGATAGATGTAGATCTATATAAAGGATTAGGTTTCCCTTGTCTGAAAAACCTACCTTAAAAGGCATGAAAATGATAGAGATGAATAGATGGACATCAAGGTGATCAGATCTTGTAGTATCTGATTAGATTTGGTTTGCCTTGTAGATAGTGAGGAAACCCTAACCATCAAAACTTTGAATTACTTCTTGGTGGGAAATAATTTGATAAAAAGGGGGAACTATGGATAGAAGAAGATGATGTTGTGAAGATTGAAAGGGGAAGACAAGGAAGAGTGAGAAAGCAAACCGATGAGAATATTCTTCTCACAGTCTCATAGTCTGACAGTTGAGCCTAACGGGTAAGGTGTGGCAAAGCAGGCAGCATCCTAGAGTGAAATAGTGTATCGAGAGATTGTATGTGAGAGGGAGAGAAAGATAACAAAGTTTGAGAGATATAGACATTGATCTCACATTAGGTGGTGGGAGTTCTAGTGGAGGAGAAAGGACTGTAAACTGGCAGAGAGTTAGTTTATTCAAGAGTTGTAAAGTTCATTTGCAACAAGAAGCCTTAATTGTATTCAAATAATATTTTATTATACATTTCCAAGTTGAAGCTTGGTGCGGGGGTTGGTGCTCCTTGGGTTGGTGCCCAAAATCTTTGTAAATCTATGTTTTACCTGTGAGGTTGGATTGGAGCAGTAGTCTCCAGCAGCTCTTCTCACCGGGGTTTTTCCCATATCAGGTTTTCCTCATAGATCTGGTGTTGTGAGTTTCTTGTGTGTGAGTGATCTCTTTAGTTTTCTCTCTTGCATTGTTGGTATGATTGTTTAGTGGTTAAGCATATAACTGGTTGATTTGAAGATTAGATTGGTAATAAAAAATAGGAATCACTGATTCATCCCCCCCCCCTCTCAGTGGCATTATGTGTTCAACAGGCATTGATGGCAACACCAAATGTGAAAAATATCCAAGTGCCAAGGAATGCCAACAAACTCCAAAACCATCAAAAGATCTAGCATTTTTCACATGAATACCTTCTCCCCCTTTAACATCAATGAAAAATGATGGATACTAAACTAAGAGTACTAAACCAAACAACTGACTACTCCCCCTGAGTAGTAGCACCATCTTCATCAACCTACATCAGAAAAGTATGTTTTATAAGCTCACCGGATTGATGCATCTCTACATCTCTAAGTCTCTTTCGAAGGGTCGGTAACCCTCAACTGAGCTCTGAGATATTCAAAAGTGTCTTTAGGAAATGGTTTCATTACAATATCTGCAATCTATACTTTAGTAGCCACATAAACCAATTTGACTTCCTTTTCTTCAACCTTTTGCTTCAAGAAATTATACCTTATAGAAATGTGTTTTGATTAGGAATGAAATACCGAATTCTTTGACATATCAATAGTAGCAGTTTTATCATAGTGAATAACAATAGGCTCATCATAACTTACTCTTATATCCTTTAACATCTTTTTCATCGATAAAATTTGAGTATAGTTGCTAGCAGCTGCAACATATTCTACTTCAGCTGTAGACAATGAAGTGCATGATTGTTTCTTACTAAGCCATGAAACCAACTTCTTCCCAAGAAAGAATGCACCGTTGTAGTGCTCTTTCAGCCATCCACATCTCCCACCCAATCATAATCTGCATGTGCATATACTGTGAAGTCATCATTCTTTGGATACCATAACCCAAAGTCAGTTGTACCTGCCAAATATATGAATATTCTCTTGACAACAATATCATGAGTTTCTCTAGGATCTGACTGAAATCTAGAAGCAATACAAATAAAATTCATTATATTAGGTCTTGTCTAAGTTAGGTATAGCAAACCACCAATCATTGATTTGAATCTGATCAGGTTCACCTTAGGTGATTCATCATCCTTTGACAATTTACAATCGGTTATCATAGCATTACCGACAAGTTTAGAATTCTCAAGTCCAAATTTCTTAAGTAACTCCTTCACATACTTAGTTTGACAAATGAAAATACCTTTATCAATCTGAGTAATCTACAAACCTAATAAATTTTTTATCTCACCAATCATAGACATTTCAAATTGATTCTTCATATCATTAGCAAATTTCATGCATAAACCTTCTTCTCCTCCAAAAATGATATCATCCACAAAGACTTCAATAATCAATATGTCATCATGCTCAATTTTGTAATATAAGTTACTATCATCATTACTTTTACTGAAACCAATCTTTGAAAGATACTTATCCAATCTAGCATACCATGCTTTAGGGGCCTATTTTAGTCCATATAAAGATTTCCTCAATCTACAAACCATGTCCTTGTCTTCTGATAAATAAAATCCATCAGTTTGTTCAATGTAAACTTCCTCTTCAATATCTCCATTCAAAAAATCACTTTTAACATCCATCTAGTATACTTTGTAGTTGTTGTGTGTAGCATAAGGAAGAAAAAGTCTTACCGCTTCAATTCTAACAATTGGGGCATAAGTTTCCCCATAATCAATTCCTTATTCCTATGAATAACCTTTACAAACCAATCTAGCCTTGTTCCTCACCACTTGACCTTCCTCTTTCAATTTGTTCCTGAAAACCTATTTAGCTCCAATAATGTTCTTGTCTTTAGGTCTAGGTACAAGTTCCCATGTCTTATTCTTTTCAATCTGATCTAATTCCTCTTCCATTACTTTTATGCAATTTTCATCCTTACTTGCTTCAATAAATGATTCTGATTCAATTTGAGAAATTAAACATACCTCTTCACTAGCTAACCTTCTCCTAGTCATCACACCTTTCCTTTTATCTCTAATAATTTGATCTTCAAAATGATTTAGCTTTACATACCTGGGAGTCTTTGAATTTTCTTGATTTGTTGACTCATTCCGTTGTTCCACTGTCACTGTTGAATTTTTTGATGTTATCGGTATCACAGGTTTGCTATTTTGAACTGATTATTACATTACTGGTTTAGGTCTAAAAAATTTATCTTCTGGTCTGTAATCATATGCTCTGATCTAATTACTTCCATGCTCATCCACCTTGATATTTATGCTTTCCAATATCCTATTCAAACTTTTGTTATAACATCTATATGCTTTTCTCTTAGTAGAATAACCCAAAAATATTCCTTCATCACTTCTATGATCAAACTTTCCTAATGCATCATCTCTTCTAATGTAACATTTGCTTTCAAAAAATATGATATATCTGATAGTAGGAGTATGAAAAAACCATAATCTATAAGGAGTCTTATCGGTATCACCTTTTATGTGTACTTAGTTGAAAGTGTATATAGCGGTATTGACAACCTCTCTCCATTAGATATCAGGTAATTTAGCTTCAATCATCATAGTCCTTGCAGCATCCAAAATTGTTATGTTCTTTGTTCCCACCAATCTGTTTCCTATTGTGGGGTTCTAGGCTGAGAAAGTTGTCTCCTAATACCATTCCTTTCACAAAAGTTGTTGAACTTACCGGATGTAAACTCACCGCCATGATATGATTTTAAGCACTTTATCTTCAGTCCTGTCTCAGTCTCAACCATAGCCTTAAAGATTTTGAATTTCTCAAAAGCTTCATATTTCTCTTTCAAAAATGTTACCCACATCATTCTAGATTAGTCATCAATAAGTAACATAAAATATCTACCACTTTGAAAACTTTTATTCCTTGCCGGTCCACACAAATTAGTATGAGTAAGATCAAGAATTTCATTAGATTTATCATGTACACTTCTGAAAGAAATTCTAACTTGCTTACCCATTTGACATTCTCTAAATACCGGATTATGAGGTTTAACAATCCTAGGGAAATCTTTGACAATTGGTATTGAAGTGATATTTACTATGTAATCAAAATTAACATGACACATCCTTTTATGCCATAACCAACTTTCATCAATCTAAGCAATCAAGCAAGCCCTCTCATTGGATTTCAAATGAAAGATTTTTGCATTAGTCTGAGTTCTAGAAGCAATCTCCAATATAGATTTATTAATGATCTTCCATTTTGCATCCTTGAATTGCAATTGAAATCCTCTTGTTGGCATATGATGAACCGGTATGATGATATGATGATAATGTATGTTGTCATTGATGTCAATAAGTGTAGGTGAATCGGTATGAAGATTGGAAGAAGTTGTTATTGATGTTCAAGTTGGAGAACCAGTATGAAGGGATGAAGTGGACCGATGTCAGGGTTTCACTAAGTGTGACTACCGGTTGGTAGTCTTAGCTCTAGGGTTTCCGGTTTGGCAATCTAGCTTGTGCAATGCAACAAGTGACATTTTGTGATGAGTTAGCTAAGAAACAAGGATGAGATCAAGATGCCATGTTAGTTTTGTGCATGTGAAGGATTTCCTTGAGGATCTTGCATGTGAAGATTGATTGCATTAAATATCTACCTCGAGAATGAAGATTCTTCTTAGCAGTATGTGTAGAGAGCATGATGAGTTGCTGATTTCCATATGCGACAAAGAATGAATGATACAGAATGACTTGTGATCTGTTTGAGATTGTTTTATTCTATGCAAAGTGTTTGAATGGTCAGGATTGGACCGCTTGTAATTGTAAACCTAAAATGTTTAGGGTTTAGGGTTTATGCTACTGACCTAATTGCTATCTATAAGGTTGATGAGTTTTTATATTGTAAGTGTTGGCAAATGTTGTGTTTTGTATCCAAGTGATGAGATACTTGCCAGACCAGTGAGTGGAAAATTGTAGAGTGTGATTGCAGAGTAGAGGAGCTGAAAAGGATATGCCTTAGCATGTAGTGTTGTTTTCAAATCAGAGCTTTACCTATTGTCTTCTAACCATTTCAATAGTAGGAAAATCCCTTTGTTAGATCGCTTTAATAGGCTTATTGTAAATCCTCTAACAAGGTGACTCAAGATCATTGAGTTCTCCAAATCCTCTAGCAAGGTAACCCTTAATAGGGTTTCAACCTTTAACAAGGTATATAGCCATCCCTTAACCAGGTGATCTTTAACAGGGTCAGTTCCTAATAGAACCTTGTTGTAAAGTATTTAACTGGACTAGGCTCCTAATAGAGCAAGCTTTAAAAGAGTTCAAAAACAAGCTTGTGGGTATTCATCCCCACTGTGGTTTTTCCCATTTGGGTTTCCATGTGAAAAATATGTGTGTCATGAGTTGTTCATTTTTCATGTGATGTTTGAGTAGTCTTTGTTTAAGTGAATATGCATGCAAAGCTAATGGTTATGGTATTTTCTGATACAACACATGCATGAGTATATTGGTGAAGTAGTTATCAAGTGTTAAATGTTATTTGAAGTATTAGTTTTACTGGTTTAACTATCTAAAGTCTTACTGTGTTTAACCGGTATTGCCATGGTTAAGTTCAGTGATGAAGACAACTAGTTAGCATTGTTTTAACTTGATAAGTTATTGTGAAGTTTTTGTCTATACTGATTCACCCCCCCCCTCTCAATACCAATTAGGGTATTTGTTGTTCAACATTATTCATCAATTGGTATCAGAGCAACTCCAGGTCATCAGTGATATAAGCTTAACTGCTTGAGGTAAAAGATATTTCTTTAATGATGAGGAGGGAAGGTCCTAAGTTCAATGGGAAGGTCCTAAGTTCAATAGAGATAACTTCAAAATAAGGAAGGATAGAATGAATATTTATATCAAGAGTTTGGGTGCTCAGTATTGGAGCTATGTTGAGAATGCCTATGTAATCCCCACTGGCACTCTAACTGATGATCAGAAAAGAGAGATTCAAGAAAATGGGCAAGTCATGGAAGCCCTTATTAGCAGCCTATCCGATATTGAGTTTATTGATGTACAAGACAAGGACACTCCTAAGGATGTATGGGACACACTAGAAACCATTTATGGTAGTGATGAGCATGTCAAGCAAGTTAAGGAAGAGAGCCTTAGAGGAAAATTTGAGGACATGAGGATGATTGAAGGAGAGACCATTCAACAATATGGCATAAGGATCAAGACTGTGGTTGGAGATATCAAGAGCACTAGTGGAACAATTGATGATGCCACCATTGTCAGTAAAGTTTTGAGATCATTATTACCATTCTATGCAATTAGAGTTGCTTCTATTCGGGAGCTAAGGTCTATCAACAAAACCAAGTTATCCTTAGACTCTATCATTTCAAAGTTGACAACATATGAGTTGAATAGCTATGATGGCAATATTTAGAAGACTGAGTCGGCCTTTAGAGCATCTACTGCACTAGCCAGAAAAGGAAAAGAAGTAAGGACCAATTATGAATCTAGGCAATGCAGAGATATGGATGATGAAGAGATTCTGATGGAGTTTAAAGCTCTTCTTGCCAAGAGACTTCCAAAAGGCACCAAAAAATACATAGGTAAGCTTCCTTTAAAATGTTTTTCCTGCAATAAGATAGGACATATAGCTGTTAACTATCCTAACAATGACAATAAGGATAAACCAGAGAGGTTTAGAAAGTATAAAGGAGGAGATAGAAGAAATTGTCTTGTTGCAGTGGATGAAGGTGTTACTGATGAAGAATCTAAGGATGAAGAGAATGAAGACATAGTGTTTGTAGCTATAAAGTAAGAAGTGTCTGACAAGAAAGCCCTTGTCTCTCGCATTGACAACACTAATGAGTGGATTATTGATAGTGGGTGTTCTCACCACATGACTGGTGACCAGAGAAAGTTTTTGTCTCTGGAAGAATATGATGGAGGTGTTGTCCGGTTTGGCAATGATGCACCATGCTTGGTGAAAGGTAAAGGATCCATCTCACTGAATGGAAAGAGAAGTGTGGATGATGTCTACTGGGTAAAAGGTCTTAAGCATAATCTTTTGAGTGTTGCTCAGTTAAATGACAAAGGACTCATTCTGGAGTTCAAAGGTGGAGTCTGCAATATAATTGGAAAGAGTGGTGAACTTATTGCCATCGGTAAGAAGACCAGAGGTAACTTGTTTCAGTTTAATGCCAAGATTAGTTAATGTCTGATGGTGAAGTTTGATGATAGTTGGATATGGCATAGGAGACTTTGTCATATGAATTTTGATAATATTGTAAAGGCGAGTAAGATCAAGGCAATAAGAGGATTGCCTTTGCTGAATAAACTGGAGAATTCTTTGTGCAAAGAATGCCAACTTGGGAAGATGTCTTCCTCAACTTTCAAAGGTAAGTCTTTTTCAGTAGAGAACTTACTTGATCTTGTGCACACTGATCTATGTGGTCCAATGAAAACTAGAAGTATTCAGCGAGATAGGTATTTCATGATTCTTATTGATGACTGCTCAAGAATTATGTGGGTCACATTCTTGAAAGACAAGTCTAAGGCATTTGGAAAGTTCAAAGCCTTTAGAGCATTGGTAGAGAAGGAATGTGGTCAAAGGATAAAATGCCTAAAAACTGATCAAGGAGGTGATTTCACTTCTGATGAATTCAACAAGTATTATGAAGAGAACGGTATCAAGAGGTAGTTGTCTGCCCCAAGGACACCACAACAAAATGGCATAGCAGAAAGGAATAACAGGACTGTAGTTGAAGTGGCCAGAATAATGTTGATCCAAGGAAAGGTTGCTCACACTTTTTGGAGAGAAACAGTGAGCACTGCAGTCTATACTATGAACCAGGTACTCATCAAGAAAGGTAAAGATAAAACCCCTTATGAGTACTAGACTGGGAAGACTCCCACTATGAGTTATTTTAAAGTATTTGGCAGTAAGTGTTATATCAAGATAGGTGAGCATCTAAGCAAGTTTGATTCTAAATGTGATGAAGGAATATTTCTAGGATATTCCACTAAGAGAAAATCTCTCAAGTGCTATAACAATAGGACTCAAAAAATCATTGAGCGTATCAATGTCAGGGTTGATGAATCCCCTAAGGAGCCTGAGGAAACCTGCAGCGAGCAAGTGGAAGATGAACCGGGTGTAGCCTTCTGGGAACCGGTTAAGAAAGAAACAATAAAAGACCTCAGTGTTCCTGTACCGATAGAAGATGCAATAGGTGAAGAAGAAGATGGAGAAGAAGAAGAAGAGGTAAAGCAAGTAGAACTAGATAGAGTCATTCCTAGATATGTGAAACTACATCATGATCCTAAGTAGATCATAGGAGATAAAGATGCAGGGATACTCACAAGAAGAAAGGTGAAAGAAAACTCTTGTAGGATTTCTGAATTTAAGCCTAAAACCACTAGAGAGGCACTTACAGATGAAGACTGGATTAAGACAATGGAAGAGGAGCTGAACCAAATAGAAAAGAATACAACATGGTCTTTGGTACCCATATCAAAACACAAAAATGTCATTGGTATCAAATGGGTCTTCAGGATTAAGCTAAATGAAGAAGCATAGTTTTAAGGAACAAGGCAAGACTTGTATGCAAGGTATATGCTCAGGAAGAGGGAGAAGGCTATGGAGAAACCGTTTCCCCAGTGGCTAGATTGGAAGGTGTTTGAATGCTACTTGCATCTACAGTATTTAAGGGATTCAAGGTATACCAAATGGATGTGAAGTCTACATTCTTGAATGGAATCCTAGAAGAGGAAGTGTATATTGAGAAACCATATGGGTTTTACTTATCAAAAGATAGTAACATGGTGTGTAGATTACACAAGGCCATGTATAGATTGAAACAAGCACCAAGGGAATGGTATGAATGGTTACACTCTCATCTTGTGAAGATATGATTTAAGAGAACAAGTGAGGATAGCAACATCTACCTGAAATCTGAAGGTGATTAGATTCTGATCTGCGAAGTGTTTGTAGATGACATAATATTTGTAGGAGATGATGAAATGAGCATGCATTTGTAGATGAAATGAAGAAAGAGTTTGAGATGTCTCTGATTGGAGAGATGAAGTTTTTCATTGGTCTATAGATTCAATAGATGAAAGAGGGTATCTTTATTACCTAGTCCAAGTATGTCAAAGAGGTATTGAAGACCTTTGGTATGGAGGAGAGAAAACCGGTTGGTACACTGATGGTGACCAACTACAAATTGACTAAGGAAGATGATTCAGCATTGGTGAATGAGAAGGAGTGTCGGTCAATGATCGTTAAGTTGCACTATGTGGTACACAACAAACCAGATATTGCTCATGCAGTGGGCATTGTGGTCCATTTTTAGAAAAGTCCAAGAGAATCCCACTTGGTAGCAGTCAAGTGGATTCTTAGATACCTTAAAGGAACAATTGATTATGGATTGTGGTATCCATACAATGGTGATTTTAATCTCAAAGTATTTACCGATGCAGATTGGACAGGTAATGTGGACGACTGGAAGAGCACAATCGATGGAGCGTTCTTTCTTGGTGGAAAACTAGTCTCATGGATGAGTAAGAAGCAACGTTGTATTTCCTAGTCTACAGCTAAAGTGGGGTATGTGACAACATTTATGAACTACACTCAAACAATCTGTATGAGACATGTGAAATATTGATTGCACTTGTGACAACACAAGTGCAATCAATATTTCCAAGAATCCAGTATTGCATACTAGAACTAAGCATATTGAGATCAACTATCATTTCTTGAGAGAGAAGGTTCAAAACAAAGAGGTTGTATTAGAACAAGTTTCCAGTAAGGAGCAACTAGTAGACATATTCACTAAGCCCTTAGCAAAAACTACATTTACCTATTTGAGAGGTGAATTAGGGATTCTGCCCCTTCATGAAGTAAATTAAAAATGTGTGCTCCACATCAGTCAGGTACTACAGTGTCAAATCTTTCAAGATTGATGTGTTGAAGGATGCTACTCCATAGGGGGAGCAACATAGTCAAGAATGGAATCTTGTGCCTCCACTTTGGCATTGTTGTCAAAGGGGGAGAAGATATCTGATGATGTATGATATGGGAGAAGATAACTAATGTATGGGGGAGAAGATATCTGACCATGAAGATATATGTTATAGTTGCACTGGTCTATGTTTTTTTATAGTTGCAATGCTACACTGAGTATTGCCATCAATGCCAAAGGGGGAGATTGTTGGCATATGATGAACCAGTATGATGATATGATGATAATGTATGTTGTCATTAATGTCAATAAGTGAAGGTGAACTGGTATGAAGATTGGAAGAAGTTGTTGTTGGCATATGTGCAGAATATGTTGACATGATGATATTGTGTTGTCATTGATGTCAATATGTTGAAAGAGAATCGGTAATATGCTGAAGAGCGAACCGGTAACATGATTATTGAAGTTAAGCAACTAACAAAGAGAACTGGTATAATGTTGTGAACCAACATATGCGAAAAAGTGAAGCGGTATACTTGTCCAAGTGAACCGGTATGATGTTGTGAACCAGAACTAGTATGTTGGAACGAGAACCGGTATATGGAATGTTTTGTATCAAGGGTTCATATGGCATGACTACCGGTTGGTAGCCTTAGCTTCAGGGTTTCCGGTTGAAGTGTTTTGAGCCTGTGTGTTTCAACCAATGACATTGTGTGATGAGATAGAATTGTAATGGAGATCAGATCATTTTGTCGCGTCAGCCTCATGCATGTGAAGGATCTTGCATGAAGGAGATTGATCCTATCTACCTTGGGAATGTGTGAAGTCTCTACAAGTGGTGGAGAACGTGTGATGGGTTATCACCTCCAAGAAGCAGTGAAGAACGAACGATGGAGAATGTCTTGAGATCTGTTCAAGATCGTTGTATTCAAATGCAAAGTGTTCAATGGTTAGGATTGAACCAACTAAATTTCTCAGCCTAAGTGTTTAGGGTTTATGCTACGGACCTATCTGTTTCCTATAAGGTCAATGTGGTGTTTCATGCTGAGGTTTTTGGCAAATGTTGTGTGTCTATCTATGTGCAGAGATACATCATTTTTTCCAAATCAGTTGAGAAGATTGATACTTGCATTGTGTGTGTGCAGAAGAAAGGAACAAAAGTGGATCTGCATTGGCATTGAGTGCTATTACCAAATCATTGTAATACCTGTTGATCTCTAATCACTTCAACAGTTGGAAAATCCCTTAACAGGGTAGCTTTAACTAGCTTGCTGTAATTCCTGTAACAAGGTGACTCAAAGCCATTGAGCTCATAAAATCCTCTAACAAGGTAGCCTCTAATAGGGTTTAACCCTTAACCGGGTATTCTAGCCATCCCTTAACTGGGTGATCCCTAACAGGTTCGGTTCCTAACAGAACCTGTTGTAACAGCCTTTAACCGGACTAGGCTCCAAATAGAGAAGACTTCTAAAGAGTTCAAAACAACTTGTGGGTATTCATCCCCACCGTTGTTTTTCCTAGTTGGGTTTCCACGTGAAAAATATGTGTGTCATATGTGATGCCTTTTTCATGTGATGCTTTGTTTTTTTGTCAAGCAGTGAATCATGTAGATCTAGCAAGTTATTATATTTTTGATGATAGATTATCTATTTATGCATAAGGACAAAGTGGAAATGAGGGAGTAGGTTGTATGGAAAGCTAAGAAGATTGACTAGTTCATGTCTTTTACAGTTGCACTATGTTAAACTGGTAGTAATCATGTTTGGACTGGTATTAGGGATTGCCAGTAGTGTACAGTCTGCAATCAAATAGTTATAGGAAAATTTGTGTGCCTGTACTGATTCACCCCCCCCCTCTCAGTATCGGTTTGGTACTCACAATTCATCATTGAGTTATCAATTGGTATCAGAGCATCCTCCTGGTCCTCTGTGTTGTAAGCTTAACTGCTTGAGGGAAAGATCCTATTATACATCAGAAGCATGGGTGCTCAGCACTAGAACTATGTTGAAAATGCCTATGCTATTCCTACTGGTACTCTCACCGATGATCAAAAGAGAGAGATCTAGGAGAATGGGCAAGTAATGGAAGCCCTAATCAGCTGCCTATCTGACATTTATTGATGTCTAGGATAAAGAAAATCCCAAAGAAGTATGGGATACTCTTGAGAATATCTATGGTAGTGATGAACATGTAAAACAAGCTAAGGAAGAAAGCCTTAGAGGGAAGTTTGAAGGTGAGACCATTCAATAATATGGAATAAGAATCAAGACTATTGTTGGAGACATCAAGAGTGTAGGAGGGAAAATGGAAGATTCTACTATTATTAGTAAAGTCCTGAGGTCCTTATTATCAGTCTATGCAATAAGGGTTGCTTCTATTTAGGAGTTGAGATCAATAGACAAGACTAAGGTATCCCTAGACTTCATCATTGCAAAATTAACAGCCTATGAGTTAAATAGTTTTGATGGCAATGTTCAGAAGACTAAATCAGCTTTTAGAGCATCTACTGCACCATCTAGGAAAGGAAAAGAAGCAAGCACCAGCAGTGAACCAAGATAGAGAGAGAAATGGAACCAGCAAATATAGAGGTAAGCTTCCTTTGAAATGCTTCTCTTGTAACCGGATAGGACACATTGCTATAAATTGTCCTAATGGTGACAACAAGGAAAAATCAGAAAGGTTCAAGAAATTCAAAGGAGGAATCTGAAGAAACTATTTTGTAGCAGTTGATGAAGGTGTCACAGATGAGGAATCAGAAGATGAAGAAAATGAAGATATTGTGTTTATTGTAGTCAAGGAGGATGTGTTAGACAAGAAGGCTCTTGTCTCCCACTTTGATAATTCCAACGAGTGGATTATTGATAGTGGTTGTTCTCACCATATGACTGGTGACAAGAGCAAGTTTATATCTCTAGAAGAGTATGATGGTGGGGTGGTTTGTTTTGGTAATGATGCACCATGTATGGTCAAAGGTAGAGGGTCCATCTCTCTAAATGGAAAGAGTAGTGCTAACAATGTGTATTGGGTGGAAGGTCTCAGACACAATATATTGAGTGTTGCCCAGCTGAATGACAGTGGACTCACTCTGGAATTCAAAAATGGAGTGTGCAAAATCAAAGGAAAGAATGGTGAACTGATGGCCGCCAGTATGTAGATGAAAGGTAACTTATTTCAGCTGATTGCAAATATAAGTATATGTCTTATGGCTAAGTTTGACGATAGTTGGATATGGCATAGGAGACTCTACCATGTAAACTTTGATAACATAGTAAAGGCCAGTAAGATCAAGGTAGTTAGAGGATTGCCAATGCTGAGCAAACCAGAAAATCCTTTGTGCAGAGAATGTCAATTAGGGAAAATGTCTTCCTCAACCTTCAAAGGTAAATCTTTCACTGCTGACAACTTACTTGATCTTGTGTATACTGATTTGTGTGGTCCTATGAAAACTAGGAGTGTGCAGGGAGATAGGTATTTTATGATTCTTATAGATGATTGTTCAACAATGATGTGGGTCACATTCTTGAAGGACAAGTTTGAAGCCTTTGGAAAGTTCAAAGCTTTCAGAGCACTAGTAGAAAAGGAAAGTGGTAGAAGAATCAAATGCCTTAGAACTAATCAAGGAGGGGAATTCACTTCCAGTGAATTCAACAAACATTGTGAAGAGAATGGCATCAAGAGGCAACTGTCTACCCCCCAGATTCCACAGCAGAATGACTTAGCAGAGAGAAACAATTGGATGGTGGTTGAAGCAGCTAGAACCATGCTAATCCAAGGAAAGGTTGCTCACACCTTTTGGAGAGAAGTGGTGAGCACCGCACTCTACACAATGAACTGGGTACTCATCAAGAAAGGAAAGGATAAGACTCCTTATGAGTACTAGACCAGAAAGACACCAGTGGTAAGCTACTTTAGAGTGTTTGGTAGTAAATGTAATATCAAGAGGAGTGAACATCAGAGCAAGTTTGATGCTAAATATGATGAGGGAATATTCCTAGGGTATTCCACTAAGAGCAAAGCTCTCAAATGTTTCAACAATAGGACTCAGAGAATTGTTCAAAGCATCAATGTTAGGGTTGATGAAAACTCTGAGAAATCAAAGGAAACTGGCAGAGAGCATGTAGGAGATGAACCAGTAGTAACCCTCTGGGAACCAGTTGCTAATCAACCCAGTACCAGTAATTATGCTCCTAAACTAGTAGATGTTGATGCTGATGAAGATGATGAAGAAAAGAAAGAGGAAGATGTTAAGAACATACCTAGGTATGTAAAACTCAATCACGATCCAAAGAAGATCATAGGAGACAAAGATGCAAAAATTCTTACAAGAAGAAAGGTCAGAGAACGCTCATGTATAATCTCTGAATTGGAGCCTAAATTATTCAAAGAGGCACATAAAGATGAAGACTGGATCAAGGAAATGGAGGAGGAACTTGACCAGATAGAGAAGAATGGTACATGGTCTTTGGTACCTAGACCGGAGCATAAAAATGTCATTGGAACCAAATGGGTTTTCAGAAATAAGCTAAATGAGGATGACATAGTGGTAAGGAACAAAGCCTGATTAGTATGTAAAGGATATGCCCAAGAAGAAGGAGAAGACTAAGGAGAAACCTTTTCTCTAGTAGCAATATTGGAAGGAGTTCATATGCTTCTTGCATATGCAACTTTTAAAGGATTCAAGGTATACCAAATGGATGTAAAATCTACATTTTTAAATGAAATACTTGAAGAGGAGGTGTATATAGAGAAACCAGATGGGTTTTCCCTATCAGAAGATAGTGACATGGTGTGTAGGCTACATAAAGCCTTATATGGACTAAAGAAGGCACCAAGAGCATGGTATGAATGCTTGCATTCCCATCTTGTGAAGATTGGATTTGAAATAACAAGTGAAGATAACAATATCTACTTGAAATCAGAAGGAGATCAGATTCTAATCTACAGAGTATTTGTTGATGACATAATCTTTGGTGGAGATGACAAGATGAGTCATGACTTTGCAGATGAGATGAAAAAGGATTTTGAAATGTCACTCATAGGGGAGATTAAGTTCTTCATCGGACTGTAGATTTAGCAAATGAAAAAAGGAATCTTTATTACTCAGTCCAAGTATGTCAAAGAGGTGTTGAAGACCTTTGGCATGGAAGACAGTAAACCAGTTGGTACACCAATGGTGACCGATTGTAAACTATCAAAAGAATATGACTTGGCATTGGTAAATGAGAAGGAATACCGATCAATGATTGGTAAGTTGCATTATATAGTGCATAGCAGACCGGACATTGCACATGCAGTGGGTATTACCACTCGGTTTTAGCAAAGCCCAAGAGAATCCCACTTGGTAGCAGTCAAGAAGATTCTTAGATATCTAAAGGGAACTATTGACTATGGATTATGGTATCTATACGATAATGATTTCAACTTGGAAGTGTTCATAGATGCTAATTGGGCTGGTAATGTAGATGACCGGAAGAGCACAACTAGTGGTGCATTCTTTCTCAATGGTAGACTGGTCTCATGGATGAGTAAAAAGTAGTGTAGTATCTCTCAGTCTATAGCAGAAGTGGAGTATGTTGCAACTTTTATGAACTACACCCAGACTATTTGGATGAAGCATGTATTTGAATGGCTTCAAAGTTCCTATATCTGAACTGGTAAGCATATTCAGTGACAATACAAGTGCAATTAACATTTCCAAGAATTTAGTTTTACATGCTAGAACCAAGCACTTTGAACTCAAGTGTCATTTCTTAAGGGAAAAGGTTCAAAACAAAGAGGTGGTATTGGAACATGTTTCCAGTAAGGAGCAGTTAGCAGACATATTCACCAAGCCTCTACCGAAGGCTACTTTTACCTATCTAAGAGGTGAGTTAGGGGTGTTGCCCCTTCAAGAGGTAATCTAAAGGTTTGTGCTCCACATCAGTCAGATCTTACTTTGATATATCTTCTCAGGATTGATGTGTTGAAGGATGCTACTCCTCGAGGGGAGCAGCATAGTGGAACAAGGAAGCTTGTGCCTCCACTTTGGCATTGTTGTCAAAGGGGGAGAATATGTGAAGTGGAAAAGATATATGTAGTATTAAGGTGAAGATGTGATGCAAAAGGAGACATATCTTTGTATATTGCCATCAATGCCAAAGGGGGAGATTGTTGGCATATGTGCAGAATATGTTGACATGATGATATTGTGTTGTTATTGATGTCAATATGCTAAAAGAGAACTAGTAATATGTTGAAGAGTGAACCGGTAACGTGATGAAGATTGAACAGGATTATTGAAGTTAAGAAACTAATAAAGACAACTGGTATGATGTTGTGAACTGGCATATGCGAAAAAGTGAAGCAGTATGCTTGTTCAAGTGAACCAGTATGATGTTGTGAACCAGAACCGGTATGTTGGAATGAGAACTAGTATATGGAATGTTTTGTATCAAGGGTTCATATGGCATGACTACTGGTTGGTAGTCTCAGCTTCAAGGTTTCCGGTTGAAGTGTTTTGAGCTTGTGTGTTTCAACCGATGGAATTGTGTGATGAGTTAGCATTGTAATGGAGATCAGATCATGTTTCCATGTCAACCTCATGCACGTGAAGGATCTTTCATGAAGGAGATTGATCCTATCTACCTTGGGAATGTGCAAAGTCTCTGCAAAGAGTGGAGAACACGTGATGGGTTATTGCCTCCAAGAAGCGGTGAAGAAAAAATGATGGAGAATGTCTTGAGATCTGTTCAAGATCATTGTATTCAAATGCAAAGTGTTCAATGGTCAGGATTGAACCAACTAAATTTCTCAACCTAAGTGTTTAGGGTTTAGGGTTTATGCTACCGACCTATTTGTTTCCTATAAGGTCGATGTGGTGTTTCATGCTAAGGTTGTTGGAAAATGTTGTGTGTGTATCTATGTGCAGAGATACGTGATCCTTGCTAGACCAGTTGAGAAGATTGATACCTGCATAGTGTGTGTGTAGAAGGAAGGAACAAAAGTGGATCTACATTAGCATTCAGTGCTATTACTAGATCATTGTAACACTTGTTGATCTCTAATCACTTCAATAGTTGGAAAATCCCTTAATAGGGTAGCTTTTACCAACTTGTTGTAAATCCTTTAACAAGGTGACTCAAAGTCATTGAGTTCATAAAATCCTCTAACAAGGTAACCTCTAAGAGGGTTTAACCCTTAACTGGGTATTCTAGCCATCCCTTAACTAGGTGATCCCTAATAGGATCAGTTCCTAAAAAAATCTATTGTAACAGTCTTTAACTGGACTAGGCTCCTAACAGAGCAGACTTCTAAAGAGTTCAAATAGCTTGTGGGTATTCATCCCCACCATGGTTTTTCCCAATTGTGTTTCCATGTGAAAAATATATGTGTCATGTGTGATGTCTTTTTCATGTGATGCTTTGTTGTTTTCTGTCAATCGATGAATCATGTTGATCTAGCAAGTTATTATATTTCTGATGATAGATTTGTAGATGTCTAAAAATGGTCAACGCTTGGGGAGTCATACTTTAACATTTGTGCATTGCCTTATTTTAGGGTTTTTGCATCGCATTAACATTTCTTCTATGTTGCGCACTTGGTCTTTATCATTTGCGAGCATCGAGTCCTTCTTCTACATTCCTCATTTATCTCGCTTTCAAATTTGGTCTTGTCGATAACAATCTTCAGTCATGATTTTTCTCGATCTTATCTTGTCGTATCAATGTGCGTGTTCATTTGTCATATTTTGGACATTGTCAATTCGATTTCATTCTAGACATTGTCAATCCTAATCGAGGATAAAATTAGGGTTTTGTCCTCTTTTCAATTTGTCATTGATCGTTGTCCTCTTTTCAATCTTGTCGTCTTGCGATCGATTTGTCATCGATCATTGTCCTTTTCAATCTTGTCATTTTGCGATCGATTTGTCATCGATCATTGTCTTTTTTTAATCTTGTCATTTTGCGATCGATTTGTCATTGATCATTTCTCATTTTCAATCTTGTCATCTAGTGATTGATTTGTCATCGATCGTCGTCCTTCTCAATCATGTCAATTTGGATCAATTAGTCATTGTTCCTCGTCAATTGGCGCATTTATCAATCAAATCATTTATTAGCATTGGTCTTTTATCAAGTCAGAATCATGATCAAATTGATCCTACGTCAAGACCCAATTATCGTCCTTGTATTTCTAAATCATCTTCTAGGATTCTATGTTTTATTCATTTAATCTTGTTTGTCATTTTCCCTCTAGGTTAAATAATTTATTTATTTATCCTAAGTCTTCTTGTCACAATTAAATATCTATTTAATTGGTTAACTAATTCCTCCCTCTTTTTGTGAATTAATTAATGAATGAAAAATTATTAGTTAATTTACCTAATTTTCCAACTTACTAATTTCTCCTAATTCCTAATTTTCTAATTTGTCAAAATTCAATTTCCACCTAATTAATTTCTATCGTCTCTCCCTATTTTTGTGCTTCGGTGGAAGCATGAATTTCTTATGCGTCATACTTTTGGCATAGTAAGATGTCATAAGCTTCTAGTCCTCTAACCTTTGCATTGGCAATATGCCATAATTCATGACATAGAAGGTATCATAACCTTCTTCTTTCCACTCAATTGTGCCATTTTTGAAATCAATTGCCTCTAATATCAATGTCATGCTAATCTTGTCTTTTCTCCAATTTATATATAAATTGGATGAACTTCTTCAATCAAAAGGGGCCGAATCAATCACGCTTCTAGTACCCTTATACTGTCATCTCATCTTGTCAATCTTGCTTTCACATTATACTTATGCATTTGAAGGTGAGATCCACAAAACAAAGTAATTTGAAGGAGAAAGAAGGACAATGGAGATTTCTGCAGGAGATATTCACATTTGTGATGGTTTGCATTTGAATTGAATGTCTTGTTTTTTATGCATATCTATTGAATATAATTAGGATTTGTCACTGCATTTTAGTTTTCATGATTGAGCTAGGCTAATTTGCTATTTGTTTTGATGATTTCCAAATTTCTATCTACATTAATTGGTGAACCCAACGTGAACATGCTTGGATCTAATATTTTTTTGAATGTTTTGTGAAGTTGCAGATTTTTTTTTTGTGGAGAAATTGCAGATTTTTCTTCTAAAAAAAATAGTCATAATCAATTGATCACGTAAAAAATTGCGTGTAGAATTAAAATAAACAATTTCTGGGTATATTAGATAACATTTTTACCTTTCCAGATCATCTTATTGTTTGTGATTTGGATAAATATTAAGGAAGTTATGACATTTTTAATTATGTTGTGGTAAATGGTCAAAATTTTCAAAAACAAAATCATGCAACCTTCATCTAGATTAATTTAGCTTGGCAAATTAATCATGCATTCATGCAAATTTTATCTAGATTAATCTAGGGTGGTAAATTTGATAAATTTCACATAGATTAATCTAAGAGGACAAAGAATCAAAACTTTTATGCATTAATTTTGATGGTGATTCATTTCTCTTGATTCTCTAACATTGTTGGTAGCTTTGTGGTGAAACGCTTGACAAAGAATTATTTCACAAACTACTAATGAATTGTTTGCAGGTTTGCTAGTCAAAGACCAAACAAATCAACCTCCTAACTTAGTGATTTTCTAGGTTGCCTTATATTCCAACCAAACTTTGTGTTTGTGATTTTTAATTAGGCACCTAGTATGTTTGATAAGTAGGATGGAATGAACATGTGTTCACTTTGCTTGTCGAGTTTGACATTGGAGTAGGAGACTATGCTCTCATCCTTCTTAGGGTGATTAGAAATCCAGACCTTCGATACCATTCTCATGTTTTGGATTGTTTGTTACCTTTAGAGGGCCTGCTTTCCTGACCATTTGCTTTCTTTTGCAAGCAAGTGACAATTGTGAGAGGGGAACGACCCAAAGTGAGCACAGCTAGAGTACCTTGGCATTCTAACTCACTATAAATAAATACCTAATGGGTGAAATCTTTGAAGGAAGGGTTATGTGGGAATTGTAGTTACTTGGGAAGTGATGACCCTTGGACTCTTTCTCATATCAACATCCAAGTAGGGCCTCATGGTCTAAATTGTGCTTGCGCGACTACATTTGTTTGGTATCTTAGTGGACTTATGTCTCAATCACACTTGCGTGACACCAAGGAGTAACGCTTAACAGAAATCCTTACTAAACACCTTGTATTTAGAGGCCAAAAATATTTCTAGTTGCTTGAGAAGGACAAGTTCGGATACTTGGAAGAGATACTAAGTTTGCAATGGAGAGATTTCCATGGGGACTGATGCTTGGCTGCCCTGAGAAGTGAATGCCGTGGAGGGAAGCCCGTGGGGTCAAGCATCTATGTATTCTCCTTGAATATCATAATGAGTCTACCTCTCAAGTACCTACTGCCCTTGCCATCCATAAGAAATGTGTGAATGAGCATGATTGTCTTAAGTCTAAGTTAAAATATCTTGTCTTCTTTACTTGTCAAAAGTTAAGTTGTGTCTCATTTCAAAACTAAGACAAATTGATTCAAAACAAGGTTAAACACAAGAGTATTTCATTCAAAACAGTTCAAAACACCTTCAAACATGGTTGTCAAACATTTTCCAAAATCTTGTCTCAACATTCATGTCACTTAGATTTAGGTTCATCCTAGGTTTGCATTTTGCAAATTCATTGTCAACTACCAAGGTTAGATTTCACCTAGGTCATACTCCTATGCATATCAATAAGCGGTCATGCATTTTCATGTGTCCTCTTGCATTAGAGTAATACCATTTCATAATTCAACCTTAGGTTTTGCCTTAGGTTGACATTGTCATACATTTACATTTGCATCATTGTTCTCATAACATTAGGTCACATTTGCATACCCTAGGTCTCTTCATTAAGCTTAGGTCATTATCATATCATATTAGGGTAATTTGCATAGTAATTGTCCCTTTTCATATAGTGTCAAAACTAAGTTTTGTCATACTTGAGTAATCCAAATCTTTGATAAACCCTAAGTCATTGTTAGGAAGTCTAGACCTTATCAAACTTTTGTCTTTTTGTCATCAATGTCATTTGGTCAAACCTAGCTTAGTATCCAAGCATATAGGGGAGACATTGTCATTTTGTCCTTTTGTCACTTGGTCCTTTTGTCCTTTGAGGTCTAGACATCATTTCAATTTCCTAAGGGTCTCTTTTTTAGATTTGCATTCCAAAAAGTATGTCAAAATCTTGAAAAAGAACCAAAAACATAGGTTGCATTCTTGCCATAGATTGCATTTTCATCTATTTAGATTGCATTTAGTTGCATATCATATATCATCCTTGAAAAAATCCAAAAAAATATTGCATTCACATAGTGACATGCCTGTTGAGACAAGGTCAAAATCTAAGAAGATGGGCAAACCAATGTATCAACTCATTGACAACATATCAAGTTCACAATTTCAAACTAGTCAAACAGTACAGATTGAAGGTTCATCAAGCACATCATTACCACCATATGGAATGGTTCAACTTGGACCACCTCCATTATATGAACCAGTGTTTGTACCCATGAAACCAGGGCATGGGAATGTTCCACCAACACCAAGGGGAAATGCACCTTTTGATTGGAATCAACTGAACCTGCAACATGATATTCAAACTCAAACATTATATGAAGAACAAACTCTTTCACAAGGATTTGGTTCAGATCAAGGCATTCAACAAGAAACAAATCCAAATATTTTACCAGATTCTTCATCAGATTTCAATGCCTCTGATGATGTTGATATGTTCCTTCAAGATCCAAAGTTGACGAAAAAGATGGATAAATTCTTGAACAAGGTCTTTAAGATGTTCCCACAAAAATATCTTGACATGATGAGTAATGTGACCTCCTTAAGTGAGCAAATCAATGTGCAAAAACAACAAGGTGGTGAACTATTAAGTTTCTCCCCGCATCCAAATGAAGAACATGTGCAACAAGAAACTCAACCTACCTTGATGAGTAAACGTGCTTCAAAGGCATTGGCAGTGACTATTCCTCAAAAGTCACCATTTGAGACAATAAACAATCCATTATTTAATACAACACCTATAACACAAGATCCAATGAGGACCACACAAATATTGACAGCTGTCCCTCAACAAGAAGTGGTTCCTCACATGCATAAAATTGGATCAAAATCTAAGATGTAAGAAAGCTTCACGACTGGAATGCCTGATCTCACCAATGTCCAAAACAATTCCACAATGCAACAAAGTTCCTATGTCCCATTAAGCTCAATATATTTGCCAAACACTCACGTACCTGTTATGCAGACTATTGTGATAGATCCTTCGATAATGGTGACACAAAGAGCTATAGATAGTGGTTTGCAACAATTGAGTAATACACAAAAGGTAAAATTGAATGTGTAGATAGGAAATGTGGAAATCATAAAAGCAAATAGGAATTTAGCCTAGCTCAATCACGAAAACTAAAATGCAGTGACAAGAATCCTAAAAACACTCAATTAAGACATGAAAACAAGACATCAATTCAAATGCAAACCATTGCAAACTTGAATGTCTCCTTCATGTGGCTCCATTGTCCTTCTTTCTCCTTCAAATAGCTTTATTTGTGGATCTCACCTACTAGTGCATAAGCATGATGTGAAAGCAAGTAGACAAGACGATAGCGCAAGAATACTAGAAGCGTGATTGATTCGACCAGGGCTTTGATTGAAGAAATTCATCCAATTTATAGACAAATTGGAGAAAAGATCAGATTAGCATGAAAGTGATTCGAATAGAAATTCAAATCAGGAATACAAAAATTATGACAAGTGTATGCCAAATTGCTATGCAAGGATTTATGACAATTTATGACAATTTATGACAAATTGCTATGCAAGGATTATGACAAGAATTTGAAATAGAAATAGACATTTAGGAATTTAGGAGAAATTAGAAAATTAGGTTAGAAATGATGACTTGGAAATTAGGAAATTGATGCAAATTAGGTAAATTAATTAATAATTTCTCATTCATTAATTAATTTACAAAAATAGGAGGAATTAATTAGCCAATTAAATAAACATTTAATTGTGACAAGAAGACTTGGGATAAATAAATAAATCATTTATCCTAAAGAGAAAATGGAGAGAAAATGACAAACAAGGTTAAATGAATAAATCATGAAACCCTAGAAGATAATTTAGAAATGCAAGGATGACAATTAGGTCTTGATGTAAGATTGATTTGATGTCGATTCGATCATGATTTTGAATTGATAAATGATTTGATTGATAAATGCACCGAGGAACAATGACAAATTGATCCAAATTGACATGATTGAGAAAGACGACGATCGATGTCAAATTGATCGCAAGACGACAAGATTGAAAATGACAACAATCGATAACAAATCGATTGCAAGATGACAAGATTGATGACAATTTGATCGAAGGACAAGGATCGATGACAAGATTGAAAAGAGGACAAAACCCTAATTAGGATTGACAATGTCCAAAATGATGACAAATTAACATGCACATTGACGCGACAAGATAAGATCGATCAAAATCATGACTGAAGATTGTTATCGACAAGACCAAAATCGAAAGCGAGGCAAATGAAGAATGTAGAAGAAGGACTCAATGCTCGCAAATGATAAAGACCAAGTACGCAACATAGAAGAAATGTTAATGCGACACAAAAACCTAAAATAAGGCAATGCGCCAATGTTAAAATACGACTCTGCAAGCATTGACCTGTTTTAGACATCTACATTTTGCCCCTCTTTGAGACAATGTGATATTAAGCATTGCTTCAAAGAACAATAATGAAAATGCCCCAGACAATGACAATGACATATGCATGCCCCCTCGAGGAATTGGCTAGAAACATCCAAAAAAGAGGCCAATTGATCGATAAGAATGATAGAAAATGATAGGAGCAAACGGACTGAAAATTGAAGATCGGATGCATGAAGGACAAGCAATTGAAGGTATAAAAGACCACGACCAGCATAAGATGGAGAGGGGGCACGTCCATCTAGGCACTAACAAAGATCTATAAATGAGACAAAGAGAGTGAAAAGTGCTCATTTGCACTAGCCAAAGAGGAGGATTTGTTGCTCTGGAAAAGGACACTTGTAGAAAGATGGCAAAAATTCCAATGGTAAATCACCTTGGGGAATGTGTACGCACCTACAAATGACCAGACGACGTGGGAGCAGCGGCATTTATCTCAAAAACCCAGATTGTCAATTTCATGAATTTGACTTGCTTGCGGGACATTGTGGGGCCCACGGGGAATGCAGAAACTGACTTTTGCACTTGTGTGAGTGCATCCTGCACTTTTGTAGGGTACACAGGTGCAATTTGTTGCTACATAGGAGCAAGAATTATCACACAGGCGTAGTTGTGCATTGGGAACCCTAATTTGGCCAAAAATAGCATGCGAATGATCCGAAAAGGGGGGATAAGAATAGGATAGGTCAAAATAGATGAGAAACACCCTGATTTGGACATGAAACAAGGAAATGCAGCCTATAGGAGGAAACCCTAAAACTAACAAAATGTGCCCCAATTGTGATGCAGAGTCGACAGTATCCATTGATCACATGGTAGAACCGACCTAACTACTTCATGTTATGACATTGACTCAGGAGCACGGACAGAGATACTTTAGCAGGACTTGGAATATACTATATCACATTCATGCCCGAGATTAGGGCAAACACAGGACTACTCACTGCATTGGCAGAGCGATGGCATTCAGAGACCTCCTCATTCCATCTGGTGACTGGAGAGGCGACTGTGACACTAGAGGATGTATGGCATAGCCTCCGCCTTCCAATTCATGGAGAGATGATAGAGTATGACCTAGTGATAGGGAGAGATGCTTTGTGCAGATTATTTGAGTGCAACGTAGATGAGCTAGATATCGTAGAGAGGGAGATTGGTTGGGAGACCATGGCATCAGAGTATGATCAATGATATGTGGTGATAGCAGTGGTGATAGCATGCCTACTAGCAGGGGACAGACGAGGACATGGATTCCCTATTGAATGGGGAAGAGTGCTAGAGCGGATGGCGACAAAGGGGATGATGTACGCATGGGGACCATGTGTACTTGCTATGCTATATTTTTAGTTGCATCAGATAGCATATCAGGGAGTGTAGACTTTGAGCTGTGGGGTCACACTATTACAGGTATGGGCATTTGAGCACATAGCCATATGTTGACCGATTGTAGAGAGACAGGTAGTACCACACCAACCATATGTGTACTATTATGGGGGAGCACTGAGACAGGGTCTGTTTGGATACATACTATATTGATGACATGAGCTAGATAGATTGAGAGAGTTCACATGGAGGCCATATCTTGATTGCCCTGGATGGTCAGATGATAGTGAGGAGCTACCGTATTGCAGACAAGAGAGATACCTGACTGGGCAACCAGTGAATTGCCAAAGAGTGATTGAGATGTACCTGCCAGAGAGAGTCAGACGACAGTTTGAAGAGAGGCAGGATGTACCTAGAGGGACTGCACACTTTGCTCGATCTCACAGAGAGATGAGTTAGTGGGGGAGGATGATTCAGCCACACATTGCATATGTTGATGTCACATAGCTATAGTAGAGATAGTGGGATTAGAGATCAGATGTGTTGGATGTCAGGATGACAGAGGAGTATGAGCGATGGTTTGCACGATGACGGCCAGTGCCATTGATAGATCCTGATATTCCGGTACCAAGGAGACAAGAGGACTTCCCACTTGTAGGAGAGGAAGAAGGAGATGATGAGGATAGAGATGAGGATGAGGATGGGGAGGAGGATGAGGGGGATGATGAGGACAGAGATGATGAGGATGACAACTATGAGCCAGATTCAACCGATCAAGAGTCATTGCAGGATATACCCATAGAGCCGGAGACAGCTAGAATAGAGGAGATGGAGATGTGTAGGGCTACCATAGCGAGTCAGCATGATCATATTGTGACATTAGAGATATAGAATGCCATCTTGAGGATAGAGCATGATCAGTTCAAAGTAGAGATAGCCAGACTTACAGCGGCTCGAGATACAACAATAGCCCAGGCACAGTGAGAAGAACAAAGAGTCACTGAGTATATTGGGTCAATTAGGGACACCAGTGCACGTGAGATGGCACAAATGTTGGTAGAGACCAGAGAGGAGATACACCATTGGAGGACCCTATATGAGAGTGCAGTTCCACAAGAGCAGAGAGCATCGTCATATCGGGCACGATCGAGGACAGAGAGCAGGGCACGCTCTCGGAGGTTAGTGAACAGCATGGGGGTGAGTGGACCGATGAGACCACCACAGCCAGGACCTTGGATAGGAGGGACATCATCCTTGAGACATGTCAGGGATGAGGAGGATAGAGGGAGCACCCAGTGATAGAGGTATGTGCTCCTTAGGATAGAGACAGATGTAGTTTGACATTATGTAGTGAGCCTGCGGGCCATACTTAGGACAGACAGTCCAATTTTGTACTCCGATATTATTTGGATATATGATATGATATGCATCGATATGATGGGATGCAATGTGTTATGACGTATGTTTATTTTCCATGTATGGATGGTGTATGCACTGTTTATGTACCATTGTGGAACATGTATGGATATATATTTTGATGTGTTTTTGATGCATTTATAATATGAAATGGATAAAATGCTTGATGTGATGCTTGATGTAATGTAAATGTACTAACCAAATGGATGTAGGATGCAGCATACGTGTTTGGGGAAATCGGAGCACTAGACCGAACTGACTATCCGAACGGATGGAAGAAATGTTAGTAAGAAGAAATGAGACAGAGGACAGTTAGAGATGAAGAAAAACTTGCTTTCAGTAATGCACTTTGTAGGTGAGAACCTTTATTTAATGTAGCAAAACGGATGCAGAGCATCATGGCATTGAAGGCTAGAGTTGAAACACAACCCTTTTTGCAAAAGACAAACACGTCACAGACAAACAACAATCACAACAAAAAGGAAAGGGACCATGAACCATCCCGATCACTCTAAAACACTTAGTGACATCATCAAGCAACATAGGAACATGATCAAAGCCAAAGATAAATCAGTTAAAAGATAAGCCTCACAAATTCGACCAAGTCAAACAAACATTCTGATCGTCATTGTCAAAAGTGGAACACAAGAATGATCATGTTGTCTGGTTTTAGGGAATGCAATACCCCGTCTAAGACAGGACACAATCTCGTTTGGAGTATACCACACCCTGTATAAGACCCATTATAATAGTGACAAGGACAAATGATATTGATGTTGAGTGATTGACATGACAATTTTGATCAGTTTGAATGCTTGGTTTGATTGAAAAGTTCATCTATTAATGTGTGATTTCATTAAAGCACAATGTTTGATTGATTGTCGTTGGATGTATGCTTAGTGATCTGTCTATGCACAAAGGGGATATTTATTGACAAAATGCAAAATGCCAAAGGAATTGTTTTTAGAATTTGAATGTTTTGAAAAAAAAATTTGTTCGTTTTTTCAGGACCTTATTTGATTTTTTTGGTTTTTTTTGTTGAGGACATTTTTTAATTTTTTGGGGATTATTTCAGGACATTTTTTCAATTTTTTTTTTGGATTTATTTCAGGACATTTTTCAATTTTTTCAATTTTTGATTTATTTCAGGACATTTTTCAATTTTTTTGGATTATTTCAAGACATTTTTTTTTTTTTTTGGATTATTTCAGGACGTTATTTGATTTTTAGGGATTTTGCCTCCAGTGTCTAGCAAGGCAAGGAATATGACAGGTGAATAAATAGGCTTTCTGAAATGATGGTGGATAGAGGGAAGACAAAGGCCTTTTATCATGGAGACAATGCGGATGCAATTTTCAAGGGCTATGGTGTGATGGGACAAGAGACTGGATATGACAATGTAAAGCAGTGACATGGCATGAGGGACATGTCAAGAGGTTTTTGAAACCATGTTTAAATTTTGCATCCTTATGTCAGATCAAGATCAAGGAATGAAAAAGAGTGTATGGATAGTGATAAGATATGGATAGGATAAGCAAGACCAAGAATGGATAAGGGACATGGATTGAAGGTCGGGATAGGATATGGGATAGTGGCAGAAAGTTGCAATAAGACAGGGAATATGGATGAAAAGTTATAATAAGCAAATGGATAAAGACCAAAAGCTATGATGGACTAAAAGCTGCAAACAAGATGCGTGATGCTCATGAAGATCCTCAGCCTTGTCAAGATCAAAGGTGGAAAGAGGAAATGGACATGAGGGACAATAGGATATTGGAGGGTAATGAGAGGGGTTCGATAGGATAATGGAACAATGAAGGACAAAAGGATATGATAGGATAAAACCTGCCCCCAAGTGTGGTGTGCAAGAAGTTCATAAATTACGCATGACACCTATTTGCCAGGTTTTCATCATGGTACTTTCCCAAGGCACCTGTTTGCCAGGTTTTCACCTGTGGACAAAGTATTTTTTTGCGTTACATTTTTTCTTTCTTTTTTTTGTCTTTTTTTTTCACTTTTTTTTTTTTCTTTCTTCTTTTTTTGTATTTTGACTTTTTCAATAGAAGATGGACACATGATAGGGGATGGAAGAAGGACTCAAACATCTTTTTTGTTTGGACAGTAGCCTTGAAAAAAAATGGACCATGACCTTTAAAAAGTATGCTCAAAGACATTGGTAGGATAAGGACATGGAAAATGAGATGAAACTAAGGCTAGGATTTATGCAAAGGATGGGATCAAAGGGATCAAAGGATGGAAAATATGCACTGGATAATGGATAGGGTATTGGAAGAATTGGGCTTGAGCAGATGGAAATGTTGGCAAGATTGACATTGGCACAGACCTTTAGGGGTGATGGACTGATGGAGAAAAAATGTATTTTGGATATTGAGATTTTGAGGAAGGAAAGGCTATGGATTTTGGGACATAAGGGCCCAAAAAGGATGAAGAAGGTGGTGGAGAAATAGACTTGGAAGGTTTGGATGGAGGAATAGCAATTTTAGATGCCAATTTTGATGTTTCTTTAGGCTTTTGTGCTTCAAGGAGCTGCTTAGGGATCCACATGGTTTTTGATTTTTCCTGCTTTTGTGGTTCCTTAGAGTGCATTGCTTGCACAAGGGATTTAGGAACCCGTATAGATTTTGACTTTGCTTTATTTTGCTCAGTGGGCCTTTGTGGCCTTTTGGATATATTTTTTTCTTTATAGATCATATTGTTCTTTGTTTTGACATGTCGATTATATTGGACATGTTGATCCTTGAATACATGTGGATTGCTAGACTTATGACATTTATACTTGGCATCCAAATTGATTGGAGGGGGAAAGGAATGCATGGATGGATATGAATGAAATGGAGTTCTTTTGGATTGATGAAATTTACTCAAGGATGTGTACCTTTGTTGACCTTGCATAGAGGACGAAGGAATATAAGGACCTAAGATGGATGGAAGGGATGATGGAGAAGGGATATGTTTTGATTTTGATGGAGGGATACCAACATCTTGAGAGTGAGTTGTGTAGACATGACCCTTAACATTTTCTTTCATATTGAGGGGTTCTTTCTTGTGAAGGTATACCCCTTGGCCTTTATGAATATCTTGACTTGTAGGATACTCTTTTCTTTGGGAAGAAGACACAACTTCATTATGAGGTGGATATGATATGAGAGAAATAATGAGATCTTGAAGTGGATCGGATTGAACCAAAGTGGAAGAACCCATTGTGCATGTCGAGGGTTCATGAACATCTTGCACTGACACGTTAGAATCATGAGAGGGATTAGGATCATGAGAGGGACTAGGATTGTGTAGTGGACATGGTTCAATGACAGGCTCTTCAAGAGATGGAATGGGAGAAATAATGGGATCATCAAAAGAAATGTGATCTTGAAGTGTATATGGAGTATTAAGACAAGGAGATGGAGGAACAAAAGGATCTTGTGGAGGATTTAAAGGAATAATTTGATCTTGACAAGGAGGAAGATCATTGGAATCCTCTTTAAAGGTGCTTTTCTCTTGACTTTTATTGGGATCATCGGAAAGGATGGAAGGGATATCTTGATCTTTCTTAGGAAGTGGAATGTCAATGGGATTTGAAAGGACATTTTTTTCATGAAATGGAAGGGGATTATTTGGGATTGGATGGACTAGGATATCTTGATCTTGCTTAGGGAATGGAGTGTCAATAGGGCTTTGGATAGGATGGACAAGAATAGGGGAATCAATGTGAGTGTCTAGGAAGATGGGGTCTTGATCAACAATTGGATGGGATGATAAGGTTTCAGGATCTTGATCTTGATTTTTTTTACGACTCATTTCTTTGTGCTCTAGATTATCCTCTTGACATGGGGTTAGACTTTGGATATGCATGGGGGATTCTAACAAGGGATCAATGGTTTGGCATGAAGGAAATGCACTTTAAACATTTGTGATGGATTATGGCAAGGAATCAATGCTTGAACATGAGGAAGAGGGACTTCGAATGGGGTCCTCTAAAACAAGTAATGGCAGTAAAGTGCATGGTGGCATTGGGTCTTGTATTTCTTAAACATGACAAGGATGTGCATCATGAATTGGATTATCGTGGCAATCAATTATGGATAGCCCTTGGGTAATTTCATCCTTGGGTGTATTGTTTGATGAGGACAATATGGAAGGTTCTTGTGAAACTTCTAAAGGTGTAAGGATAGATGCCACTAGAGAGTCAATTTGTTTGTGGGGGGATGAGGCATTGCTAGACATAAGTGTATTATCTTGATCTTCCTCAAAGAACTCACTTGGTAGTTTCCTTAAGATCCTTGCAATAAAGCCACCTTTCTTTCGAGGTTTTGACATGGTTGTATCTATAATTTGAACTTGTTTGGAAAGGAGGTGGTTTTGGTCTGATGTCATATTTTGATTTCGAACTAGATGTTGATCAAATTGGTTTGACATGTTTAAAATTTGGCTTGGTGCATGTTGCAAGTTTTGTTTGTGAATTTGTGATTGTGGTTGTTGACATTGATATGTTGATTGAACTTGTTGATATTCCACCATTGGTTGAACTATTTGTGGACATTGTATAGTTGGTTGGACATATTGTTGAAATTGGACCATTGGACAAGCAAAGAAGACAAGATACTTCAACTAAGACTCAAGACAATCATGCTCATTCACACATTTCTTATGAATGGAAAGGACAGTAGGTACTTGAGAGGTAGACTTGTTATGAGATTCAAGGAGAATACATAGTTGCTTGACCCCACGGGCTCCCCTCCACGGCACTCACTTCTCAGGGCAACCAAGCATCAGTCCCCATGGAAATCTCCCCATGGTGAACTTAGTATCTCTTCCAAGTATCTGAACTTGTCCTTCTCAAGCAACTAGAAGGATTTTTGGCCTCTAAATACAAGGTGTTTAGTAAGGATTTCTGTTAAGCGTTACTCCTTGGTGTCACGCAAGCGTTATTGAGACATTAAGCCCACCAAGATACCAAACAAATGTAGTCGCGCAAGCATGATTTAGACCATGAGGCCCTACTTAGATGTTGATATGAGAAAGAGTTCAAGGGTCATCACTTCCCAAGTAACTACAATTCCCACGTAACCCTTCCTTCAAAGCTTTCGCCCATCAGGTATTTATTTATAGTGAGTTAGAATGCCAAGGTATTCTAGCTGTGCTCGCTTTGGGTTGTTCCCCTCTCATGATTGTCACTTGCTTGCAAAAGAAAGAAAATGGTCGGGAAGGCAGGCCCTCTAAAGGTAACAAACAATCCAAAACATGAGAATGGTATCGAAGGTCTGGATTTCTGATCACCCTAAGAAGGATGAGAGCATACTCTCCTACTCAAATGTCAAACTCGACAATCAAAGAAAACACACGTTCATTCCATCCTACTTAGCAATAATACTAGGTGCCTAATTATGAATCACAAACACAAAATTTCGGTTGAAATACAAGGCAACTTGCAAAATCACCAAGTAAGAAGTTTGATTTGTTCGGTCTTTGACTAGCGAACCTGCATAAAATTTGTTAGTAGTTTCATTTTTGTCTTTGTCATGTGTAATGCCAAGGTGCTGCACAGAGAATCAGTACCAAAAACCAAAAAGCAGAAACAAAATGCAAAACAAAGCAATTTGCAAGTAAAAACACTACTTTTTACCTCTATTTCTGGCCTTACACAGGTGCAGAATGTCTCACACAGGTGTAGAACTCAGTAACACAGGCGCAAAAGTCCTTGACACAGGCGCATAACTCTCCTACATAGGCGGAGAAGTGCCCAGAAAGCCCTACATTACCCTATTTCTTGGGTTTTTCACCTGCAAATCAACTCAAAAGCACTCAAAAGCATGGTTAGGGGGTTAGTTCATGTCGAGTTCACCAATTAATGTAGATAGGAAATGTGGAAATCATCAAAGCAAATAGGAATTTGGCCTAGTTCAATCACGAAAACTAAAATGCAGTGACAAGAATCCTAAAAACACTCAATAAAGGCATGAAAACAAGACATCAATTCAAATGCAAACCATTGCAAACTTGAATGTCTCCTTCATGTGGCTCCATTGTCCTTCTTTCTCCTTCAAATAGCTTTATTTGTGGATCTCACCTACTAGTGCATAAGCATGATGTGAAAGCAAGTAGACAAGACAATAGTGCAAGAATACTAGAAGCGTGATTGATTCGACCAAGGCTTTGATTGAAGAAATTCATCCAATTTATAGACAAATTGGAGAAAAGATCAGATTAGCATGAAAGTGATTCGAATAGAAATTCAAATCAGGAATAGAAAAATTATGACAAGTGTATGACAAATTGCTATGCAAGGATTTATGACAATTTATGACAATTTATGACAAATTGCTATGCAAGGATTATGACAAGAATTTGAAATAGAAATAGACATTTAGGAATTTAGGAGAAATTAGAAAATTAGGTTAGAAATGATGACTTGGAAATTAGGAAATTGATGCAAATTAGGTAAATTAATTAATAATTTCTCATTCATTAATTAATTTACAAAAATAGGAGGAATTAATTAGCCAATTAAATAAACATTTAATTGTGACAAGAAGACTTAGGATAAATAAATAAATCATTTATCCTAAAGAGAAAATGGAGAGAAAATGATAAACAAGGTTAAATGAATAAATCATGAAACCCTAGAAGATAATTTAGAAATGCAAGGACGACAATTAGGTCTTGATATAAGATTGATTTGATGTTGATTCGATCATGATTTTGAATTGATAAATGATTTGATTGATAAATTCACCAAGGAACAATGAAAAATTGATCCAAATTGACATGATTGAGAAAGATGACAATTGATGTCAAATTGATCGCAAGACGACAAGATTGAAAATGACAACAATCGATGACAAATCGATCGCAAGACGACAAGATTGATGACAATTTGATTGAAGGACGAGGATCGATGACGAATCGATCGCAAGATAACAAGATTGAAAAGAGGACAAAATGCTAATTAGGATTGACAATGTCCAAAATGATGACAAATTAACACACACATTGATGCGATAGGATAAGATCGATCAAAATCATGACTGAAGATTGTTATCGACAAGACCAAAATCGAAAGTGAGGCAAATGAAGAATGTAGAAGAAGGACTCAATGCTTGCAAATGATAAAGACCAAGTATGCAACATAGAAGAAATGTTAATGCGATGCAAAAACCTAAAATAAGGCAATGTGCCAATGTTAAAATATGACACCGCAAGCGTTGAGTTGTTTTAGACGTCTACAGAATGTGGAAACAAACAATGCACAACAATAAGAATGCCACATTCGACAACAAGTTGCAGCGCCCTCTGCACCATTACAAGTTAATGCAAACTTGTAACCATCACAATGGATTGGACAAACAACACATCAAGTCAATGCAAGTGCCATACCCCATCTTAAGGAGAAACAACAAAAACCAACCAAACAAAGTTTTTTGCAAATTATGGGATTCACACCGTGACAACAATTGGCACAAAGTCAGCAAATTCTAATTCGTCAGCATCAAAAACAACATGTGCCTCAATATGTGACAAGACAAACAAGTTATCATACTTCACAACCACAATTGATGCCTGTGCAATATCAACAACACCCTCAATTGCAGTATCAACCTAGGATACAAATGATGATTCCACCACAAGAAGCACAGCAACAAGGTCAATATCAAGGCATGGCACAACCACAACAACAAGAGGTGTACCAAGAACATCATATGCCAGATACACCAAAGACAGCAATTTCAGAGCATCAACAACCGATCAGAAACACAATGTATCAACAAAGAGTACCCACCAAGATTAATGATGGACCTCCAAAATCTGACACAATTGCGCAACAGCTTGAGAAGTTGCAATGACAAGTCGACACATTAGAAACCAAAGGAACAAAGAAGTTGTACACAGATCAAGATTTATGTCCTAATCCATTTGACAAGAACTTATACATGCCTCCCTTCCCTAAGCATTTTGAGGCACCTAATTTTGAGAAATATAAAGGGAATGGCAATCCAAAAGATCACATTCAAGCATTTTTCACAGCGTGTACCGAAGTGAGTTATGAGGAAACATATTTAATGCGCTTATTTGCACGAAGTCTCATGGGACAAGCCATGGATTGGTATTCGCATCTGTGAGGAAATATAAAGACTTGGTCGAAATTGGCTCAAAAGTTTATATCTCACTTCGCATTCAACATTGACAGTGATGTGACCATGTTAGATTTATGCAACACCAAGCAAAAGCAAGGTGAACCATTAGTGACTTTCTTGCAATGATGGCGAAGCTTGTATAGTCGTTCTTCCCTAGATATACCTAAAGAACAACAAGTGAACTTGTTTATCCAAAATTTGGTCCCAGAAATGATGTATGAACTCAAATTGAAAAGTCCCAGTACTATTGAGAAAATCATTAAGAAAGGGATGAACATTGAAACTGATCTTGTAGCTAAAGGAATCATTAAGCTCAACAAAGATAGTGACAACACAAACAATTCAGGGGACAGAAATAGATTTTGGTACAAAAACAAGAATGTCACTAATGATGGAGTTGTTGACGCAAGAGCGGTGAATACAAATCAACCCCCATTCACAATCAAGAAATTGAGTGCTCCTAATATGTCAACTATGGAACAAAATCAAACACTAGCAAGTAATGTTACTCAACAGCTACAATACCAACAGCATCCTCAACAATATACTCAACAATATAATCAACAACAAGGTCAGCAACAAAACCAGCACTAAAGACCTTTCCGATCAAGGGATGGGCCTCCTTGACAATTTACGCCATTGGGAGAGCCTATTGAGTCAGTAATGAAACAATTAATACAAGCAAAATTTATCAAGTTACCAGATATCAAGGCAGAACCATTGGTAAAGCCGCATTGGTGGAATGATAATGCATATTGTGAATACCATCGGTCAAAAGGACATAAAACTACATCATGTTTTCAATTGAAACATATGATTCAAGACTTGTTAGAGCAAGGAGTAATTGAGGTAGATCCGCCCAACGTGACCTCTAACACTGATCACACAATTTTCAAAACTCCTTTGCTTGATCATGACAAGGGTAAAGCGTCTTCTTCAAACTCTACCCAAACAACAAATTATGCAAATACTGGTTATAACAATGTCATCAATTGTTTTCGAGCATCAAATGAGTATGTTTCCACCCTAAGAATAAAGGGACAAGATCTTTCTTGTGCAGTCACCAGTCGTCGATCCAAAATAGTCCTAAAAGGAGCTCCTGTAGTTCCTCCCAAACCAACTCTTGCAAGTCAATATAATCTCTTGGATCATCTGGGAAAGATGCCTACACAAATATCGATCCTTGAGTTGTTGAAAATGTCCCCTATGCATCACGCAGTCCTAGATAAAGATTTAATTGAGTCCACTGTCCTGACAGACATTGATGTTGACCAGTTTCAAGCCCAAATAGGACATCTAGTTGTTTCCCAACACATTGCATTTTCTGATAACAATATTTCACCTGATAAACTCCCTCATAATGATCCTTTACATCTTGAAGTCTTTGTCCATAATTGCAAAATCCGATGAGTCTTGATAGATGGCAGAGCAGGTCTTAACATCTGTACCTTGAGAGTGGTCATTGGTCTTGGTTATACAGAAAATGATATTGATTCTTCCAGAAGAATAACAATCAAAGCATATGATGATGCTGAGCGCCCATCTAAAGGGATAATTACATTACCTATCAGAGTTGGTCTAGTAATAGAAAACACTTTCCTATAGGTCCTAGACCTCGATCTCCCTTACAATATGATTCTTGGCCGTCCATGGATCCACGCAATGAAAGCAGTTCCATCCACTTATCATCAATGTTTAAAATATCCTTACAATGGAATTGAGATAACAATTCCAAGAGATCATAATCCATTTCAATTTTGTGCTACTCTAAAGGACTCCCCGCAGTAGCAAGTCCCAGTCAATAGAGAGGCCAAATCACATAGTTATGTGGATCCTAATGAATTGTTAGAAGCTATCAAAGGTAAACTGAAGATACAGGACCAAAGATGTGGAGAGTATTCAATGGCTCAAACATTCCTCATTGGGAATTTACCAATATCTCCAAAATCACATGACAAACCACATTTGTTGTAAAAGGAACCTAAGATAGTCATTCAATATCAGCCCCCCACTACATTTACAAGATGGGGTGAACTTGGCAAAGAAACCTTGGATGACGATGTCATAGATTGGCTTTATAAGGATCCAACTGAGACCCCACCTATCAGGTTGCCAGTGGAATGGTACAGAAAAGGATTTACTATGCTGTAGAAGAAAGGATATGACGGTTGCAGTGGCTTAGGCCCTAACAAGAAAGGATGGCTAGAACTTATTATATCCAAGATGCGACCTCCAACTTTAGGGTTAGGTTTTGTACCATTGTGAATTGGACCCTCGTCTACCAAAGTGACCACGTGTGGAAAGGGGTGTGACTCTGATGATGAAACAACACCTGAGGATACCCGACCCGAAACTGATTCCAATGAATGGGAGTGGAGTTCTTTTTCTTCTAGCTCTTATGCCCTTGACAATGTTTTCCTTGACCCTGATGATTTGCCCATGGAAGACAAACATGAAATAACTCCCCATCCAAAGACATGTCCTAATGCTTGGATAGAGTCATTCTAGGACCCAAGCTCTGAATCAGATGCGAGCAGTTCGGATAGTGATACCATGGATGTTCACATTTTTACCATTTTGGCCCTCTGTCTCCTTAAAACCAATGATGACATGCCCCTCATTTATCCCTAGTTTATCCAATAGGACCAACAAGAACCACTCACATTGGACTATTTTCAAAATGATGAAGCAATTACAAAATTCCTGGGACTACAGGAAGGCATACCACAAGGTGATCATAAGGCAGGATTTGCTATTGATCTAGATTCCACAGCATATTTTGGGGAGTCAACTCCATCTACCAGTCATCAAAATGAAAAAAGGAAAGAAAAAGTACAAAATAAAAAAGATAGGTCTTTGAGTGAAAACCATAAGGCACTCTTTGATCATACAAAAGTAAAAATAAAAGATGTACCTACAGGTGAAAACCTCTCTGAGGCACCCAAAGGTGGAAGAGTGGACATACCCCTATCAAGTCAAGGTAAATCAACATTTCTTGTGGAATTGACCGAAGAAATCAATTTGGGTACACCTGACAACCCTAAGGTCATTCATTTCACTGCTTCTTTATCAAAACAGGAAAAGATAGATTTTGTCAATTTCTTTCTTGAGAAGAAGATTAGTTTTGCATGGTCCTATGCAGATATGCCTGGCCTTGATCCAGAATTAGTCCTTCATCACTTGCCATTAAAAGCAGATGCCAAGCCTGTCAAACAGAAACTCAGAAAGATGCATCCCCAGGTGGCTCTTTTGGTCAAGGTAGAACTAAAAAAATTACTAGATGTGGGCTTTATTAGACCCATTGATTATGCAGACTGGATTTCAAATTTAGTACCAGTTAGCAAGGTAACTAGGGGCATCAAAATCTGTATAGATTTTAGGGATCTTAATAAAGCATGCCCTAAAGATGATTTTCCACTGCCAAATATCGACATCATAGTTGACATGACTACTGGATATGAGATGCTCTCATTGATGGATGGTTTCTCTGGCTATAACCAAATTTGCATTGCTCCTGAAGATCAACATAAGACTGTGTTCACCTATGCTTGGGGTACCTATTGTTGGAATGTGATGCCCTTTGGTCTTAAAAATGCTGGCACAACATATCAAAGAGTGATGATGACAATTTTCCATGATTTCATGCATACTTTGATGGAGGACTATGTTGATGACTTATTATGCAAATCTATCACAAGAGATAGTCATCTAGCCATCCTAGGCCCAATCTTTGACCGAATGGAAACTTATAAGCTTAGACTCAATCCAAAGAAGTGTGTCTTTGGTGTCACAACCGACAAATTACTAGGGTACATTGTTTCTCATCGAGGCATCAAAGTCGACCCTGCCAAGGTTAAAGCAATAATGGACATGCCTACTCCTTCTAATCTCCGTCAGCTAAGAAGTCTGCAAGGAAAGTTATAGTCAATCCGTCAGTTTATAGCTCAATTGGTAGACAAATGTCATCCATTCCAGCATTTATTGCATAAAGGAGTCACTTTTAAATGGACTGAGCAATTTCAATCAACATTTCAAGCTCTCAAGGATTATCTACTATCACCGCCTATTCTAATGCCTCCTATAGAAGGAAAGCCATTTATATTGTATATTTCTGCCACTGAGACAACACTAGGAGTTCTCTTGGCCCAATAGGATGAGAATGGCAAAGAGCGAGCTATTTATTATATTAGCTGGACACTAGTAGGCTATGAGTTGAATTATTCAACTATTGAATGAGCATGTTTAGCAGTAGTCTTTGCAAAATAGAAGCTTCGACACTATATGTTAAGTCATCAGACATTGCTAGTTGCAAAAACTGATCCCTTGAAATACTTGCTTAGTAGGGCAGCTTTGACAGGTCGCCTAGCAAAGTGGGTGATGATCCTTAGTGAGTTTGATATTGAGTACATGGAGCGAAAGGCAATAAAAGGACAAGTCATAGCAGATCAACTTGCAGAGGCTCCTATTTATGATGATCATCCCATGTTGACCAATTTTCTGGATGAATCAGTCTTTGCTCTTACATCTTCTAATGAATGGAAGTTATACTTTGATGGATCCCATACCAAGTTCAGGTCCAGAGCAGGTATATTGTTTGTCACCCCTCAAGGTGATGCTATTCCCAAATCCTACAGAATAACTTTCCATTGTACTAATAAAATTGCAGAGTATGAAGCTCTGGTCACAGGACTCCAAGTAGCGGTCCACTGGAACATCAGACATTTACAAGTCTATGGAGATTCACAGTTAGTCATTCGTCAAGTGAATGATGACTACAAAACAAAAGATGAAAAGCTTATTCCCTACAAGCATATGGTAGATTTCTTCAAGAAAAAATTCATGGCTATCCATTTCAGTCAAGTTCCAAGAATGCAAAACAAGTCGGTAGATGTGATGGCTACAATTGCTTCCATGTTGAATATGCCCCACAATATGGACAAATGTGAATTTTTGGTCGAACAGTTGCTTGTCCCTTCTTTTGAAATTCTGACATCAGATGTGATGTGTGTTCTTGTTGGCCCTAACTCCCCGTGGTATAATGACATCTATCAATATTTAAAATCCCAAACCCTACCACCTAACCTTTCCGCTAACCAACACTGAGCCTTCATCCAACAGACAGCCAAATATGTCATCATTGCCGACACCCTTTACTGTCGTTCCTTTGACCATACCCTCCTCAAGTGTTTGGAATCTGACGAAGCACAAATAGCTTTACACGAAGTTCACGATGGTATATGTGGGGGCCATTTCAATGGTCTGAGCTTAGCCAAAAGGTTGATTCATGCTGGGTATTATTGGCCCACTCTGGAAAAGGATATTCATGATTTTGTTAAGAAATGCTACAAATGCCAGATCCATGGAAATTATATTCATGCGCCAGCCCAAGAGCTTCATTTTGTCATATCTCCATGGCCCTTTTCTCAATGGGGATTGGATCTTATTGGCAAGATTCACCCGACATCTGCAAATGGACACAAGTTTATCATTACAGCCACAGAGTACTTTACAAAATGGATCGAGGCTATCCCCATGACCTATATCACTGGTGTGCAAATTTCAAAATTCCTACTGAATTATATCATATGCCGATATGGGGTTCCCCTTGCCATAGTCACTGATAATGGTCGTCCCTTCAAGAATAAATATGTCAAGGAACTAGTTTCATATCCAACACCATTTCTCTAGTCCATACTATCGACAGGGTAATGGTCAAGCCGAAGCATCAAATAAAACCATTATCAAGATCCTGAAAAAGGTTGTTAATGACGTTGGTCGAGATTGGCATGTACAGTTGAATCCAGCACTATGGGCTTATCACACTTCTATCTGCACACCTACTAGAGCACACCTTATTCTTTGGTGTATGGTGCGGAAGCCATTTTACCCTTGGAAGTGGAGATTCCTTCTTTGTGTGTTTCCTTGCAACATTTAATTGATGATGAAATGCACAGAGCCTCTCGGTTGCATCAGCTTGAGATGTTAGATGAGAAGCGTCGGACAGCTCTGACACATTTGCAAGCATATCAAAACCGTCTCCATCACTCTTATAATAAGAAGGTCAAAGGGTGACACTTTGAAGTGGGAGATCTGGTTTTAAAGGCAAACCCCAAGAATGCATAATCTATTGACATCATCAAAGGCAAGTTTGAACCTAATTGGGTTGGGCCTTTCATAGTGACTGCAGCCTATGGCTTGGGGGCATATCAGCTTGCCACCCCAGAAGGTGAACCTTTGTTAGATCCTATAAATAGCATGCACCTTCGCAAGTACTGGGCATAATTTTCTATCAGCACTTTTTCAAATATGATCTTGAAAAAATACAAAAAAATCAAAAAGCTCAAAAAAGGAAAAAAAAAAGAAAAAAGAACAAAAAAGTAAAGAAAAATGATTCACCCTCTAGTGAAAACCTGGCAAATAGGCGCTTTGGGAAAGTACCATGGTGAAAACCTGGCAATCAGGTGCCATGTGTAACGAGATCATTGCTCCATCATCTGTCATGATCTCTAGCTATGCCATCAGGTCTATCTTTGTCATGACCCAATGTTCTGTTCTAGGCTTGTGATTGCTCAACATCATTGTCTTGCATACTCCGGTTTCTTGTGCATATGTTTCGGTCCTAGTCTCTATATATGTCTCTCTGATGTGCATTGGGTGTGTTCCCCTTGTCATGATCAATCACTAGAACTTAAAAAATCAAATAATGTCCTGAAATAATCCAAAAAAATTGAATAATGTCCTGAAATAATCTAAAAAAACTAAAAAATGTCTTGAAATAATCCAAAAAAATTTAAAAATGTCCTGAAATAATCCAAAAAAATTGAAAAATGTCCTGAAATAAATCCAAAAAAAATTTTAAAAAATCAAATAATGTCCTGAAACAAAATCCCTAAAAAGTCAAATAAAGTCCTGCAAAAAAAAATGATCACAAAAAAATTGTACACACTCGAAAAGAAAAACAAAAAAAAATATCCTCTTGGTGCATAAGACAGGTCGCTGAGCATACATCCAATGACAATCAATCAAACATTGTGCTTTAATGAAATCACGCATTAATAGATGAACTTTTTCAATCAAACCAGACATTCAAACTGATCACAATTGTCTTATCAATCGAACATCAATATCAATATCATTTGTCCTTGTCACTACTATCATGGGTCTTATACAGGGTGTGGTATACTCAACACCAGACTGTGTCCTGTCTTAGATGGGGTACTGCATTCCCTGAAACCAGACAACATGATCATTCTTGTTTTCCACTTTTGACAATGACGATCAAACTATTTGTTTGACTTGGTTAGATTTATGTGTCTTATCTTTTTACTAATTTATCTTTGGCTTTGATCATGTTCCTATGTTGCTTGATGATGTCATTGAGTGATTTAGAGTGATAGGGATGGTTCATGGTCCCTTTCCTTGTTTTGTTATGTTTGCTGTTTGTGGAATGTTTGTCACAAACTAGGGCAACTATATCATTGGGTGTTTGTGATAAGTACATTCGCTTTGTGAATGCCGCACATACCTCGACCCTTGATGTATGCACCCTAGGATGCTTCACTCATTCCTTGTGTGTGATGTGTCTATCTTTTGCAAAAGGGGTTGCATTCTAGCTTTGGCCTTCAATGCCATGATGCTCTGCATCCACTTTGCTACATTAAATAAAGGTTCTCACCTACTAATGTGCATTTGTGAAAGCAAGTTTTCCTTCATCTCTAGCTATCCTCTGTCTAATTTCTTCTTACTAACGTTTCTTCCGTCAATCTTGGCGATCCGTTCGAATCTATCATCTTCTTTCATTCTTATCGATCAATTGGCCTCTTTTTTGAATTTTTTCGGCCAATTCCTCGAGGGAGAATGCATATGTCATTGTTATTGTCTGGGGCATTTTCATTATTGTTCTTTGAAACAATGCTTAGAATCGCATTGTCTCAAAGAGGGGAAAAATATAGATGTCTAAAAATGGTCAATGCTTGTGGACTCATACTTTAATATTTGCGCATTGCCTTATTTTAGGGTTTTTGCATCACATTAACATTTCTTCTATGTTGCGCACTTGGTCTTTATCATTTGCGAGCATTGAGTCCTTCTTCTGCATTCCTCATTTGTCTTGCTTTCAAATTTGGTCTTGTCGATAACAATCTTCAGTCATGATTTTGCTTGATCTTATCCTATCGTATCAATGTGCATGTTCATTTGTCATATTTTGGACATTGTCAATTCGATTTCATTCTAGACATCGTCAATCCTAATCAAGGATAGAATTAGGGTTTTGTCCTCTTTTCAATCTTGTCATCGATCGTTGTCCTCTTTTCAATCTTGTCATCTTGCGATCGATTTGTCATCGATTGTTGTCCTTTTCAATCTTGTCATTTTGCGATTGATTTGTCATCGATCATTGTCTTTTTTTAATCTTGTCATTTTGCGATCGATTTGTCATTTTCAATCTTGTCATCTTGTGATTGATTTGTCATCGATCATCGTCCTTCTCAATCATGTCAATTTGGATCAATTAGTCATTGTTCCTCGTCAATTGGCGCATTTATCAATCAAATCATTTATTAGCATTGGTCTTTTATCAAGTCAGAATCATGATCAAATCGATCCTACGTCAAGACCTAATTGTCGTCCTTGCATTTCTAAATCATCTTCTAGGATTTTATGATTTATTCATTTAATCTTGTTTGTTATTTTCCCTCTAGGTTAAATAATTTATTTATTTATCCTAAGTCTTCTTGTCACAATTAAATATTTATTTAATTGGCTAACTAATTCCTCCCTCTTTTTGTGAATTAATTAATGAATGAAAAATTATTAATTAATTTACCTAATTTTCCAATTTACTAATTTCTCCTAATTCCTGATTTTCTAATTTGTCAAAATTCAATTTCCACCTAATTAATTTCTCTCTAGTCTCTCCCTATTTTTGTGCTTCGATGGAAGCATGAATTTCTCATGCGTCATACTTTTGGCATAGCAAGATGTCATAAGCTTCTAGTCCTCTAACCTTTGAATTGGCAATATGTCATAATTCATGACATAGAAGGTGTCATAACCTTCTTCTTTCCACTCAATTGTGCCATTTTTGAAATCAATTGCCTCTAATATCAATGTCATGCTAATCTTGTCTTTTCTCCAATTTATCTATAAATTGAATGAATTTCTTCAATCAAAAGGGGCCGAATCAATCACGCTTCTAGTACCCTTATACTTTCATCTCATGTTGTCAATCTTGCTTTCACATTATACTTATGCACTTGAAGGTGAGATCCACAAAACAAAGTAATTTGAAGGAGAAAGAAGGACTATGGAGATTTCTGGAGGAGATATTCACATTTATGATGGTTTGCATTTGAATTGAATGTCTTGTTTTTTATGCATCTCTATTGAATATAATTAGGATTTGTCATTGCATTTTAGTTTTCATGATTGAGCTAGGCTAATTTGCTATTTTCTTTGATGATTTCCGAATTCCTATCTACAAGATTATCTATTTATGCATAAGGACAAATTGGAAATGAGGGAGTAGGTTGTATGGAAAGCTAAGAAGATTGACTAGTTCATGTCTTTTACAGTTGCACTGTGTTTAACCCGTAGTAATCATATTTGGACCGATATTAGGGATTTCTAGTAGTTTACAGTCTGCAATCAAACTGGTTCAGGAAAAATTTTGTGCCTAAACTGATTCACCCCCCCTCTTAGTACCGGTTTGGTACTCACTATTCATCATTGATTTATCAGTTGTTATTGATGTTCAAGTTGGAGAACCGGTATGAAGGGATGAAGTGGACCGATGTCAGGGTTTCACTAAGTGTGACTACCAGTTGGTAGTCTCAACTCTAGGGTTTCTAGTTTGGCAATCTAGCTTGCGCGATGCAACTGGTGACATTTTGTGTTGAGTTAGCTAAGAAATAAGAATGAGATCGAGATGCCACATTATTTTTGTGCATGTGAAGGATTTCCTTGAGGATCTTGCATGTGAAGATCGATTGCATTAAATGTCTTGGGAATGAACATTCTTCTTAGTGGTATGCATAAATAACGTGATGAGTTGCTGATTTCCATATGCTATGAAGAACGGATGATGCAGAATGACTTGTGATCTGTTTGAGATTGTTTTATTCTATGCAAAGTGTTTGAATGGTCAGGATTGGACAACTTGTAATTGTAAACCTAAAATGTTTACGGTTTAGGTTTTATGCTACCAACCTAATTGTTGTCTATAAGGTTGATGAGTTTTGATATTGTAAGTGTTGGAAAATGTTGTGTTTTGTATTTGAGTGATGAGATACTTGCCAGACTAGTGAGTGGAAAACTATAGAGTGTGATTGCATAGTAGAGGAGCTGAAAAGGATCTGCCTTAGCATGTAGTTCTATTATCAAATCAGAGCTTTACCTGTTGTCTTCTAACCATTTCAACAGTAGAAAAATCCATTTGTCGGGTAGCTTTAACAAGCTTATTGCAAATCCTCTAACCAAGTGACTCAAGATCATTGAGTTCTTTAAATCCTTTAGTGAGGTATCCTTTAACAGGGTATATAGCCATCCCTTAAATTGGGTGATCTTTAATAGGATCGGTTCCTAACATAACCTTATTGTAAAGTATTTAACCGTACTAGGCTCCTAACATAGCGAGCTTCAAAAGAGTTCAAAAACAAGCTTGTGGGTACTCATCCCCACTGTATTTTTTCCCATTTGGGTTTCCACATGAAAAATTATGTGTCATGAGTTGTTCATTTTTCATGTGATGTTTGAGTAGTCTTTGTTTAAGTGAATATGCATGCAAAGCTAATGGTTATGGTATTTACTGATACAACACATGCATGAGTATATTGGTGAAGTAGTTATCAAGTGTTGAATGTTATTTGAAGTATTCAATTTTACTGGTTTAACTATCTGGAGTCACACTATGTTTAACCGATATTGCCATGGTTAAGTTTAGTGATGAAGACAACCGGTTAGCATTGTTTTAACTTGATAAGTTATTGTGAATTTTTTGTTTGTACTGATTCAACCCCCCCCTCTTAGTACCGATTAGGGTATTTTTTGTTCATCATTATTCATCACCTCTATCCACCATCTAACCTACACTTAAAAGATTATGCTTTAAGCCTTCAACATAATAAACATTATCAGTATTAGTCTTACCATCCAATGGTATTGTTCCTTTGCCTTTGTTTCTACATGCCTTGTTGTCTCCAAATCTAACCAATCCACCGTCAAATTCTTGCAATGATAAGAACTCTCTTCTATCACCTTTCATGTGATGTGAGCATCCACTATCTATAACCCATTTATCCTTTTCTTCAATTTTAGCAGCCAAGGCCTTTTCCTCAGTATGTGTTACTTCAATGATAGATTCCAGAGAATCATCCTTGATAGAAATAAAGACCCAATCTTTGTTTGATGAAGCATCATTACTGGATCCACTCACAGGGTCATCATCATCATCATCACCAACATAATAACATGTTTATCCTTATTCCCTCTTAATCTAGGTCTTCTCTGATATTCAAGATTAGGCTTATAATTACTCATAAATCTTTCATGATTCCTAGCAGCTCTTTCAGGACATCTAGATGCAAAATGACCAATCTTATTGCATGAAAAACATTTAAAAGGGACTTTTCCTTCCTACTTACTTCTAGCTGGTCCTTTAGGATTTCTTCTAGCAATCAGAGATTCCAGATCTTCAAGCTCTCTTTCTTCTTTCTCAATTTCCTCCATATCCTTAGCATACATCTCTTGCTAATCTATCTTTTGTTTATCAAATGCAGATTCTCTCAATGCAGTCTCAGTTTTAGCAGCACTCTGATCTCCAAGTTCTTCAAGTTCAAAAGAAGCCAATTTCCCAAGTAGTGTATCTTTGGTCATAGGGGTACTTGACATTGTCTGAAGTTCATTGATAGCAGCAGCCTTCATTTTGTAAGTTAGAGGTATAACTCTTAGAATTTTTGACACTATCTCATCCTCACTAACAGATCTACCACAAAATTTGATACCCATGACAATCTCATTGACTCTATCCATGAAATAACTTATCTTCTCATCTTCTTCCATCTTTAAATTTTCATACCTTACCCAAAAACCTTCAAGTTTAGCAATCTTCATAGCCTAATCACCTTCATAAAGTATTGGCAATTAACACTCATTAGATTCATTTTGTTGTCATTGATGGCAATAATATTTGATGGAAGTCTCAAACTGGCACTAGGAGGCATACACCGGGAGATACCAGCATTGGAAGCATTCAAGCCTACACCGGCACTGGCATTGACATTAGTACTTCAAGGAAGTTGACGTCAAGAAAGATTTATTTTAGTAAATCATTTCGTAATTATTGTCGAGGCCGACATTGAATATTCTTTGTAAATGCATTGTAAGCTGACATAAGGCATATCATATATAATAGGTATATAAGTCAGTCTGCTAGGTCAATTTAAGGTATGTAAAGATGGTATAGAGTTAGACATATAGCAGAACTTTGAGATGCGACATATATGTATGGAGATCATTTTTGTATGTGAACATTGTATCATGAAATGATTTATAGATAGCTAGGAAAATACTCTTGTAGGAGAAGTAATACCGGTAATAGTCCAAGATTGTGAATTGGTACAGAGCAGAACCAGAATCAGAACTCTATCTGGCATAGCAGATGCATTCTTGAGTTTATTTTTCAATAATTTACTTTGGCAGAAATCTTGTAGTCAATGAGGCTCTTTAGTGATGAGCAGTATTCTCTAGGCAGTATGCCTTCCTGCAAGTGTAGGCCCCTGTTTATGTAATATCTTTTCATATGGCCAGTGAACTGATATTGCGGGTCACAAATCCCATCATGGTTTTTCCTCATTGAGGTTTTCCACGTATAAATTTTGTGTGTTATGGTGTTCATTTATGTGGATGATTTATTTGCTTCTTGTTATATGCTTATTTGTTTACCGGTACATACATGCATGGTTTAGAAAGTTAAATATTGTTGATTCTGATAGAATGTTGATTCACCCCCCCCCCCCTCTTAGTGTTCTCATATCACAACAATTAGTATCAGAGCTTGGTACATCGAAAGAAGTTTAACAACTTGAGGAAGATCTTGAAACCAAAATATTTGAATATGGCTATGGAAAGGCAACTTGAGATGGCTCTTGATAATTATGATGCTAAAAGGATGAAGAACTTCAAATTTCAAGAAGAATTGAATTCTACAAATGAATTCATTCTTATCCTACAAGAAAGGTTGTCATCTACTCAAGCCAAGAGGAAAGAACTTATGCAACAACTGGATGATGAGGAGAAGAATGCTCTTAAGGAACAATGTCAGAAACTAATTCAAGCAATATTCTCATGAAGAATGAAATGCAAGATCTGACCATGAGGTTATCAAAAGATATTGAGGACAGAAAGAAGAAGTAAGATAGCCTTGTTTTATCTTTGAAGAACAAATTTGATGAATGTGGAAGATTGACTCATGAGAATAATCTATTGACAACTGATTTGGCACACTCCTAGAATAATGAACAAGAACTTGAAAGGCAAATAACTACTATGAGAGATGATTTGACTAGTGCAAGTGAATATAAAGAAAAGTTTAAGATCAGTGCTACACAATTGGATGACTTACTGAAAAGACAAAGACAGATTGATGATTCTAGAGGACTTGGATTTGTACAAGGTGAAAGCTCCGATATTGCTAATGAAGATCAGACAACTGATATGCAAAACTCATTAGAATAGAGGAAACCAATAATGCAATATAATGCTTATAAATTCAATGGTAGATTCTTTGTTTGCAATAAATTTGGGCATATGGCTAAACAATAGAAAAATAAGGCAAATCAAAACTACAATTATGTTCCTGTTCAATGCACAAACTGCAAGAAATATGGTCATAAATTAGAAGAATGCAGAATGAATGTTAAATTTCATGCATGTGGAAATTTTGGACATTTTGCTAATCATTGTAGGTTAGGAAATAATAATAATACCGGATATGTCAAAGTAATTCAGAAGAACAATGTTACATTCTATGCATGCAACAAAATAGGTCATATTGCTAAGTATTGTAGAAACAAGACTCAACCGACTAATAATGATAAAGACAATGAGAAATGGAAGCAGAAGGTGGATGAAATACAACAAGATCACACCAAGAGATGGGTTAGAAAATATGAAGAACAAAGTGGAGATGGATCTAAACTGGCAAATCCACTGGTAGAACAAAGTATTCCTCCACTGGCAGAAAATCCCACTGATAACTAAGGCATAAGCCTTAGAGTTTGGAAAAGTCACTGCTAAATTTTGCATATTACCATGAAAGAGATTTAAGGAGATCTGGAAAGAAATCTGGAGAGCTGTGTTTATCATCGATGAAGGTTACCTCGACACTTAACTATAAAATCGACATCCATAGGGTTGTTGGTGAAACATTAATGACATAAAATTAGGGTTTTATTCACTAATAAAAGAAGCTAAGTGAATTCATTTTCACTCACCGAGCATTCAAGAAATTAGAGCGAAGTAAAGGTGAACTAAGATTGAGCAAAGCATTGAGAGAGGATTCTGAGCATTTATCTAGAAGCACTCAAATCATCCATCGACATTCACTCAGGTACTTTCTGACATGGCAACTGGATCTTCCATTCCTACTTTTATTGCAAATCTGGCAATCATCAAAGTTAAGGATATGTTAAGCCCAGTCTTTAAGGAGGTTCCCAAAATTGCAAACAAGGAAGACTCTGCGCGAGCATTTTTTAGGGTTTTTGAAGGAGTAATCTATGTTGAAGATGTGAGGGCATACATCCACTACACTCTTGAGGATCTGGGTACCAAAGACATAAAAAGAATGTATCAATCAGTGATACTGGTAGACACTGAAAAGATCAAACCAAAATTAAAGCAATTGAGGATCTAGGGTTAACCGGTATTCTGTATTCACCAGAATTCAAGGTTGAATTTATCAGATACATCCTGAGTAGGGTTCATAATGAATTCATTTGGTTAGACAGATCCTACATGATCACAAAGGAAGCTATTCAAGTTGTCACCAACTTACCTAGGATTGGACAAGAACTTGGTAAGAAAATTTCCAACATAGAGGTTCAAAAACTCACTGGTTCCACACCAGATAACAGATCAATGAGGATAAGCAGAATAACCGGCTCCGACATAAAATTTGCAAGCATGATCATAGGATATAAGGTACTCAATCAAATCACTTGAATTTTGTTGCAATTTCATGCATTCATGTCACATATCAAATGTTAATAAATAATGTGAAATATGGCATGTCAATGGATGAGGAGTGAGTTAATGTTAAACATTATAAAGATCAAAGGAACCAAGAAAGGCACATTCAGATATGGAAACTTAATTGTCTTTTTAATGCTTTATTTCCTGAATGAGCTACCCAGTTTAGGAAAGAAGCAATGGGCTCATGACATACCAACAGGTATGCAAATCAAAATGGTTATCACTGGACTTGGTACTGACAAGGATGAGAAGCTCTGGGGTTACTTCAAGACATTTCAAGAAAATATGAGGAAAACGGAAAGAATCTCTAAGAACATTGTGGAGTACTCCACTAACATATGTTTCATGGTGAAAACTGATGAAACACTCATGGAAGCAATTGAACCCAGGAAAATCTAGATCACTGAGCTTGGATATGAGGTAGATGATAGTATTTTTGAGCTTTATGCAAAGATGTTTTTAGATTCCCCTTTAGATGATAAGACAGAGAACTTTGGTAAAATAGGAGAAAAGGCTCTTGAAGTGAAAACAAGTTTCAATAGAAAAAGGAGAGAGAAGAAATTTGATAAAATGTCTACATATGTGCAGAATGTGATTTACAAGATAGATACTCAACTAGGTTCCAAATCTAAACAAGCAGTCAAACCGATAGAGGTTGCTACTGAAGAAGTGAAGAAGCCACAAGTTCACAAATCCCCAATCACTTCTGACTCTGACCCTGAGGATAATGAGCCTCTGGCTTTTAGAAGGGTGCAAAGGAAGGATGTGGCAAAACTATTGGTAGAGAAACAAAAGGTAGAACTAAGGAGGAGACTTGTCAAAAAGGTAGCTCAGCCTATTGCACCTCCACCACTAGTAAGGAGGCCTATGCAAAAGAGGAAACTAGTCACACTAGCAACAACAAGCAAAAAGAAGAAGGGTGATGATACCAGATCAGGTAAGATAACAATGACCTATGCTGAAATTATTGATGAAGTGACAAAATATGGGATATTAAAGAATTTGTCAAAGTATTATGAAGGTTTTGAAGAGAGTGAGCAAAATGAGTTAGAGGAAGCTATTTTATTGTATATAGATATCTATAAGAAGGCATTAGTTGAAATTTTGAAAGAGATGCCTTTATCTCTATGCAATAAACTTGAAGCTAGGAGACTTGATGCTATCAAGAGGGATAAGGAAATCAAGGAAGTTGCACTTTTGGAATAGTGGTACTATAAATAATGAAGAGATGAAAAGATGTATAGATACTGTTAATAGGACAATTTTTAGTAGTAAAACCCGGCAAATAAGTCTTATGATGGATAGAGTGAATGAGGTGGTAAATGAGACAAGTAAGTGGTGGAAAAAATTCTTTCAGAAAAACCCAAACTTTCTCACATCTCAGGAAGAATTTGCAAAGGCAACATCCCCTAAAATTCCTGACAAATCAAAAGGAAAGGGTATTTTAGGTAGTTATACTCCAATTTTGATACAATCACAACTGGCTATAACTAAAGGCACACAACCACAACTGATAGTCACAAAGAGTGTACAATTTATACCGGCACAAACCAATTTTGAATAAGTGAGTGTACAGGACACTGGAAACACTATAGATAAAACTCCATTAGCAGTAACCAACACTGCACCAAGTGGTGAAGCCACCAGTGCAAAAGAGGTTGAGATGGACAAGGTTAAATCAACTGAGTCCATACCGGCAGGCAAAACATATTCACCGGCAAGAGTCTTGGCAATTGACACTTCTCAGGTTGAGAAAAAATTAGTTTCTGAGTTAACTCCAACAAAACTAATGATGATGGCCACTCAAAAATTGTTAAAGGAAGGAACTATAGACAAAGGGTTAATGATAAATTGGGCTCTATATTACATAGAATAATGCCTGACTAACAACTAGAGGATGGAGCAAGCCTTTCCGGTAAGCTCAAAGCTTTAACATAACGCATATCAAATAACTATCAATCCTTAAGATAGATTACAGACTGACAGGCTTTGGACAGTTTCTTTGCTATAAAAAGAGCAGGTTTTGATCAACTTATAGTACCTAGGAAGAAGAATATAGAGGACATACTTATCTCTATTAAGGTTTGTTTGAAACAATGCAACAATATTTACCGAGTATGTTGCAATCTAGGAAGTCTAACATCCAATGTAAATGACAGATTGAAAGAATTATATGACAAAATGGCTACTATTGCTAATTATTTTGATGGGCTAACTACACTAACTACATCTATTGATGGACAAATTTTGTCCTTGGAGAACCAAGTTTTTTCTTTTGAGAAAGAAAAAGATAAAGTACTAAGGAGAGAAAGAAATTTAAGAGGACTGGTGAGTACAAGACTTGACTCTTTGGGTGTTCACAAGAGAGAATGCAAGGAAATGCTAGCCAAACCCACACTGGTAGATACCCAGGAGAAGGAATCATTTACCCCCTTAGTCAGTGGACTTGCATCGGTATCAGATACTTTCAAATCAGGCTAGGACACATATCTTTAGTTGCTACAAAAGGCATACCCAGAAATTATGAAGATGACTAAGCTCGAATGACTCTAATTGTATTCTTTCATTTTTTATTCCTTCACCAATCTTTGGCATTAATGTCAAAGGGGGAGTATGTACATATGTGAAAAATATCAAGGAATATGTCATCAGTTGAAGTGTGTTGCTCAAGGGGAGCACACCGGCAAGGAATTCATTTTTCACATCAGTGTTGCCATCAGTGACAAAGGGGGAGATTGTTGGCGATTGACACTCATTGGATTCATTTTGTTGTCATTAATGGAAACAAGATTAGATAGAAGGAAAAAATATTTGATGGAAGTCTCAAACCGACACTAGGAGACATACATCAGGAGATACTAGCACCGACACTAGCATCAGTACTTCAAGGAAGTTGACATCAAGAAAGATTTATTTTAGTAAATAATTTTGTAACTATTGTTGAGGCCAACATTGAATATTCTTTGTAAATGCATTGTAAGCCGACATAAGGAATATCATATGTAATAGGTACATAAGTTAGTCTACTAGGTCAATATAAGGGATGTAGAGATGGTATAGAGTTAGACATATAGCAAAACTGTGAGATGAGAAATATATGTATGGAGATCATTTTTTGTATGTGAACATTGTATCATGCAATGATCTATAGATAGCAAGGAAAGCACTCTTGGAGGAGAAGTAATATCAGTAATAGTCCAAGATTGTGAATTGATACAGAGCAGAACCAGAACTCTATCTAGCATAGTAGATGTATTCTTGAGTTCATTTTTTAGTAATTTACTTTGGCAGAAATCTTGTAGTTAGTGATGCTCTTTAGTGATGAGCAGTATGCCTTCCTGCAAGTGCAGGCCCCTGTTTATGTAATATCTTTTAATATGGCCAGTGAACTGGTATTGTGGGTCATAAATCCCACCATGGTTATTCCTCATTGAGGTTTTCCATGTATAAATTATGTGTGTTATGGTGTTCATTTATGTGGATGATTTATTTTCTTCTTATTATATGCTTATTTGTTTACCGGTACATACATGCATGGTATAGAAAGTTAAATATTATTGATTCTGGTAGAACATTAATTCACCCCCCCTCAGAATGTTCTCATATCCCAACATAAAGAGTTTAAAGCTTTGTCTAGATCAACTTAGCATTCTCCAACTCTATGACATTTAATATCTTTTCATCAAATAGGGCACTCAACAATGCTTCTTTTTCTCTTACATCATTTTCAGCTCTCTTATGTTTATCAACAAGTGTTGGTGTTCTAGAATTAGGATCATGAACTGTATACTCTTTGTCCATTGTCTCCCAAACTTTAGTTCCAAGACATCTGAGATGAATCTTCATTCTCTCCTTCCATATCTTGTAATTTGTACCATCAAATCGGGGACTCTCCTTTTGGTAAGGATTGAATGTAGAACTAGATGCAGATGCCATCGTATCTCCTCAAGAAATTAAGCTTATGCAAAGAGGACCGCACTCTGATACCAATTGTTGGAATTCACTGATACCAAATGTAAACTGAGAGGGGGGGGGTGAATCACTTTACTAACAATAACAACAATCAATTCAATTATAAACCTTAAACCGGAGCACAACCCAATGAAGAATATAACATGAAAGAAAAACACACATAACACCAATATTTGATGTGGAAAACCCAAAAATGGAAAAACCATAGTGGGAAACCCTACCCACAATCAAATGAATACTCTGCAGTAGTATTATGAATAACTATAATGGGGTCCGCACATGCAGAAAGGCCAACAACCTAGAGTGCACTTCTCATCACAAAGGGAAGTCTCGCGTCTGACTTACAAAATCATCAGACTACAATCCGAAAAACAATGAACTGTGAAAGTAGCATCTACTAATGCCTGATATAGTTTTGTTTAAGCATTGATGTCTACTCTACAATACAAATCCTTTCCAACCTTCACCTAAATGATATGACTTTATTTGCACTTAATTTTTTCTCTAATAATGCAAACTTAACCAACCATCAATGTCAAATTACATCAATAAGACACCTATAAATAGAGATCATCAACCTTATTGACAAGGTCGGCTAAACCCTAAACCCATAAACCCATAATTACAAAAATTACATCACATGATACCAACAGACCAATATTATGATTTAGATTACATAGCATGGACCTAATTCAAGTAGCCAAACAATTATATCCATCGGGGATTCCACTAAGACCAAAATCCAACACTCTTCACTTGTCAGTAGAAACCCTCAGTGAAAGTTTAATCAGACTCAAATAGGACCACCATAATAGCACACCATCCAATGCAAAGTCCCCAAATGCTCAAGATATGATAAAGAAGCACCAACAACATGAAAGAAACTAGTTCCATAAACCAGACACAAAATCCACTGACCAAGTCACCAAAACAACATATCGGGAACACCAAAAGCTAGTAAAGACAAAAAAATAGCCAAGAAAGTCAAGAACAAGTTGGTGACTAGAAATACCAAAAGTGATAACCAAACCATGAAACCACCAGAATATAGAAAGAATATAGCCATCAAAATAAGCATCCAAAACCAATTCCAGAGGTCTGATCATACCAGATCAAAATCACAGCCAGAACCAAAAAGGTCACCAAGACTAACTAGGATAGTCTCCAACCAGGATACAGGGTTGACATCAATGACAACACTTAATTTTTAGACACAATGCACCACTAAGAGGGGGGTGAATTAGTGGTTCTCAAACTTTTCCCTTTAACCGTCCTTATGAAAATATACCTATTAACAGATCTAGATGAATGCAAACTTATTGATTAGTGAGGAGACTAAACACAAATGCAATCACACAAAGGGACATCACATAACACTAGTATGTATGAGGAAAACCCAAGATGGGAAAAACCTCAGTGAGCATTGTTGTTGGAGACTACTACTCCAATCCATTCTCATAATGAAAATATGTTACAATGTTTAGGGCACCAACCCAAGGAGCTACAACCCTTGATTTAGGGCACCAACCCAAGGAGCACCAACCCCTAACTTGTTTATGGGTTACAACCCAAAGGAGATATAACCCCTGCACCAAGCAACAACTTAGTGATCACAATGTTAGCTTCAAATACAAAATTAATCATACTATTATAAGTGAATCTTGTAACCATTTCATATACCTCACTCTGTCGATGAGATACCTTCTCTGCTACACTGACTCACTCTCCTGCTGCTCTTATCTCCTACTGCATTTTTGGTAAACTCTAATGGTTCACCTCTAATCTTCTTCTTCTCTACAAGATCTCCTCCTCACTACTTTGTTCTTTAGTCCTCTCAACTATATTCCTTAGGTACAAGCTCCTTCTGGTTATCTCCTCAAATGCACTCTAGCTGCTATACTGGTTGCTCAAACCATACCGATTAACCTTATGTGAAACCCTATCACCGGTTTAACCTTCACTCCCTCAATCATTGCTATCCTTAGCTATTTTCCCTCTGACTAGTCTATCTCCCTCATGCAACACTCAAATACTTCGCAACAACTCTATCTTCTACTATTCAACAACAACCTTCAATGATTTTGGCTTCCTTATTTATAACCTAGTTTTCTCGCCAAAAGCCAATTCAAAAACATCGACAATTAGGGTTTTCCCATCAACCTCGAGGAAAATCAAATCCAATCAGATCTTATCTGATCTGATCACCCATATAGTTGTTTTCTCATCACCACCATTAACACGTCTTCTTGATCATGCCTTCTATCTTTGGCAATCTTCTTTTTGTCTCGTTGGTTGATTTCTTAGTCAAACACCAAGATTGGTCTTGCGGTTTCCTTCATCTGCCTTGATTTCCTTAATCACTCTGAGTTGGCTCATTGTTATCCTCCACACCTTGAGTCCTAAACCTCTGTAATTGATCTGCAACACATCCCATGATTTACAAGATCTACCATTAATGTCGACCAACTCAGCAACTACCTCATTGGTGCACATTCCATCTACTATTGCATGCAAGTATGCCATCTTGACACCACATGGCATCCATGTCGACCAACTTCTAGCTTGGATTAGTGTGTTGGTTCAGACAGGATCACCAACCAAACACTTGGCCATTTCTTCTTTTCTCGTGGGTTACTAACCCTATTGGTATCTCACACTTTACCGGTTAACTCCTCATGTCTTCTCTTTGTTGAACTATCGGTGGAACTCCTTAACTGATCACTAGAAATGTCTATCCATAGTGTTGGTGTAAATAAATATCCATTTTGGATATTATTACACTTACTTAAGTTAACTTAGGATAATGCATCTCTTCATAGTTTGGATTTGAGACACTTAGGGAAGTGTGCACATAGGGATAGAGCTTGTAGGAGAAATTCCACCTTTTGTGGTCTTATTTTGTTGTTACACTCCACATTCGGTGGGTCATCCACCTCTTGTGGAATATTATATTATTTCTCCTACCTAGCCCTAGTATTTCTTACCTACCCTTGTTTCTCATTGAGCCACATGTCATATTTGTGTGCTCATACATCCATATGGCCTTGCCTATATAAGCAGGCCTATATTCATTGTATTGGTTAATCCAGTTGATCATTTTGCATATTGATGAGAATACAGTTTGTTCTTGTCATTCTATTGTTTCTTTTATGCTTTTCATTGTGCCCTTGATCTTGGCAAAATCCTACATGGTATCAGAGCTATTGGGGCTTCATTGATTGGTTTTTGGAGACATCATGGAAGGCTTCTATTTTCAGATTTGGGGATCTTTATTTTTTGGGGGCATCATATAGTGATTTGGACATTGCCGTTGAATCCGAGAGGCCGTTTCCATAAATTTCGACTATAAAGTCGACCTATTTTGGTGAGAATTTTTTTTTTCCCATTTTGGCTATTATCGTACGGATTTCAAACAAAAATTTCAAAAATTTTATTTTTCGAAAAAAAAAAAAAAATCAAAAAAAATAATTTTTGTTCGCGGTTTTTGGGGGTCCGCAAACCTCCCATACTCGGTTGTACCCTACGTTGCAGGGTCATACCATTTCTGCAGATCCATGTCGTTGCCGCCCGTGTAGGTCTATGTCGCCCGCCACTGCCGCCGCCGCGCTGGACTCTCCCGCCAACACCGCCGCCGACAGCTCAGCTCCCCCGTCGGCTGCCTTGGTTCTCGGCCCGCCGCCGGCCCCCTTGGTACCGGGCCCGCCGGTCTCTCCCACCTCCGGCAGCACCTCCCTCGTCGATGGTCAACTAAACCGATGAACCCGTGTCTACCATGTGGCAGGCGACCACTGGCCCACGGTCGACCTTCGTACACACAGTCACCGCGCCATGTCATTCGTACGGCCTGCACAGTCATCTGCCACATCAGCCTGTCTGTACAGTACGGACGCCATGCAGAGGGATGACATTTTCGCAATGGCCAGACGGGCATCAAATTTAACACAGTAAACTACTGACATCAGCACCACATCAACATTTTTTGAAAATTTTTGACCCCTCTCCATTGAGCTTTTCAGTTTTGTAGTCCAACTTTGAAAGGCCATATCTTGCTCATTTTTGCTCCTTTTTTGGTGCAATTTTTTTTGAAATGGGTTAAAATTTCATGATCTTCGTAGTGGTGAGATTATTTTCTGATTTTGGTGCATAGGTTTTTTAGAATTTTTGGATTCTCTCAGCTGTACCTGTTCAATCCTCAATTTTGCAACTTCAAAGGCCTCGTTTGAGCTCATACGACCTCATTTTCAGGTGCTATTTTTTTTAAAGTGCTTATTTTTTCATCTACTTTCATAATCTATGATCAGATTTTAGAGATTTTGAGTGGAAATTGTACTTTCAGATATTGGTCTTATTTGGCCTATTAGGTACTTGTAAATTGCTTGGATCTTAGTTAGATCTCTTGCATTATCAGTTTGAGTCTCTTTTGGCCTTATTGAGGTAGTTGTAAAATTGTAAATCAAAAGTCCACTTTGCCATTTTTTGCAAGTGGCCCATTGTATACGCACTACTTATAAAGTGCCAAATCATCACATTTGGGGGGGGTTCTTTGATTGAGTGAATTTGGGTGGGTGTCTTGTGTGATTGTGCCTCTCTTTGTGCTCTTTCCATTTTTGTTGCAATGAGTCCTAATAAATTTCCACCTTTAACTCCACATAATTATACATCATGGAAAATTAAAGTATGGAGTAAATTAATGGAAAAAGGTCTCACACATTACATAGATGGAACAATAACAACACCACCTGATCCTAAGGCTGATCCAAATTCTCAATTAGAATGGCTCACAAAGAATTGCATGGCTCTTGGAACTTTACGCAAGTATGTATCAGATGACCTCATTTTTCACATTGAGAAGTGTAAAACAATCAAAGAGGCTTGGGATATTTTTCAGAAATTGTATGGACAAGTTGATGAAATCAGAGGCTATCAGATTGACAATGAGCTCACCAACTTGGATCCCAAAAGTTTTGATACAATCCAAGATTATGTCACCAAAGCAAATGAGCTAAGAGAAAAGCTTAAGGATTGTGGAATTGACAAAAAGGATGCTCAATTGATATTCAACTTGTTGGATGAGCTTGCACCAGAATATGCAGCATTTGTGTCTAGCTTCCAAACTCATCGTTTGACAGTGGGGAGTTCTTATGTTATGCCTTCATTTGATGCTTTCACAGAAATGTTAATATTGTAACAATCTAAGTTGTTGAACATGGGGTTTCTCAAGTCTTCAAAGTCCAAGGCTTTGGTGGCTAATCAAGGGAATCAAGGAAGTCAAGGCAAAGATTCCAACAAGAAGAAGAAGCAATCCAAGTCTAAGCCACACCAGGAAAAAGGACAATCATCCTCTCCATCACAAGGTGATTTTTCATCCTCTTCCAAGAAGGGGACACCACCTAAGAAGGATAAACCAACTTGTGCATATTGCAAGAAGTATGGTCATGATGAGCATTGATGCCATGCAAAGCAAGTTGATGAATTAACTAATCTTCTTAAGAAAAACAACATCAACTTGCCATCTTCCTACACAAAGAAGGATTCATCTCCTTCCTCTTCCTCACAATCTAAGGGAAAAGGGCAAGCATTTGTGGCTACAACAGGTTCTTCACAGCAGTGGATACTTGATTCAGGTGCCTCATATCACATGGGTTCTACAAAGGAGCAATTTTCTTCATTGGAGCCATCTAAGGTACCTCACAGTTACATAGGTGATGATACATAGGTAGAGGTTGAAGGGAAAGGTTCAGTTGACATGGATGATGGAACATTTGAGAATGTTCTCTATGTTCCTAACTTGTCTACCAACCTTCTCTCCATCTACCAAATCACTCACTATGGGAATGGGAAAAAGGTTGAGTTTACACCAGATTCAGTTGTGGTAAAGGAACTTGATGATGATGCCTTGGTAGCAATGGGACAAGTCAATGACAACTCAAGGCTTTATTCATTCTCCCATTTTGTGCCAAGTTCACCTTTTAGGGCCTTGCTTACTCATTCAAATTCAAAAAGTAAGCTATGGCATGAGCGGTTTGGTCACCTCAACTACCGCTATCTTCAGTAGCTCAGCACTAAAGACATGGTCACAAGTCTACCTCGAATCAGTTTTTTAGAGGGTGTATGTTCAGGTTGTTCCATGGGCAAGCGTCCCGAAGAGAAGTTTGATAAAGGGAAAACTTGGAGAGCTTTGGAAGTTCTTCAACTTGTTCACAGCGATGCAGCAGGTCCATTTCCAGCACCTTCATTTAGTAAGGCCCGCTATGTTCTCACCTTCATTGATGACTACTCCCGCTTCACTTGGGTCTACTTTCTCATTCATAAGAGTGAAGTATTTGACAGATTTCAGGACTTCAAGACTCGTGTGGAGAAGCAATCAAGGAAAGTGGTCAAGATTCTTCTCAGATAATGGAAGGGAATATGTGAACAAAAGACTTGAGGATTTTTGTACATTTGAGGGGATTGATCTTCAGCATTCTATCGCATACACTCCACAGCAGAACGGGGTTGCAGAACACAAGAATAGAAATCTTAAAGAAATGGCTAGTTGTATAATACATGCACGTTCTCTTGATCCTGCCTTTTGGGCAGAGGCTATCAATTGTGCCACACACATCCAGAATCGGGTTCCTCACAAAGCTTTGCAAGGTATTACTCCTTTTGAAGCTTGGGTTGGTAGGAAACCAATTGTGAGACATTTCAGAGTCTTTGGGTGTCCAACATGGGCTCGCATACCTCCGCAGAAATGCAAGGCATTGGAACCACAGAGTCGACCTTGCATATTTGTTGGATATCTTGAGGGTGTTAAGGCATACAGATTGATGGATCCAGAGACACATGAGGTATTCATTGAGAGGAGTGTTAACTTTGAGGAAAGCTCTCCTAGCTTATCCTCTCTACCTCCTCCACCTTCCTCCATTGTGGATAGTGATGTAAGTGATTCAGATGATGAGACTCCCTCAACTTCGACTCGCAGGGTTACACCTCCGCAGGGTCCACTTGCAGTTGAGGAGCCTCATTCTCCACCTCCACCTAGACCTCGTTGGGCTCGACAAACACTTGAGTCCATGGGTTCTCTTGTTGGGGATCCTTCAGATACACGGAGAACTCGATCACAACATCAAGATCTTCCACATGCATTCATTGCTACCGCTTCCGATCCACAGACATTTAGGGAAGCATCAGGGGTCCCTGAGTGGGACCAAGCTATGGAGGAAGAGTATAGTTCCTTGATGAGGAACAACACATGGGATCTAGTCCATCTCCCTAAGGGGAGAAAGATGGTTCGATGTAAGTGGATCTATCGGACCAAGTTTGCAGCAGATGGTAGTGTGGATAAGTATAAGGCTTGACTTGTTGCGAAAGGTTTCTCGCAGGTTGCAGGTGTTGACTATACTGAGACCTTTGCATCCGTCGCCAAGATGAACTCCATTAGTTTGACACTTGCTATTGCTGCAGCTCATGGTTTGGCTGTACATCATATGGATGTGAAGAGTGCTTTTCTTCATGGTGATCTTGATGAGGAGATTTATATGGAGCAGCCACAGGGTTTCATCCAGGATACTTCCTTGGTTTGCAAACTAAGGAAATCTCTCTATAGCCTTAAGTAGGCCCCCAGGGCTTGGTACGCCAAGATGGATTCCTTTCTTCTCTCTGTAGGTTTCACCAGGTGTCATTTCGATACGAATGTCTACATTTTGTGATAGGATGACTCTCACTTGATACTTGTGCTCTATGTTGATGACTTGATCATTACAAGGAGTACTTCATCCATCATTAGCAGGGTCAAATTTGCTTTGCATGACAAATTTTCTATGACTTACTTGGGTCTTTTGCACTACTTTCTTGGGATAGAGATTTCATAGTCACCTTCTGGGATTACACTATCGCAGCCCAAGTATGCTCTTGATCTACTTGCATGCTTTCATATGGCTGATTGTAAGCCTGCCTTGACTCCCTTTCTTTTAGGAGTCAAGCTTGAGGCTCAGTGTTCTTCTCCACCAGTTGATGCCACTTTGTATCGTCAGCTTGTGGGTAGTCTCATCTACTTGACTCATACACGCCCTGATATTTCATTTGTAGTTGGCATGGTTTCCCGCTTCATGCAAGAACCACATGAGCTTCATAAGAAAGCCGCCAAACGCATCCTTCATTACATCCAAGGTACACATCACTATGGGATTCACTATGCAGCAAGCATAGGACTTTGCTTGGTTGGTTACACAGACTCTGATTGGGCTGGCGATCTAGTTGATCGTAAGTCTACTTCTGGTTATAGTTTTCACCTTGGTTTGGGCCCCATTTGTGTGCAGAGCAAGAAGCAACATGCTATTGCTCTCTCTTTGACTGAGGCTGAGTATCAAGGCGTTATTAACGTAGCAACTGAGACCATTTGGCTCTAGCAGATTCTCATAGAGTTTGGATTCACCACTCCACGGCCAACAGTTCTAAATTGCAACAATCAGAGTGCTATTGCAATCTCAAAGAACCCGGTCTAGCACCAATGGACCAAACACATCAAGATTCATATGCACTATATCCGAGAGCTCATCTAGGAGCAGGTCATTGATTTGTAGTATTGTCCTACAGCAGAGTAGGTTGCTGACATATTCACCAAACCTTTCACCGAGAGTAAGTTCCAGCAGTTGTAAGCTCTCTTGGGGGTGCGGGATGTGTCATTAGGGGGGGTCAGCTAACTTCTCCTTCCTCTCTTATGGGGGGGACTTTTTCCTCTTTGAGGTTTTGTCCTTCTTCTTTGAGAGTCTTTTGTACATTCATCTCTCTTTTGGGGGGGAGTTTTTTCCCACTGGGTTTTCTCCCTTTCTCCATTTTTGAGAGATTGCATTGCATAGTTTTGCTTGCATTTGCATATTGTACATGGGTACCTATCATGGCCTAATAGCTGGGACCCATCTTGCATTGTTGACTTGAGTCTTCATTCCCCTAAGTTGCACTTAAGGGGGGGTGTTGGTGTAAATAAATATCCATTTTGGATATTATTACACTTACTTAAGTTAACTTAGGATAATGCATCTCTTTGTAGTTTGGATTTGAGACACTTAGGGAAGTGTGCACATAGGGATAGAGCTTGTAGGAGAAATTCCACCTTTTGTGGTCTTATTTTGCTGTTACACTCCACATTCAGTGGGTCATCCACCTCTTGTGGAATACTATATTATTTCTCCTACCTACCCCTAGTATTTCTTACCTACCCTTGTTTCTCATTGAGCCACATGTCATATTTGTGTGCTCATACATCCATATGGCCTTGCCTATATAAGCAGGCCTATATTCATTGTATTGGTTAATCCAGTTGATCATTTTGCATATTGATGAGAATACAGTTTGTTCTTGTCATTCTATTGTCTCTTTTATGCTTTTCATTGTGCCCTTGATCTTGGCAAAATCCTACACATAGAATGCTCATTCTCATCAGGTAGAGTCAAATCTCTTAGTATCTTCACTTCCTTACTAGTTCTCATGCTTATTTGTAGCCATCCTGATGACATCATATCATCAGCCTTCAGTGATTTCTATCTAAGACATCTGCATGTCAGTGTCATTCTCTATTTATAGCTGCTCCACTCTTCCTTCTTCATCATTAGACTGAATATCATCTCAGCTGGTTTATCAAGATGACAAACCCATCACTCTTCATCTAAATTGGCATCTCAGCATGCCTTCTCAGTCAGTTCAGTTCATAACCCTGATTTCATACACTTAAGTCATTCCTTTGTTTCACCGGTAGATCCGGTGTGAGCCTTAAGATACTTTCCTTTACCTCTTATTCCTTATCTCACAGAACTATAATGCACATTATGCATAATAGGAGATAAGCTCCACTTACCGGTGGACTGATACCTTATCATCTGCATCCTGTAATGCACTCATTTGACTTCCTTGTTTGTGTAGCACATCTTCAAAAAAGAACATGTGATCAGGTGTGGGCACATTCACTGTCAGTCATCTCTTCAAATGGTGACTACATCTTCATGTAGTGGGAGTCATGCTGATCTGCAACCTCTCATCATATCAGTGACTTGTACATTCTCCTCCTCCGGTGTTGATGTTATTTAAATAACATTCTACCTCTTCATCACAAACAACATCCAAGCATCATGCCCATTGTCAACACTTCACTTATCAGTTGACATACTCTCCTTACTAGTGATACATTGTACCGATATCGGTAACCTTACCATTCCATCCACACAAGTTAGGCACTAACTTGTATACTGGTGACACAAGTGGTCATTACTCTGAATGACATTATCTTCCTTACCTTACTGGTGTTCTGCAACACAAGGTGATATCAAAGATATCTCATCCTGTACTCCTCCATGACAATGTTATGCAAACATCTCTTCTACCGGTAGTCATCTCATACTGGTTGACATCAATGACAACACAATGCCAACAATCTCCCCCTTTGGCATTAATGTCAACTCATGTAGTATCCGGCATACTACATAATCTATCTCCCCCTTTTTATGATCCAATGGATTCTCACTCATGTAGTATGCAGTATAATACAAAATCTTTCTCCCTCTTTGACAGCAATGGCAAAGGGAACTTTCAGGATATCATTCCTCCTTTTATTTATGGGTCACTGACAAAATTCTTTCTCCCCCTTTATCTGTCGGTCAACTTGCATCACCTTCCGTTTGATCCCAAATTTCTTTAGAATCAAATGTGATTTTACTATGAATACAACCAACCAAATGACAAGCAGATACCCATAACCATGAAAATCTCTTGGGTATACCTTCTACAATTTCCATCATCTACAATTTGGGCAGTCAGTATCTTGACAAGTTCAAGCATGTCAGCTCAGCATCATAAGCACTTTAACTCCCCCCGAGTCATATATATCAGGTCTTCATATACCAGTTGAATTGTGCATATGTGATCATCTGATGACCTTTAGCTCCATCATATCCACCACAACCTATGACATGATCCTGAGACATAACTTCACATTCCATGCTATCAGGGCTATTGCAATGATCTCCAACCTCATTGTCTTACATAACCTACAAGTACCTATTAGCATTCATGTTGGTAACATCCTGCACATACCAGTTTCCTATACTGGTCCACTATCACTACCAGAGCACCTTCCTATGACTCCTGACATTTTGTATCTCATCAATGACACAATAGTAGTGATCCAACTTTCATCTTTTGGTGTGTAGTCAAGGAAGCTTCTACACACACTTATCATCTTATTTGCATCCTTCATACCAACAACATCTTGTTCTTCCATGTGTCTACTTCCACTGAGGGGGTGAATGATAAGTTCAGTGTATTACTCCCCCTTAGATTCTGCATCTCCTTTAGGCCTAAGGAGATATTACCTGTACATAGTGCAGGTTCATGGTCTTCTTCCTCCATACCTACTTGATCTCATTCTTCTTCCCATTTTCAGACTTGAGAGTAGGTCTCACCATCTTATGCTGATGCATCTTATTCTTTTCTGGATTTTGCATCATCACCAAAAGTAGTGCTATAGTAGAAAACAACATCCATCCCAACTTCATGATTGGGGAATCTCTTGACATACCAGTTTGACCACCTACTTCGGGTCATGTTGTTGTGATTAACAACCAGAACTGGTGGACCCCTTGCTCTTGCAAGGACATTTCTCCTTTGGTTACACGTAGGCCTTTGACTTCCATATGCTTTATATCCACTTTTCTACAGAGCATAGTTGCAGTTCCGACCTCCATATGACTGCAAGTTCCTCTTCCCGAATTCAAACTCTCTATGGCCAAATCCATTGCAGTTATGGCAAACAATATTTGCATAATTAGGAGAGGGGACATGCATATATCTACTCCTAGATACATTTTTCTCATATGCATGATGTCTATGAGATCCTAGATTATTCCTTGTAGATCTCTTTCTACATTCTTTTTCCCTATGGCCATAAGCATTACAAGCAAATAAATAACCAGTAAAGGATGGCATATGACTTACAAATTTATTTTTCCATGCATGGGGAGATCTTACCAATCTAGCATCTCCATTTCTCCTTCTTTGAGGATGGATCCTAGGTTGTCCATTCTATGTAGCTCTTCCATCTGATCTCTTCTTCATCTTCTTCTTCTTCATCATCTTCTTCTTCACCTTCTTCTTCATCTTCTTCATTATCACTTCCAAACACATCATACCGGTGGGATCTAACTGCATTATCCCCTTTTGATGTGTGATTCTCAATATCTATCTCATGAGCTATGAAGAGATGAGTCTCCTCATCACCATTGCTTCTGCAACAATCTGATCTACCTCTGTCATCAGTGCATGTGTCTGATGCATTGCTTTTCTCATTCTCACAAACTGATCCAGTGGTGCAGGGTTCATTTCCATAAAGCTTCTTTAGTCTATCCCATAGACTCTATATTGATCTACACTTATCCGCCTATGAGGGAATATCACTGGTGAGCCCACTAATTATAGCCATCATGGCTTCTTCATTGCATATACATCTTCTTTCTTCTTCAGAGCTGGTGGGAGGACATACATTCCTAGGGAGACCATTAACAACCAACATCCATACATCAAACCCTAGAGAGGACAAATAGACTTCCATTCTTCAACTCCAAATATAATAGTTTGAACCATCAAACACTAGAGCAAGGATTGACACTAAACAGACCATTGTGTCCTTAAGCCAGAAACTACCTAAGCGAGACAAAGCTTGATAAACAGGGTACCTAGGCTCTGATACCAATTGTTAGACATAATGCACCACTGAGAGGGGGGTGAATCAGTGGTACACAAACTTTTCCCTTTAACTATCCTTATGAAAATATACCTATTAATAGATCTAGCTAAATGTAGACTTATCGGTTAGTGAGGAGACTAAACACAAATGCAATCACACAAACAGACATCATATAACACTAGTATGTACAAGGAAAACCCAAGATGGTAAAAACCTCGGTGAGCAATGTTGCTGGAGAGTGCTGCTCCAATCTAGCCTCACAATGAAAAGTTGTTACAATGTTTAGGGCACCAACCCAAGGAGCTACAACCCCTGATTTAGGGTACCAATGCAAGGAGCACCAACCCCTAACTTGTTTATGGGATACAACCCAAAGGAGCTACAACCCTTGCATCGAGAAACAACTTGGTGATCACAATAATAGCTTCAAATACAAAATTAATCATACTGTTACAAGTGAATCTTGTAGCCATTTCATATACCTCACTCTATCGATGAGACACCTTCTACTGCACCGGCTCACTCTTCTATTGTTGCATTGCTAATAAACTCTACCGATTCACCTCTTTTCTTCTTCTTCTCTAGAGGATCTCCTCCTCACTACTTAGTTCTTTAGTCCTCTCAACTGTCTTCCTATCGGTACAAGCTTGTACTGATTATCTCCTCAGATGCACTCTAGCTGCTATACTAGTTGCTCAAACCATATCGGTTAACCTTTTGTTAAACCCTATCATTGGTTTAACCTTTTGTTAAACCCTATCATTGGTTTAACCTTCACTCCCTCAGTCACTTCTATCCTTATATATTTTCCCTCTAACTGGTCTAGCTCTCTCATGCAACACTCAAATACTTCGTAGCAACTCTATCTTCTTCCATTCAGCAACAACCTTCAATGATTTTGGCTTCCTTATTTATAACCTAGTTTTTTTGCCAAAAGCCAATTCAAAAACATGGGTGATTAGGGTTTTCTCATCAACCTCGAGGCAAACTAAATCCAATCAGATCTTATCTGATCCGATCACCTAGACAGTTGTTTTCTCATCGCCACCATTAACGTGCCTTCTTGATCACGCCTTTTATCATTGGCAATCTGCTTTTTGCCTCCTCAGCTGATTTCTTGGTCAAACACCAAGATTGGTTTGGCAGTTTCCTTCATCTACCTCGATCTCCTCAATCACTCTGAGTTGGCTCACTTTTTCCCTCCAGACCTCAAGCCACAAACCTCTGCAACACATCCCATGATATACAAGATCTACCATTAATGTCGACCAACTCTGCAACTACCTCGTCAGTGCACATTTCATCTACCATTGCATGCAAGTTTGGCACCTTGACACCACATGGCATCCATGTCAACCAATGGCCAACTTGGATTGGTGTGTTGGTTCAGACAAGAACACCAACCAAACAGTCAACCGGTTCTTCTTTTCTATTGGTTTACTAACCCTGTCGGTATCTCATACTTTATCGGTCAACTCCTCATGTCTTCTCTTTGCTAAACTATCAGTGGAACTCCTTAACCAATCACCACACATGTCTATCCATAGCATGCTCATTCTCATTAGGTAGATTCAAATCTCTTATCCTCTTCACTTCTTTACTGGTTCTCATGCTTACCGGTAGCCATCCAGATGACATCATATCATCAACCTTCAGTGATTTCCATCTAAGATATTTGCATGTCAATTTTATTCTTTATTTATAGCTGCTCCACTTTGCCTTCTTCATCATTAGACTGAGTATCATCTCAGTCAGTTTATCAAGATGACAAACCCATCACTCTTCATCTACACTAGAATCCCAACATGCCTTCTTGGTCGGTTTAGTGCATAACCCCGATTTCATGCACTTAAGGCATTCCTTTGTTTCATCAGGGGATCCGGTGTGAGCCTTATGATAGTTTCCTTTACCTCTTCTTCCTTATTTCCCGGAACTATAATGCACATTATGCATAATAGGAGATAAGCTCCACTTACTGGTGGACTGATACCTTGTCATGTGTATCCTGCAATGCACTCATGTAACTTCCATGTTTGTGCAACACATCTTCAAATAGGCACATGTGATCAGGTGTGGGCACATTCACTGTCAGTCATCTCTTCACATGGTGACTGCATCTTCATGCGGTGGGAGTCCTACTAGTCTGTAACCTCTCTACATATCAGTGACCTATACATCCTCCTCCTCCGGTGTTGATGTGATTTAAGTAACATTCTACCTCCTCATCACAAACAGCATCCAGGCATCCTGTCCATTGTCAACACTTCACTTATCAGTTGACATGATCTCCTTACTAGTGATACATTATATCGGTACCGGTAACCTTACTATTCCATCCACATAAGTCAAGCACTAACTTGTGTATGCATGATACAAGTGGCCATTACTCTAAATGACATTCTCATCTTTACCTTATTGGTGTTCTACAACACAAGGTAATATCAAAGATATCTCACCTTGTACTCCTCTATGACAATGTTACACAAACATCTCTTCTACCGATAGTCATCCCATACCAGTTGACATCAATGACAACACAATGTCAATATTAACCAAATCTAGCATATTGCCGACAAATCCAACTATGACTTTTTTTATGCATCAGACACTATGTTATAATTTTTTTTTAAAATTCGGGTCTTTTTTTTTTACACAAAGGATTTGACCCCCTTTATCTTATCAAATTTTGAAAAAAAATAGTAGTTTGGAAACTAGATTCAAAGTACTACAATATTTGATCTTTGAGTATCTTCATATTTGGAGTGGATGATTCTCAACTTTCTCTTCCAAGTTCAAGTTTAACTGATTTTAGAAAATTAAAAAAATAAAAAATAAAAAATAGAAAAAGTGTCCACTTATACCCCCTTTTTGCATACCATCTTGGTGCACTTACCCAACCCACTATTTCATGTTGCAAACCCCTTGTTTTAAAATGCAAACCTCTTGTTTTAAAATCAAAACCCATTGTTTTAAATGCAAACCCGTTGTTTTAAAATGCAAAGCCACTATTTAAAAATGCAAACCCATTGTTTTAAAATACAAACCCGTTGTTTTAAATGCAAACCTGTTGTTTTAAAATGTAAACCCATTGTTTTAAATGCAAACTCATTGTTTTAAATGGAAGCCCTCTATTTTAAAATATAAACTCATTGTTTTTAAATGAAAATATGGTGTTTTAAATGCAAACCTATTGTTTCAAAATGCAAACCCGATGTTTTAAAATGCAAACCTGATGTTTTAAATGCAAACCCATTGTTTTAAAATGCAAACCCATTGTTTGAAATGCAAGCCCACTATTTTAAAATGCAAACCCACTATTTTAAAATGCAAACCTGATGTTTTAAATGCAAACCCATTGTTTTAAAATGAAAACCCATGTTTGAAATGGAAATAGGATATTATAAAATGCAAACTCATTGTTTTAAAATGCAAACCCGTTGTTTTAAATGCAAACCCTCTATTTTAAAATGCAAACCCGTCACTATGCAGAAAAATGCCAAAAAGTAGATACAAATTCTTGAAACTTAAAATGGAGATTTATACCTTCTGTACATAAATGATAAAGCATTCTTGTCGCTTTGTGTTGCTAACCTACTGCTTCAGGACACGATCTCATCATTTTGTGAAATTTCAAGATCAATAAAATAGACTAGAAGTGACCCATGAACCAGGTCCCACCAAGTGTGCCAGAAAATGTGAGTGCAAATACTAAGGACTAAAAAGAACATAATTTAATCAAGAAAACACAATACATCTTACACCTCAAGATTGGAATGATAAAACCAAAACAAGCATAAAAATGATAACATAAAATGCAAACCAAATGTCCACTTCGATTTGATTATTCCATGATTTGATGTGTGCTCATGACATAGCTTTGAATGCTCATTGTTGCTCCATGATGTTGATGCAATGATAAATAGATTGATGGATGAAAATGATGGAGTGTGGGTTGAGTAATGATTTATGCAGAGTAACGGTATGGTTGAATGAAAAGTGGATCATTATTTCGGCATTATGATGATATGATTATGAAAAAGTGAATGAAGTGGGTATAAAAAGGAGGGATTAAATAGGACATGAGAGGAAGGATGGGAGATGAGAGAATGCAACACTTGTCCTCAAGAAGGACAAGTGGCACTCCAAAAAGAGCCAAGTGAAAGAAGATTCCACACTTGTCCTCAAATCAAGAGGGAAGACAAGTGTCTCAAAGGAGGGACACATTTCTTTGGAAGGAATGACATGTGTCCTCAAGGACACATGTTTATTTGGGGAATAACCACCCAAATATAGGATATTTTCCAATATTTGGATAATAGAAAATGTGCACACATGTGAGGGGGGAGGTTAGAAGAGATAGGATAAGGTTGGTTAGGGGGGACGGGGTAGTTAGAACCCAAGGGTAAGGATAAGGGGATTGTTAAATGGGGGTTAAGTTAGGTGGTTAGAATGTAGGAGACATGTGACAATTTAAATAATTATTTAATTGTTTAAATGAGGAGAGGGTAATTAATTAATTTAGGATTAATTAATTAAGGGGATGGAAAAGGGATCATTAATTAATTAGAAATTAACTAATGGAATAGGATGAAAGGGGGATTAATTAATTAGAAATTAATTAATTCAAAGGGATTGGAAGAGGAGAATTAATTAACTAGATTAATTAATTAAATATTGGACATTGTTGTTGCTAGGATATGTTGTTGTCATTGACGTCAACATATTCCTATGATTTATTGCTCTGGTGGTTGCAGATTGGTTTATTGGGATCATGGTTCAGTTTATGAAGTATTTCTAGTATCACTATATCTTTCTGTATTGGTTTCAGTGATCTGGGAGCTTAATTCACCATATTATGTGATCCGGTTTGTAGTTTAGTTTTTAGATCAGTGCTTTGCAGAGTTCGATATTTCCTCTGGTATATTCTGGTGTGACCAGATCTTGAGCTGATATTTTGGGAGATTGTTTGGAATGTTCTTGTGTATCTTAATTTCAAATGGTTTTTGATTTGGTGCTCTGCAAGTTATCTTTCCTTGTGACAGTTGTTGTTGTTTGAGTGTTCTTGAGCTTCAAATGTTGATTGATGAAGATTTGATAAGTGGTGTTGGTAAAGTTGTTACAGTTGATTCTAACGTGCTTGCTGGTGTTCCTAGTTGTGTCCTATTTTTTTTGGTGGTCCATATTGATTCTTGTACACGTTCTTGGTGATTTTTCTGAAACGGTGATACTCTTCGTGTTATGTAGTATTCTTGGTGATGTAGCATGTTGTGGTTGATCTTGGTGAGATTTCTGGTGGTGTTGTGTGCTTGAAGATTTTATTTAGGTCAATTTTATATCATGTATATCATTATATTGGTCTGGTGGTCAATCTTTGTATCATGTGATGTAATTTTATAATTGTGAGTTGAGGGTTTAGCCAACCTTGTTGCCAAGGTTGATGATCGGTATAAATAGGTTTGATATTCATGTAATTTGAGTATCGGTGTGGTGTTTGCATTATCAGAGAGTGGTGTATGTGCGAACAAAGGAATTCATCCTTTGATATGGTGTATTGAGTAGAGATTGGTGTAGAGAAGACAAATGCGCTTAATCGGAACCGTCGTCAGGCATTAGCAGATGTTATTATTGTAGTTCATTCCTTTTGGATTGTAGTCTGAATATTATTATAAGTCGGTGAGACTTCCTTGAGGGTTGTAACCTTCTAGTTTATTATATCTTGAGAAGTGATTCTAAATTCATGTGAATTTCCCATTGTAATAATTTACATATACTACTACAGACTATCATCTTATTATGGGTAGGTTTCCACCATGGTTTTTCCCTTAACTGAGTTTTCCACATCAAAATCTTGGTGTTGTGTGTTGTGATATCAATTTTCTTATCTTTGTTGTTGCTGCAATTTATCAGATTTGAGTTTGAGGTTAAGTTTGTTAATCCACTAAAGACTTATTCACCCCCCCCCTCTCAGTTTTCCTTCATTGTTATTGCCAACATTAAATGGTAAAGGGAAATAAATTTGACTAAATTTATTAGCCAAATTTAAGTGTCTACGATTACTGTAACACTTAATCTATTCATATCATTGCTGGGATATGAGAACACTGAGAGGGGGTGAATCAGTATTCTGTCAGAATCAACAATATTTAACTTTCTAAACCATGCATGTATGTACCGGTAAACAAATAAGCATATAACAAGAAACAAATAAACCATCCACATAAATGAACACCATAACACACAGAATTTATACGTGGAAAAACCACGATGGGATTTGTGACCCACAATATCAGTTCACTGGCCATATGAAAAGATATTACATAAACAGGGGCCTACACTTGCAGGAAGGCATACTGCCTAGAGAATACTGCTCATCACTAAAGAGCCTCACTGACTACAAGCTTTATACCAAATTAAATTACTGAAAAATGAACTCAAGAATGCATTTTCTATGATAGATAGAGTTCTGGTTCTGGTTCTACTATGTACTAGTTCACAGTCTTGAACTATTACTGGTATTGATTCTCCTCCAAGAGTGCTTTCCTAGCTAACTATAGATCATTGTATGATACAATGTTCGCATACAAAAATGATCTCCATACATATATTTTGTATCTCATAATTCTGCTATATGTCTATCTATATACCATCATAATACCATCTTCCCTCTATATATTAAATTGACCTAGCAGATTGACTTATATACCTATTACATATGATATGCCTTATGTCATATTACAATGCATTTACAAAAGATATTCAATGTCAGCCTCGAAAATAATTACAAAATGATTTACAAAATAAATCTTCCTTGATGTCAGCTTCCTGAAGTACTGATGCCGATGTCGGTGCCGGTGTAGCCCTAAATGCTTCCAATGTTGGTATCTGCTGGTATATGCCTCCTAGTGCCGATTTGTGACTTCCATCAAGTCTTGTTGCCTTCTATCTGATCTTGTTTCCATCAATGACAACAAAATGAATCCAATGAGTGTAAATTGCCAAAACTCATTTCAAAACGTAGTGTGACTTTCATCTATTCTTTTATGTGGCTTTGCCATGCATATAATTTTATTTTAGGCATTTTGATAAACAATTTACACTGTTTCTCTACTTTTCTTGAATTTTTATAAATGTTGGCAAGGGTTATGAAGTTTGGTTTTACCTCTAAAGAGCTCATTCAAAAATTTCATTTTGGTAATATCTAACTCATGATTTTATTGATGCAGATCAATCCTTTGTTCTCTACAAATATTTCTTTAGAACTCTTCTCAGCACATGTGTAAGAATCTCATGGCACACAAATACTAAAAAAACATCAAGAAACTACCAAACATGCTAGTTAACTTAGTATATAGAAAAAAAATCCATGATAAATTTTGAATACATACAGAAAATTGTGTTTCCAAGCCAAAAGAGAATTCAAAGATATTAAAATCCCCAAAATATGTAGCATCTACATAACCAAGAAAATAAACCTCCCTAGATCGTAATTTTCCCTACCAAAAAATAAATCCAAAACTTTCCCCAAATAAGGAGATAGGAAACCAAAAATAGAAAAAACAAAAATCAACACACAAGCCAACTAAATATAGATAATAGTTGAAGGGAATGTAGGAGCCCCCATAGTTAGTTGTTACAAAAGACTTTTTCTATCTTGGGAGATATGTAAGTTACATTATCTTCCTTGCCTTTTAGAAAAGTCCAAAACTTCTAGTTTAGAAGTGCATAACAACATTGCCAACAATATGTGGGAACATACCTATCAATAGACCTATCAATAAAGTAGCCTCTTGGGATTCCTTGACAAAAATGTGAAACATTACCAATATTTCCAACCTTTCTCTTATTGTGGAGTGGAGTCCAATGTTGATTCCACCATTCATTTGGATCATTAAAACTATCCAATGTCTCTAAAGTAGAATGCTCAGAAAAAACACTAATAGACCTGAAATATTTACATTCATCCCAATTACACTTCACATTACTATTGTCATACTTTGTTAAATAGTCACTATTCTCCTAATTCTTGATCACATCCAAGGTAGATTTTTCATGATCATGCTCATATCCCGACATTTCACTATTCTCTTTAATAACATCACAATCAACTAAAATTTTATCATCTACCTTTGAGGTTCACCAATAATTGTATTACTTGGATTTTGTTATAGCTCTGCCTCAAATTTTGGTTTAACTTCACTCTCCAAATAATTTTTTTCATTTGTTATGAATTTTTCCTTTAATTCCCTTATTTTCCGATTTTCACTTTTGCCTTCAAGCTCAAATCTAGCTTCTATTAGAAGAGACAAAGCTACCACTTCAAATGTTCCTTCCTCTATCCACAATTTTAAGATAATTTTCCTACCTTTATGATGAACCTCATAAGTGTTGTGACCTTTTCACACATATCACCATCACAAATGGGGTCTCCCTATTTTTCTTCCTAGTTGTGTTGGTTTCCTAGGGTTAAGGTGGATAGCAATCAATTTTAAGATCCAAGTATGAAGCTTAACCTTATGAAGTGATCAAGTCACCAAGATCTCAATTGTAAGCATGAGTAGGTCCTCGGGTTTAGGATAGAAAAGGTTAGGATTGTCAACATTGCCTTCCAATGATTAAATACATCCAAATAATGAAGAGTGAAGGTGATTGAACTCATGAAAACTTGAAAAGAAAATTTTGACTAAGTCATGATCTTGATAATATCTTGCTCACCATGAGCAATTTGTGCGAATGAACCCAAAAATGTGCCCAAGTAAAGGATGATTTGAGCAAGAGTAGCATCAACAAAAGTGTTTGAATGAATGATTTATCTAAACAAGAATGAAAAATGATGATCAAGTTGTGCAAATGAACCCTCAATTTGTGACTTCCCTTCAAAATTTGTGCAAATGGTCCTTGATAATGCACTCAAACAAGAGAAACATTGTGCAATTGATCATAAAAAATGTACCCTTAAGTTTTGTGCAATCCAACACCAAAAATGCACTTAACCAAGAACTAATTTGTGAAAATGAACACAAGATGTGCGCCCTCATTTGTGCAATCGGACATGAAAAATCCACCCTAGCAAGGTGCTCCTAAGTCAAGTTGCAACATTTGCCAAGTCGGCCACATGTAGAAAATGTGCCTCAACAAGTAAAATTTTGTGCAAAAACATGTAGAAAATGCATCCTCCTTTAAGATTTTGTGCAAACAAACATCAAGAATGCATCCTAGAAAGAAGTGTGCAAATGAACATCAAGAATGCACCTCTCCTTTGTGCAATTGAAAGTGTAAAATGAACCCAAGCAAAAGGTGCTTAGATTTGAAATGATTTGTTCTACTTGCTAAGTCATCTATAGGAGAGGAAATGCTAAAGGTTGGAAATGAAGCAATTTATTTTGTTAAGTCGGCCCTGAAATTGAAAGGATGCCACCCTTGATATTGGGAACACCTATATAGGAATGAGTTGAGCATTTCATTTGCTCAATGATTTAAAACATCATATCAAACTCAACCACACTTGTAGATTCAAGTAAGGAAGATGATCCAATCAAGAATTTGAAGGCAACATTGAAGAAATTCAAGGAAAGCATCAACTAGCATTGAGGCAAATTCGAAGTATCACCAAACCTATAATAGTCTTAAAAACAAGGCTAATAAAAAATTAGATGATCAACACCTGTCAAAACTTCATTTACATACCTGATTTTGAGGCAAGATCATCATTTGCAGCCATTTCAAGAAACCCTAGGGTTAAAAATTTATTATAAGATAAAAGGTTTGAGTTATTTATATCATTTTCAGATTTGACCTATTGAACCAAGCTCTGCAATTCAATCATTGAAAACTAATTTCTAGGCTGCAATTTATTTTTTAAAGGAAAATTTGAGTTTTTACCTTGATCAAGGTATATGGAAAGCTGAGAATTTTGTCATGATTTAGGTTCAAGATAGGGCTTTCTTGTGATATTCTTAAGATTTTACTACCTAATTGGCGCTTATTATTTTCACATTCTTTGCATCAATTTCATTGCAATTCGGCTAGGACTTAAGACATAAGAAAATTACAATCTGACTTTTGTCATCACCTGATCATCACACTCCAAGTAATATAAATTTCATAATTGAAAGTATCATGTTTTGTAGATAGATGTTAGGAGAAAGGACCAGAGGTAACAAAAGGAAGGTGAAAATTAATGAAGGATGAGTTTAGAGGAGTACTCTTGGAATCCAAGCTCTACTCCAAATGGAAAAATGTTAGTGACACTAACCTTGGTCATATTAACATCAATGACTTTCAAGATCAAGTTTTTGGGAAAGGAAATTACAATACTTCCAAGATGGAAAGAAAGTTGACAAGTGTAAAGGGGAAATTTTGATTTGGCAATTTGCCACATAGAAGGAGAAATCACCAAATCAATTTTTACTTTGGGGAAGGAATTCACTAGATTTAGTCACAAATAAAATAAGGACTAAACACTAAGTGGATTGACTGATTATGATGTGTTTTTGTGGATTGACTAATTATGATGTGTTTTTCCTTCTTTTATAAGTTAAAATACTGATTTAGGGTAAAGTGTTGAAATTGAAGACAAAACTAAGAAAATAAAGAGCTACAAGTTCAAGATTTTGTCGTGCATCTGGATTTGAATAATATAAGTTGATTTGGATTTGCCCTGAAAAATTAGGGACCATGATGCGGCAACATGATCCTCTAAATTTTCCACACACCAAAAAGGGTTGTTTTGTCTCTATGTCTGAAGCTTATTATGAGAAGTACAGTTTGAAACCCATGTCCTGCACATCGAACAAAAGGGAAATATGTTGGGAATAGGGATTTTCTTAAGTCTAACCTTAGTTTGGAATCAACCTTGAATGAAATATTACAAATACTAAAATAAAATGATGGAAAGATATACCTCAGATCTGCAATGACTGATAATGATGTTTTGCTTCTTAAATGTAATCACATATGTTGTATGAAATGGCATGAACATGACAAAACCCTAATCACACACACATCCTATCCAATGATTGATGTAATGTTGCTCCACAATGGATAGATGAAGAATATGCAACCTTGAATACCTCTTGAAATGCTTGATGATGAATGCTTCAATACTTGAATGTTTGATTGCTTGAGATCCAATTTCACCTTCATGAATGTATCTGCCTTATATCCAAATGAGAGTCGAAGACCTCTTTACATACTTCATCATCGTCAAACATATTAATTTTCTGACATAGGCTGACATGGAGGAAGGTTTCCTGCCCAAATTTTTGATAGGACCAAGGGTTAAAATTGGGCCCCAATTAGGGAGGACCATGGTGTGGCTTCATGGTCCCAGTGAGGACCAAGACACCATGCCCTGTTCCTACCCCAAGCTAGGCCAGGGTTAAAAGGTCCCAGTAAGGTAAAATATGATAATATGACATATATTGCATGGTAGAGGCATAAATAGGTCTCGATCAAACATGAGGACGAGAACACTAAGGTGAGGGCCCCAAATGTGGTCAAAATTATAAAGGGCGAAATTTTAGGATGCTACATTTAGCCCCACTTTAGTAGGAGTATGAGCTTACACAAATACTCATGGTAAAGTAGATGAAGAAGAAAGAAGAATATGAGGAATGCCGAGAAAGATCACAAGGAGTATAAGATGTCACTAATTTTGAGGAACCAAGCCCCCAATCTTAGGATCTTAACTCACTCAAACATATGAAAGGGCACACAAAACAAGATAAAAAGGCCAACAAAGACAAAAGGACAAACAAAGGAAAAAGACATAAAAAGACACACAACAAAAGCTAAGAACCAAAAATAAGACCTCAAGTCAACAAGCTGAAGAGACCTTGATATCAAAATATCTCAACAACTAATATCATTCTTGAAAAAAATGCCATCTCACAAACACAAGTGATCGCATAAAAGAGAAAAGAAAGCATCATCCATGAACTATCAATAGAAAAGCTACAAGTTCATGAGAAGAAGAGGAGAGAGAATGAATACATGCTATATGTGTTTATCCAGGTCATCCATGAGAAGAATGATGAGAAAGGGAATGGACTACTCGCACTTAGAAGTAATTATCTAGGTCATCCATGATGAGAATGGACATGGACTACCTTCCCCTAGATGTATTTATCTAGGTGATCCATGTCAAGGAAGAGAGTAGGAATAGTCTTATTTTTTTTTAGCTAGTTCCACTCATCCTCATGCATGTGTACAAGTGGCATCTAGTTTCAAGTGTATAGCACCTCATTTAAGAGTCTGTCTCCTCTAGTTTCAACTGTGCTTCAACTTGTTCAAGACATGTAATGTAAATGCAAATGCCAAGGGGTGAATGATAGATACATGTTTAGATTTGGGGACATCTCGTCTAAGAACTTTGCTCTACTTTCAATGATGTGTAACCCCACCTAAGACTATACCAAATTTTGCATATAGTTTTAGGTGTGACACATATCGCTATAAGAGTTTATTTACAGGTAAAAGCACAAAACTCTGTCATGTTTTTGTTAGACAGTTCAAATAACCGGCAGACAGCTGAGAGGGGGAGTGAATCAGTTGTCACAAATTATCGGAACCATTAGAAATTTAAACTTTAATGCCGGAACCCAAAACATTAATAGCAGAATAGTAGATAAACCAATTAAGCATAAACAATAATCATAGAATAAATAACATCCACATAACACCAAGATTTGTACGTGGAAAACCCAGTAAAGGGAAAAACATGGTGGGAAGCCTACCCACAGCCAACTAATACTTCTGTAGTAAGTATGTGAATTACAATTGAGGGGCCTACACTTGTAGAAAGGCCAATAGCCTAGAGTATACTAGTCACCACAAAAGGAGCCTCACTGACTACATAGAAATCCAAACTACAATCTGGAGAAGTGTTGAACTGCAAAAGATAGCATCTCCTATGCCTGAGTATAGTTCCAGTTAAGCTCAATAACAAAGGACTAAATCCTCTTTCATAAACCCAATTCGATCTCCAATGATTGACCAACTCATCTTCCTAAATGATATTATATTATTCACACATTACATTCCTTGACCATGACCTCCAAAATAACCATGATGATCTATAATGAGATCTTACATCTATATATACAAACCCTCAACCATAAACAATCAGGTTGGCCATGAGACAATAAACCAATTACATAATTACAAACCATGTCAGCCTAAGAACAAACAAATAATATCAACACATAATACATCCCAGAAATACATCAATAGGTCCTATCCACACATTACATTAAAGTCGGTCCATAACCTAGGTCAACCGGGACCCAATATAGGTCCACACACTATAGCAATGATCTCCATCCACCAACTCTTGAACATGATCACCAACACAAACCTGAAACTCCACCAGAAGCTACACCAACACCACTTATGCAATTCATCAAAGACCTCCACCAAAAGCTCTACCGGTGAAACCCTTATCGGAACTAGAAACCAAGCTTCTAAGCAAGTAGGATAGCATCTAATCACTAGACTAAAACCAACTGACTAAATATGATCATGAGTATCATAAACAAGCCAATTTCATCACCAAACTATACCGGAACCTACTGAATCATGCCGGATCGGAGTTAACTAGAAACCACTCAACCTACCGGGACCAAAAGGTTGCCAGTAAAGCATCCAAACAACTAGTGTTGGCATCAATGACAAAACATGAATGCAACACATAGTAAATTCCATCAAATGGCCAACAATCTCCCCCTTTGGCATTGATGGCAACACTAGATGAGAAAAACATCTAAGTACCAAGAAATGCCAAACAAGTCTCCCCTAATGGAAGATAGCCAACAATCTCCCACACATAGCTCTGAATATCAATATCTCCCCTTATGAATAATATCTCTATAAAGCTCTGAATTTCTTTTCCTTTTTCACAACAATATCACTTCCCCTTTTTTTTTTCTTTTTTACTTTTTTTTAATTTTTCACATCAATATCACTCCCCCTTTGACATCAATGCCAGAAATCTAACAAAAATATCAAAGTAAAAACATAAACCACTGGATCACAAAGCTGACTACTTCCCCTGAGCAGTAACATCCTACATCAGTGCGTAAATGAATAGTATCTTTGATAATGCATGTCGGACTGAAGCCAAACCACATCAATCGTGTCTCCACCAGAGGGGTAGAAACCCCCAATTTGTCTCTTAGGTACTCAAATGATTCCTTGGGTAAAGGTTTAGTGAAAATATCTGCAATCTACTCTTTAGTGTTCACATAAACCAGTCTAACTTCATTTGCTTCCACCTTCTCCTTCAAAAAGTTATACTTGATAAATATGTGCTTTGTTTTAGAATGAAATACTAGATTCTTTGATATATCAATAGCAGCAGAGTTATCACACTGAATAACTACCGATGCATCACAATCCACCTTTATATCCTTCAATATTTTCTTCATCCATAAAACTTGTGTATAATTAGTACCAGTAGGAACATACTCAGCTTCAGCAGTAGATAAAGAAGTATATGACTGCTTCTTGCTAATCCATGAAACCAACTTCTTTCCAAGAAAGAAAGCTCCATTGGAAGTACTTTTTCGGTCATCAACATCTCCAGCCCAATCAGCATCTGTATATGCACATAAAGTAAATTTATCATCCTTTGGGTACCACAATCCATATTCTGATGTACCTTGCAAGTATCTAAAAATCCTTTTCACCACCATCTCATGATTTTCTCTAGGATCACTCTAAAATCTTGAAACAATACAAACAACATTCATAATGTCAGGCCTAGTATGAGTCAAGTAAAGCAGACCTTCAATCATAGATCTATATCTTGTAGGATTTACCGGTGCAGAAACATGTTTTCTTGTCAATTTCTCACTTGTAACCATAGGAGTACTTATTGGTTTAGAATCTCCCATACCAAATTTCTTCAACAATTCCTTAGCATATTTAGTTTGATAGATGAAAATACCTTTGTCAATCTAAGTAATTTGCAAACCTAAGAAAAATTTCATCTCACCAATCATAGACATCTCAAATTATTTCTCCATATTATTAGAAAATTCTATGCATAACTTATCTTCACCTCCAAAAATAATGTCATCAACAAATACTTCAATAATCAGTATATCATCATCAATGATTTTATAATATAAATTACTGACAACACTTCCCTTAGTATAACCAAGCTTCAAATGATATTCATCCAACCTTGCATACCAAGCTCTAATTGCTTGTTTCAATCCATATAAAGCTTTCCTTAACCTGAAAACCATATATGTATCATCTGATAGTGAAAAACCATCAGGTTTCTCAATATAAACTTCCTCATCGAGATCCCCATTTAAAATTGCACATTTAACACCCATCTGATAAACCTTGTAGTTTTTATAAGCAGTATAGGAAAGAAATAATCTTACAACTTCAATCCTAGCTACAAGTGCAAAAGTCTCTCCATAATCAATTCCTTCCTTCTAAGAATATCCTTTACAAACCAGTCTAGCCTTATTCCTTATAACTTGACCATCCTCATTCAATTTATTCTTAAAAACCCATTTAGTTTCGATAACATTTTTATTTTTAGGTTGGCGAACCAAGGTCCATGTGTTATTATTCTTAATCTAATCTAATTCTTCTTCCATAGCTTTCAACCAATAGTCATCTTTACATGCCTCAATTACTGATACCAGTTCAACTTGTGAAATTAAACATATCTCATTAGTTCCAGTCTTCTTCTTGTCATCGCTCCATTGCTCTTATCCCCAATGATCTAATCTTCCAAATGATTCAATCTCACATACCTAGGAGTCTTTTGACTTTCAGTTCCTCTTCCCTGTTCTTCAGTTACTATATTATTGTTTGATACTATCGGAGTAACTAGTTCAACTCTATGTTCCAGTTTAAGTGCTACCGGTTCAGATATAATCATTTCCACTATCAATTCCTTCTCATAAACTCTTATTTGACTTTTGTTCAGCTCATCTACTTTGACATTATCACTCTCCACAATTCTCTGCAATCTCTTGTCATAACATCTATATGCTTTTCTTTCATTAGAATAACCAAGAAATATGCCTTCATCACATCTAAGATTAAATTTCCCTATTGATATCATCTCTCCTGATATAACATTTACTACCAAAAATTATGAAATACTTAACTATAGGGGTATTTCCAAACCATAATTCATAAGGTGTCTTATTGGTTTCTCCTTTCATATGTACTATGTGGAATGTATAAATCGTTGTGCTCATTGCTTATCTCCAATACATATGAGGTAGACTAGCTTCCATCATCATTGTTCTAGCAGCATCCAAGATAGTTTTGTTCTTTCTTTTCACAACTCTATTATGTTGAGGTGTCCGGGGAACAGAAAATTGTCTTCTTATATCATGCTTGTCACAAAAGTTATTTAACTCACCGGATGTGAATTCTCAACCATGATCTGGTCTCAAACATTTAATCTTCAATCATGTCTCAGTTTCCACTTTATCCTTAAAGATTTTAAACTTTTCAAATGCTTCATATTTTTCTTTCAAAAAAGTAACCCGCATCATTCTAGAATAATCATCAATGATTAGCATGAAATATAGATCACCTTGAAAACCTTTAACTCTAGCAGGGCCACACAAATTAGTATGAATAAGATCAAGAACATCATTTGATTTATCTTGTATACTCCCAAAAGAGGTTATGACATGTTTACCCATTTGACATTCTGTACATACCGAATTATAGGGCTTCATAATCTTAGGTATATCCCTAACTACCTTAGTTGAATTGATCTTCACAATGCAATCAAAATTCACATGACACAATATTGTATGCCATAGCCAACTCTCATCAATCTGTGTAAACATTATCAGTACTTTTCTTACCATTTAGTGGTATAGTTCCTTTTCCTTTGATCATGCATGCCTTGTCATCTCCAAATCTAACTAGACAATCATCAAATTCTTGCAAAGATAGAAACTTCCCTTTATCTCCAGTCATATGATGTGAACAACCATTGTCAATTACCCATTCATCCTTGTCTTCAATTTTAACAGCAAGTTCCTTCTCTTTAGGTACATTCTCTTCGAATACCAGATCATCTTCCTTAATAGCTAGGAACACCCATTCCTTCCCATTGCTAGATCCACTAGCAGAGTCTTCTGTCGGTCCATCATCAGAATCAGTAATGCCTTCCTCATCCTCTATACAACATGATTTTTCTTTGTTTTTCTTGTATTTATACTTGTTTTGATATCCAGGGTTATCTTAAATGATCTTCTAACTCTTTCTTCAAATCTTGAACTTCTTTCAAGACATCTAGATGCAAAATGACCAATCTTATTACATGCACAACATTTAAAAGGTGTGTTTCCTTCATACTTACTTCCTACCAGTGTTACTATTTACTAAGTTGTCATTAGTTTTATGTCCAAAGTCATTCTATATACTTTAGTCGGTTATTACTACCAAAATATTCAGTCGGTATGCACAGAGCAGTCGGTTATAGAAGAAAGAAGTCATAGAGTTTAGTATACACCGAGTTGTCTACCGACTAACGTTCTATGACTACCGAGCAGCAAAAATGGTATACCAAGTTCATACACACCGAGTAAAACATCTTAAGAGATTCATTGAACCTAGACACATATGGGAAACGTGTTACAAAGATCAAGGAACAAGAAACCATTAACACATTGGAAATTGCACTTATAGATTTTATATGATTTTGAGGGCATCTGTCCAATGAAATAATTTTGTATGGTTATTTATTTATTGAATCATGTTTGTAAGATCGAAGCATGAACAAGATCACCATTACAAGAGATCTATTTATACAGCATGAATTGAGGATCAATATATGTGTGTGAAGAAAGACATGTGAAAAGAAAAATCATGGGAAAGCACTGAGTGTTATGACTGTTACAATTGATAGAGATACACAGAGGTCACCGAGAAGGATTTCAGAGAACAGTCAAGGAACAGAGTAAACAGAAAGGTTTATCGAGTTAATTTATAATTTACCGAGGCATGCTATAAGCAAGGTAATTTCATATTGAGCACATAGAATCTCCTATAACATTTTAGATGTGAAGTTGTAGATATTTTGTAAGATTTTGATTGTAATATTTTGAGTTGTAAGAGAAACCTTTAACAGGGTAAAAGACTCTAACAAAGTCTATAAATTGTAAAGCCTTTAACCAGGTGCAGCATTTAGAATAAATGTTGTAAAATCATTTAGCAATGTAGATCTAAATATCTTGATACTCCTAATAGGGTAAGCTAATAGAAATAGCTAAACATGTAGCTCTAACAAAGCAACCTTTATTATTGCAATAGTGAATTTGTGGGTGCCATCCCCATCATAGTTTTTCTCTCTAACAAGGAGTTTCTATGTAACCAAAATATATGTGTTATGGATTGAATCATGTATGATTGTTATTTATTTGTTTTAGCATTATATTATGTTACAACAGTTTTCGGTTTATGCTCAATAGTAAAGTTATTGTTGAAGAAAAGATTTGAAGTACTGATTCACCCCTCCCCTCTTAGTACATTAGCTTTCCATATTGGGCCTAACAATTGGTATCAGAGCTTTAATCTGGAAAAGGGTTTAACTGCCTAAAGAGAAAGATCTTATCAATGGAAGGCTACAAAAAATCTCAGAGAATTGTAAATCTTCCAAATGAATTGCATCATGCTAATCAAGTGATTGCAGACATGCAAAAACAAATGCAAAGATCACTGAAAGTTAGAAGAAGATTGTCTGATGATTTGCAGGACTCTCAAGAGCTAGTGGAACAAATTGAGACATCTTTAGAGAATAGTATATCTGAAGAGACTGAAGAAATGATCAGAGCATTGAAAGAAAAGAACAAAGCACTGACTGATCAACTAAAAGCAATGAAAAGAGAACATGAACATTTCAACACACAGATGACTAAAAATCTTGATGCATTGAGGATAGCCGAGGATAACATAAGAGATATAGAAAGAGAAACACAATAGCTTGAAGCATTAGTATCTGAAAAGAATCATGAAATCACAAGGATGACTAGAATTCAACAAAATCTATTTGATCAATTGGGTTATGCACATCATGAAGCAAATCTGAAAGAAAATGAGAATCCAGTATTGAAACTTGAAATATAAAGGTTGACCGATGAACTTGAAACAGAGAATAATTCCAAAGAAACACAAAAGAAAAGTTATGAAGCATCAAGGATGTTGGATGAGCAACTAACTACAAGAAGACCCAACAAAGATGTAGGACTCAGTTACAAAGGAAAAGACTCTACCGAGAAAGAAATCCACATCACCGAGAGAGGAGAATCATCAAAACAAGATGGAAACAAGAAGAACATCAAAGGAAGGAAGCCTATTTGCAACTACTATGGAAAACACGGACATACTCCCAACTTTTGCCAAATCAGAAAAGGTAAGCAATCAAATGTCACTGGGTCTAATGGTTATTGCTATAATTGCAATAAGTATGGCCACACAGCTAATCAATGTAGGACAAAGTCTGCTAGCAATTATCAAAAGGCAAAATTCAAAGGATTTTGTAAAAACTGCAATAGATATGGACATAGTACTAAGAATTGTTGGTTTAAGCAGAAGAACTATATGTGGTCTGCACACTGAGAAAATATTAGAGGCTACCAAACTCACACAGATCTTGACCAACAGTATAATACAGTACCATGGGATTATAATACAAGGATATGGTGTGAATTTTGTGGAAGATATGGACATATAAGTGCCAACTTCTTTATAAGGTTTGGAATGTACAACCAAAGATCATGGAGAAATCTTGGTATGGCATGTTTTCATTGTCACAAGGTTGGACACTTGGCTAGAGATTGTAGAGATCAACCTAGAGGAGATACTGAAGAAATAAAAAGCAAATTCCAGATGATTTGGAAAAAGAAGGAAATTGTGTCAAATGAAGAAAGCACCTTACCTACCGAGTTAGGTGCATCTATTCCAAATTAATCGGTAAAGGTATGAAGGGACTGCATTCTCTCAAAGTTAAATCTTAAATAGTTCCTATTTTATGATGTAATTAATTCCAAAATCTGCATAGCTAATATGAATTAGCAAGTTTGAAATTTTATCAAGTCTTTTGGAAACCTGTCAAGTTGACAAATGCAAAAAGTCTGGCTACTCGGTAAAAGCATAAAAAGGAAGGTAAACTGGTTTAGTGGAACCGAGTGCATTTATTGTTTTATGACCTAACTACATGAAGCCCAATAAGATAAAATGTGTACTTAAAGCATTTTGCACAGTCATTTTACACTAACCAAGTTTTTACAAAGTAGAGCGAAGCAATCCAAAGGTGATCAAATCTCTTCCGAAGCAAAATTCAAGGTATTTATATCAATCACAATGCACTGTCAAGCAAGTTAACCGATCATATCAGTTGTGAATATCTATTTTATATTTACTAAGTGGAAAGCATCTGCTAGTTAAAAGATTTCAAACCCTAAGGCTCTTTTGTTAGTGATTATCCAAAGTTTGAAATGGCTCCTAAGATTCAGAAACTCATTGTTGTTGACAACATTGAGAAGCCCGCATTGAAATACTCACTACCTCCCAAGGTAGAATCTGAACCGGATGATAAAACTACATTTTCACTCATTCCGGATAGGATTTTATTAGTTGAGGATGTTAGATTCTTCACTAAGTGTCGTGTTGAGGAACTAGGTCACACAGAGATCAAGGACACGTATGATAAATTGTGTATCGATGGAAAATTGGATAGCAAGTTTGAACATATTAAAATCAAGGGATTGACCGAAGCCCTAACCTACTTGCGAGTCTTCAAACCCCAATGGGTTAAATTTGTTTTGAGAAGAGTCCATGATGACTTTATATGGTTAGAGGAGAAACCATTCAAGAACACCAAGGAAATCATCCACTTGATCACCGGTTACCCTATTTTTGACCATGCCCGAGCTTAGAAAATGATTTCATAGAAGAAACTGATCACTTTAACTGCAGTTGAATCTGATTGCAGAGGTTTGAAACTGAACAATGTCATAGATGCAGAGCTGAAGTTTGCTATTAGAGTCATAGGTTATTGTTTCTTTCAATCTGCAAGGGAAAATAGTGTACCCTGTGCTGCTATTGATTTAGCCTATAAAATTGTGAAGAAAGGTATGAAGATTGATATATGTGAAGTGTTGTTGAAAAATCTATTTGAAAATCTGAACACCATAAGGAAGCTGAAGAAGAACAACTTGGCAAACACACTAAAGTTTAGATCACTTTTGGTATGCATGTTTTTCTATTTATAGAAATTCTTTCCATCAGTTGGTAATGTAGTTTGGGAGCTACACCAACCTATCACCCATCAAATCAATGAATTCATCAAACAGCTAGGTGATAACTTCAATGAGATTATGGATGATTATTTTAGCAAGTTTTAGGAAAAGATGCATAACAGGTACAGGATACCACCCCAATTAGTGGAAAAATATAATGACAATATATGTTTTGAAGTGGACACCAACTACTGCTATGTCAATGCAGTAGAACTAAGAACTCAATCTTTGCCACCTATGGGTTATGAGATTGCTTTTGACATTACATGATAGTAGATAGATGCTTTTCTTGCACTACCAAGGCATGCAAATGAGATCAGATACGGTACATATGAAGAGGTTAAAGAAAAAGTCAAAATGAGCATTGTAGTACCAAAGGCTACAAGGAAAGCAACAAAAATGATTAAAGCATTAATAGAGAAATTTGGAGAAGATTCTTCCTCCACTCCTATCAAGAGCATTCAATTCATCACCGAGGAGGAATCTGAAGCCCAAGAAGCAGCTATTATATTGAGCACCAAGTTGCCAAAAGGCAAAATTTTGAAAAGGAAGAAACAGGATACATCACAGGTATCACTGACTCCTCTAGTGAAGCGCCCCAATACTAGATCATCTGCAGTATCACTAAGTAAGAAACAGAAAAATGTTACAGTTCCAAAGGTAACAAAAAATTATAAGAAGTCTACTTAGAGACTCATTTTAAATGAAGAGTCAAGTGACACCAAATCTGAAGACAAAAATAAATTTTAGATTGTCAAAATCAAAAAGGAAGATGTACATAGTGTTGATAATTTTTGTGCCAATTTGAAACAATATGGTGGATTTGGAGCATTTAGGTATGTCAAATATGACTCTCGGATAGAAGAAGAAAAGAGGCAAATAGAAGAGTCAGTTGTATGTACACTTCTTAAATTCCAATTAGTCCCATTGGAAGTAATTAATTCTCTTAAAAAAGCATTGTACTTACACATTGATAATAGGTGGAAATATGCTATGGACTCGAAAAAGAAGATGAGAGAAAGAAGTATGGTACATCTCTTTCTAGACATGTCGATAGATGAGATAAGTGAACATCTGAAAAACTACCAGACAAACTTCCTAGTCAAGCAAAGAGCCTTGAAACTGATGAATGGCCTTTATCTTGAAGTAGAGAAAGAGACAAAAGAAAAATGGCAAGAAATTTTTTGAATCAAGAGTGTTGATGAGAAAGGTGAAGTTGAAATAGTAGATATCACCGAGAAAGATCCTGCTGAAACTATACAACCTGATGAGGATGTCATGGATACCAAGGAACAGGAACAAGAAATGATAGAAGGGAATGCTTATGCCAAACTGGTATCAATTGAGTCAGTTTTGGAACAAGTCAAGCCCTATCCTCCAATAAGTCAACATGTTTCAACCGGGACACCTCAGGATACTGAACAAGGAAAAGAGGGTCGCCAGTCTACAAAAGGAGAAGCTACTTCTCAGGCCACCGGGGAACAGACTTCTCAAGCCCCTTCAAGTATTGACAATGTAACAACTAAGACCTCGAGAAAGGATTCACCGAAGGCTACATCTAAGGCTAAAGAATTTGACAAAAGTGTTGCCTCTACCAAGCAACCCACCGAGGGTGAACAAGCCTCCCAAGCCATTGTATTAGTTCAACCAGTGAAAGCCTCCTCCTCTAAAGAAAAGAAAATGAAAAAGCATAGTTTCAAGTTAGATTTGTCAAAACCAATTGTGTTGCAGAATGTAGACATATCCAAATTAAAAGGGCAAGCACTTATTGAATTCGGTGAATTATGCAAAGCCAAAGCAGAACAAGAGAAACAAATGGCTATACAAAAGAAAAATAGAGTACTTCAGAAGGTCAAAGCACTCTTAACAGAAATGCTACCTGAAGCTATAGTGACAAAAGATGCAGCCATCCATATTCAACTGGATGAACTCCTCACTAAAATAGAAGCATCTGGAGTAGACGCATCTGAATACCTGAGAAAATTGAAGGACAAAGAGCTCACTGCAAAAATGATTGAAGAGGTACAGAAAGCCATTGCTATCGGTAAAGTAAAACTTGTCAAATTTATTGTTGAGTTGTCCCCTCAACTCAAGCACATTCTTTATTTATTTCAGAAACTCTATACATTTTCTTTATTCATTAAAGATATCAAGAATAAAACAGAAGTGATTGAGAAAGAGATCACTGATCTCTCCAATAAATTGACCACTGAGCCAAATTCTATTCAAAATTTCTATACCAAGTTACAAACGTGTATGGCTCAACAATTGGAACTTAGGAATGAAGAGCATAAAATAAGGATGGACATTATGACTCTTCAAACCTTATTCATTCCACACTTGTCCTCCATCCAAGAATAGATCAACAAGGCTACCTCCTTATCCACTCAGCCTGAGGGAAGCACTTTAGATCGTCTGATTTCATTGTTAGCTGATATTGCAACTCATAATTCACTCATGGATAGTGTCAAGGATGCACTCTCTATCGCTCTCACTGATGCAAGAACAAAGTATAAATCCATTTTTGACTAGTTACCTCCATCGAATTGTAACTATTTTTGATGTTTGTCAAAAAGGGGGAGTATAGTGTATACAAGAGGAGTACACTGAGCAAATCAGCATATTTGAGTATACAAATAATTTTGACAAGGGGAGAAGTGAACTGAGCAATGATCACTGAGCAGTGAATATAGAATATTGATCATAGCGCATGCATAATCAGAGTTATGTACAGTATATTGATAAGGGGAGTGTATCTTAGTATACTATTTTATTGACAATTGTATATACTATCAGTATAGTCAAATTTTGTAAGTATATAGATTTTTTTTGAGTTATGACTTTGAAAGAAGTTTTGTCAAACATTTCAAAACTAATGTCAAAAGGGGAGATTGTTACTATTTACTAAGTTGTCATTAGTTTTATGTCCAAAGTCATTCTATATACTCTAGTCGGTTATTACGACCGAAATATTCAGTCGATATGCACAGAGCAGTCGGTTATAGAAGAAAGAAGTCACAAAGTTTAGTATACATCGAGCTATCTACCGAGTAACGTTCTATGACTATCGAGTAGCAAAAATGGTATACCGAGTTCATACACACCGAGTAAAATATGTTACTAGATTCATTGAACCTAGACACGTATGGGAAACATGTTACAAAGATCGAGGAACAAGAAACCGTTAACAAATTGGAAATTGCACTTATAGATTTTATATGATTTTCAGGACATCACTCCAATGAAATAATTTTGTATGGTTATTCATTTAATGAATCATGTTTGTAAGATCGAAGAATGAACAAGATCACCGTTACAAGAGATCTATTTATACAGCATGAATTGAGGATCAATATATGTGTGTGAAGAAAGACATATGTGAAAAGAAAAATCATGGGAAAGCACTGGGTGTTATGACTGTTACAATTGACAAAGATACACAGAGGTCATCGAGAAGGACTTCAGAGAACAATCAAGGAACAGAGTAGACAGAAAGGTTTACCGGCTTAATTTATGATTTACCAAGGTATGCTATAAGCAAGGTAATTTTATATTGAGTACATAGAATCTACTATAACATTTTAGATGTGAAGTTGTAGATATTTTGTAAGATTTTGAATTGTAAGAGAAACCTTTAATAGGGTAAAAGACTCTAACAAAGTCTATAAATTGTAAAGCCTTTAACCAGGTGCAACATTTAGAATAAGTGTTGTAAAATCCTTTAGCAAGGTAGATCTAAAGATCTTGATACTCCTAAAAGGGTAAGCTATCAGAAATAGCTAGATATGTAGCTCTAACCAAGCAACCTTTATTATTGCAGTAGTGAAGTTGTGGGTGCCATCCCCACCATAGTTTTTCTCTCTAACAAGGAGTTTTTGCGTAACCAAAATATATGTGTTATGGAGTAAATCATATATGATTGTTATTTATTTGTTTTAGCATTCTATTATGTTACAACAATTTTCGGTTTATGCTTAACAGTAAAGTTATTGTTGAAGAAAAGATTTGAAGTACCGATTCACCCCTCCCCTCTCAGTACATTAGCTTTCCATATTGGGCCTAACAATTGGTATCAGAGCTTTAATCTTGGAAAAGGGTTTAACTACCTAAAGAGAAAGATCTTATCAATGGAAGGCTACAAACAATCTCAGAGAATTGTGAATCTTCAAAATGAATTGGATCATGCTAATCAAGTGATTGCAGACATGCAGAAACAAATGCAAAGATCACTGAAAGTTAGAAGAAGATTGTCTGATGATTTGTAGGACTCTCAAGAGCTGGTGGAACAAATTGAGACATCATCTGAGAACAGTATATCTGAAGAGACTGGAGAAATGATTGGAGCATTGAAAGAAAAGAACAAAGCACAGAGTGATCAGCTAAAAGCAATGAAAATAGAACATGAACATTTCAACACACAAATGACTAAAAATCTTGATGCATTGAGGACAGTAGAGGATAACATAAGAGATATAGAAAGAGAAAAACAACAGCTTGAAGAATTAGTATCTAAAAAGAATGATGAAATCACAAGGATGATTGGAATTCAACAAAATCTATTTGATCAATTGGGTTATGCACATCATGAAGCAAATCTGAAAGAAAATGAGAATCAAGTATTGAAACTTGAAATATAAAGGTTGATCGATGAACTTGAAATAGAGAAGAAATCCAAAGAAACACGGAAGAAAAGTTATGGAGCATCAAGGATATTGGATGAGCAACTAACTACAAGAAGACCCAACAAAGATGCAGGACTTAGTTACAAAGGAAAAGACTCTACCGAGAAAGAAATCCACATCATCGAGAGAGGAGAATCATCAAAACAAGCTGGAAACAAGAAGAACATCAAAGGAATGAAGCCTATTTGCAACTACTATGGAAAACATGGACATACTGCCAACTTTTACCAAATCAGAAAAGGTAAGCAATCGAATGTCACTGGGCCTAATGGTTATTGCTATAATTGCAATAAGTATGGCCACACATCTAATTAATGTAGGACAAAGTCTGCTAGCAATTATCAAAAGGCAAAATTCAAAGGATTTTGTAAAAACTGCAATAGATATGGACACAGTACTGAGAATTGTTGGTTTAAGCAGAAGAACTATATGTGGTCTGCACACTGAGCAAATATTAGAGGCTACCAAACTCACATAGATCTTGACTGACAATATACTACAGTACCATGGGATTATAATACAAGGATATGGTATGAATTTTGTGGAAGATATGGACATATAAGTGCCAACTTCTTTATAAGGTTTGGAATGTACAACCAAAAATCATGGAGAAATCTTGGTATGGCATGTTTTCATTGTCACAAGGTTGGACACTTGGCTAGAGATTGTAGAAATCAACCTAGAGGAGATACTGAAGAAATAAAAAGCAAACTCCAGATGATTTGGAAAAATAAGGAAATTGTGTCAAATGAAGAAAGCACCTTACCTACCAAGTTAGGTGCATCTATTCCAAATTAATCGGTAAAGGTATGAAGGGACTGCATTCTCTCAAAGTTAAATCTTAAATAGTTCCTATTTTATGATGTAATTAATTCCAAAATCTGCATAGCTAAGATGCATTAGCAAGTTTGAAATTTTATCAAGTCTTTTGGAAACCTGTCAAGTCAGCAAATGCAGAAACTCTGGCTACTTGGTAAAAGCATAAAAAGGAAGGTAAATTGGGTTAGTAGAACAGAGTGCATTTAATATTTTCTAACCTAACTACATGGAGCCCAATAAGGTAAAATGTGTACTTAAAGCATTTTGCACGGTCATTTTACACTTACCAAGTTTTCAGAAAGCAGAGCGAAGCGATCCAAAGGCGATCAAATCTCTTTGGAAGCAAAATTCAAGGTATTTATATCAATCACAATGCACTGTCAAGCAAGTTAACCAATCATATCAGTTGTGAATATCTATTTTATATTTACTAAGTGGAAAGCATCTACTGGTTAAAAGATTTCAAACCCTAAGGCTCTTTCGTTAGTGATTATCCAAAGTTTGAAATGGGTCCTAAGATTCAGAAACCCATTGTTGTTGAGACCATTGAGAAGCCCGTACTAAAATACTCACTACCTCCCAAAGTAGCATCTGAACCAGATGATAAAATTGCATTTTCACTCATTCCATATAGGGTTTTATTAGTTGAGGATGTTAGATTCTTCACTAAGTGTCGTGTTGAGGAACTAGGTCACATAGAGATCAAGGACACGTATGATGAATTGTGTACCGATGGAAAACTGGATAGCAAGTTTGAACATATTAAAATCAAGGGATTGACCAAAGCCCTAACCTACCCGCGAGTCTTCAAATCCCAATAGGTTAAATTTGTTTTGAGCAGAGTCTATGATGAATTTATATGGATAGAGGAGCAACCATTCAAGATCACCAAGGAAATCATCCACTTGATCACCGGTTACCCTATTTTTGACCATGCCCGAGCTTACAAAATGATTTCACAGAAGGAACTGATCACTTTAACTAGAGTTGAATCTGATTGCAGAGGTCTGAAACTGAACAATGTCATAGATGCAAAGCTGAAGTTTGCAATTAGAGTCATAGGTTATTGTTTCTTTCAATCAGCAAGGGAAAACAATGTACCCTGTGCTACTATTGATTTAGCCTATAAAATTGTGAAGAAAGGTATGAAGATTGATCTATGTGAACTATTGTTGAAAAATATATTTGAAAATCTCAACACCATAAGGAAGCCAAAGAAGAACAACTTGGCAAACACACTAAAGTTTGGATCACTTTTGGTATGCATGTTTTTCTATTTTGAGAAATTCTTTCCATCAGTTGGTAATGTAGTTTGGGAGCTACACCGACCAATCACCCATCAAATCAATGACTTCATCAAAAAGCTAGGTGATAACTTCAATGAGATTATGGATGATTATTTTAGCAAATTTTAGGAAAAGATGCATAACAGGTACAAGATACCACCCCGGTTAGTGGAAAAATATAATGACAATATATGTTTTGAAGTGCACACCGACTACTGCTATGTCAATGCTGTAGAACTAAGAACTCAATCTTTGTCGCCTATGGGTTATGAGTTTGATTTTGACATTACACAACAATAGATAGATGCTTTTCTTGCACTACCAAGGGATGCTACCGAGATCAGATACGATACATATGAAGAAGTTAAAGAAAAATTCAAAATGAGCATTGTAGTACCAAAGGCTACACAGAAAGCAACAAAAATGATTAAAGCATTAACAAAGAAATTTGGAGAAGGTTCTTCCTCCGCTCCTATCAAGACTATTCAAGTCATCACTGAGGAGGAATCTGAAGCCCAAGAAGAAGCTATTACATTGAGCACCGAGTTGCCAAAAGGCAAAATTTTGAAAAGGAAGAAATAGGATACATCACAGGTATCACCGACTCCTCCAGTGAAGTGCCCCAATACTAGGTCATCTACAGTATCACCGAGTAAGAAACAGAAAAATGTTGCAGTTCCAAAGGTAACAAAAACTTATAAGAAGTCTACTCAAAGACTCATTTTAAATAAAGAGTCAAGTGACACTGAATCTGAAGACAAAAATAAATTTCAGATTATCAAAATCAAAAAGGAAGATGTACATAGTGTTGATAATTTTTGTGCCAATTTGAAACAATACGGTGGATTTGGAGCATTTAGGTATGTCAAATATGACTCTCAGACAAAAGAAGAAAAGAGGCAAATAGAAGAGTCAGTTGTATGTACACTTCTTAAATTTTGATTAGTCCCATTAGAGGTAACTAATTCTCTTCCAAAAGCATTGTACTTACACATTGATAACATGTGGAAATATGTTATGGACTCAGAAAAGAAGATGAGAGAAAGAAGTCTGGTACATCTCTTTCCAGACATGTCGGTAGATGAGATAAGTGAACATCTAAAAAACTACTAGACAAAATTCCTAGTCAAGCAAAGAGCCTTGAAACTGATGAATGGCCTTTATCTTGAAGTAGAGAAAGAGACAAAAGAAAAATGGCGAGAAATTTTTGGAATCAAGAGTGCTGATGAGCAAGGTGAAGTTGAAATAGTAGATATCACCGAGAAAGATCCCACTGAAACTAAACAACCTGATGAGGATGTCATTGATACCGAGAAATAGGAATAGGAAATGATAGAAGGGAATGCTTGTGCCAAACTAGTATCAAGTGAGTTAGTTTTGGAACAAGTCAAGTCCTATCTTCTAGAAAATAGTGCTTCAAGTTTCTCAAACTCATCATCTTCTCTCTTCATATCTTCTAATTCCTTTGCATACAAAGCTTTCCAGTCTTGCTTACGAGTTGTAGATGTAGATGCATTAAAAGCAGGTTCACACTTCACAGCTCCAAAAGGTCCAATTTCTTCAAACTCAAAAGCAGATAGTTTCCCAATCAAAGTATCTCTGTTGATAGATGTATTATCCATTATTCTCAACTCATTAATAGCATTAGCCTTCATTTTGTAAGCTATTGGTAGGGCTCTCAGTAGTTCAACCACAACATTGAATTCCCATAACAATCTCATTTACCCTTTCCATGAATGTAATAATCCTTTCATCTTCTTCCATCTTCAGTTTTTCATATCTCACTCGGTAACCATCAAGTTTAGAAATATTCACTATAGGGTCACCTTCATTAAGAGTCTCCAACTTATCCCATATAGCCTTTCCAAATGATTTGTCAGTTAATCCTATTATTTATTGATCAGAAAGTGCACACAGGAGGGCTTCTCTTTCTCTACAATCATTCTCAAGCTCCTTGTCCAGGTTTACTAGAGGAGGATTGCCAGATCTCATATTATAGGGTGTGACACTATCTTGTGTGATCTCCCAAATCTCCTTGCCAAGACATCTCAGACGAGTCTCCATCTGAATCTTCAATACTGTGTAATTTGTTCCATCAAACCTCGGAATATCCCTTCGAAAGATAGCTCCAAAAGAACTAGATTAAATTGAATTGTTAGTCACCATAGGATCTTCCTCAATCGGTTAAGATTTTTGTAGAGAGGATCAAAGCTCTGATACCAATTTTTAGATAGTTCAAATAACCAGAAGATAATTGAGAGGGGGGTGAATCAGTTGTCACAGACTACCAGAACCATTAGCAATTTAAACATTAATACTGAAACCCAAAACATTAATACCAGAATAGCAGATAAATTAATTAAGAATAAACAATAATCATAGAATAAATACCATCCACATAACACCAAGATTTGTACGTGGAAAACCCGGTAAAGAGAAAAACCATGGTGGGAGGCCTACCCACAGTTAGATAATACTTCTGTAGTAAGTATGAATTACAATTGAGGGGCCTGCACTTGCAAGAAGTCCAATAGACTAGAGCATAATTCTCACCACAAAAGGAGCCTCACTGACTACATAGAAATCCATACTACAATCCAGAGAAGTATTGAACTGCAAAAGATAGCATCTCCTATGTGTGAGTATAGTTTCGGTTAAGCTCAATGCTAGAGGAATAAATCCTCTTTCATAAACCCAATTCGATCTCCAATGATTGACCAACTCCTCTGCTTGAATGATATTACATTATTTGCACATTATATTCCTTGACCATGACCTCTAAAATAACCATGATGATCTACAATGAGATCTTACATCTATATATACAAACCCTCGACCATAAACAATCAGGTCAGCCACCAGACAATAAACCAATTACATAATTACAAACCATGTCAGCCTAAGACCAAACAAATAATATCAACACATAAGACATCCCAAAAATACATCAATAGGTCCTATCCGCATGTTACATTAAAGTCAGTCTATAACCTAGGTCAATCGGGACCCAGTATAGGTCCACATGCTACAACAATGATCTCCATCTACCAAGTCTCAAACATGATCACCAACAACATCCTGAAACTCCACTAGAAGCTACACCAACACCACTTATGCAATTCATCAAAGATCTCCACCAAAATCTCTACCAGTGAAACCCTCATCAAAACTAGAAACCAAGCTTCTAAACAAGTAGGATAGCATCCGATCACCAGACTAGAACCAACTGACCAAATATGAGTATGAGTATCATGAACAAGCCAATTCCATCACCAAACTATACTGGAGCCTACCGGATCATGTCAAATCTGAGTTAACCAGAAACCACTCAACCTACCAAGACTATAAGGGTGTTGGTAAAGCATCCAAACAGCTATTGTTGACATCAATGACAAAACATCAATGCAACACATAATCAATTCCACCAAATGGCCAACAGTTTCATGCTAACTTATCAGTGCAAGTGAATTTAAGTAATTCTAACTAAACAATAATTTTAGTCAAACATATGGTCTATATAGATTCATTATAGCTAAGTTATATATAGACCACAACCTTTCCAATTATAAGTGTCTACTAAATTTATATTTTATACCACTTTGGGTCTAATTGCCAAAAAAAAATTTTAAAAAAAACTCGATGTTTCAACAACTCCTCTTATAAATAATAGTTTTTTTTGAAATGTAAAAATACCCTTTTATAGATCTATAAGTGAATTTTCCAAAATATATATTTTTTAATTAGTTTTTAATATTTTTTTAATTTTATTTTTATTGAAAGTAGGTCATCAACACTAAAATATAAGGTTGATTATCTTGTCAAGGAAAAAAACTAAAATTTATTTAAAAATTTTGAAAAAAATATGATGCAGTAGAGAAAAGAATCTATGTCAAGATGATATAATTCTTTTCTAATTTGGATAGATAATTAAGAAAACAACTGGTGGGAATTGGAAAGAGTTATATTTCAGCACACACAACTTTTCAAGTTTATTGAAAAATATATATTTATAAAAAAATAGTAAAAAATATATCCATGCACTAAAGTTTCAAGTTATCAACATACACAAAAAAAATGATGAAAAAAAAGTAAAATTTACTAATTAAAGTGTGGTGGCTTGTGTAACTTCAATTTCTGCCTTTTATCAGCAGCTAAATTATAGTGTTTACTTTATAAAAAACTACATTCAAATAATATTTTAAAATTTTTTTTAAATTACAAATATAAAATAGACAAAAGAATATAAGTTTTATTAGTTTACATTAATTACAAAATTCAAAACATATATTTCAGTTTCTATTGATTTACTTTAAAAATTTGAATCAACATTGACCATTTTGTTTATAAAAGTGTGACACAACTTTGTACTCTTATTCTTACTCTAGTTCCAAGAATTAACACCCCATTTAAGACATGCAAAAATGATACAAAGGGAGCAATATGGGTGCCCCACCACCCCCCCCCCTTAATAATTCAACATATCCCTATGTTGATGTCTTAAGGAAGCTAGAAACAAGGATACCTAACCTTCAACACCAAGGACATATCCTCTAGGCAACAATGTCATAAATCCAAGCTAAAGAGGGAGTACTCTTATAAGAAAGGATGTGATAGTTGAAAAAGAGATATCTTTCAATAAGTGTAAAGGAGATCCTTGGAGGAGAAGAGATCTTTTCTCAAAAGGCATCTACCTACAAGAGGAGCTATCTTGAACAAACATAACATCTTCTACCAAAAGAAATGAAGGCGAACAAGAATTCATACCTTCCCCCTATTGCTAGGTGAAAGAAATTCTTGATGAGGGGTGACACACTTTTGACCTAATGTGAGTGGTAAGTTTATGATAGGTGTCCATTACCAAGTAAAAAAGAGGTTGTATCCAAGGACTTACACCTCTTGTATAAGAGATAATCCTTGAGAAAACAATAGCTTCGCATAAGGAATGACACCAAGTCATGAGACAAAAACCACTCAACAAAGGCAAAGTGGATCCTTAAAAAGGAGAGAGAGAAATAAATCCTTTCCCCCCAAGTGTAAGGACAATGAGAAGAATTAGACAACTTTCAAAGAGAGATTATTGATAAGAGACATGTCATTTCAAACAAAGAATAGGTCCTAACAAGGGACACACATATATGTGCATGAAGGATAACTCTATGCAAGATAGGACATCACATTATGAATAATGCAACACAAAAGAAGAGATAATCTTCAAAGACAACAAGAGAAAAAAGGAAAGATCACAAAACTTCTCTAAGGAGAGATCATTCATAAAAGACGTATTGTTTCAAACATGGAATAGTTCCTAACCAAGGAACAAACATGTGCTAGTATGAAGGATAATTCCATGCAAGAAAGGACATCAAGTTATGAAAAATGCAACCCCCATAGGGAATAGTGATACTTTAGATAGCAAGAGAGAAAGGGAAAAATCCATCCTTTCCCCCCAAGTAAGAAGGCAAAGATAGATTATGGGGAATAATCATGCATTTCCTTAGAAGAGATTATTCATAATAGATGTACCATTCCAAACAAGGAATAGGTCCTAACAAGGGACACACATGTAGTCGCATGAAGGATAATTCTATGCAAGAAAGGACAACAAGTTATGAAGAATGCAATCCATAAAAAAAATAGACTATAGAAAGAGGAAGGATAATATTCTTGTCCTCCCCAAGCATAGAGATAAGAATAAATAGACTATTAAATGTTGCTCACTAAGTATGATTGCACCTAAAATTGTACCATCATGAATGTCAATGAGCCCCCAATAGCTAAGCTAACAATTTCACATAATGAGGAGCAACATAATAGGAACTTGAATGTTATTTGAAATGATTGTGAGAAATATGTCATTCATTGTTAGATGTTACTTTTATGACACCTAAATCAATTTAACGTTGTATTTTTTTTTTCAAAGCTTGACACTAATTAGTAGAATGGCCATTAATTTGATGATACTTGCAAAAAGAAGAATTTTTAAGATGTTGTCTATGTTTCCTTCCTTGTTTAGGCCAAAGAAGAGAGATTAAATTGGCATGGAGAAGATCAGACAAAATATTTTCTTATTGTAGCACAAAATCATAATAAGAAGATGTTGATTCACTAGAGAATTGAGGAGAAGATGTTGACAAAGGAAGAGGCTGGAAACCTAGCTTTTCAGTAGAAAATTATTATTTCTCATGACTTTCAAGACTTTTTTTCACACATCCTAGAGCTTGTTCATTGTATCCATATGTATGATCAAGAGAGGGTTTAGGAATTGGATTGAAGTTTAAAGAGGCCCAGTCAATTTCTAGACATGTGTTTGGATAAAAAATTCAATTATCAAATTCAGGCATCTTAGATTTTCTAGAAAAAGAAGGTGTGAAATCCAAGGACCCCCACTGATTCTCTAAGAGTTCTTCTTTGGGAACTTATTTTCGTAGGAGATGATGTACTTGTCTGAATTGGAGAGAGGATTGTAGGAACTAAGAAAGCATATTGTGCTTCAATTTGCATGTTCTCATCAGTTTCCAAAGAAAAAACCTCATTATTATATGTGTAATCACTACATGATAATTAGGAATAATCTTAGGGTTCCAAAAAATATGAAATTCATTGATTTGATCTTTGTTAAGTTCTTCATTTTTGGGAGAGAGGGCATTGGAAACATTATAATGATTGGAAATAGGATCACCCTCTTTCTTTAAGGTATCTTTGTGATTAAGAAAAACATTAGAAAAGGGACTATCATATGTAATAAATGCTTCATCTCTATGGGGAATATCATGAAGAGAAGGTATGGTTGATAAAATTATAAGGCACTGAGAGGGGGGGTGAATCAGTGCAATCAAAAACAATAACACAAATTTGATCACCACTTTAAATAACTTAAATCTTAATAAACATAAAAGAAATATCACCATATAAGCTAACACCCAAGATATCAAGCTCCACATAACACAAAAATTTATACGTGGAAACCCAAAAGGGAAATACCACGGTGGGAGTAAATATCCACAAGATTCACTATCTACAGAATAGAAATATTTGACCAGTTAAGGTCTTACAAATATGCCCGGTTAGGAGCAGACCCTGTTAGGAGTCACCCAGTTAAGGGATTTACCTTGGCCCTGTTAAAAGCTTTGCCCTATTAGGAGAAGCCTCGTAAGAGGATTTAGACTCAAGTTAATGAGATAGCCTATTAGGGGATTTACAATTTCAAGCATGTTAGGTCCTAGCCGGTTAAGGGATTTGACTATTGCAACTGTTAGGAAAACAATTGTAAAATGATCTGCATGTAGCACCTTTGTGCTTGATAAGATCAGCTTCAGTTCTTCTCAATACATCAATACAGGGCTTCTCAGATTACCGCACAATCAAACTCTCAAAAATCACTCACGATCTCATGCTCCATCTCATAACTCATCACACTTTCTATAAACATCAACTTAGCCAGCTAACAACCTTGGAACAATTTCCTAGGTTCAATGAATCTAGTCAATCTTGTACTACACACTCTAGTTATGTCGGCCACTAACATAACAAACAAAAAATAAAACATAATGTGTATTGGTTTACCGATCTTAGTGACTTTGATCTATCGGTTAGTTGTTCTTCATGATTGACTGCTTTGTACAACATAACTCACTCATCCTATTGAATATGTCATTGTGGTATGAAACATAGCTACCTCATACAATCTCCAACACTCCTACAAAACCACATTACCTAACTCTTCATTGATCACACATATCGGTTGCATGGCTACAACTTTGTTCCTATTTGCCAATTGAAGTCTTATTTTCCAATTCACTAATAAATTGTCTCCTCTACCAATTATGCTTTACCGGTTGGCCTAAAAGACTTAGATGACTATCAAAACATATTTTCCATCAATGACAACATAAAACAAGTCATCATTCAAGTTACTACATCAAAACATCATCATCAAGCCAACAATCTCCCCCTTAGGCATTAATGGCAACACTTAGGATATATTTTGTCTAAGTGTGCAATACAAAAATTGACTCAACTTATGACATACTCCCCCTTAGCAATTGCATGCTATTAAAAAATTTACAAACATATATACTACTATTCCCCATTACAATTCAAAATTTTACCTCATACTACTACTCCCCCTTTGATAGCAATGGCAAAGTTAAGCAAATACAAGAAAGATAAACGCAATATACATAAAAAATTTACATTATCAGATATAGATAAGATTTCAAAATGTTTTACAATGCTATCTTAGAAAATTCATCTCCAGAATGTAACTTTAACTACTTCAAGTCATTGTGCCAAGTTTCCAAAAGAGTGTTGGTTATCTTAACATGTGTCTTATCTAGCAATCCAACTCCTCCATGGCATCAATTGTAATCATCTCAGGTGTAGCTAGAATAGCTTCAGTTTCCTTATAGCCTCTCTACAAGATTTCAACCTTAGGGATCAAAAGTGTTTGTAGCTCCTGTAATGACTAAGTCCTTTTCACCTATTCACTCTCATAAGATTTTATCTTATGTTGAATTTCAACAACTGATCTACCATAAGTTATAGTAGAATCATTTAGAGGGCTAAATGATTCACTTAGAACTTCAAGTTCCTTTTTAGCTTCATGTTTCCTTTTCATCAGATCATCACAAAATAATGAAAACTTTGCAACAGTGGATATGATTTTACCTCTGATTTCAATTGCATCTTTAATATGATCTTTATTAACCGTCAGAGCAACTTTGCTTTTATCGATCTCATTCATCAACTACTCTATTCTCTTCTTCTTAAATTCCATTTCCACATTCAAATATGTTGCATCTTCAAAAAAATTCATCTGTTCACCAGCATCAGCAACTAATTGACCTAGCTTATCAATCAATGTAGACAGTCTATTTGTATCTATCTCCTGTAACAGACTAGACAAAATCTCAACTGCACATTGTATTGATTGAGCTTCCTTTTGTTGTTCCTTCATTCTTTTCTTCTTATCTCTAGATTGCATGGCAGTTGCAATCTCCATTAGTTTTGTTGAACTCAATGCATCCATATTAATGGGTCCTTGTATACTTAATGCATCATCATCCTCATCATCATAATTTTTCTGCTTAGAAGTAGGTGATAAAGGTATAATTGATTTCAATTATTCCTCTTCTTTCTTTTCTTCTATCTTATCCTCTTCATTCTCCTTGTCCTTTATCGGTAGTGTATATGTATCAGTTGTTTGAGTGATTACCAGTGGCTCTTGCTTAGTCTATTTTTCTTCTCTTCTCTTTGGTTCCTATTCTTGTTGTTCAGTCATTTGGACACCTTCATCCTGTATATCCTCAGTGTGATCTTTCTTTTCCTCCTCAGTACTGGTTACCTTAACTTTTGTATCATCATCTGGAACTATAATTGTTTTAGTTTGTACATTTACCAGTTCTATCTTTTCTTCTTCATCTACTAGTTGGTTTCCCATAACAATCTCATTAGGTGTAAAATCACTGATATCAACATTGTCTGGAATATCTCCTGCCTTAAACTTCTCTAGCTACTCTTCTTCCTCATCAGGTATCAAACCTAGTTACTTATTCAATATCTACTCAGTTTCCATATGAACTGATTGGATCTCACCAATTAACAGTCTTGTCAACCTTTTCTTAGATCTAAAAGATGGTTTAGCCTTTACAAGAATTTCATCTATCTCTCCCTTTATGGCTTCAGGTTGCAAGTTTTTAAGAATAAATTCAATAATTTTTTTTATCTTGTTTTATAGTTGCCTGCCATCTAGCATCAATCTTATCATACAAAGAATTTGAAATCTTCCCTTGCAATTCAATTAGGGCTTTACTATATTTATTCATCATAAAAATAAATGGATCCTCTATCTGCCTTTGTTCATCCTCACTAAACTTATCATACAACTTATCCAAACCCTTAACAACACCATATTCCTTAATATGAATTAACATCTTTTCAAAAGGTGTAGGTTTAGTTACCAGTTTCTTGATGGATTTGACAGTAGATGCTCCTACAACCTTTGACTTTTTGCCACTAGCTCTCAGAGCTTTCTTCTTCATCATCAACTATCAATTTCTTTTCTTGCTCCTTTTCCCTCTTCCCTATAGTTACCAGTGCTTTAGGTGTAAGGGTTTCAATGACTTTACCTTTTTCTCTTGAATTGTATCTTGGAAGGTTTCTCCTTCTTAACCTTAGCACTTCTTGTCTGTTGGTATTATGGATGTGTTGCATTAGTTTTTTCATTGATGTCAACACTTATCCTTCTGGAGATATACATTGTTGATTTAGCATTATGGTTATATTGGTTTACTATTGAACCGACACATTGTGCTCACCGGCAAGGTTAGTGACTTATGCACAGTCACTAGTATATGCTCACCGACAGGTTATATGGTTCACCGACATGGATGATGACTTGTTATCATCTGGAGATCACTTGATTATGTCGAAGATATGGTTTGGATACTTGGTTTTGGTGTTTTGGTTATTGGTCTAATTGGGTTGACATATTTGTTGTTATCGGCAGATTGGTCTAGGTTATGGACCGGTATGCATTATCTATTCGGGTGAACTCACAATACTGGTTCCCACTTTTTGACCAACTTTGACACTTAGATGAATATTTTGAAAAAAACCTTCACTTTCTGACACCTATAACTTTTAAACCATTAATAATTTGAAGATGATATAAACTAGTGATTTTTAACATCTTGTTTGTAGATTCTAAATATATTTTTTGCAAATTTCTTTGAATAAAATTTTATTGATTTTTCCATCTCCCTCAAAAAGTAGTTGTTTACAACAAACAACATTTTTTAGGAGTGATGTGTATCCGGAAACGCATAACTTTTTTTCTATAAATGATAAAAACTTAATTCTTTTGAATTTTGGTTTGTAACATCAATACCCAGGGCATGCACTTGGTTTGATAGTGATATGTTGAATATTTTTTATTTTAGTAAGTTTTGAAGTTCGACTAATTATAATTTGGATATAGGTGTACGTTTGAACATATAACTTGTTCTATATATATCAAAATTCAATTTTATTGTTTTTGTTAGAAAGAAAACACCAATACCTAGTGCATAGATATTTTTTAGAATTTTTTTGAATTAGTTTACTATTTTTCCCAATGCATTGAACAAAGAAGTTCATGTTCGGTGAAAAACCTACATTCATAAGAAATAAAATAAAAATATATTAATGAAATTAAATATATTAAAATTTATACTATTTGGAAAGCTTATAATAAGGACTAAATACTTTTAAAAAAACAACTTTTAAATGAATTAATTTGACCCCCCAAAAGCTAATGTAAAATTGGTTTTTTATCAACATTTGATAGATGCAAAGGAGACTTAATTGCAAGTACAATTTAGAAGTAGAGAGGTTCTATCCAAGAAATTTTGATCTAAGAGCCTTTGATTTAACTCTCTTCAATTAATTACTTCAAATGGGACCTATTAAAGCTTAAACCATTATATTTTTTTAAAAATGTATGATTTCAACAAAAATCAGGACGTACCAAAAAGTGGGAACCAACTTTCTGAGTTCACCCATTCCAGATCAGCATGACATGTTATGGAGATGATTTATTGATTGAATATTGTTGTAAATATATTGAGCCAACATGATGCATCGCATCAAGACTTATTTGTAATTGATTTAATTGTAATATTCTTAGTGAGCTGACCTACACATTTGGTCTTAGGTTTTGTATATATGTAAGATCTCATTTGTGAGATGAAAGATAGGGATATGGTTATGGTATGGTATTGTAACATGGTATGTGTGAATATTGAAGATAATATGAGAAGACCATAGAGAAGGTTCAAGGAAGGTTTGAAGGTGTTTATCAAAGCTTAACTAGTATTGAATCTAGCATTGGAGATGCTATTTTGAGTAGTACATTATTCTAGGATTTAACCATCCTACTGTAGTCATTATGACTCCCATTTGAGCAGTGTTGTCTAGGTGGTTGGCCTTTCTGCATGTGCACACCCCATTTGTATACACATACTATCTATAGCAGTATCATCTGATTGTGGGTAAGGTTTCCCACCGTAGTTTTTCCCCTTATAGGGTTTTCATGTCAAAATATTTGTGTTATGTGTTGTGGATGTTATTTCTCTTCATGTTTCATGCATTAAGTTTCACTGGTATTGATATTAAATTGTTAATCTGTTAGCCGGCAATAATTTTGGTTTGCCGGTATTATGTATCAAGTTTGTTTAAGTTATAATTGGGTTGAAATTAATTGACAACTGATTCACCCCCCCCCCCCCCCCCCACCTCTCTTTTTCCCTTCTGGTTCCTAACAATTGGTATTAGAGCCAAGTCCTCTTTTTGCAGAAGCCTAACAGCTTGAGGAGATCCTATGGAAACTAACATTTTCAGGAAGGATAGTCCTAAACTTGATGGAGCTAACTATGGTATATGGAAGATCAAAATGGAGACACATCTAAATTGCATTGGAAGAGACATATGGGAAGTTACAAAGAATGGCTATGTTGGTCCTACTTTGAATCAACCTAATCCACCAAAATTGGGTAAAGATCAAGAAAATGATTGCAAAGCAAGAGAAGCACTTTTGAGCATATTATCAAATTAGCAAATCATGGGATTATTAGAACGATCTACTGCTAAAGCTATTTGGGATAAATTGGAGACATTGAATGAAGGAGATACCACTATCAAAATTGCAAAACTAGAATGTTACCGGGTCAAGTATGAAAATTTGAAAATGGAAGAAGATGAAAGAATTTTTATTTTTATGGAAAGAGTTAATGAAATTGTTTTAGGAATACAATGTTGTGGAGGATCCTTAAGTGAAGATGATATTGTTTCTAAAGTTTTAAGAGCTTTTCCACCGGCATACAAAATGAAAGTAACTTCTATTAATGAGTTGAGAACAATGCCTAATACATCAATATCTAAAGATACCTTGGTTGGAAAACTTTCAGCATTTGAGCTTGAGGAATTTGGTCATGTTGCTACAATTAAGTTAAGATTTAGCCTTCAGAGCATCATCATCATCATCTAACAAATCTGATTGGAAAGCACTTTATGCTAAAGAACTTGAAGATATTAGAAGGGAAAATGAAGAACTGGAAGAACTTGAAGCACTATTTGCGAGGAAAATGCCTAAAGGTCTAGTTGGAAGTAAGTATGAAGGTAAAGCACTATTTAAACATTTCAATTGCAATAAAGTTGGTCATATAGCATCTAGATGTCCTGATAAACATGAAAGATTGAGAGAGGAAGCTAAAAGAACATATAAGCCTAACCCTAAATATAAGAGATATAGATTTAAGAAGAATAGAGATAAATCATGTTACTATGTTGATGAAGGAGTTACAGATGATTCTGATGAAGAACCGACAGAAAATGAATGGGCATTTGTTGCAATAAAAGAATATCAACCGGCACCTACTATTCCACTGGTAGAGAAGGCCCTGGCAGCTAAAATTGAAGAAAAAGATGAATGGATCATTGATAGTGGATATTCACATCATATGACTAGTGATAAGAGTAAATTATTATCTTTTTAGGAATATAATGGAGGTCTAGTAAGATTTGGTGCTGATAAAGCTTGTTTAATCAAAGGAAAAGGCATTATATCTTTGGATGGTAAGCACAATACTGACAATGTTTATCATGTTGAACGTTTGAAGCATAATCTTTTGAGTGTTGGTCAATTATTTGAAAAGGGATTTCAGTTACAATTCAAGAATGGTAAATGCAAAATTATGAACAGAACTGGATTGGAGATTACAACCAGTAATCAGACTAAAGGTAATATCTTTCATTTGAATAATAGTAATAAGACATGCTTGATTGTACATATTGATGAAAGTTGGTTATGGCATAAGAGACATTGTCATGTGAATTTTGATTGCATTGTAAAGATCAATTCAACTAAGGCAGTAAGGGATTTACCTAAGATTGTGAAACCTCATAATCCGGTATGTAAGGAATGTCAAATGGGAAAGCAAGTTAGAACAACCTTTAGGAGTATTTCTAAGAAATCCAATAATGTTCTTAGTTTAATTCATACTGACTTGTGTGGTCTGGAAAGAACAAGAAGTCTACAGGGAGATAGATATTTTAAGCTAATTATTGATGATTATTCTAGAATGTGTTGGGTTACTTTTCTCGAGGAGAAATCAGAAGCTTTTGGAAAATTCAAGTTATACAAGGCAATGGTAAAGAATGAAACTGGTAAGAAAATCAAATGTTTGAGATCTGATCAATGAGGAGAATTTACATATAATGAATTTAATACATTTTGTGAAGTGAATGAAATCAAAAGACAACTATCAGTACCTCAGACACCTTAGCAGAATGGAATTGTAGAAAGAAAGAATGAAACTATTCTAGAAGCAGCTAGAAGCATGATATTGGAAGCAAATCTACCTCATGTATATTGGAGAGAAGTAGTGAATACAGTGGTTTACACTTTCAACAAAGTTCACATCAAAGGTGAAACCAGTAAGACCCCTTATGAACTATGGTTTGGTAATACTCCTACTCTTAAATACTTCAAAATATTTGGAAGCAAATGCTATATTAGGAGAGATGAGTATGTTGGTAAATTTGATCCTAGAAGTGATGAAGGAATATTTCTTGGTTATTCATCTAAGAGCAAGGCATATAGATGTTTTAATAAAAGATTGCATAAGATCATTGAAAGTGCTAATGTGAAGATAGATGAACACTTTAGAGGAAATTCAAGGTCTATAGATTCTAAACCGGCAATTGAGATGATCATAAATGAACCAATACAGAGTGCATTAGTATAGAATGTGGATCTAGTCACACCAGAATCATCAGAGAACTCCATAGTGACTAAAGAACAACAACATGTGAATAAACCCAAGTATGTAAGACTGAATCACTCAGAAAATCAGATAATTGGGAATAAGTATCAAGGTGTTATGACAAGAGCAAGACTGGAAAATGAAGAGGTATGCTTAATTTCTCAAATTGAACCAGCATCTGTTATTGAAGCATGTCAAGATGAACATTGGATAAAAGCAATGGAAGATGAATTAGAACAAATTGAAAAGAGCAATACATGGACATTAGTTCCCTGGCCTAAATATAAAAATGTAATTGGAACCAAATGGCTATTCAGAAATAAACTTAATGAAGATGGTAAGGTAATCAAGAACAAAGAAAGATTATTGTGTAAAGGATATTCACAGAAAGAGGGAATTGATTATAATGAAACCTTTGCACCGATAGCTATAATTGAGGTAGTTAGATTATTTCTTGCATTTGCAGCACATAAGAACTATAAAGTATATCAGATGGATGAAAAATTAGCATTACTGAATGGTGGTCTTGATGAGGAAGTTTACATAGAATAGCCTGATGGATTTTCATTGACAAATGTTAAAGATATGGTTTGCAGATTAAGGAAAGCTTTGTACGGATTGAAGCAAGCTCCTAGAGCTTGGTATGCTAGATTGGACAAATATCTTTTGAAGCTTGGTTACACTAAAGGTAATGCTGATAGCAACTTATATTTCAAAATGAATAATGATGACATCTTGGTTATTGAAGTTTTTGTTGATGATATCATTTTTGGAGTAGAAGATGGATTGTGTAAGGACTTTGCTAACAAGATGCGGGAAGAGTTTGAAATGTCTATGATTGGGGAGATAAAATTCTTTTTAGGATTACAGATTTCACAAACTGATAGAGGTATATTCATATGTCAAACAAAATACTTAAAGGAACTACTGAAGAAATTTGGTATGGAAAACTCTAAACTGGTAAGTACTCCTATGAATACAATTAATAAATTAACATTGAAGGATGATTTAGCTCCTGTTAATCCGACAAGACACAAATCTATGATTGGAGGTTTACTATATTTGACACAAACAAGACCTGATATAATGAATGCAGTATGTATTGTTTCAAGATTTCAGAGTAATCCTAAAGAAAATCATGAATCAGCAGTAAAAAGGATTTTCTAGTATCTACAAGGCACAACAATTCATGGTTTATGGTATCCTAAAGATGAAAATTTTGATTTATGTGCATACATCGATACAAATTGGGCAGGAGATGTAGATGACAGAATGAGTACCAATGGCAGAGCATTCTTTCTTGGTAGCAGATTGATTTCATGGATAATCAAGAAGTAGAGTTATACATCATTATCAACAGCAGAATCAGAATATGTTCCAGCAACAACTAATTGTACTCAAGTATTATGGATTAAGAAAATGTTGAAGGACATAAAGGTAAAATACAAAGAACCTATAATCATCTATTGTGATAATTCAACAACAATTGATATATCAAAGAATCTAGTATTTTACTCTAAGACTAAGCATGTTTCTATCAAATATAATTTTCTGAAAGAGAATGTTGAAGCAAAAGAAGTAAGATTGGTTTATATGAATGCTAAAGAGAAGATTGAAAATATCTTTACTAAGCCTTTTCCTAAGGAAAATTTTGAACATCTTAGAGAGCAGCTTGGGGTAATACCCTCACCGGTAGAGACTTAGACAATTGGAGATTGGCATCAAACTGGCAGAAACTAATATAGAAATTTTTTTTCTGGCTTTGATGGAGGAGAGCTACTTCTCAGGGGGAGTAGTTGGTTGTATATTCTAGTATTTTTTATTGCTTTAGCATTTGATGTCAAAGGGGGAGAGAGATCTATGGAAAAAAATTCTTGGGAGAGAGATCTATGCAACATTATTCATTGGGGGAGAGATATATACTCTTTGTATTTTGATTTTGATTTTTCGCATTGATCTATTCTGGAGATTGTTGGTTTTTGGTTTTTGGCATTCTGTTTTGGCACTTAGATGTTTTTCCATCTAGTGTTGCCATCAATGCCAAGGGGGGAGATTGTTGGTATTATGGATGTGTTGCATTAGTTTTGTCATTGATGTCAACACTTATCCTTCTGGAGATCTACATTATTGATTTATCATAATGGTTATATTGGTTTACTATTGAACAGGCACATTATGCTCACTGGCAAGGTCAGTGACTTATGCACAATCACCGGTAAATGCTCACTGGTAGGTTATATGGTTCACTGGCATGGATGATGACTTGTTATCATCTGGAGATCACTTGATTATGTCAAAGACATGGTTTGCATACTTGGTTTTGGTGTTTTGGTTATTGGTCTAATCAGGTTGACATATTTGTTGTTACCAGAAGATTGGTCTAGGTTATGGACCGGTATGCGTTATCTATTCTAGATCAGCATGGCACGTCATGGAGATGTTTTATTGATTGCATATTGTTGTAAATGTATTGAGCCGACATGATGCATCACATCAAGACTTATTTGTAATTGATTTAATTGTAATATTCTTAGTGAGCCGACCTACACATTTGGTCTTAGGTTTTGTATATATGTAAAATCTCATTTGTGAGATGAAAGACAGGGATATGGTTATGGTATGGTATTGTAACATGGTATGTGTGAATATTGATGATCATATGAGCAAACCATGGAGAAGGTTCAAGGAAGGTTTGGAGGTGTTTATCAGAGCTTAACCGGTACCGAATCCAACATTAGAGATGCTATTTTGAGTAGTACATTATTCTAGGATTTAACCATCCTATTGTAGTCATTGTGACTCCCATTTGAGCAATGTGCTCTAGGCGGTTGGCCTTTCTGCATGTGCAGACCTCATTTGTATACACATACTATCTGCAATAATATCAACTGATTGTGGGTAAGGTTTCCCATCATGGTTTTTCCCCTTACAGGGTTTCCACGTCAAAATCTTTGTGTTATGTGTTGTGGATGTTGTTTCTCTTCATGTTTCATGCATTAAGTTTCACCGGTATTAATATTAATTGTTAATTTGTTAATCGGCAATAAGTTTGGTTTACCGATATTATGTATCAAGTTTGTTTAAGTTATAATTGGGTTGAAATTCATTGACAACTGATTCACCCCCCCCCCCTCTCAGTTTCCCTTCCGGTTCCTAATATTGTCTTCGTACGGGTGCTGGTACCAGTTGGGGCACTAGATGCTCCTTCTTTTTTAGCTTCAAATTTTAATCTAACCTCTACTATTGCCTCCTTGGTAAATCCTTGTTTCTCAACAAACTTCTAAACTTCCTTTCCCATTTTCTTAGCAATTACTAGTCTGGCAAGCTCAGAATGCACCTCAATAGATTTCTCCTTATAGATTCCAAACCTCTCAGCAGTAGTATCTACAGGTTGTGCTAGCAAGTGTTCAACATAAGAAACCAAAATATCTTCTTCAACTTCATAGCCCGTAGGCATCATCCAAGTTGTCCTAGGATCAACTGCCTCCATCTGACATGTGTCTGTGTCAACCAAAAAAAGTAGATGGTATATTCATATCTCTTAATAACCCATGTCGGTATCCTCTCGCTTGCATGCATATTTTTTCTGAAAATCTTTGAAATAACCCCAACTAATCTTACCAAAATCATTACCTAACATCATGATGTTGTTCTTGTAAATGTTATTGCAATTTCCAATTTAATGAACAAGTTATATGCAAGATGGTGTATTTAAGATTTTGGTATTATGACTATGACAATAATATTGTTGTCTTTCTTTTGCTGCAGGTATGGAGGATGAACATGTATCAATTTCAATGTCATCCCCTTTCTTTTGAATGATGCATATATAGTAAGGTAGTCACAATCAAGTGGCACCTTAATCGAACATGTCTTTTAGACATGTCCAACCAAGATGTCACTTGGTCGTGACTCTTACAAATGTCAACCAATCCACTTGGTGTCTATGATAACTAATCCATGCCATTGTAAATGGTAACAGATCGATATAAACACACCCAATAATGAATCGGTATCAAAGCAAATAAGTCCGATAACTAATAGCATTACATATGCTATCGGGTTAATACCCTGATAGTATATTAATGTCAATTCATAAATGAATCGACATTAATATGCTATCAGGTTACTATCCTGATAGCATTTAGATCGATGCTTAACTATGTTAAGCAAGTCATCGATCTAATCCATCTTTATCCAATGTCAATATCATAATCATGATCAATGTTACAGTCTAATAAACATATTCAGTTCAGAAAGCATAAATCAGATAATCTAATAGCATAGATGAGTAAGCCAAAATAGAATAGAGGAGATTAACGGGTTAGGAAAGTCTTATCTTGCAGAAGCTACTAATGCATTAACATTTCTTCATTGTAACATTTCCAGTGTGTCCTTAGACCACTGAGCATCACTGATACTAGGAAAGAAATTTTGAAAATAGAAGAACAATCCAACAATTAGTTGTCCAAATGTAAACTTCAATCTTTTGTCTTTCTTTATGGATTCAAGATTGAGCACCAACTAACTTCTCAATGCCTCAAACAAATCATAATCAACATTTTCTTTGATCATCCGGTAAGCTGTATGAATGGCTACAATAGGGATGTTGTTCATCCTGCTAGAATGATATACCCGGTATCCTATGACCATTGAAGCAAATTTTACTATGGGATCATCAATCTGATTAACTGTCATAGCTCTTCCATCCCATTGTGACTTGGTCAGGTTGGCAATATCATTCTTAGGAACTGATCTAAGTACTAGAATTTCACCGATGGAACACAATCCAATTACTGCATGAATCACTTCTTTGGTGATCTTATGTGGTCGATTAAGCCACATAAACTGATCATGCACACGACTCAAAATATATCTCACAAGATCATCTTCAAAATCATCAATAGAATTTAGTGCATGGTGAAAACCTTTATCGATAACCCTCCTATATTGTTCTTTCAATACTCCATCATTGTCACACATTACTCTATATTGATCAAATATAGCAAAAATTCCAAGATCTTCCAAATTATAGTGAATGTATGATCTAATATCCTTTACATGAAAAACTCCATATGGGACTCTAGATAGGGCTCCAGCGGGATCAATTTCAATGGATTTAAAAGGGTGCCACTTAAACTTTGGATGAGGCTTGACTGTAATATCTACCAGATGTGGTGTATCCATCTTTAGAAATTCAGATTTAGAAATAAATAAAAAGATTTGTTGGATAAATACCTTTCAACGCTTCCACAACTAGGGTTTCAACACTGAGAATGCACTTTCACCGATTACTGATCATAGATCACTCCAAATTTTCTATTAACCTAATCAAATTCTTCTCATACAAGCTCTTATATGCTCTTTTCACTCTCTGAGTGCTCTCAAGAATGCAAAGTGACAAATGTTATTCAAAAAGTCTTTTTATTTTCTCAATACCTTCAGTATTAAATGCTATACCCAGTTGTATAAACAAATAAACCCTAAAACACCATTCAATATACTACTGGTTCTCATATCACATCAAAACTACCGGTTTGATCATAAAAACACTTCACAATATCATAATACATCAAGAAATGCAGATTTATCTTACTGCACATCATATAGGGGGGTCCAGAAATGGATTTGACATAAGCTCCCCCTGTTGGTAAATGCACACTCCAATGAGAAATTGTAGGTGATTGAAGGTATTGTCATTGATGGCAACCTTACAATCATGTGGCACTGGCAGACTCTACATCAGCATACAGAACACCGGCACCGAAAAGGAAGAATACCGACATCTTGACCGACAACAATTTTGTATAAACATATTTTGTAATTAATTGTAAAATCTTTTGTAAGCCGACATGGCGGATTGTAATATGACTCATATATGTATGATATCATTTTAGATCATTTAATAGGCAATTGATGAAAGGAATATAGCAGACCTAATGTGTGAATTATTAGGTTAAGGGTTTATGTATGTAGTAGAGCTTAAACCGGTACTAAATCTGGCATAGCAGATGCTAATTTGAAGTAGTACAAGACATTGGATTTGTATAATCCATTTTTGTAAGTCAGTGTCACTTCTTTTGTAACTGAGCAGTGAGCTCTAGGCACTTGGCCTTCCTTTATGTGTAGGCCCCTATTGTAAGCAGTAATATTCTCTTATTGGCTAGTAAGTGAATATTGTGGGTCACAAATCCCACTGAGATTTTTCCCACACTGGGTTTCCTCATTAAATATTATGTTATGGTGTGCTTTTCATGTTGTGGTTGTTATTATTATTTGTTGCATTATTTCTGGTTTACCGGTACACAGTTTTAATATGTTTTTCATGTTATAAGTTGAGAAAATTATATAACCAGTCAGATACTGATTCACCCCCCCTCTCAGTATCTTTGGGAATCCTAACACCCCCTAAGCCTTTTAACAACTTAGTTTGTCAGTGATGAGTTCTCCACACTAGGTGAAGAATTAGGATCTTTTGATGGTTTGTCATCACTCTTCTTTTTCCAAATCTTGTTCATCTCTACTCTAGTCTCTTCCACATCAACTTTCTTCTTCCCTTTCTTGTCAACAGATTATTTTACCAGTTGACTCATTTTAGCTCTGCAAAACTTTTCAAGGTGAACATGCAATACCAAATGCCCTCCAGGGTCCAGCATTGCCTCTACCAATCCTTCTTCTGCAATTTATAGCTACATGATCGTAGTTATGGCAGATTGTGCAAATCACATTCATTATCTTTTCCATCTCATAGGGACTAGACCGGTTAGCATAGGGTCTCTGCCAATTTGCATTTCTCTGGTCATTAAAATTTCTTTGCCAATCTCCACCAAATCTTTGATTCATGTGGGGTGTCAGATTATTTGCTCCATACCTGTATTCAATAGGTCTATGCCCATATATGTTGCAAGTGTAGAAATATCCATTAAAGATTCTAGATCTCTATCCTTGATAGGAATTAGGTCTATAACCATCAAAAGAATTAGATCTACATTAGCAGTATGTCCTGGCTTATGACAATTAAAGCATACTGGTCTGTAGGGTTTCTTATCGGTGGATTTTTGAATCTTAGGTGCAGATTTACCTTCTTCAATGTTGCCCTTTGTCCCAGAAGCCTCACCTTTCTCAAAAGTAGTCTATCCCAAGCTATGTGTATCTCTATTTTTCCTATGTGAATGGATTTTCTCATCAAGCATAGTAGGGCTCTTGTAAAAAATCGCAAGTGTTTCATTAGCATCAGCAAGTTCCTTTGTAAGATCTTCATTCTTTTCATCAGGCTTTCTCTTGGGGACATTGTCATGTCTAGATTAGCCTTTATTTCTTCTTTTTCTTCTTTTTCTTCTTGTTCTTCATGGAGATGAGAATATAGGGTTCCAATCTCCTGGTTCAGCTTAAAGATCTCATGTTCTTTTTCTCTGATCTTGTCTTCAGTTGTCCTCCTTGCTTCAAGCTCTTGACTCATCCTAATGGTTAGGGCTTCCAACTCTCTTCTCAGGTTTTCCTTCTCATCATTTATTTTTTCAACTTCAATAACCAATGCATCCATGTTTGCTAGAACTATTTTTAGTAAACTCCATCAATTGTTCTACAAGCTCTCTTCTCTTAGCAAGTGAGGCTTTATACTTGCCTTTCAATGTATCTAGGGCTTCTTTAGATTTTGCAAGTCACTTAGATATATCTCTATAGCTCATATCCCCCATGATATCCTTAGGGATCTTTCCCAAGCGGTTAAGCCTTAAGGGAATTAGGCTCTAATACCAATTGATAAACTTATAAGGCACTGAGAGGGGGGGTGAATCGATGCAATAAAAAATAATAACACAAATGTGATCACCACTTTAAATAACTTAAAGCTTAATAAACATAAAATAAATATCACCACATAAGATAACACCCAATATATCAAGCTCCACATAACACAAAGATTTATATGTGGAAACCCAAAAGAAAAAAACCACGATGGGAGTTAATACCCCAAAGATTCACTATCTGCAAAATAGAAATCTTTGACTGGTTAAGGTCTTAAAAATATGTTCGATTAGGAGCAGACCCTGTTAGGAGTCACCTAGTTAAGGGATTTACCTCAGCCCTATTAAAGATTTTCCCTATTAGGAGCAACCTCACAACATGATTTAGACTCAAGTTAAAGAGCTACTCTATTAGGGGATTTACAATTTCAGGCCTGTTAGGACCTACCCGGTTAATGGATTTGACTGATGCAACTATTAGGAAAACAATAGTAAAATGATCTGCATGTATCACCTCTATGCTTGATAAGATCCACTTCAGTTCTTCTCAATACATAAATACAAAGCTTCTTAGATTACCACACAATCAAACTATCAATATTTGCTCACGATCTCATACTCCATCCCATAACTCATCACACTTTTTATAAACATCAACTTAGCCGGCTAACAACCTTGGAACAATTTCCTAGGTTCAATGAATCTAGTCAATCTTGCACTACACACTTTACTTATGTCAGCCACCGACATAACAATAAAAAAATAAAACATAATGTGTATCGATTTACCAATCTTAGTGACTTTGTTCTATCGGTTAGTTGTTCTTCATGATTGACTGCTCTGTAAAACATAACTCACTCATCTTGTTGAATTTGTCACTGCAATATGAAACATAGCTACCTGATACAATCTCCAACACTCCTACAAAACCGCATCACCTAACTCTTCACTTATCGTTCATACTGGTTGCATGAATACAACTTCATTCTTGTTTACCGGTTGAAGTCCTATTTGGTTGTTCACTGATAAATTGTCTCCTCTACCGGGTATGCTTTACTGATTGGCCTAAAAGACTTAGATGACTATCAAAACATAGTTGTCATCAATGACAACATAAAACAAGTCATCATTCAATTTATTACATCAAAACATCATCATCAATCCAACAATGGTATTGTTAGGAAAAGTAGCCATAATATCATCCTCTTACACCAAATAATCCTTATGAGGAAGGTACTTTTTAGGAGAAGAAGGAACACAATTCTTCAAAGATTTATATTTAGGAGGGAGATCTTTGAAAGAAGTGTTCATGTTATCTTTTTGCACCAATATGCCCTCATTAATGAGATTAATTTTGGGAGAGGGTGAATCATAGCTATGAATAAAAGGGAGAACGAAATTATCATCATATGCATGAAAGAGAACATCATGAACATCTTTAATGTTACTTGAAATTGAATTAGAAAAATAAGATAAGAACTCCATATGCACTTATGATCAAACAAGAAACTCATATGTCATTCAACCATAATAATGTTCACCTCATACATGCATCAAAAATTGAATAAAGGAGGGAAAAATGGAATTTGAATTGGAAGTTTGAATTTAAAATTTGAAACTTGCAAAATAATTGGATAATGCAAAATTTTAAAAAAAATATTATTCAATTAAATAAGCAAAGAATAATTTAAATTTAAATATTAGGGCTTTGTGAAAATAACCTCTTAATTTTAAAATTTAAATTTAAAATTAGGGCCAAACAAAAAGAAACCTCTTAATTTAAAATTAGGGCCTTGTAAAAAGAACCTCTTAATTTTAAAATTAAATATAAAATTAGATCTAAGATTGAAATTCGGAAAAAATAGGAAATTGACAAGATTAATCTAAATTTAAAAATTAGGGTCTTTTTAATCAACCACTTAATTTTAAAATTTAAATTTGATCCAAGATTGCAAATTTGAATTTGAATTGAAATTAACAACCAAATTTGAAGAGGGAAATTCAAAATTTACACAACCCACAAGCTCAATTTTTTAAATTTTAAAAATTAAGGTTTTTGAAATTAACCACATAAATTAAAATTTAATTGTGAAATTTGACTTGTAGATCAAAATTTGAGTTTTGAAATTGAAAAAGTACTCAAATCTGAAATAATTAATCCAAATTAAGCAATTCACAAGCTCAATTTTAAATTTAAAAATCAGAGTTTTAGTGAAATTAACCTCTCAATTTTTATAATTTGCAAGGAAATCAAACTTGTAAATAAAAATTTGAATTTTAAATTGCATAAACTTAGATTTGAACACACAAATCAGAATTAATGGTGTAAGGAGTTGGGTTCACCAAAATGTAAAGGGGAAATTTTTATTTGACAATTTGCAACATAGAAGGAGAAATCACCAAATCAATTTTCGCTTTTGGGGAGGAATTCAGTAGATTCAGTCACAAATCAGATAAGGACTGAATACTAAGTGGATTGACTAATTATTATGTGTTTTTCCCTCTTTTGTAATTTGAAATACTAATTTAGGGTAATGAGCTAAAATTGAAGACAGAAATGAGAAAATAATGAGCTACGAGTTCAAGATTTTGTCGTGCACTTGCATCTGAATAATATAAGTTGATTTGGATATGCCCTGTGAAAATGCCCTGAAAAAGAAAGGACCATGATGTGGAAATACAGTGCTCCAAAATTTCCACACAGCAAAAAGGTTTGTTTCATCTCCATGTCTGAAGCTTATTCTAAGAAGTATAGTTGTGCACATGTGTCCTGCACACAGAAAGAAGGGGAAATATGTTGGGAATAGGGGTTTCCCTAAGTCAAACCCCGGTTTGGAATCAACCTTGAATCAAATATTGAAAATACTTAAATAAATTAATGGAAGGATATACCTCAGATCTACAATGACTAATAATGATGCTCTTCTTCTTAAATGTAATCACATATGTTGTATGAAATGGGATGAACATGACAAAGCCCTAATCACACACACATGATTACAAATGAATGATGTAATGTTGATCCATAATGAATAGATGAATATATTCATCCTTTAAGACCTCTAGAAATGCTTGATTTCTTGAGATCCAGTTTCACCTTCATGAATGTATCTACCTTATATCCAAATGAGAGGGGAAGACCTCCTTATATACTTGCCTATTGTCAAACATATTAATTTTTTGACATAGGCTAACCTAGAGGAAGGTTTCCCTCCCAAATACTAGATAGAGCCAAGGGTTCAAATTAGGCCCCAATTAGGGATGATCGTGGCATGGCATCATGGTCCCAATGAGGACCAAGTTACCACGCCTTGGTCCTACCCCAAATTGGGCCAAGGTTAAGGGGTCCCAGTAAGGTAAAATATGATAATATGATATTTATTGCATGGGAGTAGCATACATAGGTCCCAATCAAATATGAGGATGAGAACACTAAGGCAAGGGCCCCAAATGTGGTCAAAATTGCAAAGGGCACAATTTTAGGACCCTACAACAAGGAATCAAATATCTCATATTGTTGGCTTTCCCCTTATAGTTCACTATAGTGAGTTGATTGTAGAGTGTTCCAAGTACTACAACTTGTAATGAAGACAAATTGTGGCACCCAATGGTAAATTTATTTCACAGAGGCAACAATAATAGAAGTATTTGATCTTTCTATATATGACTCCATGGTTTACAAGAGAAAGAGAATGCTTTAGCATTATATGATAGAAAGGCTGAAAAATGTGCTAATATTATCAACAAGTAGTGGATCAAAGAGCCTAGAAATATCCATAAGAGGTTACCAAAGAAGCTTCTCAAATATGACTTCAAGGAAGGATTTGGAGAATCGGTCATAATGTTGAATTGAGTCATGGGGTCACCCCAAGCTTCTTTATATGAGCATTGGATGTGGTATTATATTGAAGAGGTTGCAAACAGAGCTAAGATCATCAATTGGGAAAAGTTAGTGAGTGACAACCTAAATAAACAGTTGAAGGATATAGAGCAGACAAATACTTTTTATATGAGATCATATATGGTATATATCCTAGCTAGATATTAAAAATATAAAGGATTGACTTGTAGATCAACATCACTTGGACCTACTAAAGGACAAATATTGGTATATGATGCCTATCCTCAATTACATTTGCACAACATTTCTCACTACAAGAGAGTGAATGATACCTTCATGATTCATATTATGAGAATGTTACATGGAGGCATTCATATGAGCTTGTCTAAAGAGGCTATGAATATAATAAAAAAGTATGGTTCATGGTATATTCAATTCCCTAAATTCACTTATCTAAGGATACAAGGATACTTATCATATGCATATCGTCTTCCAAAGTATATTATGAATAGGATGGTGCTACTAGAGTTGTCAAGGCAATTCCTGGAGTATGATAAGATTTAGAAGAAAAGTAAGAAGGCAAGAACGACTTTCCCCATCATGATAGAAAAGTCCATTGAGACATGTTCTTCCTTGCAAGAAGCACAAGGATCCAAAGAAGAGTTACAATATTATAATATTAAGACACACACTACAAGAAGTAATTTTGATCCTTACCACAATGTCAAGACAATGAATGAAAAATAATTTCCTCATCTCATGCACATTGAAGATCATTAGGCCAATGCAATGGATGACTATGAGATAAGGAAAAGATTGTACTCAAGGTTATCACTTGAATTGATTAGACTTACAAAGATATTGAGTGTTCCTGGTCAGCTTGAGGAAGATGATAGGGTTATATTATAACATTTTGACGAGTAAGGTAGACCTCTTCCTTCATTAGATTGATATGTTTCAGATATTACTCAACCTAATATAATTGATCAACCAGAGATAGATAACACTAAGAGATGGATACTTTAGCAAGCTGACAAGTTAAGAGAGAAACATGTCCCTTTAACTTATGAATTGATGAACAAAGAAGAATCACCATCCTCAAAATATGAATATTTTGAGGAATCCGAAGATTAAATCATAGAAAATGAAGTGAATAGACCAGAAGAATGGAGTCATGATAGAGAAAGAGATATTCCTAAGAGTTCAGTCTCAAGGAAATAAGAGGAAAGGAGTACATAATGATCTAATGCATCAAAAAAGACATAATTCAGCAACTACCCAGTCTACCACCAACACTTCTTCTGTAAGAGAGGTAGATCTCATTGTGGATATTACTGCAGCTTCAAATGAGAGATACACATCCCAAGAAGGAGATATAATTACTCCAAATTTTCAAGATAGAAGGAGTGTAAATGAATCAAACAAAACTATCCAACAAAAGGATGTGGAAGTCAATTCACTGGCCCACAATGAAGATACACCATATAATCAGCAAGCAAATAATGTGGGAGAGATGCTACAAATGAACATTAATTCTCATGAGGAAGAGTTCCATGAAGAAACAATCATAGCTGCAAGAGGAAATCAAGAGCAAGATGAAATGGAGGAAGATAACAAGAAGTTAAGCTAAGTACTGAAATGGATATGGCAATGAATAAAGAAGAAACCTATAATAGTTATTGATGAAGTAAAAGATTTAGATACTCTCCTAGCTCAAGTGCACCAAGCTAAAGAAAATAAGAGACCTAAGAAATATTCCAAAATTGTAAATGAACCTTCTAGTTCTCGGGTGGTACAAGTGGCAACCCCAAAATTTGATAAACCAAGGGAAGAGATTATAGCTAAAGACTATGATATAAGAGAGATTGATCTAGGTCCTATCACTAAGAGTCAAGCAATTGATGAAATATGAGGTTTAGTCTTTAACATAGAAGAGAAATTGAGAATGGAGATTGAAAACAAAAGACAACTAAAGAAAGAAAATAAATAGCTAGTGGATTATATATGATGTTTGAAAAAGCCGCTCTGACAATAAGGCGATACATTTTTCCCTCCTCAAATACTTTCCAAGGAAGAAGTTGAAGGCATCGAGGAGACAAGGGTGGTAGGTCAAACAAACAAAGTATGGATTGAAGGTACCTTTGATCAAACAAATGTGTTTACCATGTGCAAACATATGATAAAGTTACATCATTCTTGTGTCGGATTCATAACATAATAGAATTGTGGGAAGACTTCCAAATTATTCAAGACAAGACTATCCCACACTTGAAAGAATTGAAAAGAAATTCATAAGAAATATTTGGTAGATGGAGGGGTGATGGAGGAAAAGGATGGTATTGTGCCTGATAACTAAGAAGGAAACTCTTGAAAGGGTAAATAATGATTGAATCATAATGGAAGAGATGATTAAGGGGATTTAGGATTAGCTACTTGTGTCAATCAGAGGAGTGTATGGGCAAGAGATACTTAATGAGAATGGCTTGAATATTGATAATTTGCAAACTAAATTGAAATTCAATTTCTTTCCATCTATAGGATTTTTGACAAATCTCTTGAACGGTATTTCTTCATTCATAGTCTTCATGGAAAAATTTTGAAAACAGGAATTGGAATGGCAAAGAGTCTTTGCTACTTGTGCCAAAATGTTGGATGTTATAGATTTCAAGCTTGACATCATGCCAAGCATATCCAAGGAATGGTCATGTCCAGGTTCATTGTATTTTCTCTCAAGGAGAGAGACAAAGGGAACATTTTCCTAGAAGAAAATTTGTTTCCATTCTATTCAACATGGAATTTTTACATTCATTCTCTTTCCTCGTATTTTTGCCAAGGAAGGTGTTTATCTTTTAATGGTTGGTTTTTTTATGAAGTTTCGTAATTTTTTAGTTGGTTACAACTAACCCTAATTAGGGTTTAGTTGTCTCAATCTTGGCCCCTTATTTGTATTTGGAGATCTATATAAGCTACCATTTTTCTCATTTGTAATAGAGGAGAGATTTGGAGAATTGTTGCTACATTGCTACTGGATTTGTTAGGATAACTGGTGAACAACTGAGAGGAGGGGTGATGAATCAGTTGTTAACATATTATATCAATTAAACCACTTTATAACCTTTAACCAGATCACATAAACATTAAGTACCAAAATAGAAGAACCAGATACCGGTAATAAATAAAACTTAAGAATGAAATAGGTAATCAACACAATGCAACCATACCACATAACACCATGATTTGTACATGGAAAACTTGGAAAGGGAAAAACCATGGTGGGAAGCCTACCCACAGTCAGATGATACTTTTACAGTTACTATGTGATACAATGAGGGGCCTACACATGTAGGAAGGTAGACTGCCTAGAGCGTACTTCTCATTACAAAAGAGTCTCACTGACTACAGAGAGGTTATAACCACCTCAAGATAAATGGACAACAATCCAGAATAATGAACTGCCAGAGATAGCATCTACCATGCCTAATTACAGTCTTGGTTAAGCTCAATACTGGAGGCCTTTGACCTCTTCCTTAATACCAATTCGATCACCTATGATCGACTAAATCTCCTTTGCATATGATATTACATTTTATGACTAAGAACATATGATCTACAATGAGATCTTACATCAATTTATACCAACCCTATGGTCTAAGCCAATTACATCAGCCTCCTAGAAGATATTACAATAAGATAATTGCATACATCCATATTACAATGACATGCCATGTCGGCTTAAGACCAAAACAATAATAACTGGTCCATAAATCATCTCGGTAACATGTAGAGAACACGTTAACATGATACTGGTCCATAACCTAGATAGGCACCAGACCTAATCTGGGTACACCACGCCAAAGCAATGTCTTCAATCTGTTGAGGCACAATCAAAGAACATCTTGAGCATCCTGAAATCCATCTAGAAGCCACACCAACACCACTTATGCATTCTGCCAAGATTTATCAGTGAAATCTTTTCTGATTAAACCTAAAACCCATGTTGATAAGGGTTTACAAGAGTGTATGATAGCATCCAATTACAAATTCAATACCAACTGATCAAAACATGCTCCAGAAGCATGTAACACATAAAATCAAACATACTCCATTGATCCAAACATGTTGAATTTGTCCAAGAGATAGTCTCTTCTGTCGGTAACACTAGATCTTCTACTGGTAACCAAAACCTATCTACCGATAACCAGCCATAATAGCTAGTGTTGACATAAATTACAAAACATCAATGCAACACATAATCAATTCATCCATAATGCCAACAATCTCCCCCTTTGGCATTGATGGCAACACTAGATGTGAAAAACATCTAAGTACCAAGAAATGCCAAGCAAGTCTCCCCCTGTAGAAGACAACTAACAATCTCCTGAATATCAATAACTCTCCCCCTATGAATAATATCTCTATAAACTTTTGAATTTATTTTTCACATCACTATCTCTCCCTCATTGACATCAATGCCAGAAATCTGACAAAAATATCAAAGCAAGAATGTAAACCTCTGAATCTCAAAGATGACTACTCCCCCTAAGTAGTAGCACCACTCATCAGTGCTGGAATAAATAATATCTCTAATAATGCATGTCAAACTGATGACATACTGCATCAATCAAGTTTTTGTTGGAGGGGCAGAAACCCCTAACCTGTCTCTCAAATACTCAAATGATTCCTTAGATAGTGGTTTAGTGAATATATCTACAATGTGCTCTTTAGTGTTCACATAAACCAATTTGAATTCCTTTCCTTATACCTTGTCCTTCAGAAAGTTATATATTTTATTGATATATGCTTATTCTTAGAGTGAAATATCGAATTCTTAGACATGTCAATAGCTACAGAGTTATCACAGTAGATAACTACCAGTTCACTACAATTTACCTTGATATCCTTCAACATTTTCTTCATCCATAAGACTTGAGTGCAATTAGTTGCTCCTGCAACATACTCAGCTTCTGCAGTAGATAAAGAAATGCATGACTATTTTTTGTTGATCCATGAAACCAGTTTCTTTCCAAGAAAGAAAGCTCCACCAGAAGTGCTCTTCTTGTCATCAGTATCTCCTACCCAATCTAAATCAGTATATGCACATAAAGTGAAATCATCATCTCTAGAATACCATAAGCCATATTTTGTTGTTCCTTGCAAATACCATAATATCCTCTTTACTGCACATTCACGATTTTCTTTAAGATTACTTTGATATCTTGAAACAATACTTACTGCATTCATAATATCCAGTCTAGTCTGAGTTAGATATAACAAGCCACCAATCATAGACTTATACCTTGTCAGATTTACCGATGTAGATGTATCTTTGTTAGATACTTTATCACTTGTCACCATAAGAGTACTTACCGGTTTGGAATTATCCATACCAAACTTCTTCAACAATTCCCTTAGATACTTAGTTTGATAGATAAAAATGCCTTTGTCAGTTTGAGTGATCTACAAACCTAAGAAAAATCTCATCTCACCAATCGTGGACATTTCAAATTCATTCTTCATATTATTAGAAAATTCCATGCACAATTTATTTTCTCCTCCAAAAATGATATCATCAACAAATACTTCAATAATTAGAATATCATCATTAGTGATACTATAATAAAAATTACTGTTAGCACTGCCTTTAGTAAAACCAAGCTTCAAAAGATATTTATCCAATCTTGCATACCAAGCTCTAGGAGCTTGTTTCAACCCACATAAAAATTTCCTCAATCTGCAAACTATATCTTTATCATTTGTCAGTGAAAATCCATTAGACTGTTCAATGTATACTTCTTCCTCAAGTTCACCATTCAAAAATGCACATTTAACATCCATTTAATAGACCTTATAGTTTTTAAAAGCTGCATAGGCAAGAAATAATCTAACAGCTTCAATTCTAGCTATAGGTGCAAATGTCTCACCATAATCAATTCCTTCCAATTGAGAATATCCTTTACAAACCAATCTAGCCTTGTTTCTTACAACTTGACCATCCTCATATTCCTAAAAACCCATTTATTTCCAATAACATTCTTTTTTTTAGGTCGGGGAACTAAAGTCCAAGCCGCATTCTTCTCTATCTGATCTAATTCATCTGCCATAGATTTTAGCCAATGTTTATCTTTAAAAGCTTCAATAACAGATGTCAGTTCAATTTGAGAAATAAGACATACCTCTTCATTTGCCAGTCTTCTTCTTGTCATAACTCCCTTGTTCCTATCTCCAATGATTTGATCTTCAGAATGATTTAATCTTACATACCTTGGTGTCTTCTAAACTTCAGGTTCACTGTTGTGATCATCAGTCACAGTTGAATTTTTTTATTGTACTGGTGTAACTATCTTAGTTTCCTGTACCGGTTGAGGCTTTGTCAGTTCAGTTATGATCATTTCCACTATTGGTTCCCTGTCATATGATATAGATTTATTTTTGTATTGCTCATCCACTTTCACATTAGTGCTCTCCACAATTTTTTGCAATCTTTTGTTATAACATTAATATGCTTTGTTTTGAATTGAATAACCAAGAAATATCCCTTCATCACATCTAGGATCAAACTTCCAAATTGAATCATCCCTTTTGATATAGCATTTACTTCCAAAAATTTTGAAATATTTAATAGTAGGTGTGTGTTCAAACCATAATTCATAAGGGTTCTTACCGATTTCACCTTTGATGTGAACTCTGTTGAATGTGTAGACTGTTGTACTCACTACTTCTCTCCAGTAGATGTGAGGCAATTTGGCTTCCATCATCTAGATCTTGTTGCATCCAAAATGGTTCTATTTTTCCTTTCCACTAATCCATTCTACTAAGGAGTCCGATGTGCAGATAACTATCTCCTGATTCCATTTGTCTCACAATAACTATTAAATTCATGAAAAGTGAACTCGCCGCCTTGATCTGATCTTAGACATTTGATTTTCAATCTAGTTTTTGTTTCAACCTTTGCTTTAAAGATCTTGAATTTCTCAAAGGCTTCAGACTTCTCCCTAATAAAAGTCACCCACATCATTCTAGAATAATTATCAATTATTAGCATGAAATACCTATCACCTTGAAAGCTTCTAGTCCTTGCAAGACCACATAAGTCAGTGTGAATCAAATCAAGCACATCATTATATTTATCATGTATTCTCTTAAAATAAGTTCTAACTTTCTTTCCCAATCGACATTCCTTACATACCGGATTATGTGGCTTCATAAGCTTAGGTATATCTCTAACTGCCTTTGTTGAACTGATCTTAACAATACAATCGAAATTAACATGACACAACCTCTTATGCCATAACCAACTCTCAACAATATGAGAAATCAAACATGTCTTATTACCAGTTTTGAAGTGAAAGATATTACCTCCACTCTGAGTACCGGTTGCAATCTCCAAACCAGTTTTGTTAAGGATTTTGCATTTTCTATCTTTAAACTGAAGTTGGAAACCCTTGTTCACCAATTGACCAACACTCAAAAGATTATGCTTTAAACCTTCTACATAATAGACATTATTAGTATTATTCTTACCATCTAGAGAAATAATACCTCTACCTTTGATCATGCATGCTTTGTTATCTCCAAATCTGACTTGACCGCCATTGTATTCTTGCAGGGACATAGATTTTCTTTTATGTCTAGTCATATGATGTGAGCATTGACTTTCAATTACCCATTCATCCTTATCTTCAACTTTTTCTGCCAAGGCCTTTTCTTCATTTATGATAGCCGGTTCTGGTTCATCTTCCTTTAAAGCATAGAACACCCATTCCTTTCCATTGTTGGATCCACTAGCAAATTATGTTGTTGGTTCATCCTTAGAGTCATCACTTACTCCTTCCTCATCCGCTATGTAGAACTGTTTGCTTTTCTTGAATCTATATCTGTTCTGATTAGGCTTAAATGTTTTCTTAACTCTCTCTTCAAATCTTGCATTCCTTTTAGGACATCTAGATGCAAACTAACCAATCTTATTACATGCAAAACATTTAAAAGGTGATGTTCCTTCATACTTACTTCTTGCTAGTCCTTTAGGTACTCTTCTAGCAAATAAGGCTTCAAGTTGGTCAAATTCTTCATCTTGTTTCCTCATATCTTCCAATTCTTTTGCATATAAGGCTTTCCAATCACTTTTTCTGGTAGATGATGATGATGCATGAAATACAAGTTCAGACTTTACAGCTCAAGAAGGTCAAAATTCTTCAAGCTCAAATGCAGATAATTTCCCAATTAGAATGTCTTTGTTAACTAAAGTGTTTCCCATTGTTCTTAGCTCAATAATTCTAGTTGCCTTCATCTTTTAAGCCGGTGGAAGGGCTCTCAAGACTTTGGAAACTATTTTATCTTCACTCAGAGATCCTCCACAATATTGAATTCCCATAACAATCTCATTTACTCTTTCCATAAATACAACAATTCTTTCATTATCTTTCATCTACAAGTTTTAATACCTTACCTAATAAACATCAAGTTTAGCAATTTTGAGAGTAGGATCACCTTCATTCAAAGTTTGTAATTTATCCCACATAACCTTTTCCGATGATTTATCAGTCAATTCCATGATTTTCTGATCTAGAAGTGCACATAAGAGAGCTTCTCTATCTCTAAAATAATTTTTAATATTCTTGTCCAGGTGTGCAGGAGCAGGATTTCTAGATGTCAGATCATAAGGTGTGTATCCTTTCTCAGTGATCTCCCAAATATCCTTGCCAAGACATCTAAGATGAGTCTCCATTTGAATTTTCCATATATTATAATTTGTTCCATCAAGCTTAGGGATTTCTCTTCTGAAAATAGTTGCTTGTGGATTTGAAGTGTTAGCTGCCATAGGATCTACCTCAAGCGATTAAGCTTCTGCAAAAGAGGACCAAAGCTCTGATACCAATTGTTAGGATAATCAATGAAAAATTAAGAGGGGGGTGGTGAACCAGTTGTTAATAGATTATATCAATTAAACCACTTTATAACCTTTAACCGAATCACATAAATATTAAGTACCGGAATAGCAGAACCACATACCGGTAAGCAATAAAACTTAAGAATGAAACAGATAATCAACACAATGCAACCATACCACATAACACCATGATTTGTATGTGGAAAACTCAGAAAGGGAAAAACCATGGTGGGAAGCCTACCCAGAGTCAGATGATACTTCTGCAAAAAGTATGTGATACAATGAGGGGCCTGCACATGCAGGAAGGCACACTACCTAGAGTGTACTGCTCATTACAAAAGATTCTCACTGATTACAAAGAGGTTATAACCACCTCAAGATAAATGGACAACAATCCAGAATAATGAATTACAGAGATAGCATCTACCATGCTTGATTATAGTCCTGGTTAAGCTCAAAACCGGAGGCCTTTAACCTCTTCCTTAATCCCAATTCGATCACCTATGATCAACCAAATCTCCTTTGCATATGATATTACATTTTACGACCACGAACATATGATCTACAATGAGATCTTACATCAATTTATACCAACCCTAAGGCCTAAACCAATTAGGTCGGCCACCTAAAAGATATTACAATAAGATCATTGCATACATCCATATTACAATGATATGCCATGTCATCTTAAGACAAAAACAATAGTAACCAATCCATAAATCATCTCGGTAACGTGTAGAAAACACGTTAACATAATATCGGTTCATAACCTAGATAGGCACCAGACCTAATCTGGGTCAACCATGCCAAAGAAATGTCTTCAATCAGTTGAGGCATGATCAAAGAACATCTTTTGCATCCTGAAATCCATCTAGAAGCTGCACCAACACCAATTATGCATTCTACCAAGATTTCTTAATGAAATCTCTGTCGGTTAAACCTTAAACCCATGTCGGTAAGGGTTTACAAGAGTGTATGATAGCATCTGATTACCAGGCCAATACCAACTGACTAAAACATGATCCAGAAGCACGTAACACATAAAATAAAACATACTCCATTGATCCAAACATGTCAGAAGTGTCCAAAAGATAGTCTCTTCTATCGATAACACTAGATCTTCTACTAGTAACCAAAACCTATCTATCGGTAACCAACCATAATAGCTAGTGTTGACATCAATGACAAAACATCAATGCAACATATAATCAATTCGTCCATAATGCTAATAGGATTAATATAAGACATTGAATCTTGGTGATTTATTTTCAATATTTGAGTATTTGCATGGTTATCCATCTTCTGAAGTAAAAGTAAAAGTTTTGTTAATTGCTTTTAGATGAATGAAAGGTCTTTGGGAATGATTTATGGTGAAATTTGCATATTCATACTACTAGTATTTGGCTGATTGTTAAGTGATTTGCATAGTCAACTGAATGCTTTATATGAACTTAACTTCTATTTATATTCATTCATTGACATTCATTATATTGGTCGTGTCTATATTGTTGGTAGTAATTTGAATATCATTTTTTACTTTAGAAGATTTCACTAGTTTTGTGGAGTTGTTCTTTGTATGTCAAAGCAAAGCCTAGTTAAGTTTAACCAAAAAATTATCCATTGTCCTTGCATTCCTAGGTTTAGTTTAATATCTCTCAAACCCCTAATCTTTTGTATTTTTGTCAAACAATCATTAACTTTAAGCAAATTGTGTCATTGAAATTTATTCAAAATCAAATTCATTTAGCATTCCTTGTTTGATTCATCTCTTAAGAACAATTACGTAAGTCCCCATGGATTAGTAGAAATCACATAAACCATTGAGATATCTACATGTTAATCCCTAACGATAGGAACCTTGGAGTCATCTCGGTTGATCAAATAATTTATCATTCGAAGAGATTTTGATCAAGAGAGTGTTGATGTATTTTTATGCACTATGCCACACAAAATAAAATATCAAAGGCACTCTATCCTCTCTTGATCAAAATCTCCTCAAATTTTAAATTATATGATCAATCAAGATGACCCCAAGGTTTATATTGTCAGGTCTTGACTTGTAGATATCTCAATATTTGATGCGATATTGCTAGAATCATAAGGGGGATTTATGTCAATACTTGAACTCTTGCTTGAATACCATTAGAACTTATATTCTAACCACTTTCTTGGAAAATAAAAAGGGCAAAAGAGATAGGGTTTATGGATTCTAATTTAATTCTAAGAATGTTGGATTTGGTTGTTGATTAGGTGCAACCAAACCAAGCTTTGTTTCACCATCAAGGAACAAATACATAAAACTAGTGCAATTTCCTAAGGATAAACAAATTATTTTCATGTCACCAATGCACATCAACCACACAAACAATGAGCATGAAGTGATAGAAGTTAATCTTTCACACAAGTTCAGTTGATTACACAGTGCAATTTACAATCAACAAATTATATGTAGTATGAACATTAGGTACACCATTCATCAACAATGATATCCTCTATTCATCTAACCAACTTTAAAGCAAATGAGAAGTATAGACCATGCAACATGTTGAATTAATAGATAATTCACCATAACTTCAATGAAAACAATATGTCTCTTACAACAAGACCTTGGCAACAATCGATGTCTTCTCCTCCTTTTCTAACTTCTACTTTAACTTCTATTTCCTAGTTATTTTCTATTCTTGAACTATCATCTATTACTCTCCTATTGTTAACCCTTTACAAATGAGAATACTAATCCTTATATAGATATATTTTTATGATGAGTGGCTCAGATTAATTCACAATCAATGGTCTAGATTACAAGATGGAAACATTAATTAGGGTTTTTTACAACTTACAACAAACTGCTTTTGTCCTATGAGAAAATTACATCATCTTGGACACATGTCCATCTTTGAATGTGAACCAATGAAATATGAGGTTAGGTATTTCAAAGTTTGCACCTTCATAGGATGAGTTAAATACATTGCATCTGGTCATGCTAACATGGAATCTTCTAGTTGGTTGGTGATGACAAGGATGACACCTCAGTCTTTTTGGTGTTCTTCATATTTCATCACATGGTGTTTGAGAAAGAGAAATATCCTTTGATACTCAGCATCTCCAAGCTTGATGTGATGATGATGCAAAGCATCATCTTAGTCAAGTCACCCCTCTATCCTTTCTTTCCTTGGGTCTCTTCCTCTTCAATTCACTATGATACATTAAAAGTTTTGCATATCTTGAAACCCTTGAGTACAACGTTATTTTGATCCCCAATTCACCTCTTTGAAGTGTTCTTGGTTGAGTCTTTCATCTAACTTTCCTTCCATGTTCATCATGACACAAATTTGTCCTCCCCTGGTGTAACTCTTGAATGCTACAATCACCTTAAATGCATTGAATTTGATGAACTCTTCTTGGTGTTGACTTGATTCTTCATGCATCAAACCTGGAAATGACTGTGTTTCACTTTGTAAATGATGTTCTTAGTTTTGAACTTTGATCAATATACTGGTGAAATTTACCTAATTTTAAATGTATATCTCCTTCACCAATTAATTATTTTGAAATAATTCACCTCATATCAGACCTAAGATGGATTAATTAGCCCTACATCTCATCCCCTTCAATTCTAGAAATCAAAAAGTGTAAAGTTTTGAGTTTGGTTGCATTTATTTATAGTCTAATTTTTAAGTCTTTCAGGACTAACTTTATATGTTTCTAGGTCTGATCTCATACCTGACTTTAATGCTTTACTGTTTGAATATTATATTTTCCTCTTGATTTACTATAGGTCTATTTAGAAAATTACTTTCTTGGAATGATTAGCATTTGGTGATCTAATCTCAACTTTGACTTAATATAGGCCTGATTTACCTCCTTTTAGACTTGGTTCTTGCTCCATTCTTCAATGTTTGGTCTGATGATGCTACAACAGGCTTAAAGGTCCCCTTGCACAATGATGCCCTTGGTGTATTTAAGTTCATTGTTACATGACCACAAACACCTTTTTTTGATGTTGTCCTCTTCACATGATTTCACTTTTCTCGTCCTCTACTTGCCCATGGCTTGAATTACTTTTGATTGTGATCAAAGGTCTTTCATCTTTTGAAGTCTTCCTTAGATATTGATGTAGTCACCTTACATCAGTCCTACAATGAAACCTGAAAGGAAAGTACTAGAGAATCAAGAAGAATGTAATAAAAATATTTAATGAACTCAATAATACAAACCCCTCATTAATCAAGCATTAAATCCTTCCTTTCAAAATTGAACCTAGAAATTATGATATTCTTAGGAATGTGATGGAGATGGCCTTCAATCAAGTTTGATTAGAACCTGGGCTACCAAATTTGCCCTTGGGGTTACTAAGATGGACTCAGAATTTACCAAAATATACCCTAAATGAGGTATGATTTGTTTCTTTGTCCTTCTTTGGTGAATTCCTTCTAAGATTGAAATGCAGTTGATGTTGATGAATAATGATGAACAGTAAATACTCAATAGATACTGAGAGGGGGGGTGAATCAGTATAGACAAAAAATTTCCTCTAACAACTTAAACAGCAAAAAGACTGCACTAATCTGTGAACAACATCGCTAATCTAAATCAAGGCAATACCGATAAAACCCAGTGACTGTGAAAGTCATAAACTAGTAACACTTAGATCTTCACAAACCTAATATCTCATTTCCACTCCACCCATATGCTTAAACAAGTAATACATTAGAAATATCATGACCACTAAATCAACATGCACTACCACTTAATATAAAACACTAAAACATCACATGAAAAAGCATCACACATGACACACTTATTTTTCACGTCGAAACCCAACTGGGAAAAACCACGGTGGGGATGAATACCCACAAGTTGTTCTTGGACTCTTCTGAAGTCCGCTTTGTTAGGAGCTTAGTCCGGTTAAAGACTTTACAACAAGTTTTTCTAGGAACCGATCTTGCTAGGGATCACCCAGTTAAGGGATGGCTAAAAACCCAATTAAAGGTTAGAACCCTATTAAAGGTTACCTTGCAAGGGGATTTGAAGAAATCAATGATTTTGAGTCACCCTGTTAAAGGATTTACAAAAAGCCTTTAAAGCTACCTGGTAAAGGGATTTTCCATCTATTGAAATGATTAGAAGTCAACAGGTAATACACTGATCTGATAACAGCACTTAATGCTAAGGCAGATCCACTTCAGTTCTTATACTTCTGCAATCACACTCTGCAAATCTCTACTCACTACTTCGGTCTGGCAAGAATCAAGTATCTCCTCACTTGGATACACACATAACATTTTCCAACAACTTCACAATGCAAATCATCATCGACCTTATAGACAACAATTAGGTCGGTAGCATAAACCCTAAACCCTAAGCATCTAGGTTATCAATACAGTCGGTCCAATCTTGACTGTTTAATCACATTACATAGAGTAAAACAATCTTGAACAAGTCTCAAGATGTTCTCCATCGTCCATTCTTCACCGCTTCTAGAAGCTGATAACCCATCACGTGCTCTCCACCATTTACTGAGATTTTGCACATTCCCGAGGTGGATAGAATCAATCTTCTTCATGCAAGATCCTCAAGAAGATTCTTCACGTGCACAAAGATGATGTGGCAACATGATCTCATCTTCATTTCAATGCTAACTCATCATAGGATGTCATCAGTCAAATCACACAGACTTGGAATGCATCAACCAGAAACCCCGATACAAACTTTCCATATACCGGTTCACATACCGGTTCACTTTCTCCTTATATGGGTTAATTCCATCATACTGGTTCACATCATCATACCGGTTCACTTCATACCATCTTACTAGTTCACACTTCAGCATATTGACATCAATGACAACATACAAAACTGTCATGTGATCATACATTGCACATATGCCAACAATCTCCCCCTTTGGCATAGATGGCAATATACAAAGATATCTCTACATCTTCACATCTTCTCCTGATCTCTTCCATATTATTTGTCTTCAATACTACAGATATCTTCTCTACTTCACAACTTCTCCCCCTTTGACAACAATTCCAAAGTGGAGGCATAAACATCCATGATCTACTATGTTGCTCCCCCTAAGGAGTAGCATCCTTCAACACACCAATCCTAAAAAGATTTGACAATGCAATACCTGACTGATGTGGAGCACATACCTTTAGTTTACCTGTTGAAGGGGTAGCACCCCTAATTCGCCTCTTAAATAGGTAAATGTAGCCTTTGATAGAGGCTTAGTGAATATGTCTACTAACTACTCCTTACTGGAAACATGTTCCAATACAACCTCTTTGTTCTAAACTTTCTCCCTCAAGAAATTATACTTGAGCTCGAAGTACTTGTTTCTATCATGCAATACCGAATTCTTGGAAATATTAATTGCACTAGTGTTGTCACAAACTATACTCACCGGTTCAGATATAGGGACTTTGAAACCACTTAATACATGCTTCATCCAAATTATCTGAGTGCAATTCATAAATGCTGCTACATATTCTGCTTCTGTTGTGGACTCAGAGATACAACTCTGCTTTTTGCTCATCCATGAGACTAGTCTGCCATTGAGAAAGAATGCACCACCAGTTGTACTCTTTCGATCATCCACATTACCAGCCCAATCAGCATCGGTAAACACTTTGAGATTGAAATCATTACTATATGGATACCACAATCCATAATCTATAGTTCTCTTCAGATATCTAAGAATCCATTTGATTGCTACCAAGTGGGATTCTCTTGGACTTTTTTGGATACGTGCAGCAATGTCCACTGCATGTGCAATGTTTGGTCGGTTGTGTACTACATAGTGCAACTTACCAATCATTGACCGGTAATATTTCTCATTCACCAACACTGAGTCATCTTCTTTTGACAATTTACAACCAGTCATCATTGGTGTACCAACCGGTTTGCTTTCTTCCATGCCAAAGGTCTTGAACACCTCTTTGACATACTTGGATTGAGTGATAAAGATACCATCTTTCATCTATTGAATCTGTAGTCCAATGAAAAACTTAATCTCTCTGATTAGTGACATCTCAAATTCCTTCTTTATCTCATCTGCAAATGCATGGCTCATCTTGTCATCTCCACCAAAAACTATGTCATCAATAAATACTTCACAGATCAGAATGTGATCTCCTTCTAACTTCAGATAGATATTGCTATCTTCACTTGTTCTTTCAAAACCAATCTTCACAAGATGTGAGTGTAAGTGTTCATACCATGCTCTAGGTGCTTGCTTCAATCCATAAAAGGCTTTATGTAGCCTACACACCATATCACTGTCTTCTAATAGGCAAAACCCATCTGGTTGCTCTATATACACTTCTTCTTCAACTATTCCATTCAAGAATGCAGATTTACATCCATCTGATATACTTTGAATCCCTTAAAGGTTGCATATGCAAGTAGCATTCAAACTCCTTCGAATCTAGCTACTGGAGAAAAGGTTTCTCCATAGTCTTCTCCTTCTTCTTGAGCATATCCCTTACATACCAGTCTTTCTTTGTTTCTTACCATTGTGCCATCTTCATTCAGCTTGTTTCTTCTAGGTACCAAAGACCATGTACCATTCTTTTCTATCTGGTCAAGTTCCTCTTCCATAGCCTTAATCCAGTCTTCATCTTTGTGTGCCTCTTTAAATGTTTTGGGTTCAAATTCAAAAATTATGCAAGAACTTTCTCTGATCTTTCTTCTTATTAGTATTCTCTTATCCTTATCCCCTATAATCTGCTTTGGATCATGGTGCAGCTTTACATACCTAGGAATTATCTTGGTTGATTCCTCTTGCTTTTCCTCTTCATCCTCATCTTCATCTACATCAACATCTACCGGTGTAGGAGTACAATAGTTTGTACTTGGTTGTTTTGCAACTGGTTCCCAGAACCTTACAACCAATTCATCTCTCGCTTGCTCACTGCTAGTTTCCTCAGGTTTCTCAGAGTTTTCATCAACTCTTACATTAATACTTTCAACAATTCTTTGAGTCCTATTTTTAAAGCACTTGAGAGCTTTTCTCTTGGTGGAATACCCTAGGAATATTCCCTCATCACATTTTGCATTAAAATTGCTCTAGTGTTCACTCCTCTTGATATAACATTTTCTACCAAATACTCTAAAGTAGCTTACCATTGTAGTTTTACCAGTCCAATACTCATAAGGAGTTTTGAACTTACCTTTCTTGATGAGTACTCGATTCATGGTGTAAACTGTAGTGCTCACTGCTTCTCTCCAAAAAGTGCAAGCAACCTTCTCTTGAATCAACATTGTTCTGGGTACTTCAACTTCAGTCTAGTTGTTCCTCTCTGCTAGGCCATTCTATTATGGAATCTGGGGGGTAGACAATTTCCTCTTGATGTCATTCTCTTCATAGTACTTATTGAATTCTCCAGAAGTGAACTCTCCTCCTTGATCGGTTCTTAGGCATTTGATCCTCTTACCGCTTTCCTTTTCAACTAGTGCTCTGAAGGCTTTAAACTTTCCAAAAGCTTCAGACTTGTCTTTCAAGAATGTGATCCACATCATTTTTGAGCAATCATCAGTAAGAATCATAAAATACCTATCTCCCTGAACACTCCTAGTTTTCATAGGACCACACAAATCAGTATGCACAAGATCAAGTAAATTATCTACTATGAAAGATTTACCTTTAAAGGTTGAGGAAGACATTTTCCCCAGTTGACATTCTCTGCATAAAGGATTCTCTGGTTTGTTCAACACATGCAATCCTCTAACTGCCTTGATCTTACTGGCTTTCATAATATTATCAAAATTTACATGGCAGAGTCTCCTATGGCTTATCCAACTGTCATCAAACTTAGCCATTAGACATTTACTGATATTTGTATTCAACTAAAATAAGTTACCTTTGGTCTGCTTACCGATGGCCATCAGTTCACCACTCTTTCCTTTTATTTTGCATACTCCATATTTGAATTCTAGAGTGAGCCCTTTATCATTTAGCTGAGCAACACTCAAAATGTTATGTCTGAGACCTTCTACCCAATACACATTATCAGCACTACTTTTTCCATTTAGAGAGATGGACCCTTTGCCTTTTACCATATAGGGTGCATCATTACCAAATCAGACTACACCTCCATCATACCGTTCCAGAGAGAAACTTTCTTCGGTCACTAGTCATGTGGTAAGAACAACCACTGTCAATAATCCATTCATTAGAGTTATCAAAGCAAGAGACAAGATCCTTCTTGTCTGACACATCTTCCTTAACAGCTACAAATACTATGTCTTCATTTACATCATCTTCTGATTCATCATTAGTGACACCTTCATCAACTGCAACAAGACAGTTTCTCCTATTTCCTCCTTTGAAATTTTTGAACTTCTCTGGTTTGTCCTTATTATCACTGTTGGGACAGTTGATAGCAATGTGTCCTATCCTATTGCAAGAAAAGCATTTCAAAGGGAGCTTACCTCTATATTTTCCAGTTTCCTTAGGAAGTCTCTTGGCTAGAAGAGCTTCAAATTCCGTCAAGATGTCCTCATGATCCATATCTTTGCTTTGTCTAGGTTCAAATCTGGTACTAGCTTCTTTACCCTTTCTAGATAGTGTAGCAGATGCTCTAAAGGATAAATTAGTCTTCTAAACACTGCCATTATAACTTTTTAGCTCATATGTGGTCAATTTAGCAATAATAGAGTCAAGGGACACCTTTGTCTTGTCAAGATATCTCAACTCTTGAATAGCGGCAACCCTTATTGCATAGACCAGTAATAAGGTTCTCAAAACTTTGCTAACAACAGTGGAATCATCTATTGTACCTCCTGCACTCTTGATGTCTCCAACAACAGTTTTAATCCTTATCCCATATTGTTGAATAATCTCTCCTTCAACCATCTGCATGTCTTCAAACTTTCCTCTAAGGCTTTCTTCCTTAGCTTCCTTCACATGCTCATCACCACCATAGATAGACTCCAAAGTATCCCATACATCCTTGGGATTGTCTTTGTCCTGAACATCTATAAACTCAACATCAAATAGACTACTAATGAGAGCTTCCATAACTTGCCCACTCTCCTGAATTTCTCTTCTTTGATCATCGGTGAGAGTACTAGTAGGAACAACATAAGTATTCTCAACATAGTTCCAGTGTTGAGCACCCATACTTTTAATGTATATCTTCATTCTATCTTTCCATATCTTAAAGTTATCTCTATTCAACTTAGGACCTTCCCTCTTCATCATTAGAATAGGATCTTTTCCTCAAGCGGTTAAGCTTATAACACAGAGGACTTGGAGGTCCGCTTTGATACCAATTGATGAATAATGATGAACAGTACAGATACTGAGAGGGGGGGATAAACCAGTATAGACAAAAACTTTCCTCTAACAACTTAAAAAGCAAAAAGACTACACTAACCGGTGAACAGCATCACCGATCTAAATCAAGGCAATACCGATAAAACCCAGTGACTATGAAAGTCATAAATCGGTAACACTTAGATCTTCACAAACCTAATATCTCATTTCCACTTCACCCATATGCTCAAAACCTAATATCTCATTTCCACTTCACCCATATGCTTAAAACAAGTAATACATCAGAAATATCATGACCACAGAATCAGCATGCATTACCACTTAATAGAAAACACTTAAACATCACATGAAAAAGCATCAAACATGACACACTTATTTTTCACGTGGAAACCCAACTGGAAAAAACCACGGTGGGGATGAATACCCACAAGTTGTTCTTGAACTCTTCTGAAGTCCACTCTTTTAGGAGCCTAGTCCGGTTAAAGACTTTACAACAGGTTCTGCTAGGAACTGATCCTGGTAGGGATCACCTAGTTAAGGGATGGCTAAAAACCTGGTTAAAGGTTAGAACCCTATTAAAGGTAACCTCACAAGAGGATTTGAAGAACTCAATGATTTTGAGTCACCCTGTTAAAGGATTTACAAAAAGCCTATTAAAGCTACCTGGTAAAGGGATTTTCCAACTATTGAAATGGCTAGAAGTCAACAAGTAATACAATGACCTGATAATAGCACTCAATGCTGAGGCAGATCCACTTCAGTTCTTATACTTCTGCAATCATACTCTATAGATCTCTACTCATGGTTCTGATCTACCAAGAATCAACTATCTCTTCACTTGGATACACACATAATATTTGCCAACAACTTCATAATGCAAATCATCATTGACCTTATAGACAACAATTAGGTCGGTAGCATAAACCCTAAACCCTAAGCATCTAGGTTATCAATACAGTCAGTCCAATCCTGACATTTAATCACATTGCTTAGAGTAAAACAATCTTGAACAAATCTCAAGACATTCTCCATTGTCCATTCTTCACCGCTTCTAGAATCTGATAACCCATCACGCGCTCTCCACCGTTTACTCAAATTTTGCACATTCTCGAGGTGGATAGAATCAATCTTATTCATGCAAGATCCTCAAGAAGATTCTTCACATGCACAAGGCTAACGTGGCAACTTGATCTCATCTTCATTTCAATGCTAACTCATCACAGGATGTCATCGGTAGAATCACACAAGCTTGGAATGCATCAACCAGAAACCCCGATACAAACTTTCCATATACCAGTTCACATACTAGTTCACTTTCTAATTATACCGGTTCATTCCATCATACCAGTTCACATCATCATACCGGTTCATACTTCAGTATATTGACATCAATGAAAACATACAAAATTGTCATGTCATCATACTCTACACATATGCCAATAATCTCCCCCTGTGGCATTGATGGCAATAATCAAAGATATCTCTACATCTTCACATCTTCTCTCGATCTCTTCCATATTATTTGTCTTCAATACTGTAGATATCTTCTCTACTTTACAACTTCTCCCCCTTTGACAACAATGCCAAAGTGGAGGCATAAACATCCATGATCTACTATGTTGCTCCCCCTAAGGAGTAGCATCCTTTAACACACCAATCCTAAAAATATTTGACAATGCAATACCTGACTGATGTGGAGCACATACCTTTAGTTTACTTGTTGAAGGGGCAGCACCCCTAATTCACCTCTTAAATAGCTAAATGTAGCCTTCGATAAAGGCTTAGTGAATATGTCTGCTAACTGCTCCTTACTGGAAACATGTTTCAATACAACTTCTTTGTTCTGAACTTTCTCCCTCAAGAAATGATACTTGAGCTCAAAGTGCTTGGTTCTAGCATGCAATACCTAATTCTTGGAAATATTAATTGCACTAGTGTTGTCACAAACTATACTCACCGATTCAGATATAGGGACTTTGAAACCAATACATGCTTCATCCAAATTGTCTGAGTGCAGTTCATAAATGTTGCTACATATTTTGCTTCTATTGTGGACTTAGAGATACAACTCTACATTTTGCTCATCCATGAGACTAGTCTACCACCGAGAAAGAATGCACCACCAGTTTTTCTCTTCCAGTCATCCACATTACCATCCCAATTTGCATCGGTAAACACTTTGAGATTGAACTCATTACTGTACGGATACCACAATCTATAATCTATAGTTCCCTTCAGATATATAAGAATTCACTTGACTGCTACCAAGTGGGATTCTCTTGGACTTTTCTAGAAATGTGCAACAATGCCCACTGCATGTGCAATGTCTGGTCTGCTGTGTACTACATAGTGCAACTTACCAATCATTGACCGGTAATCTTTCTCATTCACCAATGTTGAGTCATCTTGTTTTGACAATTTGCAACCGGTCATCATCAGTGTACCAACCGATTTGCTTTGTTTTATGCCAAAGGTCTTGAACACCTCTTTGACATACTTGGACTAAGTGATAAAGATACCATCTTTCATTTGTTGAATCTGTAGTCCAATGAAGAACTTAATCTCTCTGATTAGTGACATCTCAAATTCCTTCTTCATCTCATCTGCAAATGTGTGGCACACCTTGTCATCTCCACCAAAAATTATGTCATCAAAAAATACTTCACAGATGTGATTGTAAGTGTTCATACCATGCTCTAGGTGCTTTCTTCAATCCATACAAGGCTTTATGTAGCCTACACACCATATCACTATCTTCTGATAGGGAAAACCCATCTTGTTGCTCTATATACACTTCTTCTTCAACTATTCCATTCAGGAATATAGATTTTACATCCATCTGATGCACTTTGAATCCCTTAAAGGCTACAAATGCAAGTAGCATTCGAACTCCTCTCAATCTAGTGTAGCATCGTAAATTGTACGCACTTGCTAGGGTGGTACAATTTCACACCTAGTTTAGCACCCGCCTTGGTGCATTTTGCATCTTGCATTGCATTTCCCCTTTAGCACTTAATTAATTAAATTAATTAGGTCTAAGGTCCTATTTTATCATCTCCCATATCATAAAGTTGGGCCCTTTTCATTAAAGTGTGCCCCTTTCATTTTATTCCTCCAATACATCATTTAATCAAAAACCCTAATTAGGTCCTATTTTGAACTTGGGGGCTTGATTTCGGGGGTCAAAACATCTCGAAATCACCTGTAACTTTGGGATTCTGTCTAAAATCATCATATCCGACGACACTGAAAATTTGGTGAAAAGTTGTCGGGACCATGGCGCCCGGCGTGCACATGGTCCTGGACATTTTTCCCGAAATTTTAGGAGCGCAATCCAATCATAAAATAAAGCTTAACCCCAAGAAATTGGTGGGAGATTCAATCTCTAGGTCGGCCAAAAGTTGAAATTAAGACCTAGGGTTTCATATATAAGAGCTCTCTTTCTTCATTTGAAAGGACCAGAATTTTGGTTTCAAGGAACCTCATATGCAGTGAAAGAGCAGTTCTTTGAAGACTTCAACAACTCTCAACATTGATCCTCCAAGTATTCATCAAATCCATTCATTCACTTAGGGCTTTGAAGGCATTAAAGAGCAATAAGGGATCACCAACTGAAGATTGGCTTGTACCCCTCCCTTGGGGTTGGGTATGATTTCATGTTGCTTTCGTGTCTTTGCATAAGCCTCATTATTTCACTTGTATTCATGCTTTAGATCTTTTTACATCTTGATTTGGAGCACTTACATTATCATGTACAAGCAATTAGGGTTTACTTTCTAGGTTGCTCTAGTTTGCTTACTTGCATTTTAGGATCTTGCACACACACAAGGTCTACACACACACTACTTTTACAATACAACTTGGCTATTTGTGGAGGTGGAAATCACCAAAGTAGGGGTTTGACTAAGGCAAAACCCTATATAGCCGCCCACCATACCCTTTTTAGATATAAGTGCAGGTTTCGGGACTCGAACGACGCCACAGGTTGCAGATCTGGGAGAAGCAGACGGAGACAGAACTTCACACCAAGTTTCAAAGAAAAATACTAGGACAGGGGCATGAGGCGCCCTAGTCCTGCCAGGACAGGGGCGCTGGGCACCCTGGTCCCTGGGACAGGGGCGCTGGGCGCCTTGGTCCTCCTGACAGACAACAGTTTTCAGCATTTTTGACAGCTTTCCAGGTTGCAAAACAGCAGTTTCTGGAGCAGTTTCAGGGGCAGAATCAGGACAGTGGCGCCCACGCCCCCGTCCCAAACATTTTCATTCAGATTTTAACTCCGGGTATGCATTTGCATTCTTGTCTTGTCCTTGTGTTTACAGCTTTCCATTATTTAAGTTCAATTCTGCAAATCTTGTTATTAGTTCATACTTGCACTTTGGGTTTGGAATTGAACTTGCATCATTCTATCTATCATTTGCAACAAAGGAATAGAAATCCTAATAGGTAGCCCGTGGCTCTCTCTTCCACAAAAAGAAGTAGCCAATTGTGTGATACCTCTAGGCTCTTTCGTATTCCACAAGTGTGTGATTGAAAGTGAGATTAGGGCATGTTTGCTTAGTGTCACTTTTTCCCCCACACATTTTTGGTGAACCCGACGTGAATTCCAATCTTCTCTAATTCTGATCTATGTTTTCAAATTTGAGTGTTTATGCTATTTCAAATTCAAATTTGTATTTACAAGTTTTAATTTCTTGCAAGATTCAAAAATTTAGAGGAAATTTTTGCTAAAACCCTAATTTTGTTGAACTTGTGGATAGCTTAATCAGGATCAATAATTTCAAATCTGATTTAGGAACTCATTTGAATAATAAATTTCATTTTCTAAATCTACATTCTAAGTGCTTGCATTGGTTAAAATTAAACATTTCCTTCTATTTTGCATGTGTTATCATTTGAGAAAGGAAAATTGTTGTCATGATGCATTCATTTCATAGATGTGATAATGGGTTAGCTTCCCTTGTTTCAATTTTCCCTTCTCCTAAAGAACCTCCCCCCATCTATAACAACATTTTAGTGCCTAAAAGTGTTGCTTCCAATCCCTTTGAGACTCTCCCATGCTCTAATGATGAAGACTTTAAGAGTGATCTTGACAATTCTCCTAAAATGTGCCCTTCCTATTTAGCTATCCTAGAGGAAGAGAATGATATCATAAACACCTTTCTTAATGTTACTTCACCTTTCCTACAGGATGCCTCTCTAAGTGAAAAGTTATTGATGGACATTGAATTATTTTCTCCTAAAGTTGGTCCTTCCAATGGGGGCATGTTAGTGCAACAAGAGGTTATGAACACTTCTTTCAAAGATCTCCTTCCTAAGCATGAATCTTTGGAGAAATATGTTCATGTTCCTCCTAAAAAACACTTCCTTCATGAGTATCCTTTTGTGCAAGAAGATGACATTATCCCTACATTTCCTAGTGATGGCATTTCCTTTTCCAACAAAATTCCCACTAGAGATGATGAATTAATGATAATTGCTTACCCTTCTCCTAAAGTTTGTCCTACCCATAAGCATCCCTTAGAGAAAGAAGATGAAATAATAAGCAATTTCCTTAATTCTCTCTCCCCTAAAGATCATATTGAACATATTTTGAGGAAAGAGGATGAGTTTAACACATCTATTGATGTTCTCCCTCCTAAGGATGAGGAATTAATAAACAATGTTATCTCCTCTCCCGAAATTGACAATACTTCAAGCATTCCTTTCAACCACTTCACTATTTGGGATGAACCATTAGAAGAAGGTGTAGATTATTCTCTACCCCATGAGAGAACCCTAGCTAGAGGGGATGAAATGAAAATTGAAAACTCCCTTGATAGTTTCTCACCTTCCTTGAATCTCAATCATTCTCCCTCTAAAAATAAAGCATCTCCCTCTCCTCAACTTGGTTCTACTCATAAGGAAACCCTAGTTCAAAGCAAGATGGTTAACATCTCTTTCAAAGATCTCCCTCTCAAAAGTGAGACTTTAGAGAGTAATGTTGATCCTTCTCCTAGAGAGTTTATTCCCCATGTAGATCCTTTGATGATAGAGGATGATATGACCTTTCCTAGTATTACTCTGCCTACTAGAACATCAATGCCTACCCCTTGTCTCTCTCCTAAAATTGATTTAATCTGTGATAAGATTTTAGTGCAAGAGAAGACTATCAATAATTCTTCCAACACTTTTGTTCATTCCTCTAAACCATCCTCAATCAATTTGATACATGTGAATGAAACACCTAACAAACCGCTCTTCACTGTCCAAGGTGCTTGTCCTTCTCAAAATTCTCAACCTTTAAATAAGCCTATCTTAGTGGTTCAAGGTAGTTATGCTAAGGATTCTTTTTGCACTCCTAAGAAACCTATTATTACTGTGGAAGGAGGTTATTCTACTAAGAGCCCTTATGAGTATGCTAAGCAACTGACTAGAGAGAGTTATCATGCGGTTGCCCATACTTATAATACTAGAAATAATAGGCAGCCTAATCTTCCTCCTGTTACTCTAGTGTCTCTTCCTAATCCTCAACCAATTCTTCCGCAAGCTCCACGTATTTCACAAGTTCTCGGTAAGGAATATGATCTCATAGAATAGCTTAAAGCTACCCTTGCTAAGATATCCCTTTGGGATTTGATCCAAACTTCTTCCGCTCATCATGGAATGTTACAAGATGCCTTGAAAGATTTGAATGTTCCTCCATCTAATACATCTAGTAATATAGTGTCTTTGGTTAACTCTGTGATGAATCCTAAAGCTCAAATTGTGTTTACTCAAGATGAGTTGCCTACTAGCGAAATTAAACATCAATATGATCCCTTGATGATTGTGGTTATCATAAATGACACTGCTATAAGACGAACACTAGTAGATAATGGCTCTGGCCTTAATGTGTGTAGCATTAATCTATTGCATAAGATGAATGTGGATACATCCCTTATTGAGCCTGACTCTCATCCCATTCGAGGTTTTGATAATGTGGCTAAATCTTCATTAGGTATTATCACCTTACCCATCATAGTGGGACCTGTTACTTTGCCTACTCCTATCCATGTTATGTCGAGAAATCTAACATACAACTTGTTATTAGGGAGACCTTGGATTCACAGTATGCAAGTTGTCCCCTCTACATTGCATAGACAAGTTAAATTTATTTATAATAATAAGACATATACCTTGATAGGTGATACTAATTTTCAAACTTGTTTACAAACATCTACTTCCAAAGGGAGTTCTTCTAAGCCTTCCTCTTCTAGTGATGACTCGTTAAACAAGATACCTATGGATGAATCATCACCCTCTGATAATCAAAATTCTTTGGATGAGTTTGAAGTTCCTAAAGAAGATTCTTCTCAACTTGAATCTACACATGAAAAGGCTTTTGATCCTGAGAAGGTTCTCGCAGAAGACGATTGGGGATCTCTTGATTTCAATCCCACCTTTGTAGGTGAGTATAGGGTTCCTCCTAGAGAGCTTAAAGTTAAAAAGAAGGAAGAAACTAGAGATCAATCAGTCTTACCTGAACCTATGAGCAATAATTTTGTGGCTGCTTCTCAAACTTCTTCTCCTCACACCTCTAATTCTGAAGGATTTGATTCTTTGTCTTATGAAAAACCACCTTTTCTTTCTGAAATGGCTAATCGTTATGGTCATGGTTTTCACATTTTGGCTAAGAGTGGCTATAGTGGAAATGGTTGTGGCACAAATGAACAAGGAATTAAAGTTCCTTTAGAACATAACATGCATGAATATTCATGTGGACTTGGATATAATCTTTCTAAGCCCACCAAAGCATCTAAAAGACCATCTCTCAATGTGAATGCTATATTTAGTAGTGATGATGATCTCACTTCAACCAAATCATCTTCTACTTCTATCAACTCTCATTCCCCTCATAAGGAAATCTTGGCGATGAACAAATCTCTTTATGAATCCCCTCAATCCACTTATGAATCTTTATCTCCTATTCATCATAAAGTCCTTTCCTCCAAGGATAAGGCTCTAATAGATTACACTCATCCCTCTTCTAAGATTTCTTGTGACTTTTCTTCTTCAATTTTTATCATTTTATACATGTTTTTTATAGTTGAGCATGTAGCATGTCATATTCAAATACCTCATTCAATCTATCATGTCTTTAAATAAAATTAATGGCTATTATGTTGCTCATCATTATGTGACATTGGTAGCTCATTTACTGGGGGCTCATTGTCATTCATGATGGTACAATTTCAAGTGCAATCATATTTTTGAAGCAACATAATAGCCTAATTTTTCTATGTTATCTCTTGTTCCTATGGGGTAATAGTGTGGAAATATTGATCACCTTTTCTTTAGAATCCTATTTTCCTAGATATGGGAGAAGATGTGTATTCTCTTTCTTATCCTACCCACTTCTTGTGAAGAGAATTTTACATACACTAATGTCTTGCTTGCATGAACTCATGTGAGTATGTAGTACATTTTGCTTATGTCTAAATCTCTCCCTAGAAGATTGTGTAAGTCCTTCTCATTGAGAGGCAATGATCTTTCCTTATTTTTATCTAAGGATCCACTTTTTCCTATTTCGTGGATGGTGTGAACTTTATTACCTGATGTTATTCCTTGTATGCATTTGTTGTTGTTTGTTCAAGGATTCTCTCTTACAAGAGGTGTAAGTCCTTGACTACAACCTCTTTTGCACTTGGTAAAATATATCCATAATGAATTCACTCTCCCAATTGGGTTAAAAAAAGCATCATCCTTCATTAAGAATCACTTTCACCTCGCAAAAGGAGGAAGTATTGCATTCTTATTCTCTTCTTTGTCTTACCCTAGAAGATGTTATATTTGTCTAAGACAATTCCTCTTGGGGATAGGTGTCTTTTGTACAAAGATTTCTTCTCCTCTAAGGATCTCCTTTACACATACTACAAGATGTCCCTTTTCAACTATCTTATCCTTGCTTAAAGAGTAAAAAACTCTCTTGCTTGGATCTATGACATTGTTGCATTTTGGGGGTATCTTCTTTTGTGATGAAGGTAGGTATCCTTGTTCTACTTTTCTTATGACATAAACATTACACTTTTTGAGCAATGGGTCATTCTCGGAACCAGAGCACAGACTCTTAGAACGAGATGTCACACCTTGTACTATACATATACAGGTTGTAGCATACTTGGGTATAGACTCCTATGAGGTGCTTCTAACCTCCCTTACACACACATGCACGAGGTTGAGTGGAACTAGCGGCATAAGGCTAGACTTTCTCACTCTCCTCCCTTACATGGATCACCTAGACAGACTCTAGGGGCTAGTTTTCCATGTCCCTTTTTCCATGGATCACCTAGACAAGATCTAGGGGCGAGAAGTCCATGTTTTCTCTCTCACTATTCTTCTCATGGATCACCAATGTGTGTATTCATGCTTTTTTTCCTTTCTTTTCTTCTCTTTGCATTTTGTTTCCATTTACATCCTTCATCTTGTGTTAGAGAACTCTCAAATCCTCACACTCTTTGTTGTGTTGGAATTGAGATGCAGTCCTCTTTCTTCCCAAATGATTCTCCACTAGTTTTTGATCTCATATCAAATCTTCTTGTGAGCATTTGTCATCAATATTCTTTAACAATTTGAAGTGGTAAACATGATACCCTATTTCAACTCACTAAAATTAGCAAGCCGAAACAGGGGGGGGCATATAGCTACCCTTGAATTTTCATCACCTTCCTTAGTAAGCATTAGGTGATTTTGTGATCTAACGTGTGTTTTGTAGGGTGCGGTTCCTAACTGTGTACTGCAGATACCGCTGGGGGCTTCGTTCAACGAACTTATGGATATATCCTTTTTTCAAATAATGTTTACTTTTCTGTACTTTAGCTTGCATATGCACGTAGTGTTCATATGACCACTAAAGTGGGGGCTAAATGTAGCGTCGTAAATTGTACGCACTTGCTAGGGTGGTACAATTTCACACCTAGTTTAGCACCCGCCTTGGTGCATTTTGCATCTTGCATTGCATTTCCCCTTTAGCACTTAATTAATTAAATTAATTAGGTCTAAGGTCCTATTTTTTCATCTCCCATATCATAAAGTTGGGCCCTTTTCATTAAAGTGTGCCCCTTTCATTTTATTCCTCCAATACATCATTTAATCAAAAACCCTAATTAGGTCCTATTTTGAACTTGGGGGCTTGATTTCGGGGGTCAAAACATCTCGAAATCACCTGTAACTTCGGGATTCTGTCTAAAATCATCATATTTGACGACCCTGAAAATTTGGTGAAAAGTTGTCGAGACCATGGTGCCCGGCGTGCACATGGTCCCGAACATTTTTCCCGAAATTTTAGGAGCGCGATCCAATCATAAAATAAAGCTTAACCCCAAGAAATTGGTGGGAGATTCAATCTCTAGGTCAGCCAAAAGTTGAAATTAAGACCTAGGGTTTCATATATAAGAGCTCTCTTTCTTCATTTGAAAGGACCGGAATTTTGGTTTCAAGGAACCTCATATGCAGTGAAAGAGCAGATCTTTGAAGACTTCAACAACTCTCAACATTGATCCTCCAAGTATTCATCAAATTCATTCATTCACTTAGGGCTTTGAAGGCATTGAAGAGCAATAAGGGATCACTGACTGAAGATTGGCTTGTACCCCTCCCTTGGGGTTGGGTATGATTTCATGTTGTTTTCATGTCTTTGCATAAGCCTCATTATTTCACTTGTATTCATGCTTTAGATCTCTTTACATCTTGATTTGGAGCACTTACATTATCATGTACAAGCAATTAGGGTTTACTTTCTAGGTTGCTCTAGTTTGCTTACTTGCATTTTAGGATCTTGCACACACACAAGGTCTACACACACACTACTTTTACAATACAACTTGGCTATTCGTGGAGGTGGAAATCACCAAAGCAGGGGTTTGACTAAGGCAAAACCCTATATAGCCGCCCACCATACCCTTTTCAGATATAAGTGCAGGTTTCGGGACTCGGACGACGCCGCAAGTTGTAGATCCGGGAGAAGCAGACGGAGACAGAACTTCACGCCAAGTTTTAGAGAAAAATACCAGGACAGGGGCGTGGGGCGCCCTGGTCCTGCCAGGACAGGGGCGCTGGGCACCCTGGTCCCTAGGAAAGGGGCGCTAGGTGCCCTGGTCCTCCTGACAGACAACAGTTTTCAGCATTTTTGATAGCTTTCTAGGTTGCAAAACAACAGTTTCTGGAGCAGTTTCAGGGGCAGAATCAGGACAGTGGTGCCTGCGCCCCCGTCCCGAACATTTTCATTCAGATTTTAACTTCGGGTACGCATTTGCATTCTTGTCTTGTCCTTGTGTTTACAGCTTTCCATTATTTAAGTTCAATTCTGCAAATCTTGTTATTAGTTCATACTTTCACTTTGGGTTTGGAATTGAACTTGCATCATTCTATCTATCATTTGCAACAAAGGAATAGAAATCCTAATAAGTAGCCCGTGGCTCTCTCTTCCACAAAAAGAAGTAGCCAATTGTGTGATACCTCTAGGCTCTTTCGTATTCCACAAGTGTGTGATTGAAAGTGAGATTAGGGCATGTTTGCTTAGTTTCACTTTTTCCCCCACACATCTAGCTACTGGAGCAAAGGTTTCTCCATAGTCTTCTCCTTCTTCTTGAGCATATCCCTTATATACCAGTCTTTCTTTGTTTTGTACCACTGTGCCATCTTCATTCAGCTTGTTTCTAAAAACCCATTTGGTGCCAATAAAATTTTTATGCTCAGGTCTGGGTACCAAAGACCATGTACCATTCTTTTCTATCTGGTCAAGTTCCTCTTCCATAGCCTTAATCCAATATTCATCTTTGTGTACCTCTTTAAATGTTTTGGGCTCAAATTCAGATTTCATGCAAGAACTTTCTCTGACCTTTCTTCTTGTTAGTATTCCTGCATTGGTGCAACTTTACATACCTAGGAATGACCTTGGCAGATTGCTCTTGCTTTTCCTCTTCATCCTCATCTTCATCTACATCAGCATCTACTGGTGTAGGAGTACAGTTGTTTGTACTTGGTTGTTTTGCAATTGGTTCATCTACTGCTTGCTCACTATCAGTTTCCTCAGGTTTCTTAGAGGTTTCATTAACTCTTACATTGATACTCTAGACAATTATCTGAGTCCTATTGTTAAAACACTTGAGAGATTTTCTCTTGGTGTAATACCCTAGGAATATTCCCTCATCACATTTTGCATCAAACTTGCTCTAGTGTTCACTCCTCTTTATATAACATTTGCTACCAAAAACTCTAAAGTAGCTTACCACTGGAGTTTTACTAGTCCAATACTCATAAGGATTTTTAACGTTACCTTTCTTGATGAGTACCCAGTTCATGGTGTAAACTACAGTGCTCGCCGCTTCTCTCCAAAAAGTGTGAGCAACCTTCCCTTGAATCAGCATTGTTCTAGCTACTTCAACTACAATTTGGTTGTTCCTCTCTACTAGGCAATTCTGCTATGGAGTCTAGGGGGCAGACAATTGCCTCTTGATGTCATTCTCTTCACAGTACTTATTGAATTCTCCAGAAGTGAACTCTCCTCCTTGATTGGTTCTTAGGCATTTGATCCTCTTACCACTTTCCTTTTCAACTAGTGCTCTGAAGGCTTTAAACTTTCCAAAAGCTTCAAACTTGTCTTTCAAGAATGTGACCCACATCATTTTTGAGCAATCATCAGTAAGAATCATAAAATACCTATCTCCCTGAACACTCCTAGTTTTCATAGGACCACACAAATAAGTATGCACAAGATCAAGTAAATTATCTGTTGTGAAAGATTTACCTTTGAAGGTTGAGGAAGACATTTTCCCTAGTTGATATTCTCTGCACAAAGGATTCTCCAGTTTGTTCAGCACAGGCAATCCTCTAACTGCCTTGATCTTACTGGTTTTCACAATATTATTAAAATTTACATGGTAGAGTCTCCTATGCCATATCCAAGTGTCATCAAACTTAGCCATTAGACATTGACTGATATTTGTATTCAACTGAAATAAGTTACCTTTGGTCTGCATATCGGTGGCCATCAGTTCACCACTCTTTTCTTTTATTTTGCATACTCCATCTTTGAATTCTAGAGTGAGCCTTTTATCATTCAGCTGAGCAACACTCAAAATTTTATGCCTAAGACCTTCTACCCAATACACATTATCAACACTGCTTTTTCCATTTAGAGAGATGGACCCTTTTCCTTTTACCATACAGGGTGCATCATTACCAAATCAGACTACACCTCCATCATACTCTTCCAGAAAGAAACTTTCTTCAGTCACTAGTCATGTGGTGAGAACAACCACTATCAATAATCCAGTCATTAGAATTATCAAAGCGGGAGACAAGAGCCTTCTTGTCTGACACCTCTTCCTTAACAGCTACAAATACTATGTCTTCGTTTTCTTCATCTTCTGATTCATCATCAGTGACACCTTCATCAACTACAACAAGATAGTTTCTCCTGTTTCCTCCTTTGAACTTTTTGAACTTCTCCAGTTTTTCCTTATTATCATTGTTGGGATAGTTGACAGCAATGTGTCCTATCCTATTGCAAGAAAATCTTTTCAAAGGGAGCTTACCTCTTTATTTTCTAGTTCCCTTAGGAAGTCTCTTGGTTAGAAGAGCTTCAAATTCCATCAAGATCTCCTCATCATCCATATCTCTACTTTGTCTAGGTTCACAGGTGGCACTAGCTTCCTTACCCTTTCTAGATAGTGCAGCAGATGCTCTAAAGGCTAAATCAGTCTTCTGAACACTACCATCATAACTCTTTAGCTCAGATGCGGTCAACGTAGCAATAATAGAGTCAAGGGACACCTTTATCTTGTCAATAGATCTCAACTCCTGAATAGCAAAAACCCTTATTGCATAGACTAGTAATAAGGTTCTCAAAACTTGCTAACAACACTAGAATCATCCACTCTACCTCCTGCACTCTTGATGTCTCCAATAATAGTTTTAATACTTATCCCATATTGTTCAATTGTCTCTCCTTCAACCATCTGCATGTCTTTACGCTTTCCTCTAAGGATTTCTTCTTTAGCTTGCTTTGCATGCTCATCACCACCATAGATAGACTCCAAAGTATCCCATACATCCTTGGGATTGTCTTTTTCCTGAACATCTATAAACTCAACATCAAATAGACTACTGATGAGAGCCTCCATAACTTGCCCATTCTCCTGAATTTCTCTTCTTTGATCATCAGTGAGAGTACTGATAGGAGCAACATAAGTAATCTCAACATAGTTCCAGTGTTGAGCACCCATACTTTTAATGTAAATCTTCATTCTATCTTTCCATATCTTAAAGTTATCTCTGTTGAACTTAGGACCTTCCCTCTTCATCATTAGAATAGGATCTTTTCCTCAAGCAGTTAAGCTTATAACACAGAGGACGTGGAGGACCGCTCTAATACCAATTGATGAATAATGATGAACAGTAAATAATCAACAGATATTGAGAGGGGGTGTTGAATCAGTATAGACAAAAACTTTCCTCTAACAACTTAAACAATAAAAAGACTGCACTAAATGGTGAACAATATCATCGATCTAAATCAAGGCAATACCAGTAAAACCCAGTGACTGTGAAAGTCATAAACTGATAACACTTAGATCTTCACAAACCTAATATCTCATTTCCACTTCACCCATATGCTCAAAACCTAATATCTCATTTCCACTTCACCCATATTCTTAAACAAGTAATACATCAAAAATATCATGACCACTGAATCAGCATGCATTACTACTTAACAAAAAACACTAAAACATCACATGAAAAAGCATCACACATGACACACTTATTTTTCACGTGGAAACCCAATTGGGAAAAACAATGGTGGGGATGAATACCCACAAGTTGTTCTTCAAATCTTCTAAAGTCCGCTCTGTTAGGAGCCTAGTCCAGTTGAAGACTTTACAACAGGTTTTGCTAGGAACCAATCCTGCTAGGGATCACCTAGTTAAGGGATGGCTAAAAACCTAGTTAAAGGTTAGAACCCTGTTAAAGGTTACCTCTCAAGAGGATTTGAAGAACTGAATGATTTTGAGTCACCTTATTAAAGGATTTTTAAAAAGCCTTTAAAGCTACCCGGTAAAGTGATTTTCCAACTGTTGAAATGATTAGAAGTCAATAGGTAATACACTGATCTGATAACAGCACTCAATGCTAAGGTAGATCCACTTTAGTTCTTATACTTCTGCAATCACACCCTATAGATCTCTACTCACTGCTTCGGTCTAGAAAGAATCAAGTATCTCCTCACTTGGATAAACACATAACATTTGCCAACAACTTCACAATGCAAATCATCATTGACCTTATAGACAACAATTAGGTCGGTAGCATAAACCCTAAACCCTAAGCATCTAGGTTATCAATACAGTCGGTCCAATCCTGACAGTTTTATCACATTGCATAGAGTAAAACAATCTTGAACAAATCTCAAGACGTTCTCCATCATCCATTCTTCACCACTTCTAGAAGCCTATAACCCATCACGGGCTCTCCACCATTTACTGAGATTTTGCACATTCCTGAGGTGGATAGAATCAATCTTCTTCATGCAAGATCCTCAAGAAGATTCTTCACATGCACAAGGCTGACATGGCAACGCAATCTCATCTTCATTTCAATTCTAACTCATCACAGGATGTCGTTGGTTGAATCACATAGACTTGGAATGCATCAACCAGAAACCCCGATACAAACTTTCCATATACCAGTTCACTTACCGGTTCACTTTCTGCATATACTAGTTCATTCCATCATACTGGTTCACATGATCATACCGGTTCACTTCATACCATCATACCAATTCATACTTCATCATATTGACATCAATGACAACATGCAAAACTATCATGTCATCATACTCTGCATATATGCCAACAGATGTTATCTTCTTGCTGCAATTCATAGGTATCCCTTTGAATTATTATTCTGAAATGACTTTGAAACTTTTATATACATGCTCTCAAAGGGTATTATACTCTTTTGCTTGAGGTTGGCCTAGATCAAGTTTTAATTCCATTTTCCATTTTTTATTATCTTATTCAAGTCAACCTTCTTTATAAGGCTTGAGCGCTTGCATTGATCGTTTTTACACAAGTTTTATGCTTTACATCACTTGTTAGAACCCTCATCTCCACATTTTAATTCAGGTCAGGGTTCAAATTAGAACCTACATGCCTTGATTTAGTTCAAGTCCTTATCTTACATGCTCGAATTAAGATCACCCCTATGCCACACACCTCAACTAGGTTTTCCCTATCCTTATGCGCCTACCTCTTTCAAATTCACACATTTCAATTTAGGTGGGGCCTATTTAGATCCACATGTTTTTCTTAGATCAAGGTCTATCTTTGGGCTTTTACACTTCATGAGGACCCATCTCCATCTGCTCAACACATTTCCTTTTAGGAGCACCCTTATACATTTTATGTTTAAGTCTCCACTCCTTTCCTTAGGTAGGTTTCAATGAAGAATAGGCTGCACATTTGATTATTTAGGTCCACACATTAGAATGGGTCAAGACCTATTCATCAACACATTTCAAATTAAGTCCTTAATTACATTTTAAGCCTACATTTTTCTCCTTAGGCCTGTCCTATTTGCTTGGGTGGGTTATTATGTTTTATTCGCACAAACTTTCTTACTTGGCTGGGATTTAGAGGTTTAATTGCACTAGGATGGCTAGATTTTGATGTTCTTTTGCACAAGTTAGGGAGGAATTTTTAGGCTCATTTGCACAAAATAGGGTAGCATTTTGAGGATCATTTGCACAAAATAGGGTGGCTTTTAGGCTTGCCTTTTCATAAAATATGTTGCCAAGTCGGATTTTCTTTAGTCATTTGCACAGCGTAATTTCAGAATTTTGATGCTTGTTCTTTACTGTTGGGAACATTGTACATGTAGGGGTGCATAAATTAAACCTATATCTCCTCCTAGAGTTGCGTACAAATTCTAGGTCCAATTGCACAAATTCCTCATGGTGAGCAGACTCGTATCATGACCACAAATTGAGCAAAATTTTAACAGAAAAATTTGCATCTTTGAAGTTCTAATGAGCTCACTACTTTCACACTTCGTCACTTGGATGTGTCTCATCATTGAAAGCAATTCTAACAACCATCCTTCAAACCTAGCGTTTCGCCATCCTAAAACCCTGTTGCCTCACATTTGAAATACCCAAAATATGAACTTTGAATTCGTCCTAAGGTTCTGTGAGGATCAAATAATGTTATATGCTCATTTTCCTACCTTGAAAGCATGTTTCAAATTCCAGGGCCTAACTCCTTACCATATAAAAGTTATGACCATTTTTCCTAATTTGGGTATTAAATTTAACGAGAAATATTTGAGTTATTTTTCAAAAACAATCTTAATATTTTTTTTTAATTTTGATATATTTCCCATGTTTTATATTTTGATAAGAAGACCAATCAAAATTCTTTATGAGGTCCTGATATAATTGTCACAAATGATCCTTTTCTCAATGCCCTTTGTTGCTCAAAAATTTTCAATTTCTAACCTCAAAGGTTAAAAATGCTCAAAAAGTGAACAATCCTAACCTATTGCTTTGCAAAGTCAAACTCCTAACCTTGGGAGGTTAGAAATGCTCAAAAATTGAGCAATCCTAACCTAATATGCTCAGTTGCTCAAAAATCCTAACTTTCTAACCTTTATTCGAGCATTTGAAAGAAAGTTCTATGTTATGTTCATCCATTGAGCAGAAGTAATACAAGGCTTTATCAGATGGGTTGCTATTGTGTTGGTAAACAAGCTTGTCAAATTGAGAATCAAATACAAAGTATGTGCATTGTTTGATAACATACATTGAAATAAATCATCTCAAGCAATCAAAATGAAATGATGGCATAACATGCACCAAGTGAAAGATTGTTGAAAACTCTTTAGAAGCTTTTGCATAGTAAATAAGAGCTTTAGGACTGCCTATGGACATCCATAAAACATATAAAAAATTATCTCTTAATTAGAGCATATGGGCAAAATGGATTAGGTCAAAGAGTTTTGGAAGCTTTCAAGCAATTTTAGCTGACAGGCATGAATCCAAACTCTGACATCTATAATGATGAATCATCCCACCATATTTATAGCAAGAAATTCTCTTGTAGATATGCGTGCAAAATGTGGAATCATAAGACTTGTTTGACATAATTCTTTAGAAATGTAGTCTCATGGAATGCGACGATTCTAAGATATGTGCATTAACAACTTTGAAGCAAATGTGATTGGTTGGTGTATAGTCAAATTGCACAATTTTTCCCAGCATGTTTCTTCATCATGCCAAAACAAGAAAGGCTTTGGAATAGATTATGAATAGCTATCAAAGCCTTAAGATATGGAGATTTTGTCAAATGCATCTCATAATTGTGGGACTGATTTCATGATCTTAACCAACATCCTCATTGTCCGTGCCAAATACAAGTTTTGCAACAAGCTGATGGCATCCATCAAAGCATGACCACGGTGATATTTATATCAAATGTCATAGTTGCAGTTTCCTCATAAATATATATGGAAAGGATGAAAGCATTGATAGGTTCATGAGGTATTTGACAAAGCACATTAAAGAAATGGAATCTCACAATGCAATGATTGCAAATTTCAAATGAGATGCAATGCAGAGTGTTGAAAAGTCTTTAAAAACATTTAATCAAATACAATTAGCAAGCCTGGAGCTAAATTGCCACCTTTGTAAATGCCTTGCATTGTTGTTTTAAGACAAGAACACTAAAACAAAAAGTTGGACATTCATCAATGAACAGAGGTATCATTTTCGTAAATCATTGTGAACATGTATGCAAACTATGGAGTCAAAGACAAGACACATGAACTATTTGTCACAATGTATGCAAGAGACGTTTGGATTTCTGTTATTATAAATGTGGAGGACACGAACTGTGGGTTTGGCATAAATAATTTGTTTCATAAAATACCTCAAAGGGATGTGATTATTTTAAATGTCATAATATGAGAAAATCATTTTAAGTTGCTTGATAAAGAGCTTCAAGGAACGTAATAGAACAAAGTGCAAATGGGTTCAATGTGAAAAGGTAGATTGAAGATACAAAACATTTGATTATTTGCACCATGATGAGGATAGGAAGAACTTTGTTGAAATGGACCAATATTATCATACCACAAATTTTGTGGAATTCCATTGCTGCATGAGAAATATTTTTGGTTGAGATAGGTTTGGTTCAAGATCGACAAATTTATTGAGCTGTCATTTGGTTTCTATAGGATACATGGTAAAATATGGATTAGAGAATGCACTGCAATAATATCATTTGAAATAGATCTAGAGGAATCCAATGAATTCAAATGATAAGAATGAGGTGAAGGAACTCCTTATAGAAAGAATGCTTGACATATACAATTGGAGCTAAATCCTTAAAGGAAAGTTGCTATTGAATGGGTATCTTTGGTGACAATGATTCATGTATCAATGTATGATATTTTCATACTACTTGATCATTTTCATGCTTATGAAGACCCTTGGAGTTTACTTTTCTTTTCAAATTGATATATATGTTTTGTGATCTCAAATGGCTAAATAGTAAGATGATGACAAGTACAAATGAAGTAGATGAATATGCAAAAGTACATCAACATAACTCATGACTTGGGTTTTCATCGAAGTTACAAATTTGAAGTTATATTATTGTAAAAGTGACTTGTAGCTAAAAGTTAGCTTTTGTGATTAATTTTTGTAAAAGTTAGGTAAATCCTAACTTATCTTCAAAAACGTAGTTACTAGGAGTGGTTAACTTGGGTAATTACCCTAACTAGCTAACCTAAGTGGTTATTCTAAGTAGTTAGGAAAAGTAGTTATGGATTGTTAGCCTATAAATACAAGGCTCTTTCATTTTGAAGGGGACTTTTTACAAAGGGGAAACTTTGCTGAAATTCTACGAGAAACTTGTAATGACATTTTAATTTACACTATGTATAGAAAGGATTTTGGACTTGCATATTTCCAAAAGGATAATGAGGAATACATCTTAGTTTGTGTGTTCTAAATGTATTCATGTGTTATCATTACTGATTTCTCATATGTCAAATTGGTAGTTTTTTTATGCATATGTGATTTGTACAATTGATGTGATGATACACAAGGAATCTTTGGTATCTTAGTTTGAATGTGTTGAAGTATCTTATCTCTGCGTATGTTGAGATTTGCCATTCTTCTTTATCATCATCTCATGGCTAAGCATATTATGTTATAAACTCCCCTTGTAATTTGTTGCAAATGTTGAGAAATCTCAATTGATGTTCATATGTCTATTGTTGGGGTTTCTATCTTTTATTTCTTTTTAGTTTTATGTTTTCTCCTTTATGTACTTTTAGGTTAAAAGTAAATAAAAATCCCAAAATAACCTCATTATACAAGGGAGATACCCCTCTCAAGCATAGAGGAAGATTGCAGTTTGATTGCAATCTCTCCAACTATTGGAATGGTTGTCACTTCTCTTTGGGCAAATAGGGTCAATTTTGAAGGAGAATTCACAGTGACAAATCTGTTTACCAACAGATTTTTGGCAACTCTGTGGGGATCAAAATATGGTGCAGGAGCACCAAGACATGTGTCTACTTAATTTTGGCATGTGTCTACATCATTTTGATTTATGGTTATACCTAGGAATAGAATATGCAATGTGTGTGTTTGAAGGTTTATTGATTAGGCCTAGGCAATGTAATAAGCTTTGAGGCTCCAAGGTGTTTCAACTTGGTCAAAGGCCTTGTATGGGAATTTTTTAGGTATTTTTGATGTTTTGGGGTCTGCAATGTGTAGTATTTTCATTCTTGACCTTTGGTGTGAAGGCAAGACCAACTTATAAAAAGTTGTCAAAAGTTCCAAAGTTACAATTGTTGTCTTAAGCAACTTTTCTTGCAACATTTTAAAATATGGTTACTCCAATGGTTGGTTGGTTTCTTGTATGCATTGGAGGAAGTTGGAGGAGTTCCATGGTGTGATCTAATCCTAGAGGAAGGATTCCTACTAGTTAGAGATGATTTTGAATGAAATTCTTGTCTTCAAACAAAACGGTTACTAAGATTTTTTGCATTTTCCTTGAGTTTCCTATTCTTGCATGATTCCTTGTGAATGGTGGGCATGAGTTAAGTATTTGAAAAGTTTTACAAGAGCTTCAGAGACCATTTGGAGTTGATCTAAGGTCTTGAAACATTCGGGTTTGAGAGAAAGAGGATTTTCCATCCCACTGGCCTGGTAAAACCCTCAAACCAAGGGTTTTGATGCAAACAGTGGCACAAATCAACATCTCTCAATGGAATCGATCTGAAACCTAGTAGTATGTTGATTTTGCATGTATATTATATTTTATTGGTTCTTGTGAATACTGAAAGTTTCATTTGACTTTCCTAAGATGAGGCCCTAGGCTTGACATCGGTCATGTGGTAAGCCTGTGCAGTAGGAAAAGAAGGTAGAAACCGTGAACAACATATTGGTGGATTGTCAAAATATGCATGAGAAGGACCCTTGGGTAGGTTCAGATGCTTGACAAGTTTCATTACTTTACTCCTTTATGACTGGTAAAGCTTGTGAGAGCTTGAACTCCAATACCGGTTAAAAGAGGCTAAATAGGGTCAGTAGGGTTTGACCATTTGTACTCAAAACCCAGATGCAAAAGTTTGGAATATTGTAGTATGCCCAAAAGGGTATCCAAATATCAAATTTATTTAGGGATTTGTTTAGGTATTTTGTGAGACAAATCAAGAAAAGTCTGAATGGAGGGCTAATTGCTTGTAGCCCTATTTCCTAGGTCTAATAGAGGAAATGATACAAAAGGCTAATAAATGCCCATATGAGGTGTCAAGATCTATGAAAACACCATATAAAACATGTTTAAACATTCACATAGGCCAAATTTGACCTTGTGAGTAAAGATCCTATTGCTTGGGGTGTGGGGTTGTTAGGTGTCTTTGGTTGAAGGGTTGGAACCTAAGGGGTAGGAGACTCCTTGTCAATTGTGAGTTGTCCAGAGTGAAGAGATCCTTGGGAAGGATCTAGGGAAGGCTCTAGTAACCTTGATAAGGTTAAGGACATTGGTCCATTGGGTGACACCTAGTAGAGACCCTTAATGAGAAAAAACCAAAGAAAGTGATTGAACATCCCATACCCTCTGCATCATATTGGTGTCAGAGTTATACCAAGGGTGGAATAGTGTATGTTAGATTCATAATTTGTTGAAGAGGCTTCTACAATTCCTCCTAAGGCAATGAACCTAGAGGCCATCAAGAAGATGGTAGAAGAGTTCCTTGAAGAGAAACTCAAAGAGACCAGACAGTCCAAGGGAAAGGACAAAACTTGTGATGATGAGTTAGAAGAAGAGAGTGAAGAGAAGGATAACATTCCTCAAAATATGGCACCTAATCAAAAGATGTTTTTAAATTCCCTAAAATCAGTAAACAGGGATAATGTGGAAAGTCTACCTACCTATAGTGATAGCCTGAATGGAGAAGAGGTTCTTGAATGGATAGAAGCACTCACTAATCACTTTGAGTACAAAGAGGTCCCAAAGGTGAAAATAGTGAGTTTGGCAAATTCTAGATTCAAGGGGTCTGACTTGTTATGGTGGACATTACTGCAGGAAGAAAGGATGAACATAGGGAAGAAGAAAATATCCTCTTGGGAGAGGATGAAGAACAAAATCAAAGACCAATTCCTACCGATAGACTATGAGGTTCAGATGTATAAGAAGTTGCAAAACCTTAGACAGAGGGAGTTGGATGTGAATTCATATACTGAGGAATTTCACAAGCTAAGTCTTAGGTCCAAGAAGCATGAAGAAGAGGCGGAGAAGGTGGCTAGATACTTAAATGGGTTAAGGTAAAACATCCAAGATGAGATCAGCATCATGGCTCTAGATGCTATACACAAATGCTTCCAATTGGAATTAAGGGTGGAAGATAAGATAAGAAGGAGAGGAGAAAAAAATAATAGAGGAAGAGGTGGCAAACATTTCAGAGGTAGAGGTGGCTTTGGAGGAAGGAATACTCCTTTTAAAAATGGTGACTCTAACCAGCAAGAGTCTAATGGAGAGTTCAATAATAAGAATGGAGGATTTAGAGGAGGAAGAAGACCTTTTGGTAGGGGTAGGAAAGGAAACCAGGGCAGAGGACTTGGTGTTTTTACTGATAAATCCCGAGCCTTACTCTCTGAAAATCAACCAGCTCCATTTTACCCCCTTGCTAACTAGGCCATTCAAACTGACTTATTTAGGTACTTTTCAGACATGCAGGGCAAAATTTTGAAATGGGCCTGTAAACTTAATTCAATTTTAATCAGTCCCAACAGTGGCTCTGACTGGGGATGGTTGATTGTGAGATCAACACAAGAATCCAGATATCTTTGGTTAAGCAGACCACCCAAAAAATGGGTCATTCTTCTCTCAATTCTTCTCTTCTCAAAACAGGGCTTCCTTATTCTACCCAAATAGCAGGGCACTTTATTGAAAACCACACAACTGAAAGCAAAGCAACTGTACAAAATATACAACTTATCAATGGCCCCGGGCCATCAAAACTGAAATCAATTCTTACCTCTGTCAAACACTTGATTTTCATTTCCACTAACCAGAGGTAAGTTGAGATCATCATTCCAATCTGCCTGATCAAAAACACTTCCATTTCCAATCAACTGATCACATAAAACATAATCAGCAACATGTTCATAATCATGATATCTCTGAAAATCAAACACATGCTGAAAGGACCGATTACTAGGTGACATAAGTGTGCCATACTCTTTACCACTCCTTCCCAGCTGAAATGAAAAGTGGCCTAACTTATTTTGAAAGTTGAAAACATCAGGCACATCTCTATTGCTAGTTTGCTCAAATGATGAACACTCTTCCACAATGATGGCTTGCAAACTAGAGACGAAAACTGCCTCATAACATGACTGCAATTCGTCTTGCTGATCACAATTCCTATCAGCACTTTGCACACATGAAAATACATGATTGTCACTTGTCAATGGTTCATTTACCACTTGTAAATCTGAGAAAACTACTTCAAATTTGTCATTCTTTTTAACAGCAAGATCCACACAATGCATACCAAAATCTGAGTTCATATCAACATATGAATCTACATTATCACACCTATCAAGTGTATATGCATCTTCATCTTGTCCATCACTCAAATCAAAAATAGGGAAAGAATCAATAGCATATGTATCATACTTCACACCCTCAAAAACATCATCAATATCTAAACAAGTACTGGTTGGGCATGAGAGATTGGGCACATTTTTGGATGCATACCTCTGAAAATCAGTAGCTAAGAGCTCTGAAATTTGTTCACTACTTAGTGAACCTTCTTCATTTCCATTTTTCTTGGCTTCATCCTCTGAGCTGTAAACATTGTCCCAATCTGATAAAGGTATTAAATCAACAGTGCTCATGTCTCTATGCACATTTGTTTCATCATTACAACAACTCACATCTGCATCATAACCTTTATCATGTTGCTCATAAAGTGTTGCTATATGTTGCAACATAGTTTCATAACTGGGGTTGCAAACATTTTGTGGATTGAACTTAACAACAAGGTGACCCATATCATTAAAATCTGAAACCTCAACGGGCTCATGAATACTCGAATAATTACTTATTTTCTCATAAATTTCTTCTTGCTCTGAATACACATCTAAACTGTCATGCTGAGAATAAGAATCATCTTTAGCATCATAGGAGGCATATCCACTCACAGATTCATCTCCCTCACTATCCTCAATCTTTTGTACATTTTCAGATTTAATTGCTTCAATCTTATCTATCCATTCTTTAATACATGCAACACTCTCTTCTCTCAAGGTAGTAGACCAATTAATTGAGTCAGGCTCATTAAGCTCTAAAAATAATTCAATCAAAACAAACTCATGGGGTCTAGCATCAGCTGGAAACTCATTTAATGCAGCTATGAATCTTTTATAAAAAATACATGATGACTCTTCCTCTTTTCTTTTCCCTATTTTCTTTCTTAAAAACTAGATGAATTTCTCTCGGATCTTTTGAAGACATACTGCAATCTCTTTATCAATCTCTTTCAGATTTGACAAAGGATTTGGAGATCTAGGAACTACATCTAGATCCATTGGGTTTAAAACATCTACTGAACCACTATCATAACCATGCATCTCACTGTTTTACAAATTCTTTTCAAAATACAAGCAGTCACTACTTTTCAGAATCATACACACTTCTCATCATATCTCTGACTGAAAACTTATTTCAATGAAGTATGTAAATTGTAAATTTCTTTTCCTTTCAATGGTGACCTTTTCACCTTATAAGGAACATATAATTTCATAGATACTTTGAGGAATACCTGGTAAAATCAATGCTGCTGCTGTCCACTTCACTTCTGACTAGAAATTTGAAGAAATCCTCCAAATCTCAGGTTCGTTCTTATAGAGTCGCCACCTCCTTGAAGAGGAATAAATTTTAAACTACTGATCTTCACTCTGAAACACTTTCAGATTTCTGGGTCTCACCACACATAGCAGAGTCACATAATATTTTTCAAATGTCTTAGCAACAAGAATTTCCAGGGTAAACACTTCCAAATCTGAAAATGACTTTCAGATTTGTACACTTCTAAGACTCTTCCCCAAATGAATTTTGGCACAACTCTGGGATTCGATTCAACATGAATCATTACAACACGTCCCCAGCAGAGTCGCCATTTTTGTTGTGGTGACTCGGATGGGATAATCTCAACCTTATATGAATTAAATCTTTCTTAACCAGAGGCTCTTCACAGTTCATTTACTTCCCGAGCAGAGTCGCCATTTTTGTTGTTCACCAAAAGTGATAACCCAAGACACCTATAAATCTATCTATGAGATAGCCAATCTCAATCAATGAAACACCTCGGGGCTTGGACAACATAACATAGGATCCTAATGATCCTCCTGCACTTCAGGTTCTGCTAGACCTAGTGGGGGACACCCTTTTGATGCATTGAATACAATAATCACAAACATAAGACTGCATCAACAATGAGCAGACAAACCATTCCACAAGCTCACCAAATTAGGTAACAGGTATAGATGGGCTAGATCTTATACAAATAATAGGTGAAATAGAGCTTTGGAAGGATAGAACATTAACACCCCTAAACATGAAGGGAAAATAGATTTATCTTTTAAAATGTTGTTCTGAAAGACATCCCCAAACTTGTAAGATCAGTGCCTTATCCATTGGGCAACAGAGTCACACATCAAACTATAAATGAAACCTTATACTACAAATTTATCTTCATTATTAAATATTCATGCATTTAATGCCTTGCATAAAATGCATTACTCAGCTCACTCACAGAAAATATCAAATCCAGACACTATATTCCATTATTCATGATTTATTACAGAATTTAAATTCTTCCTTGAAGAATCCCTGCAAACAATCACAATTACCTCCTTGAGATAACAAATCTCATCCTCCTTGAGGATCTGATCTGAATATAATGAAAATACGAATCTAGAGACAACTTCTGTGTGAATTTGTGCATGCCTTACATACACAAGAACCTGTAGCTAAGAACACCTATAGCAAAGAATCGAACTCCATTACTGAAAGGATAACCCTTCTTTGTACAATCTGGAAGAATACTCAGAATTGGAAGCCATAAAAAATGGAGCCATCCTCCAAATTTTTGGAACCCTTACAACTGAGAAGAATTCGGAATAAAAAGGAGAGGGAAGAGAATCAAATCTACAACTGAAAATTACCAAGTGTCTCCCCTCTAACTGAATTTTTTTCTCATGGATACTGCTTCCAAAATATCCCACATTTGCCAAAATTAACATCATATTCGGATTCCTCACTCCGAGAGCTTTCCGAAAATATATAACACTTTATACTTTGGCCAAAAATTGAGCCCTGGGCGAATTAATCCTCAACATGGACCCATCATTTAAATTTTTTGAATTTCTCTATAGTTTAAACTATATCATTTATTTATTTTAATTTTGATTTTTGCCTCCATATGTGCTCTGACGCCTTGCCACGTGGCGGCCTCTGATTGGTCGATGGGGTTGACCAGACGCCACTTGGGATGACACCTCATCTTTTGCCACGTCATCTGCTTTGTCACTGCCACTTGGCCGCCACGTCATCGCCACTGGACTGCCACCTGTGCGCCAACTGTGTGCCACCTCACTGGGACCCGCCTGCTGGACTGCCACCTATCACGACACGTGGATGACTCTCGTTCACTTTCGCTATTTCGCGGGGTTTAAATGGCGTGCATCTTCCCTTCGCGAAATAGCGCGAGCCGTTGATCTCTCTCGAACTTGCTCGCTCGTTAACCCGACCTTCCTCTGCAAAATTTTGTTTGTCTGCCTCGAGAAGCGTGCCCCCATGGGGTCCACCTGGTCGTCATCCAGTCAACTCCTCCATCGCCTCAGGAAGCGTGTTCGTGCATGGGCCCGCCTTGGGCGCCCATAGGCACCATTTGTCAAAAGCCTTTATGGCTTAGACATTATATTACTGTGCGTTCTTGCTTATAAACATCAAAATAGTCCACTTCCCAGTCAATGTGGGATATTGCTATTTTGCCTGTAGCTGCGTTTTGGAGCCTTGCCTGCAACTTTAATGGCTTTTTTTACTAGGGGCTAGCAATGAAAGGTTCAAAACTTTACTCATACCACGCAGGGGCAAGGAGAGAGCACGTGAGACTTGGCATAAACACCTGCCAATGCATTTTACTGCAGGATTAATGGCTTCCAAACACCACGTTTTGCCCCAATTTGCATTCTTTGATATATACACTTGCCCAATACAATTTTCATTGTTTCAAATTGCCTCCCAAGAATCCACAACAGAGCAGGGAGGAAATTTGGTGGCAAAGTAAATCAAATTTGGGCCTTTTCACTAGCCATTGCATTTATTTTGGAAGTTTAAAAAATGCTTTCAAACACCACGTGCTGGAGGAGGGAGGCTCTGGAGCTATAATTTGTTTAAAAGTTATTAAAAACATTTACCTCCACATTGAATTTGTCTATTGCCTGCCAATGCATCTTCTTGAAACCTTTTAAAACTTTTCAGCCATGCAGAGACTTCATGCCAGCCAATGTGCATTTCTTCTGAAGCTTCAATCACGCAGAGAGGGGAGTTTTTCACCAGCAATGTTGCATTTGTAGTCAATGTTCCATGCTACAGCAGAGAGTAATTTGCTTGGAGTTTAAAGCTTCATTTGCATTTTACAAAGTTAATGTGCCCAATCTGTCACGTGAGAGAGGAGGATTTGGTTTTCAAGTTTGGGATGTTTACTTTGCTGTTCCTACAGCCCCTTTGCCAAAAATGTGATCAGCCATAGCATGGTTTCTTTGCTGCACTTCAAACACCACATAAACTTGCAATAGCATTTGACTGCAGCCCCCAAACACCACGTAGAGGAGAGGATCCACTTGTTAGATGATAATTGCATTGGCTTGGAGTTTTATTGCTGCCCTCCAAACTCTCACCATTCCACGCAAGGAACCTGTTGGCACATTACTTGCCATGGCATTTGAAGTAAAAGTTATAAATGCTGCTCAAAAACCACATAGAGGAGGAGGTTGACTTTACCACTGCCAATTAGTTTGCTTGGAGTTTTAAAATCTATCCTTCAATGCCACATACCAGCAACACTCCAGCTTCTCACACACAGCAAGGAGGACATTAACAGAGTTCTGGAATTTGGAACTACACCTTGCAATTCAAATTCTGAAGTTTTTATTGCCAGCCAAAGGAATACCATAAAGTTCCATAAAAACTTCTCAGTTATATGCCCACATAATGAAATGAAATCATCTCTTAATAAACCAATTTGCCAATATGCATTTGAGCTAGTATTGATATGCATTACTCGCCATGAAATAAGAACATTTCACAATAAAATTTAATGCACGGGCATGCGCCGGGTTGGGCCCCAAAGTGGGTCCAACTAAAATTTTTTTTCGTTTTCACGCAACTGACCTCTAAAACACCTCAGGAACCTCAAACACACCTCTGGAAACGATCGGCACCATTTTCGGATCATATAATTGTATTTTACATCCTTCAGGCAATTACGCCATAGTTTTCGCATTTAATCGCGAAGATGTAATTTTCAAGCCTGTCAAAACACCTTTCTGGAGCTCGCCATCTGACAGGCGTGTACTTTGATATACAAGGATGACATCTACCAAACTATTTCTCAAGATGAGTCCCGAGCGAAGAGATATTAATTTTCAAAAACGGCCAACTGGCTTTGTCGACACTGCGGACCTGATGAAGTCAATGTTCTAGCAACACATGATGCCTTTCTCAAAAATATCAAACGACCTCCGTAGGCCCTCAAATTTGGAACATAGGTACCTTTAAGTACATTTTTAATCTTTGAATTCTTAGTTCGATCACCAGACTGACAGGATGCAAACGGCGCGCTCACAAAAATGGCTACATTAACTGATATAACACTGGAAGTGCGGATAACTGAATTTGATGGCAAAATGAATCCTTTTGAAAACCGATCAAACGGATTGATAAAGGCTTAAAATTTGAAACGTAGCTCACCATTTATACCAACATTAGCCCGGAACAAACATTTTGACATGACATTCACCGGGATATTTTTACACTTGTGCAAACATCACAAACTACAAACGGATTGAGCTTTGAAAACTGAGCAAACGGATTCATAAGGACTTGAAATTTTGTATGTTGACTCACATTTATGCATAAAATTGAATCCACTTTGAATTTTTTCATGATGATCAACAGGGCAAAAGATGTAATCGCTCAAAGTAGGCTACTCAATAAAATTTGCACTTGTGCCTAGAATGCACTTTCAGCTCACCCCTCGAAATGGGTACCTAGTAAACTTATCCAAACTGAATTTTGAAAGTTGCACATCATTGCATAGGCCAAATGAAATGTGTGGGACATGAATCTCCAGCCTTACCCTCTAAAAATCAACCAGCTCCATTTTACCCCCTTGCTAACTAGGGCATTCAAACTGACTTATTTAGGTACTTTTCTGACATGCAGGGCAAAATTTTGAAATGGGCCTCTAAACTTAATTCAATTTTAATCAGTCCCAACAAGGTCACCCTTGGTAGTATGATGTCAAAGCACAGCATGATGGTGAGGAAAATGTGTATATTATTACCAAGAATGGTAGACAATTTAGGATGGATCCTTTACCTGATAAAAAGGAAGAGAAGATAGTTAGTCCACATGTCATGTTGCTTAGTGGAAAAGAGTTTTTGGAAGTCCTCAAACAAGAAGAGACACAAGGCTATGCTTTAGTTGTACACCCAAGAGATGAGTCCAAGCAAGGAAATGGTTAGAAAGGAGAGATTCCTAGTGAAGTGCGAGCCATGTTGGATAGATACAAGGGAGTTGTGGCCAAAGACCTTCCTGATAACTTGCCTCCCATCAGAGAAATCAGTCATCAAATTGATTTGATTCTCAGCATGACCTTGCCTAATAAAGCTTCCTACAAGATGACTCCTAGTCAAAATGAGGAGATAGAAAGACAGGTGAAAGATCTTATGGATAAGGGGTTGACTAGGAAGATTTTGAGCCCATGTGTTGTACCTACTATGTTGGCACCAAAAAAACATGGAACATGGAGGATGTGCACTGATTCTAGAGCCATCAACAAGATCACAATTAGGTATCAGTTTCTTATGCCTAGGATTGAAGACCTTATGGACTATCTTGAAGGTTCATGCTACTTTTCAAAGATTGATTTGAAGATAGGTTACCATCATATCAGAATCAAACCTGGTGATGAGTGGAAGACGGCCTTTAAAACCAATGAGGGCTTATATGAGTGGATGGTGATGCCATTTGGCCTCACAAATGCACCTAGTACCTTTATGTGCCTCATGAATGAGATATTGACAAAATTTATTGTAAAATTTGTTATTGTTTATCTTGATGACATCTTGGTGTTTAGCAGGTCCAAGGAGGAGCATTTGAAGCATTTGGATCAGGTTTTGAGGAGGCTTCATGAGGATAAATTGGTAATCAATCTAGATAAGTGTGAATTCATGAAATTTGAGTTGTTGTATCTTGGCTTTGTATTTTCAAATGGATGTTTGAAAATGGATCTTTCTAAGGTTGATGCTATTATACATTGGCCTGCACCTAGGATAGTAAGTGATGTTAGGAGTTTTCATGGATTGCCTACTTTTTATAGGAAGTTCATCAAGGGCTTTAGTCATATTTGTGCTCCCATCCTTAACACTATAAAAGGAGGAATCAAATGAAGGTTTGAATGGATAGAGCAAGCAGCCCAAAGCTTTGAGATTTTGAAGAGGAAGGTTTTAGAACTTCCCACCTTGAGACTCCCTAGTTTTGATCAACTTTTTACAATTGAATGTGATACAAGCGAGAAGGCAATAGGTGCAGTCCTTAGTCAAGAAGGACATCTAGTGGCATTCTTTTCAAAGAAGTTGAATGAGGCTAAACAGCGGTATTCAACCTATGATTTGGATCTTTATGCTATGGTGCAATCACTCAAAAAGTGGTGCCATTACCTTCTTCCAAAAGAGTTAATTGTTTATACTGATAACCATGCATTGAGGTTTCTAACTAGGCAAGAGAAGTTAAACCAAAGGCACATCAAGTGAGTTGAAAAACTCCAACCTTTCACCTCTACTATCAAGCACAAGAAGGGTGTGACTAATAAGGTTGCAGATGCTTTGAGCAGGAGAACCCTCACTATTCAAGAAATTCAGTTGCAAAGTGTTGGTGTTGATTCTCTTAAGGCCATGTACAAGGAGGATCATGATTTCAAGGATGCATATGATGTATGTGTAGACACATAAAAATTTCCATTACTTTGTCCTCATTTAATTTCAAATTTCTTCGAACATCAGGCGAGTCCTTATTATTAAACTGTCATTTCTCCATAACTCATTATTCATAATTTCCATCTTTCATTATATTATTATTAATATCTCATCATTTATCTATTAAATTAATTAAATAAAACATTATATCATATTCATTTCTAGGCCTTCATACATTCACCTTATATACATTTCTCCATTTATCTAATAAAACCCTTTAATATCTCCTCCTACCACTTACCATTTCCCATTTACCACTCATCTTCCCTATACCACTCATCTTGCATTATCCCATATTAATCCCACAATATGAAGTTGCCCAGAGAAAATCTATTTAAACAAGGCCCCCTCTCTTATTGGAGCATCTCATCTTTATGCGTCGAACTTATGTCAGTTTGCATCTCATTATCTTGACATCTTATACACTATCTTTGCATTCTCAAATATTCATTTCCTCATAAATTTTTGCATAAGTGCTTCTAAGAGCAAATATAGATTAAATGTGAAATCTTGAGGAATAGGAGTGCAATGGAGTGAATTTTTGTTGCATGCATGTGTTTTTTACCTTAGATATTTGAATTTCCATGTGTGTGTTGTGCACATACTTCATTGTTGGATGTTGGAAGATTGAATCTTGTATTCAATCCATTTCCTCCATCTACAATTTAATATCTCCTCCTACCACTTACCATTTCCCATTTACCACTCATCTTCCCTATACCACTCATCTTGCATTATCCCATATTCATCCCACAATATGAACTTGCCCGGAGAAAATCTATTTAAACAAGGCCCCCTCTCTTATTGGAGCATCTCATCTTTATGCGTCGAAGTTATGTCATTTTGCATCTCATTATCTTGACATCTTATCTGCTATCTTTGCATTCTCAAATCTCCATTTCCTCATATATTTTTGCATAAGTGCTTCTGAGAGCAAATATAGATTAAATGTGAAATCTTGAGGAATAGGAGTGCAATTGAGTGAATTTTTGTTGCATGCATGTGTCTTTTAGCTTAGATATTTGCATTTGCATGTGTGTGTTGTGCAGGTACTTCATTGTTGGATGTTGGAAGACTAAATCTTGTATTCAATCCATTTCCTCTATCTACAATTGGCACGCCCGATGGGACAACCCTTTTGTCCTGTTGATTAGTTTCATTTTTAAGAAAAATTTTGCATATCATCAGCGTCTCAATGAAGATTTCGTCAAATAATTTGTTGTTTTTCACTTAACATTTCTTTTAGCATTCTATTAAGCAGTTCACATATGGTTTATGATTCCACATTTTTGCATGTGATGTCTTCTTGAGTCTAAAAATATATGATTAAAACTATTATTCATATCGTATGTTTGTTTGGCTTTCGCATTCTATCTTGCCCTCATATTCTATTTTACCATATGGTGGATTGTGCTAGTGTTGTGAGGCATTATTCTCAGCTCAAGAATTTGCATTGTATTCACTATACTCATATGTATTCACTGTATACCTTCTAATTTGCATACGTTTCAAAAAATTGCAGGTTTATTTTAGCAATCAAATCGTGTTTCTTCAAGAAATTCTTTGAAACTATTCATGCCTTTCAAATCTGCATGCGTGGATGTTGGGAAATGATTATAGTCTAAAAAAAGATCGTATTTCATTGAGATATCAATTCAAACAGCTCACAGGCCTCTTTTAATAGCCATGTCTGCATGCTATTTTAACAATCTGCATTTTATTTTGCTTCCCACATGGCTAAAAATACTTTCAACTAAATCATAATTATTTTTATTAAAAAATTTGTGAGGAACATGCGTGGGGGACTGCCTTGGTAGCCTTCTACATATGATTTAAAGTTTTCCTTTTAGTTCATGTTTCTTTTAGTTAAGTTTAGATTTTTAGTTTTAAGTTTATTTTAGATTTTTCTAATTTTAAATATAGTTTAGATTTTTATTTTATTTTTAAGTTTAGTCTAGCTCAAGTTTTTGTTTTTAAATTTAGATTTAGATTAGTTTACTTTTTTATTAGATTTAGATTTTTTTGTTTTGTTAATTAAATTAGATTTTGAAAAAAAAAATTGTTAGTTTAGATTTTTAGTTTGGTAATCAAAATTAGATTTTTTTTAAATTTGTTAATTTAGATTTTTAATGTGTTAATTAGAAGTAGATTTTTAAATTTGCTTCTTAGTTTAGATTTTTCTATTTGGTAATTAGAATTTGATTTTTTTAAAATTTTCTTTTTAGTTTAGATTTTTCTATTTGGTAATTAGAATTTGATTTTTAAATTTGTTAATTGGATTTCAGTATGGGTAGTGTTTTCCTTTGTATTGATTTTGGAGACTAATCTTTGTGACTTTGTTTGCTTGTGCAGGTTCCCTCTTGTGACATCCAATCTCGTGTGTCATAGATAATCTCTTGAAACTACTAATGTCATTTTGATGCAGGACACATGTCGAAGAAATGGTGACTTGAAACAGATTTTCTAATTTTTTAGCTTAGATCACATTTCGAATTGGTGCTTTAAAATTAACTAGTGTCTTTTGTGTCTTGAGAAATAGGCTCTTTTTGTTTTACCTTTTAGAGGGTCTACCTTTCGAGAAGCCCTTAAGGCTCAATGAGAGGGAATGACCCAAGTAGTAACGGGCTAAAGCCAAGCTCTTTCGAACCACTATAAATAAATGTGTTTGTGATGAAAGTTGCAAGCAATGAGTGTTGATTAGTTCATACCGATGACATGTCTCCCTATAAACCCTATAGAGCGCAGCCTCTATAGGTTGGGTCTATAGGTTGGGAGTCTTCCTTAACGGAGTATATGTCACCGCATGTATGGCCACTCGAACGAACGACCTTACTAGACACCTTTTGTGTTAGAAGCCAAAAACCTTCTAGTTGTCAACGCAGGATGTCGAACCTTTGAAGCGGCTCACATTCTTATGGTTCTTAGTAGAGATACAAAGTTCACCACAGGGAGTTTTCATGGGTACTGATGCTTGGCTGCCCCAGAGAAGTGAGTGTCGAGGGTGGAGCCAGTGGGATCAAGCATCTAAGTATCCTCTCTTAATTGCGTAGCTCGGGGTGACCCCCAAGTGAGATTCAACAATTATTGTCCTGGCCAGCCTTAGGATTGTGCTTGAATGTGTTTTTATTGTAAAATCAAACAAACATTTTGTCTGCCATGTTTTCTGAGTGTGTGCACAAACAAACAATAAAATTTCACAATCAACACCACACTTGAAATTGAAACACTTTACAAAAACCTTTGTCTAATCTTTCAAGTATCCATCCATATTGTAAAACAACATTATCCTTGAAACGTTGAACTTGTGTTCTCAAAACAATCATTTCAAATCTCTTGAGACATCACTTTTGAAGTTTTGATCTTTTAGGTTCTCACATAGTCACATCATTCTAGTTTCCCATACCCTTTTAGATCCTTGCATATTCTTCACCTAGTTGCACCTTTCATCCTTGCATATCTTATTTAATCATACCTAGCCTTTGCATATCCCGCCTAGATCAAACACATGCATAAGCCCCTTAGATCATACCCATAATCTTTGCATATCCTTCCATCATTACTTTAGTACATAACCTTAAACCTTGCATAAGTTCCTTAGGTCATTTCATCATTGGTCCAAGCATTTCATTATTATTTGCATACCAGAATCAAAAAAAAAAAAAAAAATCAAAAACCTTGCACTTAGGATTTCTCATCTTAGGTTTGACATCAACTTTTGATCATCAATCCCACTTATCACTTGAGGTGTATCTTCATTGAGTTAGGGAATCTATCAGTGTCTTTGAGTTGGTATTCTTCTTGGAGTTCATCATCTCCTATCATAGCATGCCCTCTCTTTGATAGCTTATCCTTGTGCCTATCCATCATAGCACAAGTCAAACCCACATTGGAAATATTTTCAGACCTAGAGTATCCTTAGTCCTTGCATCAAATATCATTCATTCTCATATCCCATTTAAGGTTTAGCTACACATCACGTTATTATCATATAGATCACATTTTGCACCAACCCTTTAGCACATTCCCATCTCAATCATGTCACATAGATTACATTTTTTCGTTGATCCTTATCACATCCTAATTTCACTCATATCATATAGTCCCCCCTTTTCACTTTAGGGTTTGCATCATACCTAGAGTCTCATACATTGTCCTAGGTCAAACATCATAACTATCGTAAATCTCCATGGCTACCTTGGCCCAAAAAATTCAAGATCTCAAGAGAGAAATATATGACATTCAAGTTTAACAAAATGAATCAATGACCCCTTTTGAGAAACAAATTCATGATATCAAGAGTGACAAACTTCAAGGAATGCTAAAATGACTATATAAGGTGGAACAACAAATAATTGAAAATCAAAAGCCAAATCTCAAGAAAGATTACATGAGTCCATCACCAAGACAAGACATTTCTTCAAAATATCCCTCAAATAGACAATTTACACCTTTGGGACAAGCTATTGAGTCAGCTTTGAAAGAGCTTTTTGAGCACAATCTTATCATATTGCCTAACAAGACCATATGGGGATGTGAATTTTTGATTAATTATTGTGCATATCATAGACATAACAAACATAAGACTTCGAATTGCATGGAATTAAAACATAAGATTCAAGACCTCCTTGATAATGGTATCATTGAAATTGAAGATCCTAATGACTCATCTATAGAGAAACAAGGCACTACTCCTAAGCATGATCAAAATAATACACCTACATCTAGCAAGGCTCCATATGTTGACTCCATCTCTTACACAATGCCTTCATCTCCTAAAACTTCTCAACAACAATCCATACCATCTCCTTCAAACAATGAACCTAATGGTGAAACTTCTCATGTTGAACCTCAAGGTCTATTCATAGTACAAATTCAAGCTAATCCTTTTTTCATACAAATCCTTTATACAATTTAGATATCTTAGATCCTATTCCATCATATACTCTAATTCCAATCGTACCCACTCCATAAGGTTGTATCCAAAATGCTTCCCCATCATGCAAAAGCATGAACACCTTCCAAGAATCCCCCATGCATATCAAAAACATTACCCCTTCCTTAGAAGTGGCTCCATGTCAAGAGGATAATTTGAAGAATGAAGAAACAAGTCCTATCATAAATCAAGATCAAGACACCAAAACTATCCAATCCCATCCAATGGTTGAAAAATATCATACCTCCCTAGAATCCCATGATGATCACCTTATACCTTTCCATTTCTTCCAAGATGACCCCCTTCCATCTCAAGTGTGAAGAATCTTTCCAAATCCTATTCCTAATCCACTTCTTAAGAAAGATCATGATGCCTCTTCCACCTTTTCAAATGGTCCTACTCAAAATAAAGTGCCAAACACCCTTCCTACTCTATCCAATGGTCCTCTTCCATGTCAAGATAAAAGTATCCATTTATTCCCTTGTCATAATTCTCCATGTTTTCCTCAAGAGTCCATCATGCCCATAAAGCCCTCTCATGATTCTATCATTCCTTGCAAGCCACCTCCACCTCAAATTGGAATTGCCTTTAGAATCAAAAGAAAGAAGAAACCCTTTGTTAAAAGATCTTTCAAAGCATGCATTATCAAATAAAATGGTTAGACATTCATGAACGGGGTATATTAGAACCCCTTGCTATAAATTAAATCTTGATTATACTGGCTACATTTCTCACTCTCAAGATGTTGGTATCCCTCATAAATCCTACATTTCTCGAGTTAAATCCAAATACACGTCTTCCCCTTCACCCCTTCCATCTATTTTAGGTCCCTATATCCCTCCATCCCTTGTGTGATATCAACAAAGGCACACATCTTTGATCACCTTCCATCGATCCAAAATACCTTCATATCATTCCTATCCATCTACACATTCTTTTCCTTCTGCAAGCAATTTGGATGTCAAGCATAAAAGTCATGAGTCAAACAATCCACATGCATTTAAGGATCAACATGTCTCATCTAATCAACATGTAAAAACAAAGAAAAATGTGATCCAAAAAGGAAAAAGAGATATACAAAAGGCCACAAATGCCCATTGAGCAAAAGAAAGAAATTTCAAAAATCATATGGGTTCCTAAGCTGCTTGTAGAAGCAATGCATTCCAAGGGAATACAAAAGAAATAAATTTCCAAAAGGCCACAAAGGCCCACAAAGAAAGAAGAAAGTTCAAAATGTGTATGGCTTCCCAAGTCTTACATCAAGACAATGCATTCTAAAGTATCACAAAAAAATGAAAATCAAGAACCATGTGGATTCCCAAGTCGCTCGTACAGGACTTACACACTAAAGACAAATCAAAATTGGCATTCAAGTTTGCTACCCCAGCTTCTCCCACATCCACTATCCTAAAGCCTATTTCACCTCCTTCATCCATTTTGGCTCTTTGTGTCCTAAAATCTACATCAACCTTTCCATCAAAATCACAAACTCTGAAATCCACTATTCCTCCACCAGTCCACCACCCCTCAAGGTGTGTGCCAATGTTGATCTTGTTAGCATTTCCATCTAGCCATGCACAATTCTTCCAACATCCCATCCATTATCCAACACCTATGTGCTATCCTTCCATCCCTCTTATACAATCCTTTGCATAAATCCTTATAACCTTTTCGTCTAATCATCCATTTCATCTCCCTTTACCATCACACTATCGACATCTTTGAGCATACCTTCAATAGACATGGATCGTTATAGAACATCTTTCTGGGGTATTATCTAGAGAAAGACGCTATTCCTAAGTCATATCTTCTATCAAGTATCCATCATCTTCCAAAAGTTCAAAAAAGACAAAAAAAAATGAAAGAAAGAAGTCAAAATGAGAAAAAAAATGAAAACAATGAAAAAAAAAGAGAAAAAGAAAAGAAAAAAAAAATGAAAAAAAAGAAAAGAAAATGAAAAAAAGTGAAAAATCAGAAAAAGTAAAGAGAAAATTTGTCCACTGGTGAGAACCTAGCAAACAGGCGCCTTGGGAAAGTAACATGATGAAAACCTGGCAAATAGGCATCATGCGTAATTCATTGTCCTCTTGCACTATTCACTAGGGGCAAGTTCCATCTATGTACATCCATCTATTATTCCCCATCCTCTATTATCCCTTATTCATTCTGTATGCGGGAAAAGTGGGCTGATAAAACTTAATATGTGAAAATATTGTTAGAAACTAGTCCACACACACACACAGGACTTCTTGGTGCAAGCTATGGAGTAACGTAGTATTACTCAGCTTCCCAAGGTGGGTCCCGTGGTTCTCTATCTCACAATGTCCCTCAAACCAATGTTTTTGCTCTCAGATTACTGAGCAAAATGGTTTAGGGATGGCAAATGCAAGAACGAGGGATGTTTTGATAGTTTCAGTATGAAAGGTATGCTAAGCTATGTATGATCTTAAAAATGCAATAAACTAAATGATAAGATGACAAGATTAGTATGAATACTATCCTAACATGATATATTAGTCTATAATTGAGCTGAATGATAAAGAAATTATTCTAAACATGCATATTTAAACTAATTCCTGATTTCAAAGAGGCTAAAATGATGAGCATAAAATGATATGAAAGCTTGAATGTATTTGAGCATAAGTGTGATGCTACAAATTTGAAGGATGATTTAAAATGGAGGAATCAGAGCTCTATTTATAGCAAAAACAGGGCAATGGATGGTCAGGATTGAATGGTTTAATCAAGGGTTGAGTTTGAAAGTTGGGGATCCATGTTTGCAATTGGCACCAATGAAATGGTGACAAGTGTCAACATAGGGTTGGGTTGAGAGAAGGGGTTGGAGACATTGAATGCCTGAGAAGACCTCATGGTTATCTAGAGGCTAAGGGTCAAGTCTAAATTAAGATTACCCACTAGATTAAGAGTTAATCCAAGGATAAACCTTTGTGCAAATGATTAAGAGATAATCATGGTCAAAGCATTAAAGGCCTAATGAGACCCTTGGGTTGGATGAAGGTTGAGTCAAAACAAATGTTTTAACCATGTAGGAGGGTTTGAGTTAACCATTAATGGTTTTTGGAGACTTTGGGGATTAAGTGGTTGAAGGTTGGAAGCCTTCAATGGTTATCAAAGACTTTGAGGAATTTAGTGGTTGAAGGTTGAAAGCCTTTAATGGTTATCAAAGACTTTGAGGGTTTGAGAAGTGAGTTCCCTTTGCTTAGGGATGTGACAAAGTTTAGAGGAGGGGTTAGGTTAATTAGAAGTGATTAGAAGATTCTAGAAGGATTTAGAAAGGGGTTTGGGATTTTGCAAGTGGATGGAGGGATAATTGAAATAAAGTATTTCATTCAATTTGGTTGCAATTAAATAAATTAGATTTATTCAATTTAGGATAACTATTTAATTAAATTTGAATTTAATTAAAAGTGGATAGAGGGGATTTAATTGAATAAAATGATTTATTCATTAAATGGGTATAGTGAATTTATTTTAAATAAATTGAGAAATTTACTTAATTAAATAGAGGAATGTGGATAATTTAATTAAATTGGATTTAATTAAATAGAGAAATGAACATAAAATATTCATTTAGGAATATGGTCATTTTTATACGTCTACATTTTGCCCCTCTTTGAAGTGACATGTGTGCACATGTTATTTCAAAGAAAATGATGCTTTATCATGATTTATGATCAAATGCAATCTTTGTGTCGCTCTTATGATTTTCTAGTTGTGCTCCAGATTTAATTTGATGTGTGATGCCCCAGGTTCGATATTTGATGGTGATGCCCCCTCGGGAGATGAATCAATATTTTGAAAAAAATTTGATTTAATTTGATGAGTTGCGTATGATGTGTATGATTTCATGCATGTGAAATGTGTGCAAATTGATTCATCTCCCGATAAGTTACAAATGTTATGGTATAGGGGAGACCGCGACCATATTATAGGTCCATTTGGCTAACCCTAATTTCATTTTCCTCCTATAAAAGGGGAAAAGAGTTTGAATTAGATTCATTTGTGCTTTATTGACTTTGGAGAAAGAGAATTTGGTCTGCAGAGAAAATGTCCATTCCTTATCATAGACACTATTTCGAGCACGTTCGGAGGTACCGGAGACTTGCAGCGCGTGGACCACCAGTAAGTCAACATTTTTTACCCTTTTTTGACTTTTCATTTTGTCGTTTTTAGTCATTTTTTGATTTTCAAAGGTCGGGTTTAACATTTTAGCGCGTCTAGGGCAGAGTTTAGCACATACGAAGTTTAGAGTAGTGCATCAAGTTAAATTTTAGGGGTCGCATCCGAAATAGATAGGATAGCGCATAAAAGAAATAGGCTAGTGCATGTAGGTAGAATAGCGCATGGTAGCCGTCGGGTAGCGCATCAGGTCAACAGGTTAGCGCATAGGGTAGAACTAGCACATAGGGGTCGCAGGGGTTCGCATAGGTAAAGGGGTTTAGCGCGTAAGGTTAACCTAGCGCATAGGGCCAAACGGGTAGTGCCTAGAAGGTGTAGATTAGTGCGTAGACAGAGTCTAGCGCATAGGGTAGGTTAGGTGGCACATGGGATGAAAATTTTAGCGCGTAGAGTCAGTTTAGCACATAGGGTAAATAGATTAGCGCATAAGAAAGACAGCCTAGTGCGTGGGGGTTTTTTAGCGCATTGGGTATCTGTTTTAGCGCATCTAGAATATTTTTGCGAGATGAGCCGATTTGAAAATTTGATTTGGTCTGTCTGTCATGATTTTATGCTTTTGTCCAAGATGAGTGTTGATATAACTTGTTTGGATTTGCGATATTTCAAGTTATGTGTAGATATCAATGTGTTGTGTTGATCAAAATATGATTTGTTTGCGTGTTTGTTTCAAGTTCAATGTGTGAAGCCTGAGCTGTGTTACAAGCCGATATGGGTTGGAAACTTGAGTTGTTTTACAAGCTGATATGGGTGGGAAACTTGAGTTGTTTTACAAGTTTATGTGATTGTGGAGACTTGAGTTGTGTTACAAGTTTTGATATGGTTTTTGATAACTTGAGTTGTTTTACAAGTTGATATGAAATGATAGGATTTTGAACTTTAATGTAGATGAGCAAAGTGTTTCATGTTGTTGATGAAAGTTTGATTTTGGTATCTTTGTTTTGATGTGGAAATTGATATTGGATTTGTTTTGCTTGTTGACAGGAGCGATTGGGTGTGGTGTAGTCACAGGAGAGATTTCCCAGACCGTGGACATTGATACCACAATTGTCGCAGGCTGATCTTGACATTATTGAGAGATGTGGATTGACTTCTCTCCTGGATATGCCTCGGTTCACCGAGGGTTATTGATAGCTTTGGCAGAGAGGTGGCACAGTGATACGAACACCTTCCATTTTGTTACGGGAGAGATGACAGTCACACCTGAGGACTGTTACCGAATTTTGCGCATCCCGGTAGTAGGGGCACTACTACCATACAAGCAGTCAGAGGAGGGTGGCACAGAGGCACTGTGCCGCATATTCCAGGATGATACTGTCTGTGGCTATGAGATCCCATGGCAGGAGTTTTTGGACCTGGATTATGCACCACTACCATCCGTACTAGCAGGGTTCATTGGTGGATTCCTTTGTCCTGATCGCAGGTCAAAGGGATTCTCGGTGGGATGGGGGCTGGTTTTGGAGGAGATGGTCACTCAGGGCCGGAGGTTTGCATGGGGGTCAGCTATGCTGGCTCATTTATATAGGGGTCTACATGAGGTAGTATACCTCGGTTATGGCAGTTTTTCAGCTGGCATGACCTTATTACAGGTATGGTGCTGGGAGCACATTCCAGCAGCGAGGCCATTAGCAGACAGGGACAGGCCCATAGGATGTGCATATGCCTACGGATATAGGGGTCTAGTTGTTCAGCGCAAGCTGGGAAAACTAGAGCACTGGAGGAGGGTACTGGATGATATTGATACGGTCACCTGGCGGCCGTATACAGGATGCGAGGTGTGGGCTAAGGATGGGCTAGAGATTCCCTTTGTTTTCATGACTAGGTACCTGATCAGGAGGACCCCGTTTGTTATAGAGAGGTTTGTGGTTACCCGAGTTTTGAGGCAGTTTGGGCGCCAGCAGGGTATTCCTTAGGGAGCGTGCTTATATGCACAGCGGCAATAGGATGTGGCTGATTGGGGGCCGACTATTGATAGTGCCATGGTGGTGGAGGAGTTTGTGGGGTTGGTCGGGCAGATATGGGACTATGCCCCAGAGATTCAGGATGCGGGTATGACAGATGAGTTTTCCCAATTGTTTGCTGCGCGGGCGGTGGCCAGGATATCTGATCCTGAGGAGATGAGGCCAGCCTTTGATTCAGATGGGGAGGAGGGAGATGGGGGAGATGATGGAGATGATGGAGAGGATGGAGGAGCTAGAGGAGCTAGAGGAGCTAGAGGGAGGCGGGGAGGTAGAGTGAGGAGAGGAGATAGGGGTGTGGAGAGAGCAGTGCGACAGGGGAGGATAGAGAGGGGGAGAGGTGGATTGGCTATCGGAGCCGGTGGAGAGGAGAGAGTGGGGGAGGTGCTAGTTGCAGTGGGGGGTGATGATGAGCCTAGGTGACCAGCGCAGAGGAGGAGGAAGGATGTACTTCCACCTCCAGCACTGAGGACAGGCCGAGTGGGAGGGGTTCCTCCAGCATAGGTACCGCTACGGGTTTGAGTCCCAGGTCATATGGAGGATGCCTAGATACGGACCTTACAGATTACTGTCCAGCAGCTGCAGGCACAGATTTTGACCTATCAGCGGCAGATTTCTCAGTTGACCACTGAGCGAGATACCGAGATAGAGCGGCGGGGACGAGTGGAGGAGGTCGTGTCCAGCATGCAGAGAGCAGCGGCGGGTGGTCCCATGAGATACACCCTGAGGGAGCTAGCACTGAGAGCCCAGGAGGTGGAGTATTATAGGCAGCATTATGAGGCTGCAGTACCCAGGGACCGACGAGTACAGAGCTTTGCACAGTCGAGATCTAGTCGATCTCGAGCTACTGGGTCACGGTCTGAGAGCCGAGGTGTTACGGGGCCACCGAGACAGGACCCTCCTAGGGATCCAGGGGCGGGTGCATCTGGAGCTAGACCATCTCCGTCAGGGGATAGTCATACTTGAGAGACATGGTCTCTGTTGTATTTTTTTGAGCATTGTATTCTTTGTACTGGACACAGTTTTGACACATTTTGTACATTTGGATCATTTTTGAGATATATATATGTGGCACCATTTGCATTTGATCATGTGATGTGTTTATATGGATGCATGTTATGTGGGCTATTTTGTTTCTTTATGTTGATGCAATGCTTACATAGATGATATAATGTATGATGCAAGATGTATGCTTTAATATGCTATGAGATGTATCTTGAAAATGAGATGTATGATTTGATATGCAACTAAATGTAATACGATATGCAATGATGTTAAAATGATATGCAACTAATGTTAAAATGATATGCAAACATGTAAAATGATATGCAACTAATTGTTTTTGGAGCATCCCTCATTCTGTATTTGCCATCCGATATAACCATATGTTATTTGCTTTCTTTGTAGATATCATCATTGAGCATTTATTGATTTTTGGATATGTTAAAAATTTATACAAGCATAATGGTATAATTGAACCATAATGACCTGAGAAAAATTTACATGATGTTTGATTTTGCAAGATAGCACAAGCATCAAAGTATAATTGAACTGGGACGACCTGAGTGCGTATTGCGTAAACAGACAAGATTAGATCATTTGTATGCGTGAAGTGGAATCAGGCCTTCAGTGATATTCGATGTATCACGTCTCGAGGCATGTGTTCACACAGTACAAACGATCACCTCCCAGACAGAAGACTAAGAAAATATTGGAAGTTCCTCTTGACTCTAGCTGTGAAGTTTTTAGTGAGACAAGGAAGAGAATCCAATAATTCAAAAAATTCAAAAATGCAAAACTAGTCAAGACTTTATGCAAGAATGCAACATTTAGTACTTCAGAAAATCATCCATCCTTGGTATGTTTGTGAATTGTTTTGTTTTGGTTTTTGCGATGAAGCATAGTTTTGTTTGTTGGATGTCATGCTTCTGAGTTTTAGCAATAGTTGTGATGTCTTGAATGTTTGCAAGTTTTTGAACAAGTTAATGCCCCTAGCTGAGTGTGCCTCCTGATATGATCATGTACAGTGATTTCCAAGCCATGGTGGGATGTGGTAAGAGGATATATATAGACAAATCAGGATAGTGACTATGCTAAGTATGTCCTGAATGGATATGTACTAAGTGTCGGGCGATGGTCGATAGTGTTTTGATGGATAAAATGGCACGAAAATAGATAGAGGAGTCATTCTTTCACAAGAGCGCCTGTTTACCAGGTTTTCACCATTTGTTTTTATTGTACTTTATGTTTTTGTTTTTTCTAGACTTTTTTGATTTTTTGTTTATTTTGGCTTTTTCCATGCACTAGGCCACTTAAGTGTAGTACCTCTTTAGATGGATGTCGTTAGTTGGTTCGTCGAGCACATCTCCTTTAGAATTTGTTAGCTGATAGGCACCTAATCCATAGACTGATATGATAACATAGGGACCCAACCAGTTAGGTTCAAATTTCCCTTTCTTTTCTCGATCTTGCTGATTTCTTGAATTTTCTTTGAGGACTAGGTCACCAACCTTGAAGTTGCGGGGAATGACCTTGTGATTGCAGCTCCTGCACATGCGTTGCTGATATGTTTTGAGATGAGTATAAGCATGTTGGCATCTTTCATCTAATAGTTCAAGTTCTTGCAGTCGATTAACTCGATACTCTTCATCTGGGATTAAACCTTTCAAAGAGACTCTGAGAGATGGAATTTCTACCTCTAGGGGTAAAATAGCTTCTGATCCATATACCAATGAGTATGGTGTTGCTCCTGTAGGTGTGTGGATGCTAGTCCTGTATGCCTAAAGTGCTGGATTGAGTTGTACGTGCCATTCTTTGCCTGCATCATTCACTGTTTTCTTGAGGATTTTTAGTATTGTCTTGTTAGATGCTTATGCTTGACCATTTCCTTGCGGGTGGTATGGTGTAGAAAACCTATGTTGGATTTTGAATTTTTCACATAGTTCTTGGACATCTTGATTCTTAAAAGGTCATCCATTATCTGTGATGATTGAACTTGGGATACCATATCTACAGATCAGATAATTTAGGATAAAAGAGGCAATTTGTTTCCCTGTCACTGTGGTCATGGAACTGCTTCTATCCATTTGGTAAAGTATTCTGTTGCAGTTATAATGAACTTGTGTCCATTTGAAGATGAAGGATGAATTTTGCCAACCAGGTCTAGTCCCCACTGACAAAAGGGCCAGGATTTTGTAAATGGCTGTAGTTCCTGTGCTGGTGCATGCATCAGATTGCCATGGATCTGGCATTTAGGACATTTCTTGGCGAAGTGATATGAGTCCTTTTCCATTGTAGGCCAGTAGTATCCCATTCATAGAAGCTTTTTAGCAAGAGTAGTGCCATTGGAATGTGTGCCACAAAGTATCTGCAGTAAGGGTGTAATGGGCAGCTTGTCGGATAAAGTTAAGTCTTTGGTTACGGGATTGGTCAATAGGTAAGATATTGTGTTTGAGGTAGTCGTATATCAGTCCATATAACGGAGAATCTGAACCGGTCAAGGCATAGATAACATGGGAATTAGAGTGGTCATAGGTGGGGGAGAACAGTTGCTCTACCAGGAACTCGTAACGACTCTATTGCTCTGGAATTTGTAGTAGTGAAGCGATAATAGCCATTGCATCGGCTATTTTGTTGTTCAACCTTGGTATTTACTCGAAGGTGATGTGCACAAAATACTATTTAAAGTCATCCACCATTCGTTTGTAGGGTAGTAGCTTGTCATCCTTTGTCTGATAGTCATTGTTGATTTGATGGACGACCAGTTGTGAGTCCCCATAGACTTTTAACTCTGTGATTTTCCATTCTACGGCCATTTTGATGCCTATGACCAGTGCCTCATATTCAGCCACATTATTTGTGCATGGAAACATAAGCCTATATGATCTTGGTATAGTGTGTCCTTCAGGAGTGATGAACAGAATGCCAGCTCCTGAACCATGTTGTGTATAGGATCCGTCAAAGTATAGGGTCCATTGTTTAGTAGAAAGAGCAAGAACATCCCTGTCTGGAAATTTGATCTCCATGGTGTGTTTGCCTGGGAGTGGTGCTTCAGCCAACTGATCTGCAATTGCTTGTCCCTTGATGGCTCATCTTTCTGTGTATTGGATGTCAAACTCACTGAGAATCATGACCCATTTAGCCAATCGGCCTGTAAGAGCTGCCTTGCTGAGTAGATATTTGAGAGGATCAATTTTTGCAACTAGCTTGATGGTGTGGGCTAGCATATAATGTCGAAACTTCTGAGATGCGAAGACCACTGTTAGGCAAGCCTTTTCAATGAATGTATAGTTGAGTTCATAGCCATTCAATGTCCTACTGATGTAATATATAGCCCGTTCCTTGCCTTGTTGATCTTCTTGTGCCAATAGTGCCCCCAGTGATATATCTGTTGTTGAGATATATAGGATAAGAGGCTTTCCTGCGACTGGTGGATTCATCAGGTACTATTTGATTTGGTAAAAAGATTCTGCACACTTGGCCTCCCATTTGAATGGTACATTTTTGTGTAGTAAATGGTTAAATGGGAGACTTTTATCTACTAGCTGAGCGATGAATCGCCTAATTGATTGAAGTCGGCCTTGTAGAGATCTGAGTTGACTGATATTCTTTGGTGGCGGCATGTCCATAATGGCTTGTACCTTTGCTAGATCTACTTCAATACCTTTTGCTGAGACAATGTAGCCTAGTAACTTCCCTGATGTTACCCCGAAGACACACTTCTTAGGGTTGAGCCTAACTTGGAATTTCTCCAATCTATCAAAAATCTTTGTTACGATGCCAAGATGTTCGGCTCTGGTGAAGGATTTAGCTAATAAATCATCCACATAGTCTTCCATAAATGTGTGCATCATGTCATGGAATATTGTGGTCACTTCTCTTTGATAAGTGGCCCCTGCATTCTTTAAGCCAAAAGGCATAACATTCCAACAGTACGTTCCCCAAGGACAGGTGAACACAGTTTTATCTTGATCTTCAGGAGCTATTTTGATTTGATTATAGCCTGAGAAACCATCCATTAGTGAGAGCATTGCGTTGCCTGCTGTAAGATCTACAATTATGTTGATACTTGGCAGAGGAAAGTCGTCCTTTGGACAAGCTTTGTTGACGTCTCTGAAGTCAGTGCAGATTCTGATACTACCATCTGGTTTTGATACGGGAACGATGTTGGAAATCCATTCTGCATAGTCAATGGGTTGAATGAATCCGACGTCTAATAATTTCTTTAGTTCAGTTTTGACCATGAGTGCCACCTGTGGATTCATCTTTCATAGCTTTTTCTTTATTGGTTTAACTCCTGTAGAAATGGACAAGTGATGCATGATTAAGTGTGGATCTACTCCGGGCATATCAGCATATGACCAAGCAAAGTTAATTTGTTGTTCTTTAAAGAAGATGATGAATGCCGATCTTTCTTCCTCTGTCAGAGATTCTGCAAGGTGTATGTTTCTGGCTGCTTCTGTGGTACCAATGTTGATTGATTGAGTGGGCTCAATCAAAATGGGTGATCGCTCATGAAAGTGTTCAGGAAGAGTGTCAAGTCTCCCATCATTAGGTGCCTTAGAAAGGTTTTCACCCTCAGATGCATCCTTTATTTTTACTTTTTTATGATCTAGAGCTGCCATTCAGCATCAGATCCCTTACTTAGTTCATTTTTGCGACTGAGAGACTTGGCACTCCCTGGTTTGTAGACATCGTTATTTTGTTCACTGGTAGAGCCTGTTTCCGGATTTACAATACATAGGTAATGGATAATAGATTCATCATCTGGGAAAATTGGTATCTCATGTGTTTCAGGTTCATCCCAGTCAATAAGGTCAGGAAAGACAAGCGGTAAGGAATCATTAGGTGGATCCAGTTCGGCTACTGTGAGTGTTAGAATAGAGTTTGCATCGTGATTGGCCTTGGTTTTAAAGAAGTCCAGGATTTTGTCAAGGTCCTCGATGGTATTATCTTCCACATAGACTTGTTCATAATGTTTCTATTCACTTTCCTTGGTGTCATAGATATTTTGTGGTCCAAATTTAAGAGGTCTATCTTCTGCGTTATGTTCTTCTTGAGAAAGGGATATAGAATCAGTATCATCAAGGATATCTGTAGTAGCATTGGAGCAGGTACCCCATTCATATTCATTGGAATCTGTCTCATAGGCATCGTCCCAGATTCTATCGGTGCTGCAAACAGGTATGTTGTATGGTGAAAACAAATCTTTGATGATGGATACCATTTTGATGGTTTTTGTTGATTCTGTATCAGATCCGTCCTCTACTTTCTAGATTTGTTCATAGACTGTGCTTCCTCGGGGAGGAATAATGGTATCGGGAGATGACATGATTTGTTTTTGAGACATTGGTGTTTGAATATGAGCTACCGCTGCAGATAGGGCCCTCTTATGACTTAGAAGCTTTCCCCGATGCAACTTCTGATCTTGACGTTCCCGTGCTTTGCGGATTGTTTCTGCTGATTCAAAGAGTGCTTCTTGCCAGGATTCTTCTTTGTACTTCTTCTTTACCTTCCATTGAGATTTTGTAGTTGTGTGTGGCGGCCGTTTCAATAGGAATGCGAGTTTAGAACCCAATCCTGCTTTGTTTCTACTAGGTTGTGAAGGAAGATCTATAGGTTCAGTGACTCCTTTGCATTTCCCAATAGGTCCTTTACCGCCATATCCCATTTGCTTCATGATTAAATAGCCTTTTCCATACAGGTGTGTTGGTAGAACAATGTCCAGAGTGGCTGCTCTATGATCTTCTTCTTCATCTTTATATAACCATCTAAGAACGTCTTCTAGAGTACCCAATTGGATGAAGGTACCATCAAATTTAGTGATGGGCTGAGTAGCCAGATGTGTTGATGTAGTAGGCAAACCATGCGATCTAGGTGATGTTGGCAATTTGGCCAAACATAATGGTTCTAAAGAGTATTCTCCCATGCCTTGGTTTTTGATTTGCATCTTCTGCTTGAAGTCTCCCCATAAGGAGTTGGGTTTTGCTGTTTGTAGATCTGATGTCAAGGATCGCTGCTTTTCTCTATTATGAGGAACCAAACTGTCTTGGGCTGCCCCCATTGCATTGCAATGTTGAAATGGATTGTGATTAGCTGATATGGAGATTTCTTGTCCATCATAAGGAAACTTTACACACTGGTGATACGTAGAAGGTACTGCTTGCATTTCATGTATCCAAGGTCGTCCTAACAAGATATTGTAGGTTAGATCAATATCTAAGACCTGACATATAGTATCCTTTTGTACTGGTCCTACTTGAATAGGTAATATCACTGTGCCTTTAGAGGACCTTTCCTCATCATCATATGCCTTGATGGTGATCTTTTTGCAGGGATCAATAGATTCTTCTGAGAAGCCTAATGCACGGATAAGCTTTAAAGTACATATATTAAGTCCGGCTCCTCCATCTATTAAGACTTTCTTTACTCGGTGTTTGCAAACAATGACTTCAATATGGAGAGGAGTATTATGTGGATGACTCAAGGAAGTATTATCATGCTCTGAGAAGGTGAGGTTATGAGGTCCTATCATATGGGCGACCATGGCTTGAAATCTATCTGTATCCAGATTTTGAGGTACATTTGTTTCCAATAGCGCTTGTTCCAATATGTCCTTGTGCTTTGGTGATAGTTTCAATAATTCTAGGATAGATATCTGAGCTGGAGTCTTGTGTAGTTGGCTAACCAAGTCATATTGGATTTTTGGTGTGGTAGTTGTAGGTGCAGTATGTCCCTTCAAGACATATTTCTGAGTTCGGGTTGTTACATTGACTTGATGATCTTCAGCTAATATGTGGTTGATGGTGTTGCTGTAGATGTGATTAATATGAGCTCTGTGTGTATCATCTAAAGTTGATGCTCCATCTTTGTTGTAATTTGGGAGAGGATTTTTGAAGGCTCCGTGATCACCATTTGTTTTGAGACCATCCACCGTTAAGTCACCTCGATCAATCATGTCCTGTACTATGTGTTTCAATCTCATGCACTTGTTTGTTCTATGACCTTTGTTGCGATGGAAATCACAATAGTGTGAATCATTCCACCAAGGTGGTTTGATTAGGAGTTCATAGTTGCTGATTGGAGGTAAAGAAAGAATCTTGTTTGCCAAAAGTTCTCTGAATGTGGATTCTAATGATTGTCCCAGTGGTGTGAAGATACGCTTTTGGAAATTGTTCGTGTTGTTGCGTGAATTGTTGTTAGGTCCTGGATTCATGTTTTTGCTTTGAGTATCGTTGGTGTTGTTTGTGTTGAGTTGTCCTTGATCAGTGTTTGGTGCATATGTGTTAGCACTGGGAGTAGCATTTTTAGGATTTTTTGTATTTTGAGGATTCCTGGATAATGCAAGCACTGGTTGCTTAGATTTGGGATCATATGATTCATTGTTGCCTTTGTTTTTGTTTTGAGTCCAAAATCGAGATTTGTCAAGGTTGGTGTTGTTCTGGTTATTGTAGTGTGATGAGTTTGTTCCTTCCTTGTAGAATTTGAGTGTTCCCTTTTTGACACATGCTTCTTCTACTTGAATGCCATTTTCAATCAATTTAGCAAAAGATGGTATGCATTGAAGTTTTAGTCTGTAACTCATTTCGCCATTCAAGTTATCGATGAAGATCTCAATTTTCTCCTTTTCGGGAACATCTCAAGGATATCTGGATACCATGTGTCGCCAACGTTGAAGGAACACCATGAATGTTTCGTTGTTCTTTTGTTTGGTGTTGCAAACATCTAGCATGGTTATGGCATGTTTGATGTTGTAGGAATAGTGGGTTATGAATTTGTTAACCAATTCATCAAATGATCTGACAGGTGGCGAAATTTTGGATAACCATTCCATAGTTTGTCCTCCCAAGCTTCTAGGGAATAACCTCATCAAATAGGTGTCATCATGAGCAAATTCAAGGCTCAGTGTGCAAAATTCTCGAACATGATCTCAGGGATTACTTTTCCCATCATATTTATCAAATTTGGGAATGTCTGAGTTTGGAGGAAAAGGCACCATGTTCAATCTTCTGTCAAATGGATAAGGACAGATTTCGTTTAAAGAGTACCGTACTGTTGTCCCTTGTTGCATATCCTGTATTTGCCTTTGCAACATTTGCATTTGTTGAGTAAGAGAAACTAAAGGCGCATTATCTTACCGAGGGAAGAGTTCTTCCCTCGTATTTGTTCTCAACTGAAAAGGTGTAGTGAACGGTATGTTTTGTTCTGGAGTTTCGAGCTCAGGTATATGCATTTCTGGTATGCGTTGTTCTGGAATGTGCTGTTCTAGAATATGTTGCTCAAGTATGTGAGTTTCTTCTTCTCTTTGTTGTTCTTGATATGCATATTGTCGAGACCCAGTTTGAAAAATGTTTGCATCAAAATCTTTAGGAAGTTTAACACCTTTACTTGTGAGCATGAGCAGATACTTTTCTTTGTCATTTTCCATGAGCTTTTCTACAAGCTTTTGGAATGAAGGGTTTTCCTGACATTCCCGAAGAAGTGCTTCAGTAATTTCAGGTTCTTCTAAGGGTGGAACCTCAAAAGGATTTGATAATCTTCGATTCATACTTGATTCTGCGTGTGTCTCGCTTTGTTTGTCTCGTTGAGAGCGAGTAATAGGCATTTTAGTAGAAACTTTCAGTGATGAAAGGGACAAAAGCCTCGTTGATGTGTTGCTCGAGGGTTGGTGGTTCTGGTCGAGATGTGTTATATGTGATGCACTCGTCGGGCAAGAATGCTGGATTGATCTTTCCTCCATGGTTTATGGTTTGATTAAAAGCAAACTTTTGATAGTATGCTCTTTTTTTCAAAGATTCTTTGTCAAATTCGCTAGATTTGTTTTGGATATAACGTTTGACGTGATGAAGGAATACCCGATGAGATTTGAAGAGTTGACGATTGATGTATAAAAACTTATTTCTCTTGATAAATTTAGAAAAACTAGGTTTTTGCTTCTTCAACGTGATGTTACGATAGAGGTTCTTTCTTCTCAGAATAAGGGGATTAGTCATGCATGAGTGATCAATGGTTTCCTTTGATTGGTTTGGATTCAGTTGATTCTTGTTTTTAAAAATTTCAAATTTTACTCTATCAAAGTGAAGGCTTTTAGATGCCCCTTCACGACAAAGCGTGTCAAATGATATCGATAAAAGCCTCCCGATCTGGAAACTTGATTTGACAATTTGAAGATTTTAAACAAGTGTTTTGAGATAAAGATCCATAGGATGGTAAAGGATTCTGTGGATTCTGTTGATACTGATGATGAGATTTCCAGATTATGATAGGAGAGACATCCTCGATTGCATGATTCGTTTAAGATTCTGACAACATTTGTTTTTGTTACAAATTTGGCTTGAGAAATAGTTTTTAGTGGTTTGTTTTGTCACTCTGTTGTGATGAAAAATGATTTTTGATGAAAAAGGCTTCTAAAAATGTTTTTGAAATTTCAAAATTTTCTCGGTTTTTGCTCTCTGTTTTTCTGTTTTCGATCACGCGCTAGAACAAAGTTTATATGCGCTACTAAAATTCTTTGATGCGCTAAAATAATAAGCTCACGCGCTAGGCTGCCCCCGGACACGTGCTAAAGTATTTAGACTGTTAAAATTGCTTTTCTAGCTGTTGAAAAATATATGCGCTATCCTAGGTTGTCGACGCACTAACTGTTTGACTTTATGCACTAATTTTTGTATGCCACGCGCTAAGTTGTTGCTTCCACGTGCTAGAATGTTTTGTTGATGCTCTGTGTCAACACTATTTTGACCTATGATAAAAATGCTATTGTTTGAATTCGACGCGCTAACAGAAGTGTTCTACGCGCTAAGAAGTTGCTCTCATGCGCTAAACTGCTTGATTTTTTCTTTGATTTGGTTTTTGAAATTTTTTATGAAATTTTCAAGCTTGATGGATGATTTTCTAAAGTAATAAATGCAAGCACGGCACAAAAAGTACAACCATTTTGCCTAATCTAACAAAAAGTGTATGTTCTGCGAGGATGTGTTCAAATCCCCAATGTTTTAACAGGTTTGGATATAAATAACACACTTCAGAAAGACTCTTTAATCAAGGGTCATAAATAACATCATAGCTCACTAGTCTCGATACTCCGTTAGCTCAAATAGTCGTGTCACCCCGTAGAGGGTGCCCATTTTTTTGCCTTTTGCCAGAAATTAACTCAAAGTGAATCGATTCACAGTTGAGTAGTTATCTTGGGAGATATATGGTGAGTAATCTTGGGGGTGGATTCTTCCCCACCCTTGCACTATGATGTTACAAATGTTTGGTTACTGACTCGGTTCAAAGCTTCTATTTCTAGGGTTCATAATCAGGCTTCTCATTCGGCCATCAGTGATAAACTCCCTTAGGAGGCTTCCCAACCTTTAGAACAAAGGCTTTATGTATCTCAAGGATACTGGGGGAAGGCTAATCACTGCGCACAACTGTTGAAAAGGACTTTCATCACTTTCCACATTTGATTATAGTGGGTTGGAATTCTTAGCATCAAATTCGTTCCCCACTTAGGTCATTCCCTTCACACCGGCCATAAATGGCTTTAAGAGTTGATTCCAACTCCTCGGGAAGGCAGACCTGCTAAAGGATGTAAATGCTTGAAATAATGAAAGCTGTAAGAGCGGTCTGGATTTTTGATCACCCAGTTAAGGGGAGAGCATATTCCTTCCACTTTCGAGACAAAGCAATCAAATTGTTTATTTTTAGCCTTTCAATTCAGTGATGTACTAAAATCTATGTGCAAATGTTGTTCCACAAAAACATGGTGTTTATTTTACCTTTTTAAAGTAGTGATTTTCTAATCTATGAAAAGGAATTTTGGTCAACAAAGCAAAATTTTTGATTTTGTGGTCAACAAAAGAAATCATTTTTAAAATAAAATTTCCTGCTCCACCTTCAAGAAACTATTAGAATCCTGCAAAATTGTCACTCCACTAGTTAGAAAATCGGGATTTCGGTGGACTTCTACAAGTCTAGATTTTATTTTGGTTATAATTGCAATTTTCTTGTTCGCTGTCTGTGATGCGCTATAGAAAGGACTGTACGCGCTAAAATAAAACTGTTATGTGCTAAAAAAATAGCTTAATGCGGTGTACTATGTTCCGGATGCGCTATTCTATGTGTTTGAAGTGCTGTTCTGTCTCCCGCGCTAAGACCTGCAGGAAAGTGAGTAATTTGATGCGCTAACTTTTTAACTTCACGCGCTGGATGATGGTCTACAAGCGCTGAAATATGGACCGGATGCGCTAATTTGTTAGCTTGATGCGCTACTCTATTTTGTTTCCATGTTGAGGCCTACAGGAAAAACTTAACGGAGGTCACGCGCTAATGTTTGAACTGCACGCGCTAGATGATGGTCTCCACGCACTGAACAGTGGATTGGATGCGCTACGCTATTTACTGGATGCGCTAAACAGTGAACTGAAAGCGCTACTTCATTTTTCACACGTGCCTGCAAAAGTGGTTAGTTTCAAAAACCGATTTGTTATTTGGGGTCGAGCCCCACGGTGGGCACCAGAAATGTATGCGGGAAAAGTGGGTTGATAAAACTTAATATGTGAAAATATTGTTAGAAACTAGTCCACACACACACATAGGACTTCTTAGTGCAAGCTATGGAGTAACGTAGTATTACTCAGCTTCCCAAGGTGGGTCCCGTGGTTCTCTATCTCACAATGTCCCTCAAACCAATGTTTTTGCTCTCAGATTACTGAGCAAAATGGTTTAGGGATGGCAAATGCAAGAACGAGGGATGTTTTGATAGTTTTAGTATGAAAGGTATGCTAAGCTATGTATGATCTTAAAAATGCAATAAACTAAATGATAAGATGACAAAATTAGTATGAATACTATCCTAACATGATATATTAGTCTATAATTGAGCTGAATGATAAAGAAATTATTCTAAACATGCATATTTAAACTAATTCCTAATTTCAAAGAGGCTAAAATGATGAGCATAAAATGATATGAAAGCTTGAATGTATTTGAGCATAAGTGTGATGCTACAAATTTGAAGGATGATTTAAAATGGAGGAATCAGAGCTCTATTTATAGCAAAAACAGGGCAATGGATGGTCAAGATTGAATGTTTTAATCAAGGGTTGAGTTTGAAAGTTGGGGATCCATGTTTGCAATTGGCACCAATGAAATGGTGACAAGTGTCAACATAGGGTTGGGTTGAGAGAAGGGGTTGGAGACATTGAATGCCTAAGAAGACCTCATGGTTATCTAGAGGCTAAGGGTCAAGTCTAAATTAAGATTACCCACTAGATTAAGAATTAATCCAAGGATAAACCTTTGTGCAAATGATTAAGAGATAATCATGGTCAAAGCATTAAAGGCCTGATGAGACCCTTGGGTTGGATGAAGGTTGAGTCAAAACAAATGTTTTAACCATGTAGGAGGGTTTGAGTTAACCATTAATGGTTTTTGGAGACTTTGGGGATTAAGTGGTTGAAGGTTGAAAGCCTTCAATGGTTATCAAAGACTTTGAGGAATTTAGTGGTTGAAGGTTGAAAGCCTTTAATGGTTATCAAAGACTTTGAGGGTTTGAGAAGTGAGTTCCCTTTGCTTAGGGATGTGACAAAGTTTAGAGGAGGGGTTAGGTTAATTAGAAGTGATTAGAAGATTCTAGAAGGATTTAGAAAGGGGTTTGGGATTTTGCAAGTGGATGGAGGGATAATTGAAATAAAGTATTTCATTCAATTTGGTTGCAATTAAATAAATTAGATTTATTCAATTTAGGATAACTATTTAATTAAATTTGAATTTAATTAAAAGTGGATAGGGGGGATTTAATTGAATAAAATGATTTATTCATTAAATGGGTATAGTGAATTTATTTTAAATAAATTGAGAAATTTACTTAATTAAATAGAGGAATGTAGATAATTTAATTAAATTGGATTTAATTAAATAGAGAAATGAACATAAAATATTCATTTAGGAATATGGTCATTTTTATACGTCTACACATTCTATATCCATCCATATCCTTTTTTTTATCTTTTATCTTGACAAGGGTAAGGATCTTTACAGGATTTTTTGTGTCCTATCTATTGCACTTGATCCACACCCTTAAGCTCCTATCCATTATTTTTTCCATTGCTTGCTTCCATCCATCATTACCCCCTTTTGATCTTGCTTATCATATCTGCCTCCTATCCAAATCTATCCCTAGATCTTGACCAAAATTAAGGACATAAAAATACAAAAAAACTCTTGACATGTCCATTCCTTTGGATCACATGACATTCGTTACACCTATCCTAGTTTTACATTGCTATATCTGGTGCTTGTGCTTGGATTAAACATGTTATCCTATTGTGGTATAGTCCTTGAAAATTGTATAAGCCTCTGCCATCTTTCACTTATCCATGCATGTCCTATGTGTTCATTCATCCACTCAAAATCCCTTTTACCTTGCTAGACACAAGGGGAAAACATGAAAAAATCATAAAAAATCATAAAATGTCTTGAAAAACCCCTAAAAATTAAAACGTTCATAAAACCCTAAAAATCATAAAAATCTAAAAACATGTAATTAACATTGCGAAGACAGACACAAACACTTAAGACAAGCATGCGGCTTTGCACTTCAATGAATTCATGACAGGATGAGACTTAAATTGAGCAAACAAAACAACATCTGATCAACTTATACACCCGAACCCATCAACTGTGAACAAAAAAATCATTCAACATGAAACATATTGTTTGCTTATTTTCTCTTGATTGTTTCTGATTTTCCTTTTTGGTGACATGTCTTTTAGCTTTTCCAGGATGTCTCTGACTAGAAAGGGGCATTTTCACTTGTTTGTTGCTTGCGGGATGTTCCTTAGGAATATGATGACACGTCCTAGGACATGATCACTTAAGATCATCGAGGACATATTGATCTGATACACAATAAGGTATTCCTTTACTATCTGATATGTTTTCCTTCTCGCAATTGGAGTGACTGATTCATTTTTGTCTAATTCATATCCAGATGGTTTTTTTTTGCTTTTTGCTATAATAAGCTCGATGATGATACAAGCACTTGAAAAACACAAGAATTCTCATCACCTTTCATATCCTCTTTCTCATCACTCATTATTTTTTTTTCCATCACTTTTCTCTTCTCATCCTCCTCTTCATCTATCTTTTTCATTATTTCTTTCATCATCTTCTTCATTCTTCTTATTGCAGGAAGATCAATTAAACACTTTATCCAATTGATGCATGTCTTTTAATCTTTAATCTCTTTATCAACCACCTTGCTTCTTGAAATCTCAATCCCCTGGGTCAATCAATTAGTCATTGGATCACCTTATCTTGTGCTAGCATCAATCCCTATCAACTTAATCAGCTTATCAATTCGGTTGTATTGTTCATTTCCATCAATTGTTTAGTTACGCCTCATCAATTGTGCATTTCTATCAAATGTACATCTCAACCTAATCACTTGTTCAATATCAATCATTCAATCTTCTCTCCTGCAATCTATCGAGAGATCAATCACCATCATTTTGTTCAATCAATCTCTCGAGGGGGCATAACCAATCAATCATCATCCTTACCAGGGCACCTCTGGGGCATATATTAGTTGATCATTTTCTTTGAAACAACGTGACAAGCTGCATTGTCTCAAAGAGGGGCAAAACATACACACATAAAATTTCCATTAATTTGTCCTCATTTAATTTCAAATTTCTCTGAACATCAAGCCAGTCCTTATTATTACACTGTCATTTCTCCATAATTCATTATTCATAATTTCCATCTTTCATTATATTATTATTAATATCTCATCACTTATCTATTAAATTTATAAAATAAAACATTATATCATATTCATTTCTAGGCCTTCATGCATTCACCTTATATATATTTCTCCATTTATTTAGTAAAACCCTTTAATATCTCCTCCTACCACTTACCATTTCCCATTTACCACTCATCTTCCCTATACCACTCATCTTGTATTATCTCATATTCATCCCACAATATGAACTTGCCCAGAGAAAATCTATTTAAACAAGGTCCCCTCTCTTATCGGAGTATCTCATCTTTATGTGTCAAACTTATGTCAATTTGCATCTCATTATCTTGACATCTTATTTTCTATCTTTGCATTCTCAAATCTCCATTTCCTCATATCTTTTTGCATAAGTGCTTCTGAGAGAAAATATAGATTAAATGTGAAATCTTGAGGAATAGGAATGTTGGAAAATGCACACTCCAATGAGAAATTGTAGGTGATTGAAGGTTTTGTCATTGATGGAAACCTTGCAATCATATGATACCGACAAGACAGGATACCAGCACTGGCAACGACAAACTCTACACTGGCACACATAACATCAGTAGTGAAAGGAAGGATATCGACACCCTAGCCGACAAGAATTTTGTTTGAAATGTATTTTGTAATTAATTGTAAAATCATTGTAAGCCGACATGGCAAGTTGTAATATGACTCATATATGTATGAGATCATTTTGTAATAGAAAATATATGTGATAGAATGCGAGATAAGTAAACCTAATATGTGAATTATAGGTTAAGGGTTTATGTATGTAGCAGAGCTTAAACCGGTACTAGATCTGGCATAGTAGATGCTAATCTGAAGCAGTACAAGACATTGGATTAATATAATCCATTTTTGTAAGTCAGTGTGACTTCATTTGTAATTGAGTAGTGAGCTCTAGGCACTTGGCCTTCCTGCATGTGCAGACCCCTATTATAAGAGTAATATTCCCTTATTGGCCAATAAGTGAATATTGTGGGTCACAAATCCCACTGAGGTTTTTTCCACACCGGGTTTCCTCATTAAAATACTGTGTTATGGTGTGCTTCTCATGTGGTTGATGTTATTCTTGTTTACTGCATTATTTATGGTTTACCGATACATGGTTTCAATATGTTTTTCATGTTTTAAGCCAAGTAAATTTATAAAATGGTAAGATACTGATTCACCCCCCCCCTCTCTCAGTATCTTTGGGAATCCTAACAATTGGTATCAAAGCTTGGTCCTCTATTTTCATAAGCCTAACAGCTTGAGGAAGATCTTGTCACTGGTAGAGATGGAAAACTTGAGAAAACAATTGGAAACAGCTCTTTCAGAGTATGATGCAACAAAGGTGAAGAATATCAAACTTGAAGATGATTTAACGGCTGCTCAAGATATCATTCAATCACTTCAAGAAAATCTTACCATTGAAAGAAATAAGAGAAGAGAACTTTGTGAAAAGATATAGAATGAGAATGATGAAAAGGAAACTCTTAATGATCTGGTAAACAAGCTAAGATAAGAGATCAGTACAACACAGAATGAGATGCAAGATATGACTATGAGATTTTGTAAAGAAATTGAAGATAGAAAGAAGAATGAAGAACACTTGGTTAGAAGACTAAATGATGCTGGAAATGAAAACACAAGACTCAGTCATGAAAATGATATGTTCAAGACAGATCTAATGCACACACAAAATGACAGAACTGAACTCATAAGACAGAAAGGAATCTTGGAAAGTGAACTAACTACTGCAAATCATCACAAGGAAAAATTCAAAAAAGGTTCAGAAGAACTTGGTGACATGCTGAAGAATCAGAAACCTAATGGTGATACAAATGGCCTCGGCTTTGAAGTTGGTGAAAGCTCCAGTACTCCAAACAATCATGATCATAGCAAACTAATAAGACAACCTACTACTTACAAATTTAATGGAAAATGCTTTAACTGTAACAAGTATGGTCATAGATAAAATCAGTGTAGATCTAGAAATTATCAGAACAATAATACACCCACCGGTCAATGTTCTAAATGCAACAAAGTTGGTCATAATTCAGAAAATTGTAGAATGAATGTGAGATGTTATGTTTGTGGAAGATTTGGGCACTTATCTAATCAATGCAGAACACATATCGGCATAGGATATGGGAAAGTTATTCAGAAGAACAATGTGACTTGTTATGCCTGTAACAAGATTGGACATATTGCTAAATTTTGTAGAACCAAGTCCTCACCGACAAATAACAAAGGTCCTAGTTTGAAAGGTAAAGAAAAAGTTGAAGAGGTAAAGCAAGAATTCTCAAAACAATGGATCAGAAAGTCAGATCAGAATGTTGATGTGATTACTCCTCCACCAGCAGAACAAAGTAACACGCCACCGGTAGGAGACTCTTCATCTAATTGAAGAAAATTCTTTTGGGGGTTTAGCAACAAAATGAAAAACATGCTATTATTCCCTCGGTTGATGGTGAGAAGTTGAAATTACTTCTATACCGGCAGATGACTTAAGTTGTGACTTAACCGGCAAGCATTAAATGTGGTAGTTGGCAAAAATAACATTATAAAGCAAGTGTTTTGGCTCCTTTTTCATTCACCGAGCGTTCAAATCTTCGAGAGCACGAAAATTCCTGTGCGAAGGTACTCCAAGCAAAAAAGTGAAGAAATCTATCAAATCATTCATCCTTAAGGAAGATTGAGGTATTTATAGCTATGGCATCTTCATCCACTCTTGAATTTATTGCAAAGCCTACTGTTGTTGAAGTTTTTAAGCGACCTAGACCCGTTTTTCAGCTAGTTCCCGAAATTGCTAAGAAAGATGATACCATAGGTGCATTCTCTCAAATCCCTAAAGGAGTAGTATATGTTGAAGACCCTAGAATGTATATACATGATCATATTGATGAACTAGGTGATGATGAAATCAAAAATATGTATAAGACAATAATCTGTGATGAATCCAGAAATATCAAACCTGGACATAAGATAGTAGAAACCCTAGGTTTCACTGAAATACTTAGTGTATACACCTAAAAATGGTCTGAAGATAGTTAATTAAATACATAGTTATTTGATTAATTCCCCTCCCCAATTAATTGAATTCACAAGCAATTTAATTAATTTCTCTATTCATATACTAGTAAATAAATCTAAATGATTTATTTATATAGTTCATCTCACATCCCCCTCTGATTAATTAATTCTCAATTAATTAATGTCTCCCCATACTAGTCAATTCTTCTTACATCCCCCTTTGATTAATTAATTCTCAATTAATTAATGTCTCCCCATACTAATCAATTCTTCTAATCCCTAATTAAGATTAACAAACTCAAAGTTTGTTGAGATTAATTACCATTTTTCTATTATTTGAATTTCTAAATTCAAATGAGCACGTGGCTCCTAACTTTAACCACCCAACCTAACCATCCCCTAACTTAATCCATTCAATCTAATCTTGGGTCTAACTAAACCTATCCTATCTTGCACATTCTAACCTCCTTATCCTAACCTCTCATGGTGTGGATATTCTCTCCTTGAGACACATGGAACTTTTTCCACATGTCTCCTCCCTTGGACACTTGCCCTCTCATGAGTAAGGCTCCTTGACACTTGTCACCACAGAGATGACAAGTGTCCCTTCCTCCAACCTCTTCTCCAACTTCCTCAATCTTGGCCCTTGATATCTTCAGATCAAATCTGGACCATCGATTCCTGCCACCTCAGCTTTGGCTTTGGAATTCCTATAAATACCCCTCATTTTGGAGCAATATGGATCCCATCTCATATCAATTTAGACATCATTACTATAGGCAATTTGCATTTCTATTATCTAGTAATTAGATCTGGAATTGATCATAGCATGTTAATTTAGTTTCTTACATCATGCATTTCATATCATCTCCATAGTCAATCATGATAAAATAGCTACTCAACTCTTGAGTTGCCACTTTGGAGGTTATTGCTCCACTGAGAGCCCATCAATCCAACACCTTCAAGGTCCTCAAGAATAGACGAAAATGGGACATTTCAAGGAAGGCTTATGGTTTGCATCTTTGATTTAGTTTTGAAATTAATCTTTTCAATTATGTTTTTATTGTCTCATTATATGTGTATGCCTATCTTATACCACATTTTAAGCATCACATTAATTGGTGCCCCACGGTGGGCGCCAATTAATGTGATGCTTAAAATAGCGTTTCTGGTGTGCAGAGCAGTGTTTCTAGTGTGTAGAGCAACGTTCTTGGCACATATGATTGTGTTCTTGGTTAATTTGATGGCATTTTCAATTTTTTATTAATTTTGCAAATATTGTATGTTGCATTCCTCATTTTTGCTTCTAGACTATCATTTTTCCAAACCTAATTGGCAGATTGTTGGTTTTGCAGGTACTTATTTCGCTGTGAAAGACTGGAGTCATAAACTATTTCGCTGCCAAACAATGCAATATAACTACTAACTTTGTTTGCAGCTGGGGGATTTTGCACTTATATTTGTTAAATTAGGCACATAGACTAATTAAAATGGAAATGAACAAACATGTCTTACGTGTCTTGATGATAGGCGAGTATGCTCTCACCTTTCTTTGGTGATCAAAAAGCTAGACTCATCCTTTGCTTTCAATTGCATATCTTTAGAGGGCCTGTCATAGTGGGAAAAAGTAATCACCCTGTGAGAACAACCCAAGTGAGTATAGCTGGACTTGAGCATTCCAAGTAACTATAATAAATAGGTCTCTAATGATTAAAGTCTCAGAGAATGGGATTATTTGAGTTTTCTCTTTGAGATCTCTCATATCGGGCATTTTGTAGGGCCTCACGGTCTCAATCACGTTTACGTGACTACAGCTTGTTTCGGTACCTTGTTGGGATATAGGCCTCAATCATGCTTGCGTGACTTCAAGGGGTAATTTCAAATGGAATTCCTGACTAAGAACTTTAAAAATAGAAGCTACCCGATTCACCTCCGAAAGGGTGATAATCTTTGTGCAAGAGAGATAGTAACTCTCCCAAGACACTTGTCATATCGTGCCCCCATTAGCATTTGGAGTCAGATAATACGGCATTGAGAATCCATTGCGTGTGACTCAGCAGCCATATTCTGATTAGCTATTGGGTGTGTACCTAAGTCAGCAAGCAAAGGTTTTCATTCTCAGCCAATCTCCTTAGGATAAACTGATTGATGTGTTTTTAACAATTAAAAACCTTTTGAAACAAAAATATAATCTGATTTCATTGTTCATAAGTCAAGTCAAGCTATCATCCATTAAAATACAACAAACATTGAAAACTCAAACTTCAAACTGACAATTTCACAACTTTTGCAGCAGATTAGCTCTTTCAATCCAAAAAGTCGCACCTATAGTCCAAACAGTCGTATCTACAGTCCAAACAGTCACATTAACTGTCCAAACAGTCACATCTATAGTCCAAACAGTCGCATTAACAGTCCAAACACTAGTGTTTTCAGTCCAAATAGTTGCATCTACAGTCCAAACAGTCACATTAACAGTCCAAACACTAGTGTTTTCAGTCCAAAAGGTCACATTAACAATCCAAACACTAGCATTTTCAGTCCAAACAGTTGCTCTTTCAGTCCAAACATTAGCGTTTACAGTTCAAACATTAGCTCTTTCAGTCCAAATGGTCGCACCTTCGGTCCAAACAGTCACATTTTTAATCCAAAGGTCAGCTCTCTTGGTGTTAATGTCAAATTTCTCATATTTCAACATTAACTCTCAAAGGTTGAGCATATTACAAAGTTGGGTCAAAATTGTAATCTCCTAAGTTCAAACACTCAATTTGCTAAACCTACATATCATTATTTGAACTTTAGAGTCACTGTATAGCATAACAGAGTTCCTGGTTTGTCAGTTAGCATTTCTGGTCTGTATGTCAGCGTTTTTGGTCAGTATAGTAGCATTTTTGGTAAGTTTGTCAGAGTTTCTAGTCCAAACAATAGCATTTCTGGTCTAAACAGCAACGTTTCTGGTCTAAACAGCAAAGTTCCTGGTCTAAATAGCAAATTTCCTGGTCTAAACAGTAGCATTTCTGGTCTAAACAGCAAAGTTCTTGGTCATTTTGTCAGCGTTTTTGGTAAAATACATCAAAATCAGAAAACAAAAACAACCCATTTCTCAAACAGTCAAACATAGAGAATAGGTCATCTTGTTGGGTCATTTAATTAGGTTATCTTCTGTCAAAAATAGATTCAAGAGAAAGACACACAAAGGTTTCAAGTATTCACCTCAAACAAGTTAAAGATCAAACACCTTAAAGTGCATTATCACCCTCTTGGATAAACTGATCACTCAAACATAGTTTCTCATCAGGATCAATCATCCTTTAATCACGAAACTACAACGCTTGATCAGAATAACCTCATTCTTTATCATAGGATATATCGTTCCTATTTGAACTTGGTCATATCAAAAATCACAAAATTTGCACTCCAAAACTAAGATCAAAAAACTTGCAAACAAGCAAATACTTGAAAAAAATCATTTCCTCACCAATTGATCACTTATTGTGGAACATTAAGCGAGATTTAATCACAAAAACATTCAAAACACAATGCCCATTTTAATTGCAGCGCAGAGACATAAGATCGCTGAAACATTGGAAATACCTGAAGATCATAGAAACATGGCATACCAAAGAAAAAGACAAGAACACATAACAAGCCAACATATTGGAGAAATCAAACAAGTCTAGAATCAAAATCCAACCATGTCAAAACTCAACAAAGATTCAAATGCATATCCAAAGAAAGGTGGCTCTTTTATGCACCTCTTAAAGAGATCCCTAAAAGATTTGGATGAGAAAGATCACAATCACGCACCTATATCTAGAAATGGTTCATCCCCCCATAAGCAAATTAACTCTCCAAAGGCATCTATTCTTACACTTCTTAAAAAAGTGCAAAAACCCTCCATAACATCCTCACCAAACAATACACCCAAAGATGATGTTCCCCAAGGGATATCCATAATGGCCATCAAACCTATTTCAGAGGATCCTATTCAAAACCCATCTACTTCATATCCAAGCATTGACTCCTTGCAAATTGAAGTCCTCATTCATAAAACGCTCGTTAAACATGTCCTAATAGATGGGGGAGCTAGCTTAAATATTTGCTCATTGAGTCTTGTTCATGCTCTAGGTTATTCAGAAGATGCAGTTGATCCCTTGAAAAAGATCAAAATCAAAGCACATAATGGACAAGAGAATTCCTCTAAAGGAGTTGTGGTATTACCCATCAGAGTGGGACCTTTACAGAAAAACATAGCATGCCAAGTCCTAGATTTGGAACTACCATACAACATACTCTTGGGGAGACCATGGATTCAGGACATATAGGCTATTCCATCAACATGTCATCAGTGCTTAAAATTTCCATACAATGGATAGGAAATCACAACATCAGCCGACTTAAATCCAGTGCAGTGTGGTAATAACCTAAAATCAGCTCAAGAGATCATTGTTTCACATAACAGAGAAGAAGCATATTCAAGCACACAATCTAAGGAACAATCATTTGCATCAATTTTGTCAAACATGGAAGAACAACTGTAGCTAAAAGATCAAGGGAACAAAGAATATTCATTATCATGGAACAACAAACAATAGCAACTTGAAATTGAAAGGGAAGAAGCAGATGTAGGTGTTGATGTAGTTCACACATATGTAGAACAAACGTTAGGAACTAGCCTACTTGAATCAGAATCACATACAGCTAACATGGACTTAACCGAGGACAATCAGGATTTTCTTGTACGAGGTCATTCTGATGAGAGTATTGTCCTAGACATGGAAATACCTACTGAAAGCTCTGACATCTCTATCATGACTCCAAATATCTCTGAAACATATCAACCTGAAGATCCTTTATCCTTAAGATATCCTGAACCTATGGACTAGGAAAATAAAGGACATACTGACATTGATACCTTACCTAATGACCATGACATATCCTTATATCTTAATGAAATCAAACCTACAACAACTTTCACCAGGGATTCCGCTAATGTATCTTCAAGTGCCAAATCTCCTAGTCGCAAAAATGAAAATAAAGAAAACAATACCAAGTATAATGTTGAAAACCATTTATTGGCAACATTAGACCAGGAAAAAGTAAAAATAAAGGACGCATCTATTAGTGAAAACCTCCTTGAGGCATCGAAAGATGGGAGATTTGACACCTTACATGTGTACTATCAAGAGAAGTCATCTATCCTAATAGAACCAATACTTATCATTGACACAATCGATCTACATCCAGCAACAATCTCTTTATCAGAACCAGCAAGGAAAAGATATTTGAAATCCTTCAAAAGATGGCAAGTCAATTTTACCTGGTCATATGCAGACATTCCAGGGTTCGATCCAGATCTTATAATACATCACCCAAATATCAGTCCAAGAGAAAACATCAATAATGGAACAAAACATGGATCAAGAGAAGACATCAATAGAGGAACACAACATAAATCAGGATTAGGCATTCTATTTATCAAAATGGCTACAAAATGGAACATTAAACAACTTCAAGTCTTTGGAAACTCTCAGCTTGTCATTAATCAAATCAATGATGACTATCAAACAAACGATGACAAACTCATGCTTTACAAAAAGATGGTGGATGATTTCCAAAAATATTTTGTCGAAATCACTTTTGAGCAAATTCCAAGAAATGAGAACAAAGCAACAGATGCTATGGAAACACTTGCTTCTCTATTACAAACACAGAAAAATCAAGAGCATTATGAATTCGTGGTTGAAGATTTATTTCATCCCACCTTTAATTGTCCTAATTCCCAAACCATCTGTCAAATTATCTGCCAAACTTACACATACCTAAAAGATAGCACCTTACCTCTTGACCTATCAAAGAACCAAAAGAGAAACTTTATTCACCAATCCTCCCATTATACTCTTGTCGTGGATACCCTATTTAAACGAGGTCTAGATGGTACTCTCTTAAGATGTCTCAAACAAGAAGAATCTGAGAAGGCCTTAAATGAGGCCCATAACAGCATTGGTGACACTCATTCAAGTGGTCTTACCCTTTCGACAAAACTCATACGCTTGGGCTATTATTGGCCAACGATGGAACGAGATTCTTTTCAAATAGATAGAGCATGCAAACAATGTCAGATCCATGGAAATTTGATCCATGCACCAACACAAGAACTTCCTGCTTTAGCAACATCTTGGCCTTTCTGCCCATGGGGACTTGATCTAGTACTAAAGGAAAATCCTCGAAACCAGTCAAATCGAGAAAAGAAATGAAAATTTGAACCAAACTGGTTAGGTCCATTTGTGGTCATAGCAGTATTTGGGTTAGGGGCATATCAGCTATCGACATAAGATGGAGATTAGCTCGAGGAACCCATCAATAGCATGCATTTGAAGAAGTTTTATGTCTGAAAAATCCAAAAATAGTGAAAAAGCAAAAAATCCAAAAACAATGAAAAAGCAGAAAAATCCAAAAACAATGAAAAAGCAGAAAATCCAAAAATAATAAAAAAACAAAAATACCAAAAAAAAAATCAAATATGAGAAAAAGTGCAATAAAAACAGATGGTGAAAACCTGGCAAATAGGCACTATCTGTTGGCTAGCTCTGTCATCTATTGGTTCAGGCTTTCTTCCACTTGCATTCTTTTCCGTTAGCATTGTTCATATTCATCATAAAACCTTTGTACATATGCAGGCATCCCAGGTGATTTCTCGTCATGGTTTGGATCATTGACTATATCATAATAAGGCTTGTTTCTAGGCTGGGGGCAAAATCCTAAACCTGGTTGGGGGCAAAAAGTTTTGATCATTTTGAGCTTAATCAAAGCAGGTAGAACAACAGTCAAACAACGCTTGTCAAGCGAAAAACTAAGACACATCCAACATTGAACATAAGATCACATTATCAACCATTAACTATCACATATCAATCTAAACATGACAAAACACATATCAATGGATGATATATCTTGACTCATGATCTTAACATTTTGGCAATAATGGTTCAACAATTTTATTTGGATTTTTGCTATCATGATTTCTGAGTAACTCCAGGATGTCTTTGACTAGAGGAACGAGGAAGGAACCTGATATTTTTCTTGTCTACTATCTGTAAATTAATCATTAATATGTGCAAAGTTGTCTAAGGAAATGATCATCAGAATATCATGGAAGACATTTCGGACTTGCATATAGAAATGGTTAATACTGCCTATTTTACGCAAGCAACACTCTAGTCATCTTGGTTCAATTATACCTCGATGCTTTTGCTAACTTGCAATATCAAAACCTAGGAAAGTAGTGTTCAATTCATCATGGTTCAATTATACCATTGATGTTTGCACTCACTTCCCACATTTTAAAGGCTCAATGATGAAACAAAGCAATGACTCCATGACCGGTCCGATCACTGCATTGCATTGCATTTTAAGATAGATTTGCATTTCATTCTACATGGGATCACAATGCTCATCTTTTCCAAGGCCAAAGCTAACATGGTGTTATCTCTCTTATTACGTGATTGAGTACATTGGACAATAACAAAAATAATCAATTCATTCATCCTGCATGATAAGTTAGTTCATCTCAAGTAACCATTGCATACCAAGGAATCATTCATATAAAGCATAAACTCATTCATTCATTTAGTAAGATCATTGCATGGCATTCATCAAATCTCAAATCATATAAAATAATACCATTGCATTGCATTGCATCCATCTCATATTAACATGCATGAGAAAATCATAAACATAGAAAGCATTGCAATCGCACATACATCACATAGAAATTATAAGCATCACCATACATATTTGCATTTGCATACATCATGTAAATATTGCATCATCATATATCCATCATCTAGAATTCATAAGCATATAGAAATTTACATCAAGCATACATCATGAAAATAACTGCACATCATAATTATGTACCAAATAGAATGCATCCATCATCTCATAAGTCATATAGAGCGAATAGGATTGACTACATATTATATCATCAAAACAAGATCAAATGTCCAATGTACAATGATATCACAAAATACATGAGACACATCACAATAATACATCGCGAGACTCATCGATATATCATCACAAAAAGGGGTGTACATGAATGGATCAATGTCCCATATTAGTGGGACCACTAGGATGTGAAGCATAACCCAAAATCATCAAAAAATCGAAAATAATCAAATCAAATATAAATCGAGAATAATCAAAAAATCAGAATAATCAAATCATCAAAAATCAAAAAGTCGAAAAACTACAAAAATCAAAAAATCATCATCAAATTCCAAAAAATCGAAAAAATTAAAAAAATCATCAAAAACCAAAAAAATCAAAAAAATCATCATCAATTCCAAAAAAAAAAAAAAAGTCAAAAAATCATCAAAAAATAAAAAAAATAAAAAAATCATCATCAATTCCAAAAAAATTGAAAAAGTCAAAAATCGAAAAAACCAAAAAAAAAAAAAAAATGACGGGTTTCCCTCCCCCCCGGTTGGTGCCCGCGGCGCCTCCCGCAGCGCCGGCGACGCTGGCAGTGTTGCCCACGACGCTTCCCACAGCGTCGACGGTGGCACCCGCAGTGCCGCTGGCGGGCCTCCTCCTCCACCCTCCTTTCCTCCGCTTTGCCCTCCGCTTCACCCTTCGCCTCCACGCCATCGGCTCCCCCTCCTCCCAAAAAATCGCAAAAATGACATTGTTTTTAAATATTTCAAAAATTTAAAATTACAAAAATGACATTTTTTTTTTTTATTGCAAAAATCAAAAACAAAAATTTTTAATGTATTTTTTGCATTAAAAAATTTGGGAGGCGTATCGAATTTTTTTTTAAATCTGGAAAAACCCAATGTGAATCTTATGCTACCCCCTCAAATGAACCCCCATCAGCATTTATGTATCTCCCTGCAACATGATATCAACAAACTGTCAGTTCTTTATCCAATCAATCTTATCAATTCTATCAATCCATCTCATCTGATCCTTTCTATCATGTCTTATACAGGATGAATCCTTCCTAGAACTAGATGTTTTGATCAAGTCTTATACAGGATATATCATTCCTGAAACCAAACACTTTGATCATCTTTGTCTTATACAGGAGGTGCCATTCTTGCAACCAGACTTGATCTCAATCTCATCAATCCTATCAATTCAATCAAACTCTATCAATCATCACATCAAGAAACACATCAAAGTGATCGAAGAACTCGCACTTTCATCAACCACAGTTGCAGGAATCATCCAATAGTCTATCGGGAAATAAATTTCGCAAAGATCCAAAAAACTCCAAAGGTCGATTATCTCAATTGATCTCCCGAGGGGCATCCTCGCATCAATATCTATCAATTAGTGTTTGGGGCATCATATTGAGGTTTATCACCTCAAACATCGAATCCACATCACATCGGCATCATATCATCCCAAAACATCGAATCTGCATCATATCAAGATTTATTATCTCTAGCATCGAATCCACACCATATCTAGATTTATCATCTCCAAGATCGAAACAACATCATATCGAGATTTATCATCTCTGAATCAAATCAGTATCACATTGAAACCAAATCTATCAAATCTACATTCTATCAAATCAACAACATCATCAATCAAGTTTTCTTTGAACCAACGCGTCATCACACATCGCTTCAAAGAGGGGCAAAATGTATACACCTAAAAATGGTCTGAAGATAGTTAATTAAATACGCAGTTATTCGATTGATTCCCCTTCCCAATTAATTGAATTCACAAGCAATTTAATTAATTTCTCTATTCATCTACTAGTAAATAAATCTAAATGATTTATTTATATAGTTCATCTCACATTCCCCTTTGATTAATTAATTCTCAATTAATTAATGTCTCCCCATACTAGTCAATTCTTCTCACATCCCCCTTTGATTAATTAATTCTCAATTAATTAATGTCTCCCCATACTAATCAATTCTTCTAATTCCTAATTAAGATTAACAAACTCAAAGTTTGTTGAGATTAATTACCATTTTTCTATTATTTGAATTTCTAAATTCAAATGAGCACATGGCTCCTAACTTTAACCACCCAACCTAACCATCCCCTAACTTAACCCATTCAATCTAATCTTGGGTCTAACTAAACCTATCCTATCTTGCACATTCTAACCTCCTTATCCTAACCTCTCATGGTGTGGATATTCTCTCCTTGAGACACATGGCCCTTTTGCCACATGTCTCCTCCCTTGGACACTTGCCCTCTCATGAGCAAGGCTCCTTGACACTTGTCACCATAGAGACGACAAGTGTCCCTTCCTCCAACCTCTTCTCCAACTTCCTCAATCTTGGCCCTTGATATCTTCAGATCAAATCTGGACCGTCGATTCCTACCACCTTAGCTTTGGCCTTGGAATTCCTATAAATATCCCCCATTTTGGAGCAATATGGATCCCATCTCATATCAATTTAGGCATTGTTACTATAAGCAATTTGCATTTCAATTATCTAGTAATTAGCATTTGGATTTATCATAGCATGTTAATCTAGTTTCTTACATCATGCATTTCATATCATTTTCATAGTCAATCATGATCAAATAGCTACTCAACTCTTGAGTTACCACTTTGGAGGTCATTGCTCTGCTGAGAGTCCATCAATCCAACACCTTCAAGGTCCTCAAGAATAGAGGAAAATGGGACATTTCAAGGAAGGCTTGTGGTTTGCATCTTTGGTTTAGTTTTTCAATTAAGCTTTTCAATTGTGATTTTATTGTCTCATTATATGTGTATGCCTCTTGTACTAACCACATTTTAAGCATCACACTTAGTATCCCAGATTTCCCCAAGGATATCATAAGGATTGTATTAAGCAGAGTACAAGGTGAATTCTTCTGGTTAGACTCTATTCATAAAATCACAAAAGAAGCAGTAAAAGCTGTAACAGGGTTACCCTCCACTGGCAATAGACCTGACAAAACTATGAAGGTCTCAAATGACTTAGTGACAAACCTAACCAGTGCAACATTTGATAAGAGATCTCTAAGGGTAAACGATGTGAAGGATACAAATATCACATTTATTAGTATGATCTTAGGTTATAAGGCTACACATGCAAATAGGTTAAACTCAGTCTCTAGCCTATGTATTGAGAGTGCTTATGATATGGTAAATGATAATGTAATAATAGACATATGTGAATGGCTCAAAGATGAGTTGATAGACAATTTGGGTAAGATCAAAAGAGACAAGAAAGGAACATTCATATTTGGAAACTTACTTGTTTGTCTGATGCTATATATAACCAAACAAGTACCCGATATTGGTGCTAGAGATTTTGGATTTGATATACCAGTAGGAAAACAACTATCAGAACTATTGAACAATATATGAGAGAACAGGGAGAAAAACATAAATGAGCATTTTCAAGCACTAAAGGCTCAAATGAAAACTAGAGTAAGGCTATCACAAGCTATTGTGGATAAGTATCAAAAGGAAATCTGTTTTGTGATCAAGAAAGATGAAATTTGGATGGAGGCAGTTATCCCTAGAACCATCTAGGTAACTAAAATTGGCTATGAGATAGATGATAACATCATAGAAACTTATGCAAAATCCCTCCTTAAAGCTCCTAAGGAACTGGAAGAGAAAGTATTTGGTAGTGTGGAAACAATTGAGAGCACTATACAATCAAGGAAAAGAGTTAAGAAGGTAGAAGCAACCGTTAGAAAAGGAACCTAGCAAGCAAAGGCAATCGAGGAAGATGTGCTAAAACAAACTGATATAACTGAAAGTGAGTTGGAAGCACTTCATCCGGAAACTCACCTTTCACTAGTTGGAACTTCTTCTGAAAGTGACATACCTGTTGTATTCAAGAGAGTTGAGAGGAAAAGAAAACCTTCACCGGTACCTTCTCCTAAACCAAAAAGGACAAGATAGAAGCAACATGCAGTAAGGCCTCCGGCAAAGAAGATGACTCCTAAGAAGAAGGTGAAATAGACTATTGCTCCTCTAGACAAACTTCTTAGCAAAATTACAAAGGATGGTAAGCTGAAGAACATCAATAAAATGTACAATACACTATCAGCTCATGATAAGGAAAGCATAGAAAACAGTGTAATTGTATACTTAGATATATACAAGAAATTTTTGATACAAATTGTTGATGAAATTCCAAATGACTTGTATAGGAGATTAGAAGCTAGAAGATTATCTATTGTTGAACTGGATAAAAAGATTAAGATTGAAAAATTACTGGCAGTGCATCCAGTTAACTCACCTGATGAAATAGACAAATTAATCAGTGAGTCTAACTGGACAGTATTCTCTACTACTCACTGGCATGTAGCACTAATGGCTGGTAGAGTAACTAAAGTATCTGAAGAAACTGTTGATGGATGGGATATTTTCTTTGTGGAGAAAGAAAAAGAGGAAGAATTACTCAGACCTAAAACTATCAAAGTATATCAAAAGGATAGAGACAAGGGTAAAGGTAAGGTAGGTGGACCACCAAGTTTAAAAATAACTGACAATATGCCCCCACCTTCTTTAGATACTCCACCGGTAGACACTACTACAAATCAACTAGCCACTGAGAGTATGGAGACTCCGGTAGAAGATACAAACCCTTAATCAGAAATTCTATATACAACAAATGTAGATACTCAGGAAGTTAATGTCGCGGTTGACAGAGGGACCACTGAGGATAAGGAGAAAGATGTGACCACTGAGTCACCGGCTGCAGAGGTTGAGTTAAACACAAAAAAACCTACATAGGCAGAGCAACCGGCAAAGGATACCACTAAGAAACTAGTAGATAGAATAGATAAACCATCTGAAGAACTGGCTAAGCAAGGTTCAGAGGCACAAACTGAGGAACTGGCAACTAAAAGCTCAGAGAAACTATCTGAGACACAATTGGAGAAACCCAAACCGGTATAGGTTGAAGCACAGGTATAGATAGAGATAGTGCCACCTAGCCAAACTGAAAAGCCTAAACCTTTGTTTGTGGAAATGCAAACACAGACAGACCTACCAAAGGTCGAACAAAGAAAAGAAATAACTACAACCGGTAGCATGGCTATTGTAAAAACTGTTGGACAAACATCTGGTACAGCTATGATAGAATTCAAACCTACTAATGTAACTGAGGTCTTATTAGATTCAATAAATAAGATCACGGAATGCAATGCACAAGCCTATAAGGCTATTGATGATACTATACCAATTCTTAAATTGATAGCACCAAAGTGAAGTGTTGAGAATAAAGATTCTTTAGGTCAACTAGACACATTGTCTAAGTTTATCATCAGCAACCTAGTAACTGTTGATCAAATAAATGAGGATACATTTAAGGAGAGAATGATAAAAGAAAAAGAGAAATTATTTGAGGATATTGTAAAGAAAAACAAGGAAGAAATGGATACCCTTTTACCGGAACTTGGAGAAATAATCTATGACTTCACAAAACTATTCAGGGACACTTGTAAAATGAATGTCTTAACAGAGGATCTTGACAAGGAGATCAGCAAAGCTCAAGAGAAGATAAATAATATTGCTGACAATTTGATTGGAACATTAGATTCATTTTTGGAATTAGAAAAGAAAATTGTAGAGCAGGAAGAGAAAATCAAGAAATTGGAGAAAGACAAATAGGGAATAAAGGATAAGGCAAAGGACTTAAAATGTAGACTTAGTCCAAGACTAGAGTATCTTATTTCTTTGAGAAAAGAAACATATGAGGCTCTAGTTCCTGGATAGAAGACATTGGAAGAGAAAATGCACATACTCACCGGTACAATGCAGAGAACACAAGAGGCAATAAAAGACTACAAAACATTCAGCAATGGCATAAATTTAGTTTTGACAGATATCTTTCAGATTGTAACCCACCGGTTACAAGAATCCAGGTAGGACTCCACTGACAGTGACTGACAACCTTTTTCATTGATGTCAAAGGGGGAGTAGTGGAATGAGAAAAATGGTCAAAAGGAAGGGACTTCATCTGCTCAGGGGGAGCATACAATTTTGGTAAGACAATTTTGGCAGACTATTTTTGGATATCATTTTCGACACTTTTTTATTTTTCTCATGAGTGTTGCCATCAATGCCAAAGGGGGATATTGTTGGCAAATGCACACTCCAATGAGAAATTGTAAGTGATTGAAGGTTTTGTCATTGATGGCAACCTTGCAATCATATGATACCAGCAAGACAGGATACCAGCACTGGCAACGACAAACTCTACACCGGCATTGAAAGGAAGGATACCGGCACCCTGGCCGACAGGAATTTTGTTTGAAATCTATTTTGTAATTAATTGTAAAATCATTGTAAGCCAACATGGCGAGTTGTATTATGACTCATATATATATGAGATCATTTTGTAATAGGAAATATATGTGACAGGATGCGAGATAAGAAGACCTAATATGTGAATTATAGGTTAAGGGTTTATGTATGTAGCAGAGCTTAAACTGATACTAGATCTGGCATAGCAAATGCTAATCTGAAGCAGTACAAGACATTGGATTAATATAATCCATTTTTGTAAGTCAGTGTGACTTCTTTTGTAATTGAGCAGTGAGCTCTAGGCACTTGGCCTTCCTGCATGTGCAAACCCCTATTGTAAGAGTAATATTCCCTTATTGGCCAGTAAGAGAATATTGTTAGTCACAAATCCCACCGAGGTTTTCCCACACTGGGTTTCCTCATTAAAATATTGTGTTATGGTGTGCTTCTCATGTGGTTGTTGTTATTCTTGTTTACTGCATTATTTCTGGTTTACCGGTACACAATTTCAATATTTTTTCATGTTTTAAGTCAAGTAAATTTATAAACCGGTCAGACACTGATTCACCCCCCCCCCCCTCCCTCTCAGTATCTTTGGGAATCCTAAAAAGGAATGCAATGGAGTGAATTTTTGTTGCATGCATGTTTGTTTTAGCTTAGATATTTGCATTTGCATGTGTGTGTTGTGCAGGTACTTCATTGTTGGATGTTGGAAGATTGAATCTTGTATTCAATCTATTTCATCTTGCTATAGTATGTACTAAGTTTTCTGACTCTTTTCATGTTGAGTTTTATGATTTTATGTTGCAGGATGGATTACTCTTCAAGGGGCATCAATTATGCATTCCTCAATGTTCTATGAGGGAGAATATCATTAGAGAGAAACACAATGATAGTCTTGGAGGTCATTTTGGTTTGGACAAAACTTTAGAGAAAGTATCAGGTTTTATTTTTGACCTAAGATGCAGGAAGAGGTAAGAAGGTTTGTGGAGCATTGTCCTATTTGTCAAAGGGAAAAAGGTGTTTCAACCAATGTCGGTTTGTATCAGCCTTTATCGATTCCTACTAGGCCTTGGGAAAGCCTTAGTATGGATTCTGTACTTAGATTGCCCAAAACTCCTAGGGGGTTTGATAGTGTCTTTGTAATTGTTGATAGGTTCAGCAAGATGGCTTATTTTGTGCCATGTAAATGCACAAATGATGCATCTCATATTGCAGGTCTATTTTTCAAAGAAATTGTAAGGCTACATGGATTACCTCTCAATATTGTCACTAATAGAGACTCCAAGTTGGATAGTCATTTTTGGAGGACTCTATGGAAGAAGTTGGGTACCAATCTATCATTTTCATCAGCATACCACCCTCAAACTGATGGCCAAACTGAGGTGGTTAATAGGTCCCTTGGAAATCTCCTTAGATGCCTTACTAAGCAGCATGGACAAAGTTGGGATTTAGTGATTGGACAAGCTGAATATGCATACAATGATTTAATCAATAGGAGCACAGGGAGAAGTCCATTTGAGGTTGTGTATGGCCTACATTCTAGAGGGATAATTGAGCTCAGAGATCTTGGAGGCATGGACAAATGGAGTGCCCAAGGAGAAGATTTTGTTGTCACCATGAAGGATATTCATGAATAAGTTAAGGCTTCACTTCAACAAAGTGTTGATAAATATAAACTCGGAGAAGATGTTAAGAGGAGAGATATTTTGTTCAAAGTAGGGGATTTGGTGATGGCTTACCTAAGGAAAGAAAGGTTACCCAAAGGCCAACCTTCTAAACTACTCATGAAGATGATAGGTCCCCTCCGGGTGGTTCATAAGTTTGGAAAAAATGCATATGAAGTTGAACTTCTAGCATGCTTAGGAATATCTCTCATCTTCAATGTATGTGATTTGACAATCTTCAAAGGATCCTTGATAGATGCAGCACCTGATTCATCTCTTGAGGAAGAGGATGTAGAGTGGATGAGGGATCTACCGCCTAGCAAGCCATTGGAGTTGGAGTGAATTCTAGACTCCAAAGTGATCAAACAAACCAAGAAAGGTGTGTACAAAGACTATCTGGTCAAATGGAAGGGGCTTCCTAAATATGAAGCTACTTGGATGAGTGAAAGTGATATCCTCAAGCATAGAACTACTATCAACCGGTTGGCAACTCAAGGGACTTGAGTTTTCTTGTCCAAGGGAGTATGGTACAGGAGCACCAGGACATGTGTCTACTTCATTTTGGCATGTATCTACATCATTTTGATTCATGGTTATGCTTAGGAATAGAATGTGCAGTGTGTGTGTTTGAAGGCATATTGATTAGGCCTAGGCAATGTAATAAGCTTTGAGGCTCCAAGGTGTGTCAACTTGGTCAAAGGCCTTGTATGGGAATTTTTTAGGTATTTTTGATGTTTAGGGGTCTGCAATGTGTAGTATGTTCATTATTGACCTTTGGTGTGAAGGCAAGACCAACTTGTAAAAAGTTGTCAAAATTTGCAAAGTTGCAATTATTGTCTTAAGCAACTTTTCTTGCAACATTTTGAAATATGGTTACTCTAATGGTTGGTCAGTTGCTTGTATGCATTAGAAGCAGTTGGAGGAGTTCCTTGGCATGATATAATCCTAGAGGAATGATGCATACTAGTTAGAGATGATTTTGAATGAAATTCTTATCTCAAACAAAACGGTTACTAAGATTTCTGTATTTTCCTTGAGTTTCATGTTCTTGCATGATTCCTTGTGAATGGTGGGCATGAGTTAAGAATTTTACAAGTTGTATCAAAGCTTCACCAACTATTTGGAGTTGATCTGAGGTCTTGGAACATTCAGGTTTGAGAGAAAGAGTATTTTCCATCCCACTGAACTGGTAAAACCCTCAAACCAAGGGTTTTGATGCAAACAGTGGCACAAATCAACATCTCTCAATGGGATCGATCTGAAACCTGGGATTATGTTGATTTGGCATGTATATTAGATTTTCCTAGTGGTTGTAAAGACCGGAAGTGTCATTTGACTTTCCTAAGATGAGGCCCAACGCTTGACATCGGTCATGTGGCAAGCCTATGCAGTAGGAAAAGAAGGTGAACAACAAATTGGTGGATGGTCAAAATAGGCATGAGAAGGACTCTTGGGTAGGTGTAGGCCCTTGACAAGTTTCATTATTTTACTCCTTTATGACTGGTGAATCTTTTGAGAGCTTGAACTCCAATACCGATTAAAAGAGGCTAAATAGGGTCAGTAGTGTTTGAACATTCGTACTCAAAACCCAAATGTAGAAGTTTGGAATCTTGTAGTATGCCCAAAAGGGTATCCAAATATCAAATTTATTTAGGGGTTTATTCAGGTAGGTTGTGAGAAAAATCAAGAAAATCCTGAATGGAGGGTTAATTGCTTGTAGCCCTATTTCCTAGGTCTAATAGAGGAAACGATACAAAAGGATAATAAAAACCCATCTAAGGGGTCAAGATATATGAAAATTTCATATAACACATGTGTAAACATTCACATAGGCTAAATTACACCTTGTGAGTAAATATCATGTTGCTTGGGTTGTGGGGTTGTTAGGTGTCTTTGGTTGAAGGGTTGGAACCTAAGCGGTAGGAGACTCCTTGTCAATTGTGAGTTGTCCTGAGTGAAGAGATCCTTGGGAAGGATCTAGGGTAGGCTTTAGTAACCTTAAGAAGGTTAAGGACATTGGTCCATTGGGTGACACCTAGTGGAGACCCTTAATGAGAAAAAACCAAAGAAAGTGATTGAACATCCCATACCCTTTGCATCAAAATACTAGTGTGTTTTGTTCCTCAAAAATTTGAAGGTACCTTGTTCAAAATGAAGGTCAGTGACTTTGTTTGAAAGGTCAAATTCAAAAGAATGGTTTGGTACAAAGGAAAGTTGTAAAGTGATGGAGGAGCATCCTCGGTCGATGAGGAATCTTGCATCAACCAAAAACATTTTCCTTTCTAGTTTAGTTCTTTGTGCAGTTTCAGTATTCTTACCGGTATGTACAGGTAGTTGCTTGTTCCCCATGGCTGATCTTGTTTGCAGTTTCCTGGCAGTTTCATGTGGTTGATTTCAGATTTCTAGTTCGTATGGGTTATTCTCTGGTCAGTTATCTCTTTTGGTTGGTTGTTTCTCGGTTCTCGGGACAATTCTTGTGCTTACCGGTGGGTTTTCCTTCATTATCGGTGCTATTATTGGCATGTGGATCCATCTTGGGTCTTGTCTGACATTGCTTGGTGTGTGGTCGACCTTCCTACTGATCTGTATCACTTGGTTGTTATTTTCTGGAAAGATTTCTTAAATCTTAGGGCTGACCTAATTACACATTTCATTTTCTTGCATTGGTGAAAGTAATCTTTTGAGGCCAACCCGGATATGTTCTAGTGGGTACTAATATGATGTTATGTAATCATTTGTGGGGGCAGAGGAAGTAGAACTTAGAATAAGGATTGAGATTTGCATGTTATGATCTGGTTGATCTTTAGAGTCCCAGTTGGGATGTTTCTGGCTCGAACCCTGTATGTAACCAGTTAACTACCAGATTTTCTTTGATGATAATCTGATGATTACCAGATGATTGTCGGAAGTTCTAAGGTTGTAATCTGATCTGTTTATGTGAATTTTTTATGTTTCCTTACTACTTTCATTGTGTCTCTCTTTCTGCATAAGTCGGTTGACTCTTCTGAGGGTTTTACCGGTTATGGCTGTATCAGAAAGTGGCAGTGAAAGTGATGATGAAGATTGTTAGAGTAATTGAGTCTTTACTTGATTAATTAAATGACATTTGTTTAATTAATTAAGTTCCCCGTTATCTTTTTTACACTTAAGCTAACATTAGGTGCATAATGATTAATTCTTTTATTAATTATTATGTGCAAGCCTAGGGTTTTCCCTTTTAGGGTTTCTTGACCTATTAGAGGTTGAATTATTTTCTTTGTATTATTATTCTATTCCACTTTTTTGTGAATACAGAGCTCTCACATTCTTGAGCATTTTTCTTGTGTTTGTGATTTGCTCTATTGTTTCCTTGCTTCTCCTTGTAACAGGTTTATTCAGCTTGCAAAGATCATTTGGGCTCCTGTGGTGTTGTATTTCTCAACTCTCACATGGTATCAAAGCTTCAGATCTGCAGCTACTTGTTCTTGTTTTGAGTTTTTTTTGCATTGGAAGCAAATCTAGGGTTTTAGAAGTTTTTTTGTTTACCTAGGGATAGGCCTTTTTTCTTAGCACTTTGGGCCTAAACAGACCTCACCATCATGCTCAAAAGGCCCAAAAACCCCTATGGTCATTTAAAACATGACCACTTTCGACACCTGAGCCTCTGGGGGTATTTTTTGTTTTGTACCAAGGCGTACGGCCTTGGCACGTAGTTCAAGAAATTTGAATAAAAATAAATTAAAAAATCAATTTTGTCTTTTTACGGCATGTAGGCTGAAATTAGTTTTTTTTGAAAAAAAAAAAAAAAAATTCAAAAATTTTTTTTTTTTAAAGTTTGGCCAAGTTTTTTTTCATAAAAACAAAACAATTTTTTTTTGGGGTTTCCCATGGTATGCAGGGTACCGTGGGCCCCTAGGTACTGCCACTGGTCCTAACAATCTAGCTCATCGGCCCTATCAGAGCGGGCCCTGCTATCGCTGACCCCTGCCCACCAATCTCCTCCCACCCGCCGGCCTCTGGCCGCTGCCGGTGCTTCCTAGCCCCGTCGGCCACCCATCGCCTCTGCACCACCCAACTGCCACTCCACTACCAGAGCGGTGCCCCCGGGCCACCTCCACCCGGCCCTGCCACCTGATAGCCCCTCCCTCTTGCCTTTGTAGGGGGGTTGGTTTTTTCTTCATATCTTGAGCATACAGACTCATTTTTTCGAAAATTAATAGGCCTTCGGAAAGCTGGTTCCGAGCCAGACCTCATGGTATTGGAATTTTTTTCCAATTTTGTTGTTTGACTGTACTTTTTTCTAGGCAAATTGGGATCACTTTTCTACACTTTCAGGGCCATAGAATGAGCATCTGAACTCTATTTTTCAAAAAAATTATATTGTTGGAAAGATTGTTCTGTGTACTTTCCAGTCATATGAGTTTTCTTTTCAGATTATGCTTCAGGAATATTTTATTCAGTTTTTTGCTTTTCAGCACTTTGGTAATTATCTTGGATGTTTCAAGTCCTGGGATCTCTTTCTCTGAGTAGGATGTCTCGGTTTTGGCTGTTCTTTCTGTTTCCAATCTTCTTATCATTGTAGCTTTTATTTATGCACATGTGATGAGATAAAGTGCCATCATGCATTGTTTACTTGGGATCTTGCACATCTTGTGCCTTATTGTACATGCACTACTTATAAAGTGTCATGGGGGGGTTGATGTTTGCCTTTATTTGCCATCTACCTTTGTCACGTGAGTGTTCCTTCCATGACATTTGCCTCATGATGTGTGTCAAGTGAGTGTTCCTTCCATGACACTATGTACTTTCTCAGCACCTTTGATGTTCCTCGTTCTTCGTCATGCAATTCTTGTTGGTCATTCTTTTCAGTGTTCATGTCCCTCTCTCTTTTCAGCATTATGGGGAGGTTTGTCTTGTTGGTTCTAATGCTTCTGTGGTTTGATTGATCATCTCTCCAAGCTTTGGTTTATCATGCCATCTGTATCTTTGAGTTCAGTTGTTTGCCTTTGTTTTCCATCTGATTCAAGTAGTGTCATTTGAGGGTACTCATGTTGATTATAGTCTTCTCTACCTGGTCATGTTCTATTTCAGTGGAGGTTCCTCAAATCAGTAGTTACTCTTCGACAGTGTTTGCAGCTATTTCCTGCTTCAGTGGTGTTCTTCTTGCTTTTCCATCTCTATTTGGAATAGATTTTTTTCCCAAGTGGTTTTCTCTATTTCTCCAGTTCATAAAGATTTGGTTGTATTTGGGTACCTGATTAGGCCTTGTTGTCAGGACCCATCTTTCTTGCTTTCAGTAGTTGTTCTAGGTTTTAGCTTCTCCCTAAGTCTAGCTTAAGGGGGGGTGTTAGAGTAATCAGGCTTTACTTGATTAATTAAACAATGTTTGTTTAATTAAGTTCCCCTTTATCTCTTTTACACTTAAGCTAACATTAGGTGCATAATAATTAATTCTTTTATTAATTATTATTTGCAAGCCTAGGGTTTTTCCTTTTAGGGTTTCTTGACCTATTAGAGGTTGAATTCTTTTCTTTGTATTATTATTCTATTACACTTTTTTGTGAATACAGAGCTCTCACATTCTTGATCATTTTTCCCGTGTTTGTGATTTTCTCTGTTGCTTCCTTGCTTCTCCTTGTAATAGGTTTATTCAGCTTGCAGAGATCATTTGGGCTCCTGTGGTGTTGTATTTCTCAACTCTCATAAAGACTATATATCAAAAGAAGAAAGTTCCTAAAGAGCCCATACAAGTTGAATTCTTGAAGAGCTTTTATGGTGGCATGCAGTTTACTCCTGATAAGATTCACCCCTCCTTATGTCAAGCATTGCAAGATATTGAAGAAAAGCATTGAAAAGAGATTGGTTTTCTTGCTTATTATCATTTACCCAAATCAACAACAATCAAGAAAGATGAAGGCAAAAGTGATCTTTCTCCTGTACCATTTGCTCAACAAAATCAAAGTCTTGATGATCTTGAACAAGTCAACTTCTTGAAGAGTTTCTATAGTGGAAAATAACTTGATCCTAAAAAACTTCATCCTTCTCTACTCCAAGATTTGCAAGAGATTGAAGAAAAATATGGAAGAGGGAACCATTTTCTTGCTCATGATAAAAACTCTTTATCAAAAAGAGGTCACACATTTGAAGGTGGAGAAGATTTAGAATCAATGATAGACAATACAAATCTATCTCCTACACCTATTGCTCGATGGAATGATATTTCCAATAATTCATAGATTGAGTTTTTGAAAATTTTCTATGGTAATAGACAACTTGATCCTAGAAAAGTGCATCCTTTCTTTCTTGAAAAATTACTAAGGATTGAAGAAAATGATAGGAGTCAAAATTATTTTCTCACTGACAAAATATCTTGCAATCAAAGGGTTGAAAGATGCTCACTTGAATATACATGTCAAGAGGATTACCAAGAACAAATGATAGGGATAGAAATGGGAGATTCCATTTCTTCATGCAATAATAAAGAGGATTGTACAAAATATGGTGATGAATCATTGAAAGTTCTCTCAACTTGCATATAGCCCCAAATCAGAAATGATGATGAAGGAAGAGCATCCCAAAAAGAATCTCATGTAGTCTTTATTCCTGATTAGTGTCTTGAATCTTATGATGATGAATTTATATATGGAGAAGATATTCCTATTCATACATTACCAATTGTTGAAGTGGAAAGACATGTTGATGAAATCAGAGGTATGACATCCAGTGGACAACTTTGTTAATCTTTAACCAGTGGAGAGGCAACCACAAATGAAACTTTATAGATATCTTCTTTTCCTTCAGAAATGGAGACATTTACATTTGAAGATATTGATAAACTTCCAAATCAGCCCCAAGTGAAAGAAGATGAATCACCAAGCATCCACTCTTTATCATACATGCAACCTGAGTATAAAGCTTTAAGATTTCATGAAGAGTTTCATATAGAAGAATCATTGAGTTAGGAGAATATAGAAAGCTATATGGATATTGTTGAGAAATTTGAAAGTGAAATCTATGTAAGTGTATCAACCTCTGTGGAAGTGCAATCTATGCCTTATGGAGCATTCAAAGTTCACAACAATCCACTTTTTGAATCTATAGATCAAGTGTATGATCCTACATTGAAGGATATTTTTGGGAATTGTGCCAACAATGAAGAAAGGAATGAGGTAATGGATGATCTGATGAAGGAATTCAATGGAGTAAAGCCTCATGATATCCATAGCATAGGTTTGTGCCTAAAATCTTTGGATGGTGATTTTCTCTATGGTGAAGATGTCTACCACAATCCTCTATTTTTCAGGTGAATGTGTTTCTACAGGTAATTTTGAAGCTCCTTCTTCATTTTCCTATCCCATAGAGAAAGAGTTTTGTAAAATTCTTATAACTAAATAAGAAGAACATATCCTAATAAAAGATTAATCTATGCTCCTGGAAGTTGATTTTCAAAAGTCAAATTCAACATTTGCAATGATAAAAGTTTCTTCATGTCACAAGATATATGAAGGTTGTCCAATTCATGTATTAATTTGCTGCAAATCAGACTATCAGAGGGATCTTCAGATAGAGGATATGGGTATGCTTGAGAATATTCTAAAAATTTCCAATAATGTTCAAGGTGGTACCAATTTGATTCAAGAGAGACCGCAGATTTATGATGATAGATGGTTGTTTGGTTCATTGCTCAAAGATATTTGTCATCTTATACATGTTAACCTACTCAACCTAAGAAGCTTATAGATGTCACATAGATGCACGTTGCTTTTTGCAGAGGTGCCTACTTCTCTCAACCTGTAAATGGTTTTGTATGACAATCCTAGAGAAGTTTGAGGTAGGCTTTGGCTACCATGTACATATTTAGGTAGAACTTTTGTTTGTGTTTGTCCCATTTTTGGTTTCTGTCTAGTCTGTCTAGTTGGTCTCTTTTGTTGTCTCCTCTCCTTGACTCTATTCCCAATGGATAGTACACTAGCTTGTGAAACCAAAGATTTTGGGTTCATCATGCGTCCTTTGTAGTCCTTGTCCCTGGTCAGAGCCAATTGTTGCCACATATTTTAAATACCCAAAATTTGAACTTTGAATTGGTCTTAAAGTTCTATGAGGATCAAATAATGGTATATGCTCATTTTCCTACCTTGAAAGTGTTGGAATCCAAGAACATGAGAGGGGGGGTGAATTAGTGTTCTACCGGAATGATAAATTTTAACCTTATTAAAACATGCATATACCAATCGGTATACCGATACATATAAAATTGAAAGAATTAAAGAAACCAATAAGCTAATCACATAAATGAATACCACAACACATAGAATTATACATGGAAAACCTCAAAGAGGAAAAACCACGATGAGATTTGTAACCCATAATATCAATTCACTGGCCATATGAAGAGATATTACAAAATATAGGGGCCTGCACTTGTAGGAAGGCTTACAGCCTAGAGCATACTGCTCAATCGGAAAAGGAGCCTCATTGACTACATACAAATCCAGACTACAAACTGGAGAAATGATTGAACTACAAAGATAGCATCTTCTATGCCTGAATATAGTTCTTGTTAAGCTCTATTTTCTCTAGTCTGAAACCCTAAACCCTTTACCAAAGTACCCCTTATATAAATATCCTCACATACATGATCTCTCTCATATGTTTCGCATATCCTTCTCTATTTCCTTCCTAATACATATTCCATGATATCCTCTATATCAAAATTATCTAATCAACTGACCTATATACCCTTTACAATTCATCATACCTTATGTCAGCTTACAAAGATAATTACAATATCAGTATACATGTCGGCTAGATAACATAAATACATGAATATTAAAAACAATTGCTGATGTCGGATCCAAAATATGTCAGCCTCCAATAATGATAACCTGATTCTAAACCATGTTGGCCTGCATTGTCGGTAACCAAAGAATTCCTTTCAACCTGTTGGTGTCGATGTAGTGTCTGTGAAGTGCCTGTCGGTACACAATTAACCCAAAATATGAAGCCGGAATAAATTGCCATGTTGCCATCAATGAAAACATAGTGAAACCAACCAATTGAGTGTCAATTGCCAAAAATCACCCCCTTTGGCATTGATGGCAACACTCATATGAAAAATGGTCATGGTTTCATCTATCATTTCATCATGAACCTGCTCCCCTTGAGATGAATATTCATCTATGATCATAATAAAAAATACTCCATATCTCCCCCTAATGTATACAAGTCCCTTTTTATTTTTCACATCTATATCACTCCCCCTTTGACATCAATGCCATCAAAATTTCCAAAAAGAATACCAAAAATCCAAAACCGGGACGAAGAATGAAAGATATTGTACAATGAATATCCCAAAAATACCTTACCGAAGCTTAATATATTTTAAAAAAATTGGATAGGCCTTCTCCAAAAGCTCTAGATAAGTATCCCAACCAGATTTGAAAGTAGCAGAAATAAATACAAGTCCATTTAGCATATGGGAAAATGACTCTTTCTCATTTAACTTTGTTGGTGTGGGCTTACCAACCATATCTATACACTCCTCCTTATGTATACTAAGTGAATCCAACCAGGAACTCACCAAACCTCGAAGACTTCTAGCTCTTTCTTTCTCAAGAGCGGAAACTTGGGCTTCCAAAACCAAAATCTGACCATCAATGGATGTAGTCAATGAATTCAATTCATCAAAAGAATTGACTATACTTGCAATTTTCTTCTAAGATTCCTTAATCCTCTTATCCAAATTAGTTGTAAGAACATCTATGTTGCAATATACTTTGTAAATATTTGTATACTTCTTTAAAGAATTATCTATCAATTTTAACTTTTCATTAATCTTCTTCCTCTCAGACTCAATCACTTGATCCAATGTAGCTCTTTTTGCCTATGTGAACCTCTCCAGTGCTTGCCGGTTTGAAATTTTCTGAAAGGATTGAAAATCCTTTGAAATTTGCTTTGTAATTGTCTTAAGCTTTCTGAATGGGCTCACTTCTTTGTCAAACTTGTACTCTAGGACTAGTCTATGCAAAACAGTGATAGACTAATCAATAATCCCTTTATCCATAGATCCCTCCTTCATCATTTTCTATGCAACCATCATCATGAGTTTAGTGGAACTCATTTTGGTTATTCTTTTCTTTCAAATGTGCGAGGTGTCAATTGACAACAATGATGGACTCACTATTGGTTCTCTGTCAGATTCCTCTTTCTTCTCCTCTAATGATTTAACCTTTATAGTTTCCTCACTTGCACCAGTGGCTTTGTCACTTGGTGCAGTCTCAGTAACTGTTGGTTCCTCCCTAGGAACTACAACCTCATCCTGTACATCTATATCTAGAGGACTATTGTCCTCAACATTAGTATCCTTTACACTCTATATTTTCTAGTATCTCAACATTTTCCTGTACATTTGTATCTACTGGGGGCTTAATTTCCACTATTTTAATATTTTTGAAAATTGAGGGTGAAGTACCCATAATACCCTTTCCTTTTCCTTCAACCGGGATGCTTGCAATATTTGTCTTAGATTCTGGTGAAGTATAAAAAACCACGGTTCTCTTCAAATAACTTAACCCATGCCTTGTGGGTCTCCTTGATTATCTCATTCAATCTTCCTAACATAAGATTGATTATTCTATGTTTGTTGTTAAATATTTTCATTTCTGCAACCGCAAGTGTCTTATCCATCTCCTCTGGAGCAATAGAAACATAAATAGATAACAACTCTTGTATCTTAATATGCTTTTCCTCTTGCATTGTTTATAGTCTTCTAGCATCTACCATATCATACAACTCATCCAGTATTTGGTTTTCAATTTCTAGCAAGTCTTTCTTATAAATATCCAAATATAACAAAACTACTTCCTCTACTTCTCTTTTTTCATCATCCTCTAAATGTTCATAATAAAACTGTATATTCTTTAACATACCATCTTTAGTAATCTCATCAACTAACTCTATACAAGTCTTGGTGGAGTGATAGTTACATTACCAGATTCAATTGCTAGATCAAAGTCATCCTTCTTCTTTCTCCTTCCCGTACTAGATGGGGTTGAAGGTGTTACTTTCAGTGCTTTCTTCTATCTCGGTACCTTGATAGTAACTTTCCTAACTGGTTGCTTCTTAGCCTCTACCTTAGTTTCTTCAGTTTTCTTTCTTATTACTCTTTTGAATTCCAGGGGTGTGTCACGCTTAGATACAAATTCTACTGCAATAGGCTCAATGAATACTTCTAGTTCTTTTCTCTTCTTGGCTTTCTTCGGGACATCACCAATCAATGCTTTTGTGTCTTGTGAAACCTTTTCAACAAACTTACTTGACTTTCCTTCCTGCTTCTCTCTCTTCTTCCGGTTGAACTCAATTTCAACCTCTTGTGTCTTCTACTTAGCAGTTCCATAGGTTTTTACAGTTTCATCTACCGGTACATCAATTAACATCTGTGCATAAGCATCAAGAATCTAAGCATCAACTTCATAACCCATCTCCTCAATCTAGATCTTTCGGGGTTTGACCACTTCCATGAGTGTTTCATCTTTCTTAACCATGAAGCATATGTCAATTGAGTATTTCTCAACAATGTGCTTAGGAACCCTCATCCTAGAATTCATAGCCTTTCGGAATGCTTTAAAATATCCCCATACTTTTTCATCTCTTTGACTACCTAATATAGCAATAGACTATTTTAGTTGCCTCCCTACTAGGATATCAAATGCCTATTATCTCTTTCCAAAACTGGGAGTCTCATTGATGAAAAATAGCATTAAACAGACAATTAGGTTACCATATCAGAAAGTCCCCTTCTTTTCTGCTTTAATCTTTCCTAGGTTAATCAATAGTTCATCTAACATCCAACCACATAGATCTATCTTCTCATTCTCCCTCATCATTTTATAAGCTGCATAAATGCAGGAGCTAGAAATAGAATTCAGTCAATTTGATTGTGTTACCTTGTAACCGATGACCATGCTTCTGAATGTGATGTATGTATCAGTGATAGTACTAATTCTCATTAACCACCTATCTGATGTTGCGTCGGTAATCTTGTTAACCTAATCATTTGAAATTTTCTCCTCCGGATGTTTTCTAAACTATGGTAAACCAGTGATTGCCCTGATGGCCTCCTTTGTAATCTTATATGGTCTATCTAACTAGATAAACTCTCCATGCACTCTACTCAAAACATACCTAACAATTTCATCTTCGAATTCTGAAATATCCAGAATGTCGGTAAACCCTAGATCAACAATATGTTGGTATTTAGGTTTAATCTTTCCAGAATCTCCCATTAACTCATTCATGTACATGCTCTTGATATCATTCATTCCCAAATCCTTAATATGATAGTGGATGTAAGCTCTTACATCTTCGACATACACGACTCCTTTCGGGACACGGGAAAAAGCTCCAACCAAATCATCCAGGGTAGCCACATGTGGATATCACTTGAAAATTGGCCTGGGACGGTCCTTGGCCTCAACAACAGTCAAATTTACAACAAAGATAGGTACAGATGATGATCCTACTTACATGATTGAAGATAAATACATGTGAATCACTGCCGGTGAAAAATCCAAAAGAACTCTTCCAATCGGTGGTGAAATCGCTTAAGATGATATCTGATCGCACTAAATCACCCTTAATTGCTCTGAATCTTTCTTAATTTCTCTGAATTCAAGGTGATAAAAAATGAAGTAGATTCAACCATATATTCTCCAAGAAAAACCCTATTCTTTCATTGACATCAATGACTTCCGGTGAAAGATGTTGGATCTCGATAAAACATCTCCATGTCGGTTAAGAATCTCCAATGTCTGGAACATCTTCCAGAACCTCTTCCCAGGGCATATGCAGCATCTTCATGAATTTTTCCTACCCCTAAGGAATCTGCCTCAGTTACCGGTTGAGCTTCATGCCCGTGTAAGAGAAACCTCCTTTATTGGATAAGTAATCGGTGCATTACCATCTATAGTTTGATCTTCAGGCTTCCTAACCCATCTTTGGGTATGATCTTGCTGGATTTCATTAACCTTTTCTTTCCCTTTCTCATTTCATCCTCCATTACCAACTAATGGATTTCTGCTTCTACAAAATTTAGTAATATGTCCAACCTCATTACATGCATAACATGTAACATTATTCTTTTGAATTGCTTTGCTAAAACCAGTGTAATTGCTTGACCTGCACTGATTAGCCATATGTCCAAATTTCCCACATGCATAACATTTTACATTCATTCTGCAATCTTTTGTCTTATGACCATACTTATTACGTTTAGAACATTGACCAGGAGGAGAATAAGGTTTCTGATTTTCTCTATTTCTACTTTGCCTAGCTATGTGACTAGGTTTATTATAAACAAAGCATCTACCATTAAATTTATAAGCATTAAGCTTCCTTACTGGTGCCTTATGGTTTTGATCTTCATTTACAGTACCAGAACTTTGTCCTTGTTCAAATCCAGGTCCACTGGAATCACCAGTCTTCCTTTGTCTCTTTAATAGCTCATCTAACTATGCTAAACTAATCTTAAATTTTTCTTTATACTCACTTGCAATAGTCAGATCATCTCTTAGAATTATCGTTTGTCTCTCAAGCTCTTGTTCATTACTCTGGTATTATACTAAATCAGTTCTCAACATATCATTCTCATGAACCAACCTACCACATTCTTCAAATTTGTTCTTCAAAGATACTGCAAGATTTTCTTCCTTTTTCTTCAAGTCTTCAATCTCCTTAGATATTCTCATAGTTATATCTTGCGTTTTATTTCTCATAACCATGTTCTCCTGACTCAACTTCTGACACTATTCCTTACGTGCATGTTTTTTCTTCATCATCTTCATTTTGTAAAAGTTCCTTCCTCCTATCTTGAATAGATGGTAGCCTCTCTTGTAGGACAAGAATGAATTCCTTGGCATAATTCAATTCATCTTGTATCTTTAATTTTTTCATCCTTTCAACATCATAATCTTCAAGTGCCACCTCAAGTTGCTTCTCCAAACTTATATCCATGAATTCCAGATTCAGGATCTTCCTCAAGTTGTTAAACATCCTCCAAGGTACAAGGCTCTAATACCAATTGTTGGAATCCAATAACACTAAGAGGGGGGTGAATCAGTGTTCTACTGGAATGATCAATTTTAACCTTATTAAAACATGCATACACCAGCCGGTATATCGGTACATATAAAATTGAAAGACATAAAGCAGCCAATAAGCTAATCACATAAATGAATACCACAACACATAGAATTATATGTGGAAAGCCTCAAAGAGGAAAAACCACAGTGGGATTTGTGACCCACAATATCAATTCACTAGCCATATGAAGAGATATTACAAAATATAGGGGCCTGCACTTGTAGGAAGGCTTCCAGCCTAGAGCACACTGCTCAATCACAAAAGGAGCCTCACTGACTACATACAAATCTAGACTACAATCCAGAGAAATGATTGAACTGCAAAGATAGCATCTTCTATGCTTGAATACAATTTCAGTTAAGCTTTGTTTGTTCCGGTCTGAAACGCTAAACCCTTTACCGGAATACCCCTTAATTAAATATCCTCACATACATGATCTCTTTCATATTTTTTCATCTCCTTCACTATTTCCTTCCAAATACATATTCCATAATATCCTCCATATTTAAATGATCTAATCAACTAACCTATATACCCTTTACAATTCATCATGCCTTATGTCGGCTTACAAAGATAATTAAAATACCAATATACATGTCGACTAGATAACATAAATACATGAATATCAAAAACAATTGTTGATGCCGGATCCAAAAGATGTCAACCTCCATTATCGATAACCTATTTCTAAACCATTTCAGCCTGCATTGTCAGTAACCAAAGAATTCCTTTCAATCTATCGATGTTGGTGTTGGTGTTGGTGTCGGTGTAGTGTCTATGAAGTGCCTGTTGATACACAATTCACCCAAAATATGAAGCCGGAATAAATTTCCATGTTGCCATCAATGAAAACATAGTGAAACCAACCAATTGAGTGTTAATTGCCAACAAAAAGCATGTTTCAAATTCTAGGTCCTAACTCCTTACCATTTAAAAGTTATGGTTGTTTTTCCTAATTTGGGTATTAAATTTAATGGGAAATATTTGAGTTATTTTTCAAAAATAATCTTAGTATTTTTTTTAATTTGATATATTTCCCATGTTTTATCTTTTGAGAAGAAGAGAAATCAAAAGTCTTTATGAGGTCCTGATATAATTTTCATGAATTATCCTTTGCTCAATGCCCATTGTTCCTCAAAAATTTCAAATTTCTAACCTCAAAGGTTAAAAATGCTCAAAAAGTGAGCAATCCTAACCTATTGTTTGAAAAGTCAAAATCCTAACCTTGGGAGGTTAGAAATGCTCAAAAATTGAGCAATCCTAACCTAATATGCTCAATTACTCAAAAATCCTAACTTTCTAAACTGTTTTCGAGCATTTGAAATAAAGTTCTAAGTTATGTTCATCCATTGAGAAGAAGTAATACAGGGCTTTATCAGATGGGTTGCTACTATGATGGTAAACAAGTTTGTCAAATAGAGAATAAAATACAAAGTATGTGCATTGTTTCATAACATGCATTAAAATAAATCATCTCAAGCAATCAAAATGAAATGATGGCATAACATTCACCAAGTAAATGATTGTTGAAAAAACTTTAGAAGCTTTTGCACAAGAAATAAGAGCTTTGGGACAACCTATGGAAATCCGCAAAACATATAAAAATTATCTCTTAATTAGAGCGCATGGACAAAATGGATTAGGTGAAAGAGTTTTGGAAGCTTTCAAGCAATTTCAGCTGGCAGGCATGAATCCAAACTCTGACATCTATAATGATGAATCATCCCATCAAATTTATAGCAAGAAATGCTTTGGTAGGTATGCATGCAAAATGTGGAATCCAAAGACTTGTTTGATAGAATTCTTCAGAAATGTAGTCTCATGGAATGCGATGATTCTAAGATATGTACATTCACAACTTTGAAGCAAATGTGATTGGTTGGTGTATAGTCAAATTGCACAATTTTTCCCAGCATCTTTCTTCATCATGCCAAAACAAGAAACGCTTTGGAATAGATTATGGATAGTTATCAAAGCTTTAAGATATGGAGATTTGGTCAAATGCATCTCATAATTGTGGGACCGATTTCATGATCTTAGCCAACATCCTCCATGTTCATGCCAAATACAAGTTTTGCAACAAGTTGATGGCGTCCATCAGAGCATGACCATGGTGAGATTTTTATCAAATATCATAGTTGCAGTTTCCTCATAAACATATATGGAAATGATAAAATCATTAATAGGTTTGTGAGGTATTTGATAAAGCACAATAAAGAAATACAATCTCACAATGCAATGATTGCAAAGTTTGCATGAGATGCAACACAGAGTGTTTATAAGTCTTTAAAAAAATTTAATAAAATACAATTAGCAAGCTTAAATCTAAATTGCCGCCTTTGTAAATTCCTTGCATTATTGTTTTAAGAAGAGAAAACTAAAAAAAAAAAGTGGACATTCATCAATGAACAAAGGTATCATTTTTGTAAATCATGGTGAACATGTATGTAAACTATGGAGTCAAAGACAAGACACACAAACTATTTGTTAGAATGCCTGCAAGAGATGGGGTTCCATGAGATGTTTAGATTTATGTTATTATAAATGTGGAGGACCCAAACTGTGGGTTTGGCATAAATAATTTGTTTCATAAAATACCTCCAAGGAATGTGAGTAGTTCAAATGTCATAATATGAGCAAAGCATTTTAAGTTGCTTGATAAAGAGCTTCAAGGAACGTAATCGAACAAATTGTAAATGGGTTCGATGTAAAAATGCAAATAGAAGATAACAAACATTTGATTATTTGCACCATGATGAGGATAGGAAGAACTTTGTTGAAATGGGCCAATATTATCATAGCACAAATTTTGTGGAATGCCATTTATGCATGAGAAATATTTTTGGTTGAGATAGGTTTGTTTCAAGGTCAAAAAATTTATTGAGCTATCATTTGGTTTCTATAGGATACATGGTGAAATATGGATTGGAGAATGCACTGCAAAAATATCATTTGAAATAGATCTAGAGGAATCCAATGAATTCAAATGATAAGAATCAAGTGAAGGAACTCCTTATAGAAAGAATTCTTGACATATACAATTGGAGCTAAAATCTTTAAAGGAGAGTTGCTATTGAATGGGTATCTTTGGTGACAATGATTCATGTATTAATGTATGATATTTTCATACTAATTGATCTTTTTCATGCTTATGCAGACCCTTGGAGTTTACTTTTCTTTTCAAATGGATATATATGTTTTGTGATCTCAAATGGATAAATAGTAAGATGATGACAAGTACAAATGAAGAAGAGAAAGATCCAAAAGTACATCAACATAACTCATGACTTGGTTTTTCAATGAAGTTACAAATTTGAAGTTGTATTTGTAGCTAGGAATTTGGAAATCATCAAAGCAAATAGGAATTAGCCTAGTTCAATCATGAAAACTAAAATGCAGTGATAACAATCCTAAAAACATTCAATGAAAACATGAAGACAAGACATTCTAAATGAAATCTAAGCAAACCAAATGCAGATGTCTCCTTCATGTGGCTCCATTGTCCTTCTTTCTCCTTCAAATAGCTTTGTTTTGTGGATCTCACCTACAAGTGCATATGCATGAGATGAAAGCAAGATTGACAAGATAGCATGACAGCATAAGGGTAGTAGAAGCGTGATTTATTTGGCCCTTTGATTGAAGAAATTCATCCAATTTATAGACAAATTGGAGAAAAGATCAGATTAGCATGAAAGTGATTCGAATGGAAATTCAAATCAAGAATAGCAAAATTATGACAAGTGTATGACAAATTGCTATGCAAGGATTTATGACAATTTATGACAATTTATGACAAATTGCTATGCAAGAATTTATGACAAGACTTTGAAATTGAAATAGACATTTAGGAATTTAGGAGAAATTAGAAAATTAAGTTAGAAATAATGACTTGGAAATTAGGAAATTGATGCAAATTAGGTAAACTAATTAATAATTTTTCATTCATTAATTAATTTACAAAAAAAAGAGGAGGAATTAATTAGACAATTAAATAAACATTTAATTGTGACAAGAAGACTTAGGATAGATAAATAAATTATTAATCCTAGAGGGAAAAATGACAAACAAGGTTAAATGAATAAATCATGAAACCCTAGAAGATTAGGTCTTGACAAAAGATAATTGATGTAGATTCAATTTGATCATGATTCTGACTTGATAAATGATTTTATTGATAAACAATTGAGATTGGTTGACAAACTGACCAATATTGATAAAGAGACCAAATTGATATGCGCCAATTGACATGATTGAAGATCCCAAAATTGACGAGATTGACAAGGACGAGGATTGATGACAAATTGATCACAAAATGACAAGATTGATAAGAGGACAAAACCCTAATTCCATCATCGATTAGGATTGACGATGTCCAAAATAATGATAAAAGAGCACGCACATTGATGCGACAGGATAAGATCGACCAAAATCATGACTGAAGATTATTGTCGACAAGACCAAATTTGAGAGTGAGATAAATGAAGAATGCAGAAGAAGGACTCGATGCTCATAAATGATAAAAACCAAGTGCGTGACATAGGAGAAATGTTAATGCGATGCAAAAACCCTAAAATAAGGCAATGCGCAAATGTTAAAGTATGATTCCGCAAGCATTGACCATTTTTAGACGTCTACATTTTGCCCCTCTTTGAGACAATGTGATTTTAAGCATTGTTTCAAAGAACAATAATGAAAATGCCCCAGACACTGACAATGACATATGCATGCCCCCTCAAGGAATTGGCCAGAAACATCCAGAAAAGAGGCCAATTGATCGATAAGAATGATAGAAAATGATAGGAGCAAACGGACTGAAAATCGGAGATCGGATGCACGAATGACAAGCAATTGAAGGTGCAAAAGACCATGAATAGCATAAGATGGAGAGAGAGAACGTCCATCTATGCACTGACAAAGATCTATAAATGAGACAAAGAGAGTGAAAAGAGCTCATTTGCACTAGCCAAAGAGGAGGATTTGTTGCTCTGGAAAAGGACACTTGCAGAGAGATGGTGAACATTCCAATGGAAGATCACCTCGGGGAACATGTACACACCTACAGATGATCGAATGATGTGGGAGTAGTGGTATGTATCTCAAAAACCCATATTGTCAATTTTATGAATTTTGATCGCTTGCGGGACATTGCGGGACCCACAAAGAATGTAGAAAGTGACTTCTGCACCTGTGTGAGCGCATCCTGCGCTTGTGTACAGTATCCTGTGATTGTGTAGGGTACACAGGTGCAAGTTGATGCAACACAATGAATCACCAGAGAGTGATTGAGATGTACCTACCAGAGAGAGTCAGACAACAGTTTGGAGAGAGACAAGATGTACCGAGAGGGACTGTACACTTTGCCCGATCTCATAGAGAGACGAGTCAGTGGGGGAGGATGATTCAGCCACACATAGCATATCCTAACTTCACATAGCTACAGAAAATACAGTGGGATTGGAGATCAAATGTGGTGGATGTCAGGATGATAGAGGAGTATGAGCGATGGTTTGCACGACGACGGCCAGTGCCATTGACAGATCCTAATCTTCCAGTACCGAGGAGATAGGACTTCCCACTCATAGGAGAGGAGGGAGATGATGAGGACGAGGAGGATGAGGGTGGTGATGAGGATGAGGGGGATGATGAGGATAGAGATGATGAGGGGGATGACGATTATGAGCCAGATTCAGCCGATCAAGAGTCATTGCAGGATATACCCATAGAGCCGGAGACAGCTAGGATAGAGGAGATAGAGATGTACAGGGCTACCATAGCGAGTTAGCATGATCACATTGTGACATTAGAGAGATAGAATTCCATCTTGAGGATAGAGCATGATCAGTTCAGAGCAGAGATAGCCAGATTGACAGCGGCTCGAGATACCGCAATAGCGCAGGCACAACAAGAAGAATAGAGAGTCACTGAGTATATTGGGTCGATTAGGGATGCCAGTGCACGTGAGATGGCATAGATGTTGGTAGAGACCATAGAGGAGATACACGATTGGAGGACACTATATGAGAGTGCAGTTCCACCAGAGCAGAGAGCATCATCATATCGGGCACGATCGAGGATAAAGAGCAAGCCACGTTCTCGGAGGTCAGTGAGCAGCATGGGGGTGAGTGGACCTATGAGACCACCATAGCTAGGACCTGGGGTAGGAGGGACATCATCATTGAGACATGGCAGGGATGAGGAGGATAGAAGGAGCACCCAGTGACAGAGGCACGTACTCCTTATGACAGACAGTTGACATTGTGTAGTGTGACATTATGTAGTCAGCCTGCGGGCCATACTAAGGACAGACAGTCCAATTTTGTACTCCGATATTATTTTGATATATGATATGATATGCATCGATATGATGGGATGCAATGTGTTATGACTTATGGTTATTTTCCATGTATGGATGGCATATGCACTATTTATGTACCATTGTGGAACATGTATGGATATATTTTTTTTGTGTTTTTGATGCATTTATAATATGAAATGGATAAAATGCTTGATGTGATGCTTGATGTGATGTTTGATATAATGCAAATGTACTAACCAATGAATGTAGGATGCAACATATGTGTTGGGGGAAATCAGAGCACTAGACCGAACTGACTATCCGAACTGATGGAAGAAATGTGAGTAAGAAGAAATGAGACAGAGGATAGTTAGCAATGAAGAAAAACTTGCTTTCAGTAATGCACTTTGCAGGTGAGAACCTTTATTTAATGTAGAAAAATGGACGCATAGCATCATGGCATTGAAGGCCAGAGCTGAAACACAACCCTTTTTGCAAAAGATAGACACATCGCACACAAGGAATGAGTGAAGCATCCTAGGGTGCATACATTAAGGGTTGAGGTAGGTGCGGCGTTCACAAAGCGAATGTACTTATCACAGACACCCAATGATATAGTTGCCCCAGTTTGTAACAAACATTCCACAAACAGCAAGCACAACAAAAAAAAGAAAAGGACCATGAACCATCCCGGTCACTCTAAATCACTCAGTGACATCATCAAGCAACATAGGAACATGATCGAAGCCAAAGATAAATCAATAAAAAGATAAGACTCGCTAATTCCAACAAGTCAGACAAACATCTTGATCTTCATTGTCAAAAGTTGAAAGTGTTGATAGGACGATCATGCTGTCAGGTTTCAGGGAATGCGGTACCCATCTAAGACCGGACACAATCTGGTTTCGAGTATACCACACCCTGTATAAGACCCATGATAGTAGTGACAAGGACAAATGATATTGATGTTAACATTCAATTGATATGACAATTGTGATCAGCGTTTATGTCTGGTTTGATTGACAAGTTCATCTGTGAATACGTGATTGCATTAAAGCACAATGTGTGATTGCGTGTCATTGGATGTATGCTCAATGATCTATCTTATGCACCAAGAGGATTTTTTTTTTTTTGTTTTTCTTTTTGAGTGTGTACAATTATTTTATTTTATTTTATTTTAACTTTTTTCAGGACTTTATTTGACTTTTTAGGGATTTTCTCAGGACATTTTTCAATTTTTATTTTTATTTTTTCAGGACATTATTTGATTTTTTTGGATTATTTCAGGACATTTTTCCATTTTTTTGGATTATTTTAGGACATTTTTCCATTTTTTTGGATTATTTCAAGACATTTTTGAAAAAGTGCTGATAGAAAATTATGCCCAGTACTTGCGAAGGTGCATGCTATTTACAGGATCAGACAAAGGTTCACCTTCTAGGGTGGCAAGCTAATATGCCCACGAGCCATAGGCTGCAGTCACTATGAAAGGCCCAACCCAATTAGGTTCAAACTTTCCTTTGATGACGTCAGTAGATTGTGCATTCTTGGGGTTTTCCTTTAAAACTAGATCTCCCACTTCGAAGTGTCGCCCTTTGACCTTCTTATTATAAGAGCGACAGAGACAGTTTTGATATGCTTGCAAATGTGTCAGAGCTATCTGACGCTTCTCATCTAACATCTCAAGTTGATGCAACCGAGAGACTCTGTGCATTTCATCATCAATTAGATGTTGCAAGGAAACACGCAAAGAAGGAATCTCCACTTCCAAGGGTAAAATGGCTTCCGCACCATACACCAAAGAATAAGGTCTTGCTCCAGTAGGTGTGTGGATAGAAGTGCGATAAGCCCATAGTGCTGGATTCAACTATACATGCCAATCTCAACCAGCGTCATTGACAACCTTTTTCAGGATCTTGATAATGGTTTTATTTGATGCTTCGGCTTGACCATTACCCTATGGATAGTATGGACTGGAGAAACGGTGTTGGATATGAAACTTTTCATAGAGTTCCTTGACATCTTTATTCTTGAAGGGACGGCCATTATCTGTGACTATGGCAAGGGGAACCCCATATCAACATATGATATAATTCAGTAGGAATTTTGAAATTTGCACACTAGTGATATAGGTCATGGGGATAGCCTCGATCCATTTTGTAAAGTACTATGTGGCTGTAATGATGAAGTTGTGTCCATTTGCAGACGTCGGGTGAATCTTGCCAATAAGATCCAATCCCCATTGAGAAAAGGGCCACGGAGATATGATAGAATGAAGCTCTTGGGCTGGCACATGAATATAATTTCCATGGATTTGGCATTTGTAGCACTTCTTAACAAAATCATGAACATCCTTTTCCAGAGTGGGCCAATAATACCTAGCACGAATCAACTTTTTGGCTAAGCTCAGACCATTGAAATGGCCCCCACATATACCATTGTGAACCTCATGTAAAGTCATTTGTACTTCATCAGAATCCAAACACTTGAGGAGGGTATGGTCAAAGGAACGACGGTAAAGGGTGTTGGCAATGATGACATATTTGGCTGTCTATCGGATGAAGGCTCGGCATTGGTTATCGGAAAGATTAGGTGGTAAGGTTTGGGATTTCAAATATTGATAGATGTCATTGTACCACTGGGAGTTAGGGCCAACAAGAACACACATCACATCTACTGTCGGAATTTCAAAAGAAGGGACAAGCAACTGTTCGACCAAAAATTCACATTTGTCCATATTGTGGGGCATATTCAACATGGAAGCAATCATAGCCATCGCATCTGTCGACTTGTTTTGAATTCTTGGAACTTGACTGAAATGGATAGCCGTGAATTTTTTCTTGAATAAATCTACCATCTGCTTGTAGGGAATAAGCTTTTCATCTTTTGTTTTGTAGTCATCATTCACTTGATGGATGACTAACTAAGAATCTCCATAGACTTGTAAATGTGTGATGTTCCAGTGGACCGCTACTCGGAGTCCTGTGACCAAAGCTTCATATTCTGCAATGTTATTGGTACAATGGAAAGTTATTCTGTAGGATTTGGGAATAGCATCACCTTGAGGGGTGACAAATAGTATACCTACTCTGGACCCAAACTTGGTATAGGATCCGTCAAAGTATAACTTCCATTCATTAGAAGATGTAAGAGCAAAGACTGATTCATCTGGAAAATCGGTCAACATGGGATGATCATCATAAATGGGAGCCTCTGCAAGTTGATCCGCTATGACTTGTCCTTTTATCACCTTTCGCTCCATGTACTCAATATCAAACTCACTGAGGATCATCACCCACTTTGCTAGGCGACCTATCAAAGCTGCCCTACTAAGAAAGTATTTCAAGGGATCAATATTTGCAACTAGCAATGTCTGATGACTTAACATATAGTGTCAAAGCTTCTGTGTTGCAAATACCACTGCTAAGCATGCCCGTTCAATAGTTGAATAATTCAGCTCATAGCCTACTAGTGTCCGACTGATATAATAAATAGCTCGCTCTTTGCCGTTCTCATCCTATTGGGCCAAGAGAACTCCTAGTGTCGTTTCAGTTGCAGAAATGTACAATATAAATGGCTTTCCTTCTATAGGAGGCATTAGAATAGGTGGCGACAGCAAATAGTCCTTAAGAGCTTGAAATGCTGATTGACATTGCTCATTCCATTTAAAAGTGACTCCTTTAGGAAATAAATGCTAGAATGGATGACATTTGTCTGCCAATTGAGCTATAAAGTGGCGGATTGACTATAGCTTTCCTTGCAGACTTCTTAATTGCCAGAGATTGGAAGGAGGAGGCATATCCATTATTGCTTTAACCTTGGCAGGGTTGACTTCAATGCCTCTGTGAGAAACAATGTACCCTAGTAATTTGCCAGTTGTGACACCAAAGACACACTTCTTTGGATTGAGTCTGAACTTGTAGGTCTCCATTCGGTCAAAGATTGGGCCCAGGATGGCTAGATGACTATCTCTTGTGACAGATTTGCATAACAAGTCATCAACATAGTCTTCTATCAAAGTATGCATGAAATCATGGAAAATTGTCATCATCACTCTTTGATATGTTACGCCAGCATTTTTAAGACCAAAGGGCATCACATTCCAACAATAGGTACCCCAAGCATAGGTGAATGCAGTCTTATGTTGGTCTTCAGGAGCAATGCGAATTTGGTTATAGCCAGAGAAACCATCCATCAATGAGAGCATCTCATATCCAGCAGTCAT